>NC_057815.1:44713211-45314942 GCF_910594005.1 Cervus elaphus
GGATCTTAAGCTTTAGCAGCTTCCTTATATGAAATGGGATCAGGGTCATCTTCACACATACCTTGCAGAGTTGATGCAAAGGTTTCTGAAAACCACAAGAGTGTAGGTGCTGTCCTGCGGCACCCAGTAGCAGGACTGGTGTTTTCCCTGTGAGCATTTGCCATGCCCAGCTAGCAGAGGTGGGCATGGGAAGCCAGTACTCTTGTGACCCATGTTCCTCCCTGCAGCCCTGGGTGGCCAAGAAGTGGTCAGAGTCGGGTGGTGAGCCTGGGGAACGCAGCAGCATCATCCAGGTTTCAGCTTTTTACGCCCAAGACCCAACCCAGGACGTCTGGGAACAAACCCGTCTCTGAGGACTGACTACCTTGCGGGTGGGCAGAGAGTTGAGTGTGGGCGGCTCAGGCCGTTGACGATGGGAAGACTCTGGGATCAGTGCCTTGTTTGTCCCAGACAGAGATCACGTGGGTGGGAAAGGAGGAAGCCCCCCCTCTGAGGAGGTCACGTGTCCTCGGACCTCCCTCCTCAGGATCCCCGATTCCCCAGCTCCTTCGGAGGACAGCGGTGATGCAGTACAATGAGCTATGGCGGCATGTCAGAAAGCTTGATTGCCCCAGGTCCTGGCGCTCACTACCTCGTTTACCTGGAGCCCAGGGCTCCTGTGCTGGTCCCTCTCCAAGCTCGGGATCCTCATCCGTGGCATGAGGATGACGGCTCCTCCAAAGATGTTTGTATTCATAAAATAGTGCCCTGGAACTACTAAGTGCAAGCCGTTTCTCTCCAGCCTCCTGGAACAGACTGTTCTTTCTCTCCAGCCTCTCTAGCCACCACCGAGGCCACAGTCTCCAGAAACCAGACGCTTTTCCCTCGCGCTGTTCCCCCAGAGCCCCACCAGGAGGCGCCCTTTGCCCGCCGAAGCGGGCCGGGCTCGAACTCCTCCGGGCCGGGGTGGGCACCCCTTTGCGCAGGGCGGTGCTGGGTGCGGGTTGCGCCCGGGGTCCCCCGGAGGTCGATCCAGCTCAGCGCCCGCACCGCGTCCTGCAGCCGCTTGGTCGCGCGCGCCCCCCGCGACCCTGCCCGTAGCTGCGGCGCCGGCCCCGCGCCTCTCGTTCGGCCTGGGCCCCCGGGGCGGCGGCAAGTTTGCTCTCGGTCGCTCGGGCCCCTCGCCACCGCTCTCCTCCGGCGCCTGGGCCCCGAGCGCGCCGGGAGAGAGGGCTACGAGCGCTGGCGGGCGGCTCGGCGCTCGGGCCCCGAAGGGGCGCCCCCCCGGCCGGCGTGCGCGGGCCGCCGTAGTTCCCGCGCTGCCCGCCGGGCGGCGCCGCGCGCCTCGGCCGCGCTCCTCCCGCGCTGCCCGCTCCTCGCTCGCTCGCAGCCGGACACAGACTCTGCCTTCAGCTGCCGGCGGATCGCTCTGGAGCCGCCGCGGCGGCTGCGGAAGAAGGAAAAAAAAAGGAAAACAACAGCCCGGCGGCCGGCGGAGCAGCGCCCGGCCCCAGCTCAGCCCCCGGAGTGCGGAGCCGCCCAGGTAAGGGCAGGGCCCGCCGCGGCGCCCCCGGCCCGCACCTGCGCTGCCCCCCCGCCCCCCGCGTCCCATCCGCGCGGAGCCCCGCGCGCGCCCCCTCCCGCGCCCGGATTCCCTACTTCTGACGTCTCTGCCTCTCCTGCCCTCCGGGGCCGCGGCCCCGCACCCCGCCCCCGCCCCCACCCCCTTCCCTGCGCCCTTCCCTCCGTCTCCCGCCTTCAGCCAGCCTGTCCCCTGCACTCCGGTCTCTGCGTCTCCCGATCGGGCTCCGAACCCCCATCGCTCTGCGCCCGTAGTTCCTCCGGTCTCCATCCCCATCTCCCTCCCTCCGCATCCCTTCCCCGGGCTCGCCGTCTTCCGGGTCTGGTCCTCCCTCTGCCCCGGTGCAACTCCCAGCCCTGCCTCTGTCCCCTGCAGGGATGACGGCCCCTTCCCCACCCCGGCGCTTCTCCCCCGCACCTCGTCACCCTCCGCTTCTCTGGTCGTCTCGGTCCCCGGCTACAGCGCCCCATCCCAGCCCGGAGCCCACGAAGCCCCCTCCTCCAGTCCTCGCTGCCATCTGCCTCGACTGCCCCCGGCCTCTGCCCTGGACTCTGGCCACCACCACACACCCTACCCACCCCCCGCCCCCGCCCCCCAATCCTTCGCGCCGTCTCGCTTCGGGGGGAATAGCGTCGTATCAGAAACGACCCTCTTTTCCCTGGACGACTGAGGTTCCCACCCATCCCACCCTAGTTCACCCGAGTGGGAAGTGAGGGAGAAACTCCTGAGACCTGCATTTGGGCGTGTGGTGGGGGAGGGGGCTGGGCGGAGCGGGGGGAGGGGAGCTGACAGCGAGCTCCTCTCCAGTGAGGACTGGCGAGCGGTGCGCGGCTCGGACCTGGCCAGGGGAGAGGGCCAGCTTGCGACAGCTGGGACAGGGGTTTCTAGGCTCCGGGAGCACCTGTGTCTCTCTCGCTGGCTCCCTTGAGCTGAGGAAAGTGATGGGGGAGGAGTTGGAGCCCAGGGAGAGTTGGCGAGGGCCTTGGGGCTGGGGAGGCCGGCGGCCGGGGAGGACCTGGGCCCTCTGGGCCGCCGGGCTGGCAGTGGCCGGGCAATGCGGCCGGCGTCTCCCCCACCGGACCTCGGGCCGCACAGCTCTTGGCACCTCTACTTCATGCTGCCATCTTCCTCCTGGTGCTGTTGTCTGGTGATGCCACGAGGTGCCACCTCCCTGCCTCCCTCCAGTGGCTCTCCTGGGCATGTTCTCCCAAGGGCCTGGGTTGTCTGGAAAGCAGAGGGACCCCTGGGCTTCGCTGGGCCCCCTGAGCCAGGCAGTGGACGCCAGTCGGGACCAGACTGAGACGTCCCAGGACTGGCCAAGTGCCCGGAGCCTTGCCAGGGACGACGAGAACTGCCTTCATCTAAGCTCCCTGTGGGTCACCTGGGTGACTGGGGTGCTTCCAGGAGCACCTGCCAGTGGTGGGCGTGGTACCCCCTAGGGGAGAGGCTGTCTGGGTTGACAGTGGGCTGCGGGAGAGAGGACTCTGGTCCTGTTTGCTCCCTGAGTGTCTGTGCTTGTGTGATGCGCGCGGGCTGGGGAGAGGTCCACTGTGCTCTGGTCCCACTCGGGAAGGAACCCCGGGAACTCCGCTGGGCATCGCCAGGCTCTATTTGCTGAAGCTGCAGCTCATGCCTCTTCATTAATCAGGTTTATTATTTTCCTCACGGCTGGATGTGTTCCTCAAGGTCACGACCCTTTGGAGAGTTAATCTAATATGCACACATTACAGTGTCTGGGTTTGTTTAATTTTCCGTATTTTGTTCATTTCTCGTGGAGCGAGCCGTCCACGGAGCTGCGGCCCGGGCTTGCCCATCAGCCTCCTGCCTGCCTCACCAGCTCCATCCCCATCCTCCTCTGGACCTGTCAGCTGAGACCAAAGATGAATCTGGCTCTTGGCGTTCTTGGGAGAGCCTGGTGGAGGAGGGCAGGGGTTGGGGGGGGTGTTGAGAGGAGGTTCTGATTTTCTGTGTTTCCCCATCCCCCTCCCCCCACCTCCCTAGGCATCTTGATCATTGGCTAGCATTACCACCCCCCCCCCACCCCCCGACACCTAAAGTTCTTCCTAGAGACTGCCTCTGCTGCTTGGTCTGGCTTCCCAGTGTGGTTTTCCCTGAGGATGGAGAGGGAACTTTGCCTGGTGGCAGAGAAGCGGAGACTCTGAGGAGAAGGTCCCGGCTCCTGGAGCACAGGACCTCCTGGACAATGGGCCTCAGCTGTGCCTGGCGTGTCTCAGCCCGACTGAGAGGCAAGAAAGGAAGGAAGAGGGCAGGACGACCTGTCCTGGGAGACGAGGAAAAACTGCTCAGAAAAAAAACAAGAGGAACATGGAATATGAAGCTGGTGGCTGTGCAGCTGATGCGGGTGGGCAACAGGCAGAGAATAGGTGTGGGAAGAAAACAGCTTTTGTTGCTTCTGCATAGTACGAGTCCCTTATGTGGTGATTGAGTTCCGCAGTTTACCAAGTGCTGTTTAGAAAAATTACTTTACTCGATCTGAACCAGACAAGCGTTTTGTCTATACCACTGCACTTCGGGGAGGTGTTATTGATCCCCTGAAAACTGAGGCTCGAAGAGGTTAAATGACTTGTCGGAGGCTCTGCAGCCACACCTGAAGCCTCCGGACTCCCAGCCCAGGGCTCTTGTGCCATTGTACAGGTGCTCCATCACTTCAGCCACGTCTGACTCTTTGCCACCCTATGGGCTGTAGCCTGCCTCTCTCCTCTGTTCGTGGGATTTCTCAGGCAAGAATCCTGGAGTGGGTTGCCGTGAGACCTTCTCGACCCAGGGATGGAACCTGAGTCCGTTTTGTCTTCTAGTATTGGTAGGTGGGTTCTTTACCACTGGCGCCACCTGGGAAGCTACTTGTTGCTTTTTAAGGTCTTGCTGCTGTTCTGCCCTCCCTCTCCACGTCCCAGGCCTCAGCCCTCACATTCGCCAGTGTCAGCTCAGCACCTCTCCTTGCTGCGGGTGCTGGCTCCCCACCCCTACCCCAGTCTGTGGTCTGGCTGGTCCTTGGTTCTGCGTTCTCCCTGCCCCTAGACTGGCTGCATTGGCGCCCTGGCTGCCCTCCCACTCCCACCCCAGCCCATGGCTTCCTGTGGACCCCCCTCCTGCATAGTTCCCCATTCTCCCAGGCACACAGCCTGGCGGCCTTGCGTTGCTCGGCTCCCCCATCACACCCTTCTGCACCTTGTCACTTGAGCCTTGGTTCTTTGGGACACTGCTGGTGCCCAACCTGAACTTTTTCCCCAGGTACTATCCCATGTGGGGCTTCAGTGGCCCAGCCTTGGATTATGGTCACATAGCCTCCTCCCTGGGCAGGCTGCTCCCTGGCCTCCACGCCTGCCTTCCTGTAAAGGATGGTGTTTGGAACATGTGACCGGGTCTCCAGAACATCAGTGGTCCCCTCTGGTTCCTGGATGGAGTTCCCAGGCTGTGGCCTAGAGTTTATGTCTTCGACGTGCTGGTCCCAACTCTATGCCTGTGGACCTGACCCTCTGCCGTCTCTCTGCCCACCCTCACCCCAGGCACTCTATGCCTTGCTTTGTCCTTTCCTCCTCCTCTCTGCCCACCCACACCTTTCCCAGCCTCCAGGGTACCTCTGGAGCCACATGAGGTATAGCCTGGGCAGGAATCCCCTGCCCCCACCCCGGCCTTCCATCCCCAAAGCGTGACAGCTTCAGCGGCTCATGTCGGGCAGACGTGGGGTTCGTATCCTGGTGTCACTCCCTGGGTGTGAACAAATTGCTTAACCTCTCTGAGCCTCACTTGCCTCACCTGTAAAATGGGAACAGTCTCTTCTGCCTGAAAGGCTTGTTGTTGGCATGAATGTGAGCAGAAGGGACTGTGGTTTGTCAGCCCAGGGGGTGCCGGGGCGTGTCCCCACGTGGCCCCTCCCACACAGCCTCTGAGGTTTAGCTCCCAGCGCCTGCCTGCTGCATGTGATTGCCTGTCCCTGCTTGTCTCCCACCTGGATGGCCGGTCCCCTAAGGAACAAGGCCTTGGGTGCCTTGGCACATCCTCAACTCCAAAGGAGCAAGCGCTGTCCTTCGACAGCCCAGAAATTGGCCCCTGCCCCTAGTAGGAATGTGAGAAATAGTTGTTACTTGATTATAATATATGGTTACATAAAATAGAGTATGCCTTACCTGTAGCAAATCCAATAGGAAAAAAAACATTTTAAGCCACAGTACCAGCTGAGAGAAATGGTGGGAAGGAAGTAGAGGCTCAATTTAATGTTGGCTCATTTCTCTCGGTCACCCCGGAGACCCCGTGAATTAGACCTGATCATCTCTTACAGATGAAGAAGGGGGCCCTTAGGGGGGGTGTAGTCCATGGCTCAGACCAGGGAGCTCCAGAACCCCGCTTCCTTCCGGCCAGAAAAGGGGAGGAAGAGGCTCTTTATGAAAAGATACATCACAGGTTTCCTTTAAACAACTGAGCATCTCTGTCACCTCAGTGCAGCCCAGCAGTTATTGGGGGGTTACCAGCACCTTGGGGAGGCGGGACCCCTTCCAACAGGGTTATGAGCAGGTGGAGAGCACAGGCGGGCACATGGCGTGGTTGGTGCGGTTGGCACGTGTGGCGTGGGCATGAACCTGCAGTGGCCGCTGGTTGGGCCAGGTGTTCACATGGGGCTGGAGCTCAGGAATGCCGAGTGGGGACGGGGGTGCCCTGGGGCCTGGGTGACCGGCAGACGGGACCGGTGAGGCTGGGTCCTCTCGGCGGGGAGGAAGGGGTGCAGGGCTGGGGCAGAACTAACTGGAGTCTGCAAAGCCCGGAGAGCCAAAAATAAAAGGTTCAGCATTCTCTGGCAGAAGTGACTGGGTGCCTAGAGGGGGTGAGGGACCGGGATGAGGGTGACAGCAGAAAGGGGGTGCACTGGAGTGACATTTCCAAGGAGCGGCAGACGTGCTGACAGCTTGGGCACGCAGATGAGGGAGCAGGAAGTGTCGGAGGGAACTTCGAGTTTTCCAGCCTGGGTTTTCTTTCGGGAACAAGGGAGCCAGGAGGGGAGGAGGGTCTGAAGGAGGCTGGGGAGTGTGTACCCGGATGTGCTGGGAGGAGAGCGATGGGGCGTTTAGGGGTCTCCCCTGGGTGGCTCTGGGGTCCTAGCTTGCAGGCGAGCAGTCTTTTGCAAAGACGCATGCCTTGGGGCATCTGCCGCCCTGGGGGCTGCTTCTAGGCATTTCTGATGCCTGAATTTCACCCCCCCAGCCTGCTGGGCGCCCTCTCGGTCCTCGCCTCCTGAAAGTGGGACCCTTGTGCCCAGCACCCCCTCTGCCTGTCACCTCCAGGGCAACATGCCTTGCACAGAGCAGCTCTGAAATAAATATTAATATTTGTCTTATTTAAGTGGCCTCAGCTCATGTTTAACAAATGTCTGTCACGGAGATTTGTTCGTGGAATATGGTAGGTGAGGAGGGCAAAGGAAGGCTGGGTGGGCCTTCAGCCTCCGGGAGCTGGGGCTCCTCCACCATACGGGGCCTCGATCTCTGTCTCTTTCCACCCCTCCGTGGCCCCCTACTTGGTCCTGGACCTGCCTTTTCCCAGGATGTGGGGGCCCGAGTTGTGGGGCATGGAACAGGGGTCTAGAGGACAGTAGGCCACCCTTTGTTACTCCAGGTTTGACACTGGCCTGCCCTCACCTGGAGGGGTCCTTCTTTCCCCCACCTGCCTTCTCCTGCTTTTCTCAGGGAGCAGTTTGCTCAGAGGAAGCAGGGGAAACCAGGTGGCAGTGGATTTTCTGCCAGGGTGTACTGGGGGTATTTTGGCCATGGAAAGGCTGGGTGTGCCCAGTCTGGTGGGGACATCTTTGTGGGGGGGCAGGCGGTGCATATGCTGTAGACCCGTGGGAGAGAGCCAGCTTGGAAATGGGAAAACCAGGCTACTGATTGCCTCAGTTTCCTCTCTCTAATCTGGGCCATATGATAAGCTCGACCTCCTGATTCAGTGAGATAATTACGTGGAGTCTCCTTGGGGGAGGGAGTAGAGAAGGGTGTGACCCCTCGGGACAGAAGAATGATTGTGAAGTAAACACATATTTAGAGTTGGAGTTTAAGGGCCAGAGTTAAAACAGAGGATTTAATAAAATGAGAAATCAATAGCCCGGAGGACGTTAAGTGTAAGTGAGAGGCTGGCTACAAGGCACACTTCATAAGAAAAGAAAAGTGTAAGAAGCTGAGGAGGATGGGCGCGTCCGGGGCTCCAGGGAAGCTGGGGTGGCTTCTGCTCTCAGCCTGGCGGGGCTGCTGAGTGGGGAGGCTGGGTTGAGGGGTGAAGTGCTGCCGCCACCTTTTGGGGTCCGCTCTCTGCTCCTCTCTGCCTGAGCCGGGCACCCGGTCTCCCCTCCAGAGGCTGTGGGGCAGGTGGGCGGTGGTGGCTGCTCCTGGATCAGACCGCACGGGACTCCAACCCCAGCTCTTCCAGTCCCATGAGGAGCATAATACCCACCTGTGAAAGTCTCAGCAGGTGTACCAAGCACTTGCTAAATGGGTGCAGTTGTTATTGTTAGAAGTATGATTACATTTTCATCTTTACAGAGTCTCTCCAGCCCTGTTCAGTTCCTCAGATGTTACGGAATACCATCCCTAGCCAGGTTGGTGAGAAATGGGGAAGCATTATTGGGAGGCAGCAGGGATGTTTTTTAAATCATCAGAGAAGAGGGAGGAGCCAAGAGGGCGGAGGAATAGGACGGGGAGACCACTTTCTCCCCTACAAATTCATCGAAAGAACAATTGAACGCAGAGCAAACTTCACAAAACAACTTCTGATCGCTACCTGAGGTCATCAGGCGCCCAGAAAAGCAGCCCATTGTCTTCGAAAGGAGGTAGGACAAAATAAATCATCAGAGAAGTCTAGAGGGGTTTCGTCCAGGCAGAGGAGGCAGCCCCAGGCAGAGGAGGGCCCTGAAGTCCAGGGAGCTTAGGTTAGTTGTCCAGGTTACAAGGCAGGAATGGACCGAGCTAGGGCATCCTTTTCACTGGGCTTTGTGGCCTCCAGGAGGGAGGGAGAAGGCTGGGAGAGAGAGACTCATAGTCATTTGGTCCCATCCGGGCATCCCAACAAAATCAGATTAGAACTAAGAAGGAGAATGGTCTCGATTTAAAAAAAAAAACACAATTATTTTTTCTTGGCTGCACCACGAGGCATGCAAGATCTTAGTTCCCTGACCAGGGATCAAACCCACGTCCCCTACATTGGA
This sequence comes from Cervus elaphus, assembly GCF_910594005.1. Taxonomy (NCBI): domain Eukaryota; kingdom Metazoa; phylum Chordata; class Mammalia; order Artiodactyla; family Cervidae; genus Cervus; species Cervus elaphus. Next base: position 44,721,977 of record NC_057815.1, read on the forward strand.
AGCGTGGAGTCTCAACCACTGAACCTCCAGGGAAGTGCCTGATCTTGATTCGTTAAGGCAGCAGTCTGTGAACTCCTTGAGGGCAGGGATACGGCCTTGGGTTTTTGACTCTAGCACTCAGCTGACACATAGTAAGTGCTCAATAAATGCTTGTTAAATGGACAGATGACTTCACAACAATGCCGATGCCAATAATAACAGCTAATGTTCGTTGAGTCCGTACCAGGCATGATACAAAGTGCTTTCCATAAAGGATCTTAGTTCATCTTAATAACTTTAAGGTACTGTTATACCCATTTTACAGATGAGAAGGCTGAGATTCAGATCAGGTGATTAATTAGCCCAAAGTCTCATAGTAAGAAGTAGAGCTGGAATCTATACCCAAGCAGTCTGATTTCACACCCTGGGGGTAAAGTTTCTATGTGTGTGTCTGTGTGGGTGCATACACATGTGAGCACACATGCACATGTATGTGAAATATGCACTGACTCTCCCCTAATTTCCTAGACTGCCCTCCGGCTCCCTCACTCCTCCTGTTCCTCATCCTGTGGGCAAGGCCAGGCATGGAGGAGGTGGGGAACTCTTGATGTACTCCAGCTTGTCTTTCCTTAGCCTGAGCTCTTTGACGCTGAGTGAAAGGCCTCTGGCAGCACTGGGGAAGCAAAGGCCACCCCCAACAGAGCTCCTGCAGGGGTAGCTGATCGTGTGCCCATTTTATCCGACGCAGAGGCTGGCCAGGTGAGGACCTGGCCTGCATGCTGGAGGACGGAGCCACATGAAGCCTTGACCAGACTCTCTCGTGAGCCCAAAACTTTGAGCTCAGATGAGACTGGGCCCCACAAGGTCCTGGATCCCACCTTGCCCAGACCAGCCAGGGTCTGTGTGTTCACCATCCCCCCAGGGCCTGGGGTCAAGCTGCCATGCATGACTGCCCAGAGTGTGAGGAGGGAGTCTAACTGGGGTATATTGTACTCTCAGAGGCATGACAGGACATCTCTGGAGGAAATCTGAGGTGCCCTGCTGTTACCGTGTGGTTGTCAGGAATCTTTACAGCATCTCCCTGATTAGTACTGTTCGTAAGGTCACAGAAGAATGTTCCCAGCAAGGTTGGTGACAGGATGGGAGTCTGGGTATCTCTCTTTCTGGAGGTAACACAGACTTTTTCAAAGGTAGAGAGGACTAGAGTGGATTTAGGGAGGGCCAGAAGACCCTCATGGAGTCATTTCCTAGGGGGGTGATGGGTGGAGCTTGTCACCAAGCCCACCCCACCCCCAGGCTTCCATCAGTCAGCACAACCAGCCCTTTGCTGAGGCTGCCGATGCCACTTGCTGGTGTGTATCACATATTCAGAGGCTTGTGATGCCTTGGTGATCTCTTCTCCCCCAGGGATCTCACATGGCCTCAAACCTGAAAGGTAGATGCAACAGGTAGGAATTATCATCCCAGACTTTCAGAATTTCAGTAACTAGTCAAAAACAAGAGTTTATGGGTTGAGAGGTGGGATCAGGATCCAGGCCTGCTGCCCCTTGCCTGGGGCTCTGTCCTCATGCCTGAGACCTGCTGGAGGCCACCGCAGCTTTTGCAGATGGTGGGAGCAGTGCTCTTCCCCAGGCTAAGAATATTGCATTGAATAAAGCAACGTTTGTCCAAGAATGATAATGCCTATTTTATTGCTGGGAAAACTGAAACATGGGGAGGTTAAATGAATCATAGACTCTTATTCCTGGAGGGAACTTGAGATCATTCAGTCAGCATCCTACCTGTGAACATCCCATCTTGTGGACAGAATCTCTGCTGGCTGTTACCTAGCCTCAGCTCACCCTCCTGCTCCCTCCTCTTCCTCCTCCCCACCTTCTGAAATCTAGCTTTACTAAGCGCTTACCGTGTTATAGATGCTTCTGTGTATGTTTATTATTGTTTATTATAAGGTAGTGACTGTCATTCCTGTGCTATATAGTGGCTTCCCGGTGGCTCTGTTGGTAAAGAATCCACCTGCAATGCAGGAGACCTCGGTTTGATCCCTGGGTGGGGAAGGTCCCTTGGAGAAGGAAATGGCAACTCACTCCAGTATTCTTGCCTGGAGAATCCCGTGGACAGAGGATAGACAATAGTCCTTAGACAATAGTCCTTAGTCCAATAAATAAACAACAGTCGTTGTTGCTTATCTATTTTATATCTAGTAGTGTGTATCTGTTCATCTCCTGTTCTCAACTTAACCCTCTTCTTCCCCTTTCTCCTTTGGTAACCATACATTTGTTTTCTATGTCTATGACTCTGTTATGTAAATAAGTTCATTTGTACAATTTTTTAGGTTCTGTATATAAGTGATATCAAATGATATTTGTCTTTGACTTACTTCACTTAGTATGATAATCTCTAAGTCCATCGATATTGCTGCGAATGGCATTATTTAATTCTTTTTTATGGTGAAGTGATATTCCATTGTGTCCTCTTTATCCATTCATCTATCGATGGACATTTAGGTTGCTTCCATATCTTGGCTATTGTAAATAATGCTGCCGTGAACATTGAAGTGCATGTATCTTTTCAAATTAGAGCTTCCATCTTTTCCATATGTATGCCCAGAAGTAGGGTTGCCGGATCATATGGTACTTCTGTTTTTAGTGTTTTAAGGAACCTCCATAGTGTTTTCCTTAGTGACTTTTCCAATTCCCATTCATACCAGCAGTGTGGGAGAGTTCCCTAGATGCTCTCTAAGTATTACTTTGATCTTCCAACAACCCTCGGAAGTAGAGACTATCGTCTCTTTTTACCAATGAGTAACCTGAGGCTCAAAGAGGTTGCATACCTTATCCAGGGAATAAACTTGGCAGTCTCACTCATGCTCCTGACCTCTCATGAGGCAGGCTGTTCCTCGCCAGGTAGTTGTAAACAAGGCCGCGTGTGAGAGCACCCAGCATACTGCCTGGCATGCAGAAGGTGCTCAGGAAACACTAGTGATTCTCTCCTTAAAAATATCAGAACACTTTGCCTTATATTGAGCCAAACCTACTCCTCACAAATCCTTGTTCTGCACCCCTCCTTGGAGCCCCGTAAGGTACTTCTACCTTTCTTCTCCTTCCAGTCCTGGGGGTGTGAAGAGCCCTCATGAGCAAAAGGCAAAGCCTCCTCCTACCTGGGTTTCTGCTCAAGACTCTTTCCTACGGAGACTTCCCTGGCACTCCAGTGGTTAAGACTCCGAGCTTCTACTGTAGGGGGGCACGGGTTTGATCACTGGACAGGGAACTAAGATCCTACATGCTGTGTGGCATGGCCAAAAAAATAAAGAGTCTTCCTCAAACTAGAATATCCTAGCAGGAAGATGGTGGCCTGGAGCTGAGGGGGCGGGGTGCTCTGAGAATCCTACAAGGCTGGCACTGGTCTGGAAGGCAGGTAGGTGCCCGATCCTTGGTCACGTCCACTCCCAGCGCACATTTCTCAAGTGCCTCTTGGGTGCCAGGTCTGGTCACAGAGCAGCACAGGGTGGGCTTCCCCACCCCCAGGGCTGGGCGCACAGATATCTTCTGAATCTGTCAGATGATGGCTTGGGCCTTGGGTCCTGGGTACCGGGGACTGAGGACTGAGGTGACCACCTGCTCCCATGAACGTCTGTGAGGCCACGTGAGGCTGCAGATACCCTGGGAAGGCCAGAAAGTTCAGATGACCCAATTCTCAGGGTAAGCAGCTGGGTGGAGAAAGCTCACCTGGGTGATCTGAATGAAAACAGTACCATACCATTCTCCTTTGGAAAGTAGATGTCTCGCCAGAGTCCGGAGTAAATAGGCCGGAACGTGAGATGTGCCAGGTAGGGTGCAGATCGAAAGCAAACAAGGCAATTGCACCAGGTGAGCCGTGGAAAGTCAGCTGAGGATGTGCGTTTCCATCAGCACGAGGCTGGCGCCCCCCCTCAGCTCCTCCCCAGGGGGAGAGGGTGCGCGGACGGGGATGCTCGGGGCCTGACCTTGGGCCTCAGGAGCTGAAGTGGACCTTGTCCTGTGTTCCTGGGCCAGGAATGCTGCCCCTCTTGTCACATCTTCAGTGTCCATCCTCAAATGTTCTGGCAAATCCTCTCCGCAGCTTACACCATAGGGGTCACCCAGGAGGTTACGGATACTCCTGGGTAACCTGAGGCCACACAGCTGGACCATAGCATCGCCGCTTTTCTCTGTATCTGTGTCTTCTCATGGTGGCCAGTGCCTCTCCAAGGACCCAGTAGGTGTCTCTGCTTGAGCCTCCAGCCCCGGCAGGGGATGAACTTAAACAGCGCACCAGTTGCAGAGGGTCCAGGGTGAGAGACCATGTGGCCGGATGCTTCAGGAAGGTCAGCAGAGGTCATCATCTGTCTCCCCAAGACATGAGCTCCAGTGGCACAGGGCCTGGGTCTGTTTCTCAGCATTGCCTCCCCAGCTGCTTGGATGGTACCAGCTTCTAATAGGTGTATCTGTTGAATGAATGGCTTCTTCTGGGAGCCCCCTGTGTGCAGAGGCCCTGGATGGTGGAGTCTGGGGCTAGCGATGAGCCTCAGCTCTGGAAAGATCGGATGTGCAGCTTCAGCTCACAGACGTGTGGATCCAAGGTCCACTTGGACCACCTGGACTTCCTCCTGGCGTCAGGGGCCAAGGGGGACTGGACGGGGGTGTCTGGTGAGAGCAGGGGTGGCATGTGCGGTGAGAGCTCTGACTTCACTCCCGTGAGTCAGGAGGGGGCTTGGGGAGCAGAGGCCTGAGCCCCAAGGGTGCTACCCTACACACGCGGTGTGAGCCGGGGATGGTGTGCCCCCAGAATTTCATTTCTTCCCAGTAGAGTTTTTGTGGGAGGGTGCCGGGTAGGTGGGCGTAAGGACTGTGGGGGCAGAGAACCTGGGAGAAAGCTGCCTTTTGTGGGGATGGAGGCCTCAGGATTCGGAGCGTGAGCTGTGGCCCTGTCTGCCCTTTCAGCCCCTGGATCTCAGGGCACAGTCTGGCACTGCACGTGGACGCAGAGTCCCAGTGATGCCTGTCGCTTGGTGCCAGCATGTTCAGCGGTGTCTGCTGGGTCTCCTCCTGGGCCCACTTCTGCTGATGGGCGGTGGTGCCTGCAGGGCTGGGTTGAGAGGGGTCTGGGGCCAAGGATGGGCTCCCTGGGACAGACCCTGGGTTGACTTGGGATGCCTGCCAGGGGCTCAGGGTACAGTAAATTTGTCCAGTCGGATTTAGTCCAATCACCTCATTGCCTTTTCCTAGATTTTTACCTTATTTTAAAAAATTAATTATTTGTTTATTTTTGGCTGTGCGGGCGCTCTCTAGTTGTGGTGCTCGGGCTTCTCACTGCGGTGGCGTCTCTCATTACAGAGCTTGGGCTCTAGGCCCGTGAACTCAGTTGCTCCATGGCATGTGGGATCCTCCCAGACCAGGGTTCGAACCCAAGTCCCCTGCATTGGCAGCTGGATTCTTTTTTTTTTTTTTTTTTAATTTATTTATTTATTTATTTTTTTTTTCCCAGTGGGTTTTGTCATACATTGATATGAATCAGCCATGGATTTACATGTATTCCCAATCCCGATCCCCCCTCCCACCTCCCTCTCCACCCGATTCCTCTGGGTCTTCCCAGTGCACCAGGCCGGAGCACTTGTCTCATGCATCCCACCTGGGCTGGTGATCTGTTTCACCATAGATAGTATACATGCTGTTCTTTTGAAATATCCCACCCTCACATTCTCCCACAAAGTTCAAAAGTCTGTTCTGTATTTCTGTGTCTCTTTTTCTGTTTTGCATATAGGGTTATCATTATCACCTTTCTAAATTCCATACATATGTGTTAGTATGCTGTAATGTTCTTTATCTTTCTGGCTTACTTCACTCTGTATAATGGGCTCCAGCTTCACCCATCTCATTAGGACTGGTTCAAATGAATTCTTTTTAATGGCTGAGTAATATTCCATGGTGTATATGTACCACAGCTTCCTTATCCATTCATCTGCTGATGGGCATCTAGGTTGCTTCCATGTCCTGGCTATTATAAACAGTGCTGCGATGAACATTGGGGTGCACGTGTCTCTTTCAGATCTGGTTTCCTCAGTGTGTATGCCCAGAAGTGGGATTGCTGGGTCATATGGCAGTTCTATTTCCAGTTTTTTAAGAAATCTCCACACTGTTTTCCATAGCGGCTGTACTAGTTTGCATTCCCACCAACAGTGTAAGAGGGTTCCCTTTTCTCCACACCCTCTCCAGCATTTATTGCTTGTAGACTTTTGGATAGCAGCCATTCTGACTGGCGTGTAATGGTACCTCATTGTGGTTTTGATTTGCATTTCTCTAATAATGAGTGATGTTGAGCATCTTTTCATGTGTTTGTTAGCCATCTGTATGTCTTCTTTGGAGAAATGTCTGTTTAGTTCTTTGGCCCATTTTTTGATTGGGTCATTTATTTTTCTGGAATTGAGCTGCAGGAGTTGCTTGTATATTTTTAAGATTAATCCTTTGTCTGTTTCTTCATTTGCTATTATTTTCTCCCAATCTGAGGGCTGTCTTTTCACCTTGCTTATAGTTTCCTTTGTAGTGCAAAAGCTTTTAAGTTTCATTAGGTCCCATTTGTTTAGTTTTGCTTTTATTTCCAATATTCTGGGAGGTGGGTCATAGAGGATCTTGCTGTGATTTATGTCGGAGAGTGTTTTGCCTATGTTCTCCTCTAGGAGTTTTATAGTTTCTGGTCTTACATTTAGATCTTTAATCCATTTTGAGTTTATTTTTGTGTATGGTGTTAGAAAGTGTTCTAGTTTCATTCTTTTACAAGTGGTTGACCAGTTTTCCCAGCACCACTTGTTAAAGAGGTTGTCTTTTTTCCATTGTATATCCTTGCCTCCTTTGTCAAAGATAAGGTGTCCATAGGTTCGTGGATTTATCTCTGGGCTTTCTATTCTGTTCCATTGATCTATATTTCTGTCTTTGTGCCAGTACCATACTGTCTTGATGACTGTGGCTTTGTAGTAGAGTCTGAAGTCAGGCAGGTTGATTCCTCCAGTTCCATTCTTCTTTCTCAAGATTATTTTGGCTATTCGAGGTTTTTTGTATTTCCATACAAATTGTGAAATTCTTTGGTCTAGTTCTGTGAAAAATACCGTTGGTAGCTTGATAGGGATTGCATTGAATCTATAGACTGCTTTGGGTAGAATAGCCATTTTGACAATATTGATTCTTCCAATCCATGAACACGGTATGTTTCTCCATCTGTTTGTGTCCTCTTTGATTTCTTTCATCAGTGTTTTATAGTTTTCTATGTATAGGTCCTTTGTTTCTTTAGGTAGATATACTCCTAAGTATTTTATTCTTTTGGTTGCAATGGTGAATGGTATTGTTTCCTTAATTTCTCTTTCTGTTTTTTCATTGTTAGTATATAGGAATGCAAGGGATTTCTGTGTGTTAATTTTATATCCTGCAACTTTACTATATTCATTGATTAGCTCTAGTAATTTTCTGGTAGAGTCTTTAGGGTTTTCTATATAGAGGATCATGTCATCTGCAAACAGTGAGAGTTTTACTTCTTCTTTTCCTATCTGGATTCCTTTTACTTCTTTTTCTGCTCTGATTGCTGTGGCCAGAACTTCCAACACTATGTTGAATAGTAGTGGTGACCACTAGACCACTGAGGAAGTCCCCAGTCAGCTCATTTTACAAGTGAGGAAAGCAAGACCCAGAGAGAGGAAGAAGCTGGCCTGAGGTCACATGACTTGCAGCATCAGGATTTGAAATGGGGTCCCCTGGCCCCTGGTTCTTCCTTGTCTCCCAGCTCTCACTAAACTGGCTCTCCAGGAGCCTCTTCTCAAACCAGGGGAGCAAGCACCCTGCTCCAGTGCTGCGCTCCTGACTGGCCCAATTCACTGCCACTCCCACCCTCCCAGCTGCTAGCCCACCCTGTGAGTCCTCGGCAGGGCAGGGAATGAGCCCCAGAGCAGGCCTTGCCCTTTGGGACTTGTGACCCCAAGAGGTGTGTGCAGAAGAGACAGGCAAAGATGTGCAAACCCACAGGAGTGAGTAAACACACACCCCTCAGGGGCAGGGATATGTTCAGTCAGCAGTATGGTAAGACCCCCAGTGTCCAGGTTGAAATGGGCAGCACGGGGCAGGCTGACCGTTCTCCTCTGAGCAATCCCAGGAGGCTTCCTGGAGGAGGGAGTTCCCCCCCCCCCACGCACTTTGTTGGGGGATTGTGGTCTGGTGTGACGTGTGAGAGGTAGCCTGGTGTGGTGGAATAGTGACAGGAGAGGGCCTTGGCCAGCCTGGAGTTGGCTACCCCATCTCTTCACTTCCTCTGTGTGCATGCGTGCTAAGTCGATTCAGTTGGGTCTGACTCTCTGTGACCCCATAGACTATAGCTGGCCAGGGTCCTTTGTCCATAGGATTCTCCAGGCTAAGAATACTGGAGTGAGTTGCCAAGCTCTCCTCCAGGGGATCTACAGCCTTGGACAAGTTTGTTACCATGTGTGATGCCTCTGTTTGCTCAGCTATAAAATGGGGGTAATAAAAGAGCTAATCTCCTCAGCCTTGGGGAAAAGCAAATTGGATAACATCTATGGAAGGGCTTCTTAAGTAAGGCGCTTTCAGTACGCACTATACGACTTTATATATAAGATTTGAGAACAGGAAAATAAATCTCTGGTAACAAGTCAGGATAACAGTACCCTCGGAGGAGCCATGGGGGTGCAGGGGGCTCTATGATACTGATAATGCTGTCTCTTGATCTGAGAGCTGATACTGTGGGAAATTCATGGAGCTCTAGACTTAATGTGCACTTTTCTGTACAAACATTATACTTTGATTTAAAAAGTTTTTCTTAAAAAAGAAAAACATTTTTGGGGTTCCAGGGCTTATAGGGGACTTCCCCAGCAGGACAGTGGTTAAGACTCTGCCTTCCAATGCAGAGGCCACGAGTTTAATCCCTGGTTGGAGAACTAAGACCCACATACTGTGTGGTGCAACCAAAAATTTAAAAAAGAAGAGGGGAAAAAAAGTAGTTAGAATGGCCAGACACTTCCCAGAGTGTCCTTGAAGAGGCCTGGAATGCTGTTAGTAGAAATAGTAGCTGGTTTCTGTGGAATGTTTCAGGCAGTGTGCTGCTGGTTTCACATGCACTTCCTCCCCTAATCCTTCCAACAGCCACATTTTACAAGGAGGGAAATGGAGGCTCAGAGAGGTCTGTAAGTTGCCCAAAGTCACACAGCCAACTTGGGGCAGAGCGGGGCACAGGCCAGGTGAGGCTCCAGAGCTGCCCTCTTGGTGAAGCATGAAGGACATGAGTGTGGCCCAGACCCCTCCTCAGCTAGCTGGAGGGTGGCTGCTGGGTCTGTGTTGTCGTCTTTAACTCTGATGATGCCAGGGTTCTGCTGGCCTGCAGCTTCTGGTGGAAGATGCAGAAGGGTGCTGCTCCCAAGCAGGTCCCAATCTGGAGATGCCCTCAGAATGGGAGTAAGGGGGCAGCCGGAACCAGATGTCTTGTCACTTGTCTGGAGAGCTGCAAGATCACGCAGGCAGGGTGGGGTGGGTGGCCTCTGAGGGTCCTGGTGGGGAGGGCACTGTATAGGGGCTCCAAGGGCAAATGATGCCTAGCTCAGTTTGAAACCTCCAGGGCAGATCCCTGCCAGGTGAGAGGGGAATGGCTGGAGAATTTCTCCTCCTAGCAGCCAGGGGAAGAGGGGAGCTTTTCTGCTAATGCCAATCCCCTTCGCACCTCTGGAGCCCCAGATGGGGGATTTGCATCTTCACCGGGCCTTACTGCTCCCGTGAGGAGCTTGGGGCATGAGTGCATCTTCCCGGTGTACCGGGGACTGGGAGGAAGATGGGAAGTCAGGCAGTTCCTTTGTTGCCTTTATTCTTAGCCCAACTCAGACTAAGCGGCCCTGCTCTGCAGCCTTGTCTAGTGGGAGAGAGATTCCGTTGTGTTTGCCTTTATATGCAACTGGCAAAGTAGATAAAGCCTTATTGTCCAAAATTTCCAATCAGATGGGAAAATGAGGGCTCCTGGCATCATTCAGGTGTGCCGGAGGAGGGCAGACAACGGGAACCCCTCCCCTCCTCTGGGAGGCCTGCCCTGATTAACCCCTTCAGCTCTTAATGGTTATAGCCCAGCCCTTAGCAAGAAGGCACATGCTCTGATTAGAGTAAGCACAGTAGCAAGTTCTGGTTCTTTGAGATGGTTTATGTCTAAAGTCTGTCTCCAGTTCATTGATCCTCTCACTACCATTTGACTGGAGGTTGGCCGAGGGCAGGACTGTGAGGACGCGTCCTCTGGGCCTCCCTTAGAGAGTCCATCCACGTAATCAGTGCCAGTCTGCAGTGCTGGCTCTAGTGTCCAAGTGCAGAGTTGACTCTCTGCCTCAGGACCTTTGCACGTGCTGTTCAGCTGCCTGGAACCCCTTCCGCCACCTCCTCTCCTCTTGCTTCTGCATCCTCTTCCAGGAAGCCCTTTCTGGTAACCTGAACGGGGCCCCTCTTGTTCCTCTGGCTCCTCCCATGCTCCTTCCCTCTGGAGCACTCCCCGGCTGGCACCATAACTGCCCGTTCACAGTTCAGTTTCCCCTCACAGGGCACTGAGCTCTGGGAAGCCAGGGATGGGACTGGGCTGCCACACCCACTTCTGTGCCACAGCCTCTAACACAGGGGATCTTGCTGAATGTTTATTGAAAGAAGTGAGGCCGTTGAGCAGTAAAGAGAGGAGTAGAGCCCAGAGCTTCTCTCTGGGAGCCCAGCTGCCGTGTCCACCTGCCTTGGAAGGAATGCCCTTGGCTGTGACTCCCTCCAGCGGAGTCGGAGACCTCGGATAGCTATAGAGACAGGAGCCTGGAGACCAGTGTGGGTACCAGCGGCTGCATCTGTTGTGCTCAGTGCCGAGCATCTGACATCTGCCTGCAGGTGCTACATCAGAGTGGCCCACGGATGTGCCTGGAAATTCAAATGTGTCAGCCCCCTGTGGGGACTGGGGGTGACCAGGAAAGGAGATGTCCCTGCTTCATCCTTCCAGGGGGAACTGGGTGGAGGTGGTTTCAGATGGCCTGGACTCAGCCACTGTCCCCATTGTGTGCAAATTGCTTATAGGAGTTTCGCATCCAGTGTCTCATTTATTCCCTCCAGCAACCCTGGGAGGAGTGTGTTATTGGCCCATTTTACAGATAAGGAAAAGAAAGTTCAAAGTGATTAAGTGGGCATAGCCCAAGTCACATAACTGGTAAGCAACGGGAGCTGGGATTCCCAGCATACAGTGCCTTTCTCCACCCCACCCCCTGCTCCTTAGCTTTCCTACCTCTTAAGCGGCTCAGTGCCCTGCTTAGGAACCAGGGAGCCCCAAAGTGTGAGTCCTCAGAGCAGCCCCTCATCCTTGCTTGGCACCTGAGAGTCCATGACCTTGGAAGGCCCGTGTCCCTTCCAAGGGGAGGAAGTCTGGCTTTGACAAATAGCCCTGTGGTCCCAGGACAGGCAGGGCTAATTCAAGTGCAAACAGTGTATTAGTATTTATTACTCATGCTCCACTGCTAATAAAATTTGAGTTTTAAAAATAATGGTGAGCAAATGAATTGGTCGATGGCCTGTGGGGAGAAGATGCAGAAAGGATATTTCATGGAGACATGTGACAGGGGGCCTGAGCCACGGCAGGTTCCTTACTGAGGTGGGGGTGGGAGGGCTTATTTTGGGGAACAGCTCTCCACCCCTGGTCCAGTTTGAGAAGTCGTTAATCTGCATGTTAAAATTTGTTGAAAGTACATTTGCCAACTGCGGCAGCGTCTCCAGGCTGAGGAGGTGGCTGTTGGCTGGGGAAATAGCTCTCCAATGTCTATTTCAGTTATCTGTGCTTAAAATCTGTAATTTGGAAAGCTGCTTCCTGCAAGGTCCCATGACTGCCATCCAGCGCGTGCCTCTGTTTCTGACACCTGAGTTATAGAGCTGGCCAGGTTCTGCCAGACAGGGCAGAGACCTAAGAAGGTTCTAAGAAAAATGGAGGGGAGGGACATATCATAGGTTCCATGATGCCTGGGAATTAGGAAGAGAGAGAGGGGGCCCCCGGGATGGGAGAGGGGACTCAGAACCACCCCCTCCCCTACAATAGATAGCACCTCTGTCCCTGTGATTCATCGGTTCCACTATGCCTCAGGAGCATCACGAGCTGGAAAAAGCATAATTTAAGAGAGATAGGACCTGCTACTGTGTGACTTTGAGCAAGTCACTTATCCTTTTGGTGACTTAGTTTCCTCATCCGTACAAAGCGGGTGATGAGCCCTGCGGGGCTGGCGTCATAGGATCCAGAGGGAAAACAGGACTGTGTAAGCAGAGGGATGTGACAGCCCTTCAGATATGAGCAGACAGGCTCCTGCTTTCCTCAAGAAATTGCTTTGCTTAAAGCTGGGCTTTTGGAGGGCTTAGAGAATGTGAGGGGATTTGGGATTTGCGTGTCTAGGTAGTACCTGCAACACCTTTCAGATTTCATCCATCAGCCGTGATGGACGAGGAGAGGCATGGCCCTCCCCACCCCGCTCCCTTCCCCACCCCTGTCCCCGCCACGGGTGTCAGCTCTGCAGCACTGCCCGGAGGATCGCTGAGACATCAAGAGTGCCCGCGCTGTGGACTCAGCACTCGGCACACTGCTCCCCAGTTCTCAGCCAGCCTTGAGGTATTAACCCACTTTACTGGAGCAGGAAGAAACTGAGGCCCAGAGCCGTGAGGGGGCCACCCAAGGTCACAGTTAGATCTGAGCTCTGCCTGCTCCTTCAGCATCCTGCCGCCTCAAGGTTCTGGCCCACGGCTGCCTCGCCAAGGTGGGGTCAGTGACCTCGGGGTGTCCATGTGGAGTGGCTGCCATCCCCGCTTCCTCTCTTTCCCCCCCAAATGGAGACTCTCCTCCTGCCCCATCTCTGGATGCTCTGAGCATGAAGAAAGACTTCATGTGTGTATGTGGCAGGTATTTTACCTTCCAAGTACCATGAACTGCAGGGACAAGACTTCCAAAGGCCAAGCTGGGGCCATGGCCGCTTGGACCCTGGGCTGAAGATGCAAAGATGGTTGCCTGATTCTGATTCTGACCTCTTGGAGTCCTTTGTGGCTCCTCCCAGTTCCAGAAGTGGCCCGACCCTGCTGCCCTCAACATCCTTTCCCCAGCCCTGAGGCCAGACTCTGAGTGTCCACCCAGGCCCACTCTTCACCCCCCGCATCTTTTGATCTGGCTGATCCAGTACCACGGAGTCTGCCCCAGGCATGGACACCGTGGCCTGGTGGCCCTGTGACATTAGCAGGGGAAGTCCGAACAGCTGGGAGGCATTGAATCCAAGACCTTGGCAGTGGGGGGAGTGGGCATTGTTTAGACATTTTGTGTAAATTAGTATTATTGTAACTGTTAATTGAATGTCCATTGACCGCCTGTCAGAGGTTTGATTTAATCTGTCCTTCCCCTCTGAGTCTCGGTCCACTGCTTAAACAGTTTGCTTGCTTTGTGCTCGTCTTTCTTTAATGTGGTCTCTTTCCCTGCATCGCAACCTGAGTTTCATCTCATTGGCTTCATAATGAGCATCTTCTGTTTTCTGGCACTGACTGTGGCCCCTAGTCCCTCCCAAGTGGATTCCCAAGACTCATTCCTTAACTGGAGACTCAAGACAGACATAGAGTCAGCCTGGTGTGTTTCTTTGGGGGCTTTGAGTGCTTTGAGATGTTTTCTGGAAAGGAGTAGAAAGGGCAGTGGCCTGGAGACTTTGGGGATGAGCCCCGGTTTTGCCTCATTCATTCACTCATTCAGCGAGACACCAGCTCTCTGCCAGGCTCTGTGATCAGCACTCAGGGGACGAGTTCCTGTGTTTAGCCTTCTGTTGGAGAGGAGTGAACAGCTGGTCCAGTGCAGCGTGATGGTCAAGGCAGGGGGCCATGGGGACAGAGAGGTCATCGGAATCAGACGTGGGCGGCAGGAAAGGCTTCGTGGAGGAGGAGCAGTGCCTGCAAAGCAGCTTGAGCTCTTCATTCAGAAGACAAGGGGGAGGTAGCCTGGCAAAGGGCACCCCAGGCAGAGGAAGCAGCGGGTCACGGCGGGGCTCCTAAAGAGGTGGCCGAGAGGGACTGATGATCATTACAGTGATGATAATATATTGAGACTCACTGAGCATCAGGCAGTGTCCAGGGGCTTTTCCTGGATTATCTAGTTTAGTCCTTATAACAACCCCACACGCAGATGCCATTGACATCTCCTTTAATGACTGCGGTATGGAGCCTGGATCTCACCTGTCCTAGTGAAGGAACCAGAGCCGTGGACTCAGGTGTCTGATTCAGGGTTGCTGGCTCCTTCAGCATCTTGCTGCCTCTGTGTCTGTCCCAGGGATGTCACACCAAGGGTTGGGTCAGTAACCTTGGGGTGTCCTTGCTGAACCAGAGTGTGGAGGGTCTTATGTGAGTACATGGAAAAATTTTACCTTTATCCTGAAAGCTACAGAGAGCCACTGAGAAATTTTAAACTGAGGAATAGCTTGATCAGGTTTGTTTTTAGAATTAATCACTCTGGCTGCTGTGTGGAGGATGGATGGGGCTTGATCCTGAGTGGAGGCATGGAGGGCAGTTGCTGAGTGGGGCCGTGACCCTGCGAGGAGGGCTGGGGGCTGGCTCAGGTGGGGGAATCGGACTGCAGAGATGACATGGGCTCTAGAAGCACAAGGAGGCAGAATCTGCAGGACACCTAGGGGTTGCTCGGATGAGGGCGAGGGATGGTGGGTGAAGGCAGGGTTAGATGATTCTGAGATTCCTTTATTGTTTTTTTTAACCAAAGGTTGCAAAATTTTATTTTTGTAAAGTCTCATCAAAAGTTAAATTATTGGAACTCCCCCGGTGATCCAGTGGTGATCTGCGCTTCCAATGCAGAGGGTATGAGTCCAATCCCTGGTCAGTGAATTAGATCCCACATGCCGTATGGCATGGCCAAAAAATAGAGAAGTCAAATTATTACCTATTACAGTTCCTCTTTTGTTGTTCTGAGGTCAATTTCCAATGTGTGCAGGAGGGGTTTTCCCTCATAGCACCAGGCAATTCTCAGACATCAAAAGGGTATTCAAGAATTCAGCTCAATCCTGACACCATCTACCATAGTCTAGAATCAGATTACCCTGGTGAAGGGCTCAATCCCCCAAGAGCATCCTCCACTTCAGAGGCCGGCATCACACCCAGGTAATGGCCTGTGCTTCTGACCCACTGGCTAAAGGATGGAGGTTCCCACCATTGCCTCTAACTCAGGATGGCCGATGGGCTATAAATCAGAGGTTCCCACCACTTCCTCCTTGGGGTCGATGATTTTGCTAGAGCGGCTCACAGAACTCAGGAAACATTTTTCTTACCAGATTACCCGGTAAAGAATATAACTAGGGGACAGCTAGATGGAAGAGATGGGGAGGAAGAGGTACAGGGGAGGGTGGGGGGTTTCCGTGCCCTTTCCAGGGGTGCTGCTCCCCACAAGTCTCCACGTGTTCACCAGCCTGGCAGCTCTCTGAATCCTGTCCTTTCGGGTTTTACTGAGATTATATTGCATAGTCATGATTGATTGATTAAATCCTTGGCTATTGGCAATTGATTCAGCTGCTAGTCCCTCTCCTCTCCCAGAACCCTCCAATCATGTGGTTGGATCTCCTGGCAGCCAGCCCCCATCCCCAGGGGAGGTCCAGAAGTCAGTCATTAATGAAACAATAGACACTTTATCACTCTCATCACTTAGGAGATTCCAGGGGTTTTAGGAGCTCTGTGCCAGAAATGGGGACGAAGACCAAATACATATTTCTTATTATAAATTGCAATATCACAGTTTCCAAATCAATAAAAATATCTTTATCATAGAATGACTCATATTCCCTGAAACGAGAAAGGAATCCCTTCTAGCTGCAGCATGTTGATTCTGCTGATGAGAAGACTCAAATGTGGCAGGAATCTTGAAGACTGTCAGTTGATAGACCATTGGCTTACTAGCATTAATTTTTTGATAGCATGATTTCCAAAACACAGAAGATGCGTGTTGAAACTCACTAAATGTGATTTAATTTAAAAAAAAGCATTCTAGTACTTCATACCTTCTAAATGTAACTGTAAGGCTTATTGGCTACAGAATTATTAATAGGAGTTATTTCAGTAGGACAAGAGGTTTTTTTCCCCTTAGTTTTATTGAGATATAATTGACATGTATCATTGTATTCATTTAAGGAGTACAGCGTAGGAGTTTAACTTGCATATATTCAGTTCAGCTCAGTTCAGTTCAGTCACTCAGTCGTGTCTGACTCTTTGTGACCCCATGGACTGCAGCACGCCAGCCCTCCCCGTCCATCACCAACTCCTGGAGTTTACTCAAACTCATGTCCATTGAGTCAGTGATGTCATCCAACCATCTCATCCTCTGTCATCCCCTTCTCTTCCCGCCTTCAATCTTTCCCAGCATCAGGGTCTTTTCATATGAGTCAGCTCTTCGCATCAGGTGGCCAAAGTATTGGAGTTTCAGCTTCAACATCAGTCCTTCCAATGAACACCCAGGACTGATTTCCTTTAGGATGGACTGGTTGGATCTCCTTGCACTCCAAGGGACTCTCAATAGCCTTCTCCAACACCACAGTTCAAAAGCATCAATTCTTCAGTGCTCAGCTTTCTTTATAGTCCAACTCTCACATCCATACATGACTACTGGAAAAACCATAGCCTTGACTAGACAGACCTTTGTTGGCAAAGTAATGTCTCTGCTTTTTAATATGCTGTCTAGGTTGGTCATAACTTTTCTTCTGAGGATATATTATGCATATATTATGAGATGATTACTGCAGCAAGTTTAGTTAGCATCCATAGTCTCGTAGAGATACAATAAAAAGGAAAAGAAAAAATGGAAAAGAATTTTTTCCTTAAATCCGGAATGTTTTAACTTAAATCCAGAGGGTATACTCTTATCAACTTGCCTGTACCTCATTCAGTGGTGTTAGGTATAGGCATCGTGCTATACATCACATCCCTACTACTTATTTATCTTATAACTGGAAGTTTGTACCTTGTGACCATTTTTTTCCCAACATCTCTCCCCCCTCCCCCACCTCTGATAACCACAAGTCTGACTTGTTTTTCTCTAAATTTGGTTTGTTTGTTGTTTAGATTCCACGTATAAGTGAGATTGTACAGTTTTTGTTTTTCTCTATCAGACTCAATTCACTTAGTAAAATGCCCTCAGAGTCCATCCACATGGTCACAAATGGCAGGATTTGCCTGTGGGTTATTTTTATGGCTGAATAATATTCCCTTGTCTATATATGCTCCATCGTTTTTGCTGAAATATAGCCAATTTACAATGTTGTGTTAGTTTCAGGTGTACGGCAGAGTGATTCAGTCACACATAATATATGCCACATCCATATGCTTTATCTATTTATCCATTGATGGACACTTAAGATTGTTTCCATGTCTTGGCTTTTGTAAATATTGCTACTGTGGACATGGGGGTGCAGATATCTTTTTGACATAGTGTTTTCATTTCCTTTGGATGTATTCCCAGAAGTGAATTTGCTGGATCAGATGGTCATTCTATATTTAATTTTTTGAGGAACCTCCATACTGTTTTCCACAGTGGCTGCACCAATTTATAATTCCACCAACGGTGCACAAGGGTTCCCTTTTCTCCATATCCTTGCCAGCATTTGTCATCTGAGTCTTTGTGTAGGGCAGCTGGGAGTCATTCATGAGACGGGGTGTACAGGGGAGGACTAGATTGCAGTTCAAGTGATGGAATCAGTTCTGTTTTAGACTCGCTGATTTGAAGTGACTGAGGATATCCACATGATGTCCAGTGAGCGATTGAATGTACACCCAGAGCCCAGGAGAGAGGCAAGGGCTGGAGATGCAGATTTTGGAACTGGATCACATAGACGGTGCATGGATTTGGATGAGCTCTCCTTGAACATTTAATGTCAGAAGAGGGGAGGCCTGGTGACAGGGTTCTGAAGCCTGCCCACACTGAGGGCCTGAGTCCATGAAAAGGACTAGAGGAAGGAGCCAGATTTAGAAGGACAGCCCGGAGAGAGAGAGACAGGTGTCGCAGAAACCTCAGTAGAAGTGGAGGCGTGATCCAGGGTGGAGTGCAGCGGAAAGGTACAGTGAGCGAGGCAAGGGCAGACTTTGCTTAGCGATGTGGCAATTTGGGGGCTCCTGGGGACCTCGGAGGAGCGCAGACTGGGAGGGGCACAGTGAGGAGGTGATTGCAACCATGGAGGAGTATCAGATAGGACGAGAGACGACCTGTAACAGGTGGTCTCGGTAGCTTGGTTAGGGAGGGGAGGAGAGAATGAGAGCCCTGGGCAGGGGCAGAGATCCCTAGGAAGCCTCTCCATCCTTTGGGAGACCTGAGCACGGTTTATAGTGAAGAGAGGAGGGTAGGGTGACCAACTTGGTCACCTAGATGCCTAGAACTAGGGACTCCTTAAACTCCGGACTAAACCCGGGATGCTTCCAGGCAAACTGGGATGATAGGTCCCCCTGGGAGGGCTGAAGTCCCGTGGTGAGCTGGCTGGTGCTGGACCAGGGGTCGTGTGGGGGAAGCCTGCTGTGCGGTTTGCCAGTTCCCATGGTGTGAATACTCTCGCTGTGGTCTATGGAAGCTACCAACATGATGTCACTGAACAGAATTGGGAAGAGGGGTCACAGCCTAGTCTGTGAGCCATCTGGGCTAGTTCCAGCTCACCAGGTGGGGTGTGCGGTGGGGAGAGAGCCCAGGGAGGGTTCCTGGAGGCAGGAGCGGCTTCCTGTCCATGGGAACCAGTGGGAAGAGGCAAGGGTGAACTAGATGCAGGGAGGGGGCTTCAGGGCCTTGCCACTCCGCGGCCTTGATGGTCTCCAGGGAGGACAGGCAGACTCACTTTTAGAATGTGAAGGGGTAGGTGCTAGGAGTAGGGGCTTGGGGAGTTTGGAAAAACCTGTGAAAAGAAGGGAGAGAGAGCGGACCGGGGCTCCAAGGATCACAGAGTAGCACAGGTCAGGGTCAACAGGCTCGAGAAGCTAATGTGGAGGTGGGAGGGAAGAAGCTGGCCAGTTGGGGTTTGGTAGGACAGGGGTGATCGAAGGCCAGGGGAATAGGAGGGCTCAGGGTCACAGTTAGTGCAGTAATTAGCCATGGGTTTCAGGCCAGTCAAGGCAGAGGGGGAGGGAACCACTGCATTCAGAGGTTCAGAAATTTAGTGAGTGATGGGCCTTAGTAGGCAGGCGAGGAGGGCAGAGGTGCAAGTCCTAGAGTTGGTACTGGTTTGGGAAAAGTTGAAACAATGATCAGGAGCCGTGCGGCCCTGTGGAGCCAGGTGTGACTTGAGGGAGGGGCCGCAGGTGGGCAGCCAGACCTACACTTGGGTAAATACACCTGCGCTGTGACCTGGCTGTACCACGAGGGACGTGGAGACACCCTCTTTCCGAGCAGGGGAGGCTGAGGCATGCTCACAGGGGTCTGGAGGGAAGCCCAGGAGGGAAGCATCCAGTCAGGTCCGGTCTGGAGCCCCTGCCCTCCGTCACGCCCCTCATTCTAGCCACAGAGCTGAATTCCTGGTCCGGGAGCCCAGCCATCATACAGGACCAGCCAGGCCCTTCTTTGGAACAGGGCTCGGCTTTGAGAGTCTTCCTCTGCTTTGTCTGTGTTCTCGGGCATATTTTGGGGACCCAGAGAACAGAACCGTTGGCTGCTTCAGCCCCAGACTAATGACTTGGGGGTTTAGAGGCCCAGAAGTCAGAGATACATGTGTGTGAGTCCCAGTCCTGGCATGTGGACTCCACGGGTTGTTCATTAGGATGCGTAACCTCTCCAAGCCTCAGTGTTCTCATCTGCAAAGTGGGGATGATAATAGCCCTCACCTTATAAACCTGGGAGGATTCGGTGGACTGCTCCACGTGAAGCGGAGTGGCATACCTGTGTGCATAGTTAGCATTAGCTCTGACCACTGCGGCTGTGTGTCCTTTCCAGCAGTCCCGTCAGCCAGTCCTTATCTTCGTCAGCCTCCTCAGATTAATAGGATAGTCTTGGCTCCCCATCACCACTGCTGGAAGTAAAAGTGAGGCAGCTGAGGGCCTGCTTTTCCTCTGAAGCGCTGGCCAAGTTCCGTGGGTAAAGGAACACTGTCTATGCCGTTCTGGTTGGTACTGTCTAGTGGCAACCAAGCGTTAAGTCTCAGAGATCAGGATCCCATGGCAAAACATTCCTGTCCTTCCCCTGTACTCTCTGCCCCTGCCCCTCTTTTTTCCTTACCACCTCTTTCTTACTACCTTCTAATATGTTTTGGGGCTTCCCTGGTGGCTCAGACGGTAACGAATCTGCCTGCAGTGCACAAGACCCAGGTTTGATCCCTGGGTCGGGAAGATCGCCTGGAGCAGGGAATGGCCACCCACTCCAGTATTCTTGCCTGGAGAATCTCATGGCCATAGGATCCTGGCGAGCTACAGCCCATGGGATCGCAAAGAGTCGGACACGACTGAGTAACACAACGCTTCTAAAATGTTTACTTATTTGTGTTGTTTGTTTTCTGGCTCCCCTAGAATGTTAGCTCCATGAGGACAGGGATTTCTGTGTTTTGTTCACTGCTCAATCCCCAGTATCTGAAGTAGTGCCTGGTATACAGTTAGCATTAAATAAGTATCTATTGAATGAATGGCTAAGCCCCAGATAACCTGCAGGCTTTTTTCTTGCTGGTTTTTGTCAGCTGCCTGGCCCCTACATCCCTGTTTCAGAATCTTGCACTATTTATAAAGCCTGATCTAGCTAGTTAAAATATTGTGTAGTGCAAACAACTTGCTATAGGATCAGAAGGGAGGGAATAAATCATTCTATCCAGAATGGGAGTAGGACAGGCTTCACGGAACAGATGACATTGAACTGGCTTTGAAGGATGAATAGGAGTTTTCTCGGCGGAGAAGAGGAGAAAGGAGACTCCGGGCAGCGCCAATAATATGAACAGAGGCACGGGTGCTATGAATGTACGTGGAACATTCAGGGAATGATGAGGAGTACCCAGATGTAAAGAATGTGAGGTGTGCTGGCAGACTGAAGGAAATGAAGTGGAAATCTTGGGATGACATCTTACGGGTGTAAGCAAACATGCCTAAGAAGAGAGAACAGTAGTTGAGAGCCCAAACTCGGGGGCCAGGCTGTTTGGATTCCGATCCCAGCTGTACCACTTCCAGCTGTGTGCTTCTGTTTGCTGAAAAGAGGAGATAATGAGAATGTTCACCTCACAGGGCTGAAGTGAGGATTAAACGAGTGAAATATATGAAGCAGTTAGTACCTGAGCATAGTAAGTGACATGAACATTAACTATTATTATTATAGCAGGAACCCAGCGAATGCTGAATGCTTTGGGTACACATATCCATGCACATTTGCACTGCCACACATAATGAGCAGTCCTCAAGTTATGAAACTGATGCTATAACCCACCTCCAATCAGCGGGCATCATTTTTATTTCTCGGCGGCAGGCATGAATGCACTTGAATGTGGTATTAGCAAGCTTGACTGGCTGCTCCTGACCAAGGGCTGCATTTATACCTTCTTGGGCCAAAGCTAGGGATCAATCTGAGATGATGACAAACAAAGGTAACCACAAAGTCATTCTTAGGGGAGCTGCGGACGATTATCAATGCGATTCTAGAAACATTGTGCTGAGAAATTGCCTGGAGAGTCAGAGAGGTGCCAGAAGTCTGAAGACAGGCAGATGTTTTCACAAGGAAGAAAAAGGTAGATTAAAGAATATTATGAAGCAATAAGTGTTAGGCCATTTTCCTCCAATATTTTGGAAGAGCATGTGGAGCAGATGGTTTTTGAGCTCTGGGAAAACAGAGGTGCTCACTGGGGCTGGCAGCGCTCATGAAGAGCAAGCCAAGTCAACCTCATCTTTTCTTTTCTTTTTTTTGTTCCAAAAACTTACTGTGTCTAAGTATCTTAGACACGGAGTCTTAACTTCAGGGAGCTTTGAGCCAAGTCTTGACTGTGTTTTAGGAATACGATTCTTGTTGTTCAGTCACTAAGTCACATCTGACTCTTTGTGACCTCATGGGCTGCAGCATGCCAGGCTCCTCTGCCCTTTGTTATCTCCCAGAGTCTGTTCAGATTCATGTCCATAGAGTTGGTGATGCTGTCTAGCCATCTCATCCTCTGTCACCCCCTTATCCTCCTGCCTTCAATCTTTCCCTGCATCAGTATCCTTTCCAGTGAGTCAGTTCTTCACATCAGGTGGCCAAAGTATTGGAGCTTCAGCATCAATCCTTCCAGTGAATATTCAGGGTTGATTTCCTTTAGGATTGACTGGTTTGATCTCCTTACTGTTCAAGGGACTCTCAAGAGTCTTCTCCAGCACTACAGTTTGAAAGCATCATTTCTTCAGCAAATAAGATGAAATGCTGTAAACAGTCCCGATGTACAGACAGATTCATAGCGGGTTAAATAATTGAATCCAGAGGGTTGAGTAAGAATTAAGGTGGACCCAGAGAAAACTCACCTTTGTCTGGGCTTTCGTTCAGCTCCCCGCGTGTTTTCATGGCGAAGATGGACTGAGCCCTTCCTGTGGGTCTCCAGTGCCAAGGGTGTCATCCTTGGGCCTGTCCCGGGTGACATGTCTCTGGATGTCCTGGAGGAAGAGAGAGAAGGCAGATCATCAGCTGCACACTTGCTCCCAGGCTGGGGGGGAGAAGAGCCACTCCGTAGGTGACATAATTGCCACGTAGGGTGACTGATGGGCAGAACAATGGGCCAGAGCCAAGCCCATGGAATTAACTACTGGAAGTCTCACATCCAGATTTTTAAAAAAATCAATTACGTGAGCACAGAATGAGGAGACCTGAGTTGGCCTTGTGAGGGGCAAAGGACTGGGAGATGGGGCTGACACGAGCTCCTTGTAGCCCCAGTGCAATTTGAGGAAAGGGCCGTGTGTTCAGGCAAAGGGCATGTTCCCAAACCCTGCGCCCTAAGTAGATCATGCTCGAGCTGGGTAGGGGGGCACCTTGTGCTCATTACTGAGTGCCTCACTCTGAGATAGGTTGACTAAACCCGCAGTACCTTTGGGAGCCAACTGGTGAGATGGCCAGGGGACTGCAGGAAGGTGGGAGAGAAGATTCAGGTTGAATGCTTCAGACCCTGGAAGGTCTGCAGCGTGGTTCGAGGAGAAAGAGCCTTACTTAACTGCGTCACTGTCCCTTATTTGCCCCCTCCCCAGACAGAGGGGACCCCTCCTTTTCCTTTCCATGGTTTCAGCATCCCCTCCTTACGTGGCCAGCAGTTTCTTTAGAAATAAGAGACTGTAAGGCAGGAGGACGTTTGGGTTGTGATCGGGCAGGGGACTCCTAGGTTGAGATGTCCAGATGCTTCACAAGTCCCGGCCACACAGCAAGCTTCTAAATAAACTGTCACCGTCCTGACTAGCACCGCTGCCTTGCTCTTTATTGGACTCGGAGAGAAGGCAGCTGAGTGTGTATAAACGTGACGACTGAGATCTCAGCAGAGCAGCTTCTGTACTGCCTGGGGGAGTCCTACCTGGAAACTCACAGTGAAGGAAGCAAATGCAGATGCCGTCTGCCAAAGCCCAAGGCAGAATTAATCACTACTTCTTCTCTGGTCTCCAAGCTCATGGTACCTGCCTCCACCAGGGCGCTGCTGCTCCGACCGCACCCTGGATGGGCGTTTGCACCCCTTCCCCCAGCACACTGTGGCTCTGCCTGCGCTCCTTTATAGCCTCAGTCCTGGCCCCGTGCCACACACAAAGTAGCTGCTCAATAATGAATGAGTGAATCTGCTGTAGAATAAATATGTGCTCTTCTGCGTATGGCTGGAACTCATACTCACTTGTTCTTTACCAAAAACAAACCTTTGAATGACTTTTCCTTGTTAATGGGAAGGACCCAGGGTGGAGGGCAGGGATCTGTATCTATGCATCATCTAGCAAGGAGAACCACAGAGCGAGCTCGTGATTTATGGCCAAGGCCAACATTTAAATAGAAACCTGGTCTTAATTATTTAGCCTTAATAAACAAAGGTGTGTTTTGAGGTCATAGCCACAGGCTTTCATATATCACATAGCTCTAAGGAGAGCAGAAGGATTTCTTTTTTAAAATTAAAAAAAAAATTTATTCATCTTTCAGTGTGCTGGGTCTTTGTTGCTGCTAGTGGACTTTCTCTGGTTGTGTCGATGGGGGCTTCTCCTGTTGTGGATCACGGATTCCAGGGCATGCCGGCTCTGTAGTTGTTGCACACCGGCTTAGTTGCCCGGCAGGCAGGTGGGATCTTCCCAGACCAGAGATCAAACCTGTGTCCCCTGCACTGGCAGGACTCTCAATCCCTGGACCACCAGGGAAGTCCCAAGGATTGGTTTAGAGCTAGGAAGAAGCCTGGGTATTGATCCCACTCATGGTCTCAGAAGCTTCACACATCCCTCTAGACACGTGCTTGTCTCCAAGTGCCTTTGCTTCTCCAGACAGGTTTTATACCAGGCCAGTGGGGAGGGGGTGTGTTTCTGGAGATTCATTTCCTCTTGAGAAGAAAGAGGTGGGGCACAGGAGTTACTTACAGGTGGGTGCTTATTCTTGGAAGTAGAAAATGTCCAGGTGACACCCCCTGCCTTCAACAGCACCTGACTCTGGTCTACCAGATAACTGTCTGATTCCCTTCCCATGAAGTCTATGTTATAAAGGCCCACTGTCTCAGGACAAGCCCATCCGACCACTTCAGATCCTTGAAACTTAATGTTCCAAGCAGATTTCCCTTTTCTTTTTCCCTTAGTTGGCATCAATTTTCACATTAGTAATGAGACTGTGTATATTGCAATAGCCATCACTGTTGGCTTCCTTGCCGCTTAGGGCTGTCTGGGCCGACTGCCTCAGGTCTGTTCTCTTCAAGTGCAGCGGTGGGCCAGATTCTGGAGCGTGCTGCTTATCTGAGACTTTTAAACTGGCAAGCCCTCCTGCTCAACCACCTAGATCACCCCAGAGGAGAAGGAAGTCAGAAGGAAAAAGAGATTGTGTTTTTCAATTGTGAGTCAAGGCAATCCCAGGAAGTCTGCAGGACAATTCTGATGATACCAGCCAGAGCTTGGGGCTCTGAGTGCATCCCAGGATGGGCTGGGGTCCTCCCAACGGAGGCATCAGAGAGAAGGCCAGCGTCCTCAGCGGTCCATGAGTCAGATGAGGTTTCTTCCGTCCTTAATCCCTGGACTGGGGAATTCTGTTCAAGGGCAGGCAAACAGCACTGGGATCATCCAGACCAGAGCCACATCCAGAGCAGGTGAGAGGTGCTCAGCCAGGCTTCTTGGTGGAGATAGACTCCCTAAGGTCAGAGATAGTGCCCGGGACACTCTGCTTAGGGGATAGCACCCTCAGGAAGCTGTCTGTGTGGAGGGAGAGTCCAGCCCCTTTACCAGTGCTCGGGTGGCTTCCAGGGGCCCATGGGACAGTCCTGGGCCTGTGTTCTGGCTATCTTTCCTTTTTGGTTTGTTTCCTCCCCACCCCCCTTTTTTCTTTTTATTTTATTTGTTTATTTATTTTTAGGCTGTGATGCTAATTTTGGCTAAGATCCTAACATCAGGATCTCGGTTCCCCAACTAGGGGTGGAACCTGTACCTCCAGCATCAGGAGCGTGGAGTCTTAACCAGACCACCAGGGAAGTCCCTGTTCCTGCTACCTTAAAGAGGTACCAGGTGACAGGCGTGGCATATCACAGGGCGGAACCTTCGGATGAGTAGGGAGCATCTTCAGTTCTCAGTGATAGTCATCCCTTGTGTTTATCTCCACTGAATAATACACAGGTCACCAAAGGAAGCATTTTTGCAAACATGATCTTGCGATCTCACGCTTTTCACTACAGCGCAGTGGGAAGGAGTGCTATCTGCCCCTCTTTGCAGGTGGACTCCAAGTCCAGTGCTCTGTCTGGGATACACAACTGTCCCTCATGGCTCTCAACTGTGAGGGAAGCTGGCCAGGGATTGAATTGGAAGTACTTTGGCTTCAACAGATCTTATTTGATCTGGAGCTTAAGTCGAGCTGCCATCAGTGAAGTTATTATCATTACCATGTACTTAAAGTGGTTAAATATTTAAAGCCATGTCAGCTTTTCTCCAGTGAACAGGGTTACCAGACACATCAACCAGAGGCCTCCACTGGGAGCCCGACACTGGGTCTCTGCACCGGGAGGGTGAGTGGGTTCCCTGACGGGAAAGGAGGCAGCCAGGTAAAGAAGAACCTGCAGCTCCAACCTGCTTGGCTTCTGAACTCCTTCTCAAGGTTGCCTGCCAAAGCAGTTTTTAAATAAGTTACTGTGGGGCTGCGACTCTGACTCTCACTGGTGGGGAAGCTGGCAGCAGAAAGGGGTGGGATGGATGGGCAAGGAATGGAGTGTTTCCTGGGCGGGCAGTACCTTTGGGAATGACGGTAACCCCGGACTCGTTGGAGGCTCTTCCTGTCCTCTGGGCACAGGTCACTGAAGGTCTTGGTCACTGTGGCCCATTTCACTTAGACAGGCGGCCGGGAAAGAGCAGAGTGGCTTTAATGTGAGTTAAGTGTATCAGGATGCTTTTAGGGCGGGATAACCCACACCTTGGCGTGCAGGGGCTGAGCACCTATTACCAGGTTTCTTCTTGAGGGTGTTCGCCCAGGGTTCAATACCTGGACATCATAAATGTGGAGGGGTCATGGCTAGAGTCCAGGGCAGGGAAGACTCTGGAGTTGGATGCAAGTTTGTGAACCTATGCCTTTAATTTTAATTTTTTTGGCCACATCTCGCGGCACTCGGTGGGATGCAGTGCTTCCCAGGTGGCGCTAGTGGTAAGGAATCCCGCTGCTAATGCAGGAGACTTAAGACATGGGTTCCATCCCTTGGTCAGGAAGATCCCCTGGAGGAAGGCATGGCAGCTCACTCTGGTATTCTTGCCTGGAGAATCCGAGGGACAGAGGAGCCTGACGAGTTAGGGTTCACAGGGCTTCAAAGAGTAGGACATGACTGAAGTGATTTAGCATGCACACACATGGCATCAGGATTTTAATTCCCTGACCAGGAATTGAACCCGTGCCCTCTGCAGTGGAAGCACAGAGTCTTAACCACTGGACCACCAGAGAAGTCCCAAGTGAATCTGTCCCTTTGAGGTATAAGGTTGATAGTGTCCATAAGATTCTCAAAGAGGGCTGTGGTCTCAGAAATACAAAGTACCACTTGTTCGTGTGCTGAGAGACCCTTGCCAGCATGTTACATCACCTCCCCCCAGACCTGGGGACCAGGCACCAGATTTAGGTGCAGCTTCTCTGAACATGCTGTGGTAGTTCACGGTTCAGGGCCTTTGCCGGGGCTGTTCTGTCTTTGCCTCCTTGCCCATCTCCCAACTCCTGTTCATCCTTCAACAGCCAGTTCAAGCTTTTGCTGATCTCCTCTCCATGGACAGAGCCAATTGTCCCCTCTTTTGTGTACATGCATGCTCAGTCTATCATTCATGTCCAACTCTTTGTGACCTCGTGGACTGCAGCCCACCAGGCTTCTCTGTCCATGGGATTTTCCATGCAAGAATACTAGAATGGGTTGCCGTTTCTTCTCCAGGGAATCTTGCCAACCCAGGGATTGAACCTACATCTCTGGCATCTCCGGCATTGGCAGGCGGATTCTTTATCACTATGCCCCCTGTTTTGAGCCGGCGTCAAACTTTAAGCAGGTTTATGGGAGCACGTACCACTCAGTGTTTTCAAACCGTTTGTTCTTGTGTTTATTTCACCAGGACTAGGTATTTCTCTTAAAAAAAAAACAAAAACACAAACTTACCTTATTTATTATTTATTTATTTGTCAGCTCCAGATCTTAGTTGTGGCATGCTGGATCTTTAGTTGAGGCATGTGGGATCTAGTTCCCTGACCAGGGATGGAACCTGGGCCCCTGGAATTGGGAGTGTAGAGTCCTAGCCTCTGGACCGGGGAAGTCCCAAGACTAAGTATTTCTTGAGAGCAGGTGTGCTCCTCTTCATTTCTGAATGGACCTTTTGAGTAAACCTTTAATAAAATGTGTTAAATTGATTTGATGAGGCCCTTTCAACCCAAATGGCCACAACTGGGTAGGTATCAAGAAAAATGTCCTCTAAGTGTGAAGATTGGAACAGTTGCAGCACAGCTGTTATGAGGAAGCCGTGTCCCTCCTCGCGGATGTTTCCTTGGGTTTGGAACAGGCTGAGTTTGATGTAAGAGGGCAAACGAGGAAGGAGGTCATCCTGTGGGTCATCAGAGCTCTGGTCCTAAAGGAGGAGAGAGGTCAGGGCTGGACATGGAGGCTTAGGGTGTCATGGAGGAACCACGTGTGGCCCATTTCACAGATGGGCTAAGGAGAGGACACCATGGATCACTCAGGAGAGGGGCCCTGCGATGTTGAGCACATCCCGGGCCCCCTCCCGGTGCCAAGCGGGGTGCCCGAGTGCCTCACCAGATCTGCACAACAGCCCTTTGCCAGAGGTTCCTGTTTTCTCTAGTGTGTGGATGGGGAAACGGGGCCAGGGAGGTTGCACTGTTGGCCCGAGGCCACATAGCATGTCTGTGGTGGGGTCAGAACTGACTGCAGGAGTCTAGCTGTGAGTCTGGGCACTGCTGGAGAATGCATCTCCAGAGAGAGGCGTGAACGAACCAGAGAGGGTCTGAGCCTGGCCGGAGGCTGGGGTGGGACCCAGTGGCCCCTGCTTCACCTCGGGGTATAATTCTTCAGCCAGGGTCGTGAGGAGACATGGGAGTCATTTTGGAAAAAGGGGCCACTGAGGCGTCTCCATCCTGAGCTTTTGACTCGGTTGAGGCTGCGTGCACACAGGGGTGCACCAGGGATCGTCTCCCTCCATCAAGGGGAGAGGCTCTGGGCCGAGCTCCCCTGGGCTCTGCTTTGTGGTCTGGTGCCCACTTCATGGCCTGGGTGCCCTCCCTTTGTCTCCTCGGTGCCCCTGTAGCCAGTGGCTAAGAGTCTTCAGTCCTCATGGTCCGGATGTTGACCCCGAGGCATGGTGAACCTGTCCTGTGCTTCTAACAGGGTCCCTCGGGGTGTCATCGTTCCAGGGGTGCTAGTGTGTGGAGGAGAAAGGAGGTGTTTGCAGGCAGTACCCCTCTCTGAAAACCACGCCTTATGGCATCCACATGACCATTCCTGTTCAGCTGGTTCATCCCCTGTGGACGTGGGTTTGCTCATGCATTTCTCAGGACTGCAGCTGGTCTGGAGAAATGATTAGGAGTATTTTCAAGGAGGGCGAGAGAATAGGGAGAGGGTGAGCCATGTGAGAACAGACCGAGTGGTCTGGAGTGGCTCTTTCTGGGATGGCAGAGGACTTGCTGGGGGCTGTGTCTGCTTCCCGCCAGGCTGTGGGTGCGTAGCATCCGCGCCTGCCGGACCAACAACCATTAACCCTGAGTGCCCAGTGTCGCTCCCCTTTCTGAGTCAGAGGTGCCAGCTCTCCCAGAGTCCCCTCCCCACTATGTGGCTATTATGAATAAGGATGGGATTGGCAGAGGGGACAGTGCTTCAGGCTTCCATGAACTGGGTATGAAACAGAAATACCAGAAGACGACTCAGAGCTTTGCTAGAAGAACCAAATATGACCTCGACCCCTAATGCCACTGGGTTCCGGGTCTGGACACAGCTTTGGATCAATGAGGGAGGCTTGGCATTGCCTGACCAACTGTCCAGCTTAAGCCTCTTCTTGCATGCAGAGCCCTGCATCCCTCCCCTGGCAACCTGCCCCCTGGGCTCTGCACCATTCCCTCAGAGCTCCTGTGCGGCTCTCCCTGTCCCTTTTGCATGGCCAGCCCATCTACTTGAAGCACCTTCCCCGTTCGCCCCTCTCCCGCCCCCATCCTCGGGAGCCAGCTCAGTGGCCATCTTCCCCGCGAAGCCTCGTCTGGAAGCCTTTACTAGAAAGGGTCCCCTCTTCTTGCTCCCAGGACACTGCAGGCTTGCGTCCACTGTGGCCTTTAGCATCTGTGCTCGTTTTTTTTTTTTTTCCAGTGGGTTTTGTCATACATTGACATGAATCAGCAATAGATTTACACGTATTCCCCATCCCGATCCCCCCTCCCACCTCCCTCTCCACCCGATTCCTCTGGGTCTTCCCAGTGCACCAGGTTCGAGCACTTGTCTCATGCATCCCACCTGGGCTCGTTTGTTTTGACATCTCTCTTTGCACTTAGACTGTGAGCTCCGGAGGTCAGTGACCTTGCCTCAGGCGTGTCTGACTCCTAGCAGCAGTGACCTCAGCAGGTGGCCGGATGGCTGGAGGGACAGAGAGGGATGAGTACTGTGGCGACGTGGGGGCAGGGCTCACGCAGCCTCATTGGAGGTGGTCAGACGCCTAAGCAGGCGTGCAGTCTCATGCACACTTTCAAGGCAGTGATCACATAGGTGGAGAAGATGGTTACAGTTGGTGAGACCAAGCAGGGAAGCATTAGCCCCATTTCCAGCCACTCAGGTGTGGGTTTTGTCCCAGCGTAAACGCATGGTTTTTTCATCAAAATATCTTGCGCGGGGAAGCATTAGCCCCATTTCCAGCCACTCAGGTGTGGGTTTTGTCCCAGCGTAAACGCATGGTTTTTCCATCAAAATATCTTGCACAGGAAATCAGAAAATCTTTCTTAGGGAGAGACCAAAAATTACAAGAGCTCATCATCATTTTTTAATTAAAAGACAGCAACTGCCTGATATTTGGTAAATTCAGGCCCCTCCCATGGGTCCACTAATGTGCTCAAATCTGGGTTTAATGTGCTGAATTTATTTTTTATAAGAATTTTGCTGAACCTGCTCGATGAACAGAGCCTGGTTAGAGCTTTAAGAAACTTCTCATTAGTGGGATAAATGTGCTGGGTGCTTGGGGAATCTGCAGCCTGCCGCTGCTGGGCGCCTGCCGGGGCGAGTGAAACTGCCTGGCCTTATGTTGGGGTAAATCCAGAGGGTCCCCGTGGGAGGGCACATGTGGGGGCCAGACCCTGGGGAAGTGCACGCACAGGTGTCCTGATCAAAGCTGTTGCATAAGTCATCGCCTGTTACCTGGTGCTGGAAGCATGATGCTGGCTCAGGCTGCCAGACTCCCCGGCCCTGCCTGGCACCCAGGAGCTCTCCCTGTTGTGTGAGAATATGCCTGGTGTCATATTGTTTAAGGGCTGGTCTGTAGAAGGCAGGTGTGTCGAAGGGGACCTGGTACATGGATGCCCAGGTGAATGTGGTTCTGATGGGGGTGGGGATGAGCAGAGATATGTGGAGGACATTGGAGCTGAGAACTGCACAAGGTGGAGACATGTGATGTAAAAACAAGGAGACTCCAGGCAGAGACAGTGAAGGTGGGTGGCATGGAAAAGGGAGGGTGGTCGGAGACAGCGTGTCTCACTTGGGTGGGTGGCAGGCTTGCAGGAGAGGAGATGGGGGCAAGCTGGTTCCTTGATCGCCCTACTAGGGGATTCAGACTTTCTCTTCTCAGCTGCTAGGTTCTAGGAGAGAGAACGGTGTGATCCCGTTGATGTTCTGGGACGAGCTCTCTGATGGCAGTGTGGAGGATGGACAGCTGTGGGTTAGAGGGAGTCTTGCCACCTGGGTGGGGCTCCAACACAAACGCCCTGGAGCAGAGGCACATCCCTGGGCATCTGCCCCCCAGCCCCAGGGCCCTCTGAGTCACAGCACCAAGCTTTTTCCTTTGAGGCCAGGCCTTCTGAGTGGAAGCACAACTCCAAACCAATATTCTGGGCCACAGAACCTGGGGCCACATGATGCTGCTCGAAAAAGCAGGGGTGAGTACTTGGCCTAGGCAGCTGTTGGACAGCTCCCCCCCTGCTGGGGGGAGGCGGGGACAATTCTGAAGGATGCTCTCTTTCTTGGCTGCTTCTTATCAGAAGACACATGCCCCCTACCCCCACCCATGAGATATTGTTAGATGGTAGTAGTGGACAGACATAAATTTGAACCAAGAAAGAGGGAGCTTCATGGGAGCTGCAGCAGCCCATGTTCTAAAGCTCTCTTTCTAGGACTTCCATGGTGGTCCAGTGGTTAAGACTCTGTGCTTCCAAAGCAGGGCTCACAGGTTCGATCCCTGTTTGGGGGAATAGGATCCCACATGTTGTGTGGTGCAGCCTAAAAATAAAAATTAAAAAATAAAATAATCTTTACAAAATGAAAAAGGTCTTTTTCCTTTAAAAAGGACCTGCTGTTAGAGAGAGGATGGGAGAGGCACAGTGAATACCACCCTAAACCTGGAAAGGTTGCACGTGCTATCAATTCAGTTGTGTCAGACTCTTTTGTGATCCCATGGACTGTAGCCCACCAGGTTCCTCTGTCCATGAGATTCTCCAGGCAAGAATACTGGAGTGGGTTGCCATGCCCTCCTCCAGGGGATCTTCCCGACCCAGGGATGGAACCTACATCTCTTATGTCTCCAGAATTGGCAGGCGGGTTCTTTACCACTAGCGCCACCTGGGAAAGGTTATTTGCTACAAGATGCTGCTGGGCTCAGAGCAGAAGCCTGGGACTGGAATGTGCAGAGGCTGAGGAGGGTGGCTGTGGGCAGCCAGTGGAGCTGGGGTGCAAAGCAGGGCCTCGGACAAGCAGCTGCCATGAAATGAGGGAAGACCAGGGAAATCTGTATGAGAACAGATGCCCAGGGTCTGAGAACTCCCGTCTGATGTCAGGGCTGTTCCTGGCCTCCAGGACCCTTCGTGGCATTTAGAAAAGGCTCCCTTGGATATTGAGGTGTGAAGATATGAGGTCTGCAACAGCTTCAGACATTTTGCTATCAATAATTTAGTCTTTATCATTTAAGCCAGTTTGAATTGGGTTTTCTGTCACTCGCAATGGATTTGGTTCCAAGTGCAATGGAAACTATTAAAGGATTTTGAGCTGAGGAGCCCATGATCTCATTTACATGTTGAAAAGCTGACTCTGGCTGCCGGTGGAGAATGGGCTCTAGAGTGGCCTGAGTGGAAGCAGGGGATTCCTTGAGAGGCCGTTGTAGCTGTTCAGGTGAGGAAGGAGTGGCTTAAACTCATGTGTTCATGGTAGAGCGGGCAGATGACGCCAGCAGAGTTCTGGGGTAGCTGGTGCAGGATCAACAAGACTGCTCTGGGTGGACTGGAAGGACTGGAGTGACTGGGAGGAAGATGGAGCTCTTAGTGATGCTGGTGAGGAATGGGGCTGGAGGAGTGTTGGGTTAGTGGGTGGGACGGGTTGGAACTTCTCTTTTGAGCCAGATTCTGTTGAAGATGCTAATCAGACAACTAAGCAGCCATAACAAGTCAACAGTTGGTTATCAGTCTCTTGCCCAAGCCAAGGGTCAGGGTTAATTTGGGCGTCATCAGTGGTTAAGAAGAAAGTAAAAGTCATGTAGGGAGAAAATGCAGAGATGGAGGAGAAGAGGGCTGAGGGCAGAGCCCTGGAGTTTGCCAGTCTTAGAGCCTGGTAGAGATGGAGAAGCCAGTGATGGAAATGGAGAGAGAGTGGCCAGATGCAGAGGAGCCCAGACAGTGTGGAGCCACGGCACCCAGGAGGGAGAGGTCAGCTGTATCCAGGGGTGCTGGGGGTGTCACACCGAAGAAGAACACAGAAGCGTCTGCAGGATTTGGCAACATGGCAGTCATTGGTGACCTCGATGAGCCAGACTGGGGTGACTGAAGAGTGAGCAGGAGGAGAGGGGTAGGGGTGTCATCACTGAAGGTTCTTTGAGGTGAGCTGTGACCAGGAGCAGGTGATGGAGCTGTGGTTGGAGGGGGATGTGTGTTCAAGGAGGGCCTTTTATTTTTAAAGACAGGAGATGGCGGAGTGTGTGAATAGTGATGGAAATGATCTAGTGTGGGGGATAAATGGATAATACAGGAGAGAGGGGGAATCCCTTCCTGAATGAAAGGGAGGGCTTGAAATGAACTGATTTGGCCTCTCCTGGAGCATAAGTGGAGGGATGACAGAATTTGAGAACAGGAGGAGGGAAGGCTGTCAATTTGGTGGTAAGAAATTAAGGGGTTTCCTCTTTCCTCGTTTTCTCAGTGGGCTACAGGGTAAGGCCAGGGGCTGAGAGTCCCAGGGGCTGAGAGTCCCAGGGGCTGCTGAGGAAGGAGGAAGGCAGAAGACAGCAGTCTGGGAGCAGGGGGTAGGGTAACCTTACCTGGGGTCTGTAGGAGGAGTACAGGGTGATGCTGAGTGCCTGTTTGAAGCTTGTGGTTATAAAATTAAAGTTCGAGCAGTCAGCCTGGCTCTATGGTCGCCTCCGGAAAGGTTCGGTGCCTGAGGTGCAGACGTGGAGAAGACGGAGAGTTGGATTCAGGTGGACTTGGGACTCAGCCGAGGGAATGGAAGGAGGGTGGAAGGGGAAAAGAGTCTGAGGTCATTTGCAAGGGAGAGATTATACGGATAATGATGCGTGTCCAAGAACTTCTGATATAGAAAAGACATTGGAGATAAACATTTAGGATCATCAGCTAATGGGCAGCAGGTGAAGGGTTTAGATGAGATTGCCCAGAAGAGGGTGTGATGTGAGAGAGAAGAGGGCCAGCGATCAGACGGAGGGAGTCAGCATTCCAGGGGCGAGTGGGGGAGCCTTGGGGGTGACTAAAAGGGAGGAATGCAGGAGAGGTGGTACCAAAGGTGGAAACCAAAGGAGGAAGAGCAGGAGTGACCAATCCTCCTGGGAGGCTGGAATTGTTCCTTTAGATGTCACTGGTTAGGTGGGGTGAAGATGGAAGGGGAGGGAGTGGAGGCATTGAGTGGGGTCAGAGGGATGCACAGCATTAGAAGTGAGGCAACTTGACCCAGATCTGGAGAAATGAGAAGTGGGTTAATTTTCCAAGAGGCAACAGAGAAAGGAAGTTAGGACCTGAACTCGGGGGTTCTGTTCGGAACCAGAAAACAGCACTTGGCTCCCTCAGGGCCTGGGCTGTGAGAGAGAGGACCCTTTCTGCCCGGAGAGGGAAGGAGGTGTGAAAAGGGGTCAGGGACCAGATGTAGGGGGCATGTCATGAGGACTGTGTCCTGTGGAATCTGAACAAGCAAGTGAGTGTAGATTGCTTGCTCATGTGTCTCTTGTGCCTGGATATTTCTCTCTTCATACTGGAGCGGACCATGTTTTCCCAAAGCTGGCAGAGTCGGGGGTGGAGTGGGAGGGACAGGGCTGAGGAAGGTCCAAGCCACAGTGTCCAGGCCAGGCTTTCACACAGAGAAACCAGCCTGGAGGGGGCACAGATGTGACAGGGCTGGGTGCGTGCGGGACACTGACCCTGGGGAGAATGTTAGGGGTCAAACACATAAACAGACACACACACACACAGAGTCCCTGGAATAGCCTTGAACTATAGGCATCTGTAGGCGTCATGAACAAAAGAAAAGTGAATGGAATATCTAACATTAAAAAACCTAGGGTCAGGCCCCAGTGGGACTAGCAGAAGGCTCTGTAGATTGTGTGAGGTTTGGAGCCCAGGATATCTTGGCAGGAACAGTTTATGCTCTAAAAGAGCCCTGGCTCATCAGAGGGGCAGGTCCTTCATTATTCTCACCATGAAGGCCTTTGCGGGCTCACAGCATGTCCTGCCGTCTCTTTAGTGTCGGGGTTGCGGTCGGGTGTCAGGGCTGGACCACAGTGTCTCCCCTGTGGCCCCTGCAAGAAATCCTGTCTCCACCTCGGTTTTGTTTTTCTCCCAGGTTCGCTTCGCCACTCCCCAAACTGCTGAGTGGCATGAAGTCACGGGGAGGCCTGGCTCCCTCCTCCTTTCCAGTCTCCTGCAAGTGAGCGCAGATGGCCCCGTGCCCTTTCGCCCTCCTTTCAGATGAGGAGTATCTGCTGGGCTTGAGGGTGCGGCAGGGAGACTGCAGCCACAGTGCTACCCAGTGTTGCGGAAGGAAGGGGGCTGTCCACGGAGGTCTGCTGGATGGGGTGCTTGCTTCAGCTGCCTGGGGGGCCCGAGAAGGTTCTCTGCAGCCCACGTGTCCTCCAGCCCACCCACACTTGGGTCAAAGTGCAGGTGGCCAATGACCGTGTGCTATCTCCCGATCTTTCCCGTGACTCCACACTTAACTCCTGCAAATGGAGACATTTCCAGCCTCAGAAAGCCGAATTTCTGGTGGTTTTCGCTGGCGGGGATTCTGAATGCAGAGCCCGTCGTGCGGCTTCCTGCTTATTCATTAGGCCTGGGCGCTCTCATTACCGGGTGGTGAACCAGAAGCCACAGCGAGGTGCTGGGCCAGATGAGGGTGGAAAGCCTTCTCTCCGGAGCTGACACAGCAGTCACGGGTCTGGCTTGTGTTTCTCCAATTCTGATTTACATCGATGTTGCTAAGAAAGCTTTCCACCCAGCTCTGCTTACGTCCTCCGTACGCGCAGCCAATGCTCCCAGACCTTCTTCTCTGCCATCAGTGGAATTCAGGTTGGGGCTGAGGTTGCTGCAAGAGGTACACAGCGGGCGTCCTTCTCACTCACAGTCCACCTGCCTTTCCCTTCTGGGTAGCTTTTTATTTGACAAATAGAATTGAGTAGCACCCAGCATCTAGGTGGTGGGGTGGGCAGGGCACAGGGGATGCAGAGGGAAGATCTGCCCTTTATCCCTGGCTCTTTATACCTCTCAGGAAAGCTGTGAGTGGCATCAAGTCTGCAAGTCCCTTTTACCTCTGTCCCCAGAGGCTCAGTCATCATGAGAGGGCTTGGGGCCTTCTTCCCACATTTGTCACTATCAAACCAATCCTAAAAGAAATCAACCCTGAATGTTCATTAGAAGGATTGATGCTGAAGCTGAAGCTCCAATACTTTGGCCACCTGATGCGAAGAGCTGACTCATTGGAAAAGACCCTGATGCTGGGAAAGATTGAAGGCGGGAGGAGAAGGGGATGACAGAGGATGAGATGGTTGGATGGCATCACTGACTCAGTAGACACAATTTGAGCAAACCCTGGGAGATGGAGCAGGACAGGGGCGCCTGGCGTGCTGCAGTCCATGGAGTTGCAGAGAGTGGAACCCTGAACAGCAGCAGCAACCGGCCCCACCCACCGAGAATCACAGTCTCACAGCTGGCCTGGGCTCGTTAATCTCGGCGGCAACAGAAATTGCTTTGCCTTGAATTTGACGGTTTAGGCAATGACAACATTTATACAGGCACTTCCCACTTACATACAGGTCATATTTCTGGCAGTTTATTTATAAATTGGCTGTTGGCTACTTGAAAACAGTTTTTCTCATAGAAATACATTTTCAGGTGATGGTGAAGTTTCCCTGCCAGCACACAAAGGGCTATTTAACTTGGATTAAAATGAATTATCAGCTAGTTGAAAGGGGTGGGTCTAGGTCAAGATTTAAATTGAAGGGGAGATTGCTGAGGAGTCAGGGTCAACCTGGGAGAATGAAAGGTCATTCCATTTGGTGTACATAACAGTACAGCCAGCCTGAGCCATACATTCATTGATGGTTCTTTGTCTCACAATCCATATTCATCAACAGTCCTGTTTGTTCTACCCGAGAAACAGACTCCAAATCTAATCACCTTTCACCTTCTGCTACCCACCATCACCCTAGATGGAACTACCATCCTCTCTTCAACAACCTGTTCCTGTTTACCCCGCCCCCTCCCCACAGCCTGTCCTTCACATCACTGGCAGAGTAAACGTTTAAAATGGGAGTCAGATAAGGTCGGTTCACAAAGTTGAGGCAGAGTGCATCCAGGAGGCAGAACCTCCCTCTCCTCTGCCCCCCACCCCCATCGATTCCACTTACCTCCTGCCAACTCCACAAAGAGGTGGGGATCCATCGCCTGGTTTCTTTTGGGATTTGCCTGGTTTCCTTTTGGCTCACTCACTCTTTAAAAGTCCCTAGGTTTCTGCTTATATCCTCAGTGTAAAGCCCTATCCTTCGCTTTAGGAGGAAGACCCACCCCCATCACCTAGTATGTACATACATAGGAGGACACTTTAAAAAAAACTGTGCTCCATAGGTTCATAATTACAGTAATTCATCTCCTCTGCGCTCCTCCATTAATGGTGACCGGCAGTCACGTTCCCAGCCCTTGTGTGAATTTCTCTCCACTCTGCACTGGGCTGCTGATTTCTGCTCATTCATCACTCTCCATCCCCTCTGGTGGCACAGGGACCCTGTCCTGGGGACCTCGCCTCCCAGTGGAGCTGGTGTGAGCTGACCCCATCACTGGAGCCGACCCGGTGCAGACAGCAGCCTGCTCTCAGGAGGCCCCGACCTCCAACTACTGCTGTGCCAAGGTGGCCCGTCTGAGGCTTAAATCAACCCTGACTACAAGGCCATCGGCCGTGTTCTTGGAGCTGCCTGCTGACAGCATTCAGGAGCGGGGGCTGACTCTTTCTCTCCTGGCTCTAGCAGTGTGGGCCATGTGTTATGACCACAGAGGATTCAGGGACTGGAAGGAGCCCTCCGAGGTCATTTTGCCTCCCTGGCCTCTGCCCTCGGCTAGCACCTTCTGACCATCACCGTGGGAGAAAGAACCCTCTTCCCATGGAGACTCTCCCTTCAGCACAGCGCCCCTCCCAGCTGCCTGCCCTCTGCTCACGCGGGCTCGGTTGTGGTTGCGTTGGTGGAAAGAAAACAGTACCTCCTGCTGATGAAGTCACCTGCCTCTGGCGCTGCACTCCCACCATCACCAGCTTCTTCTCTTGACCACTTGTTTACAGTTTCCCAGCCTCTCTGCCGTCTGGGCGACAGGAGCACCCAGCCAAGACAATCTGAATTAATTTTGCAAGTAAAATTTAATCAGACGACCCATCAAGCGCCCCACTAAATCAAGACATATTACATCTCGTGTGAGCCCTGAGCCCATTCATCATGTAAGGCAGCCCCTGAAATGCCAGCCAGGGTTAGGGCAAAAAGGAAGAGTGTTCTTGTCTGAAGTCAGAAGCAGTCTTCCCAGTCCCCAGATTAGCTCTTTTGCGGGTGATAGCATCAGGAAGGTGGTATTGGTATTGGTGGCATCAGAGTCAGGGTCAAATGCTCCCGAAACAGATCTCTGCTTCGACACTTGCTAGCTATGCAATTGTGCACAGCTTTCTTAACCTCTCTGAGCCTCAGTTTTCTTACATGTAAAGTGGGAATGATAGCCCTCTTAGAGGGCTGTTACAAGGTGAAATGAGGGAGACCCATGTGAAGAGTCTGTATTATACTAAATGTTCTATAAATGGTAGTTCCTCCCTGCCTCCGCCCCCGCCCCCCATAAGAAGTAAGTTAAAAACCTCATGGATGTTTTTGGTTCAGCTATGCCAATGTAGTGGCGTTTACACACAACATAAATAATAGAAAATTTACAGGCGAGTAGACTATATACAAGGAACAGTTGAATGAATTCAGCTGACTGAGGGAGATGGATTCAGGGGACATTTTAGGTTCACATAGAAAGAAAATGGGCAGAGGTTTTCACCGTCCAGATGTGGTGCAGGTTTCACAGGTTGGTCTTTCTTTTGTGGCGTACTTTCTGTCTTGTTCTGGCTCACTAACTGCGTGTCTGGTTTTACAGAGATTTCTGAGATCCTTAGTAAAGCTTAACCATGGTGATGGTGATGGAGCCTCATCTCTTTGCTTCGTTTACTTTTTCTGTTACCTTTCTAGGCCGCAACAGACTAGAGCCGTTTAGGACTAGGCATAGGGAGATAGGGGGCTTTTCGGGGGGGGGGCAGTGGTAAACAATCTGCCTAAAAATGCAGGAGACTTGGGTTTGATCCCTGGATTGGGAAGATCTCCTGGAGGAGGAAATGGCAACCCACTCCAGTATTCTTGTCTGGAGAACTGCAGGGACAGAGGAGTCTGGCGGGCTAAGTCCATGGGTTGCAAAGGATCAGACATGACTGAGCACGCATGCATAAGGAGATAGAGAACCTCCCATATTATCTGCTGACAACTTTGATTAGGATTCCTTCCAGAGAAGTCTGGGAGTGGTGACCCTCAGGGGACAGCAAAGGTCCCCTTGGGTTAGGTGGTAGTAGTTCTGCTCTCAGCTTGGCCTCCAGGGAGCTGGGGAATGAGGTCTTGGGCTCCTCAGGATTGGCTTTGGGGGAGAGGAGCTCCCTAGCTTCCCCTACTTTCTCAGCCATGTGTGAATGAAGTCCCAGCAGCCATGGGACTCTCATCTCTGATTGAGTGAGCAGAGCCCTGAGCAGAGAGGGCCAGACAGAATCTTCATCTTTGTTTTTTAATTAAACTTTGTATTTTGTATTGGAGTATAGCCAATTAACATGTTGTGATAGTTTCAGGGGGACAGCAAAGGGACTCAGCCATACATACATGTATGCATTCTCCCCCCAAACTCCCCTCCCCCCAAGGCAGAGTCATCTTGTCCAACAGGAGCTCCCAGTCCTGACTGACTGTGGTACATACAGAACCAGTGACGAACGTAGCTTGCTTCTTTAAGGACCAAAACTTAAAAAAGTATTTTGGCCACTTTAATGAAATCTTTCCATCCAAATGGACATAAGAAAAGTAGGACTAATATGCATGCTTTCTTTTTTTTAAGGTTTCATTCTGAGCTTTTTTAAAAAAAATTATTTTTAATTGAAGGATAATTGCTTTATAGTATTGTGTTGGTTTCTCTCCAACATCAACATGAATCAGCCATAGGCATGCTCTCTTAACCAGTGTACTCAGAATACAGTTGGATCACTTTTTCATTTCTCAGGGTTGTGATCATAAATGTTGGCTACTCCCCGGGTGCTATGGGCTTCCCAGGTGGCTCAGTGGTAAAGAATACTCCTGTCAATGCAGAAGATACGGATTCTGTCCCTGGCTGGGGAATATCCCCTGGAGGAGGAAGTAGCAACCCACTCCAGTGTTCTTGCCTGGGAAATCCCATGGACAAAGCAGCCCGGCAGGCTACAGTCCAGGGGGTTGCAAAGAGTCAGACACGACTTAGCGACTAAGCAGCAACAACCCTGGCTGATGATGAACCAATGCTCCAGAGCCTGGTGGGATAGTTTTTTTTCCCCCCACAGCGGACCTTCTTGGGTTCCTGTGACTTTTCTCTTTTCTCCTGCTTCATTGGCTGTCTCTTCTTACTCTTGCCCCCTTGTCTGCCTCCCTTTTCCTCTTCCCTCTTCTGCACTTAGCGTGAATAAACTCTCTCAGCATTGGCTTAGAGTGGGGCCAGGAGGGGTCTCTCTTGTTTGCTCCGAGTCCTTTTTGTTTCCTCCTTTATCTCTGTAGAGTTGAGGCCCCTAGCTGGGTGGTATTATGGTACTGCCGGTGTGGAAGTTGCATTGTTTGCACATGTGCCCAGCTTTCCTGATAGATTTTTAGATCGTGGTCCACAAGGGACCTGACTTTACATTTGTTTTCCCCGCTGCAGTGCTCCATGGATAGCAGGGTCCCTTCACAAATGTACACATTGACTTTATCAGTGAATCTATTGGGTTGGCAAGTTCGTTAAGGTTTTCCATAAGATGTTAT
This sequence comes from Cervus elaphus, assembly GCF_910594005.1. Lineage (NCBI taxonomy): Eukaryota > Metazoa > Chordata > Mammalia > Artiodactyla > Cervidae > Cervus > Cervus elaphus. The sequence continues at coordinate 44,763,343 of NC_057815.1, forward strand.
TAAAAAACCCAAACAAATATTTTGACCAATCTGATACTTAATGAGATAGGGAATTAAATGGAACAGTTAGTTCCATTGGAAATAGAAATAGTTACACCACTAGAAAGAGAGAGCATTTCCATCATGGATACAAAAGAGGCAGTCGGATAGCGGATAGGAATTAGTGAAATGAGGTTCTAGTTTGGTGATCTTGATTAACTCATGCCTCACTTTCCTCTCCTGAAAAATAGGATAATTATACTGGCTGCGTCATAGGGTTGTAAAGATAAATGGGGTCCTGGCTGTTGAAATTGCTTAGTACTGGACTTCCCTGGTGGTCGAGTGGCTAAGACTGCCGAATGCAGGGTGGCCCCAGGTTTGATCCCAGGTTAGGGAACTGGGTACCACATGCTGCAACCAAGACCTGCCACAGCCAAATAAATGTATAAATAAAAGTAAATATTAAAAAAATAAAGTTACTTAGCTCAATACCTGGCATGTAATAAAGCATTTGCCGATGCTAATAATGATAAAAAAGCTTTGATGTGTGACTTGGTGCATCTGGTGGGGATGGTGCGTGCTTCTTGGGGGCCTGTCTAGGGGCCCTTCCTTTCTGTCCTGGATGGCACCCTCCTCCTTTCCCTGCTTCCATGACTCTGGGAAGATCCCTATTTGGCCTCGGTGCGAGATGGATGTTAATGCAGAAATGTTAGGTCTGGAGATTTCCACAGCCTTTGAATAATAGACATTTGGAAAATTAAATATTTCTGTCAAGTGTGCCATAAATCTTGGCTGTTTAGGAAGGTGAGAAATTAAAATTGCAAACCAGCCAGGGAGGGAGCGAGCCAGTCCAGCTCCCTGGTGTGTGGTCTCAGGGTGAGGGTGGGTGGAGCAGGGCTCCCAGAGGCAGCAGCTTTGGAGCAGGACAGGGAGCAGACCCTGGGCTGAGGGCGGTCAGGAGAGGGCTGGTCACTGCAGGCCGTCAGCCTGGCGCACTTTGAAGTTCAGAAGGTTTTGATGGAGGCTTCCCCCTCTGCGTTCTAGATCTGACCCTACTGGGCTTCAAGCATTTCTCTCTCTTCTTTCCCTCTTGTTTTGGCTTTCCTGCCTATCCACCCACACACCCGCTGGGCACCCTCCCTCCCTCCTCCTGCTTCAGAGGAAGCATCAGTCCCAGTAATCCTGGCACTGCTGGAGAGCCATTTGGGGAGCTGGGGAGCCTGTTCTGGGCTTCCTCTGACCCAGCAGGGGCAAACCGTGAGAGGGTCTCACTTATAGAAGTGGTATCCCAGACTACACAGAGCAGGCAGTAGATAAGCTGCCAGGCTCCTCTGTCCATGGATTTCTTTAGGCAAGAATATTGGAGTGGGTTGCCATTCCCTTCTGCGGGGGATCTTCCCGACCCAGGGATTGAACCCAGGCCTCCCACATTGCAGGCAGATTCTTTACCATCTGAGCTACCAGGGAAGCCCATATGCATCTCCAGGGCTCAGGAAACATCAGAGGAGGTCTGGGTGAAGTCTATATAGACTATGAACAGCTTCTTCTCCTCCTTCAAGCCCCACGATGATCCAAAGAGAGGCACCCACCTTCAGCCCTGTCTGTGTGTCTCTCTCCTGCCTTCTTACCCACTCATGTATCCAGATTGGACTCTTGGATGACTGCACTATATATTGTGTTGGCAAAAAGACTCACTTGGATTTTTCCATCACATCGTACGGGAAAACATGAACAAATTTTTGGGCCAACCCATTAAATCTGATGAGGGCATGTCAACTGGTCACCAGTTCTTTGTGACCCACTTGAAAAGGGCTCCAAAGAAACCAAAGCCTATCTAAGGAAGTTCGGCCAGGTGGTGAGGAGACTCAGAACCATGTCATGTCCTTCCTTTCAGGCATTTGCTTCATTCAGCCATTGTGAGTAGGTGGCTAGAATGTTCCAGAAGCACTGGTTGCTGAGGAGAAACAAATAATAAAGAGACGAGTCCATCTTTTCTGTGTCAAACATTGTGCTAAATTCTGTAAACACAATAATTCATTTAACACTAAGAACCTTAAGATGTTACTATTATTCACTTAAGTAAGAGAACTGTGATTCAGAGAAATTAAACAACCTTCAGAGATGGAAGATCTGAGAATCAAACCCTCATCTGACTTTCAGTCACTTTGAATCACTTGCTAATAAGGCCTTGCTGGAAAGTTGAGGGAGCCAAGCCTTGCCCCTGAGGAGCTCGGGGTCTAGGTGAATACATTTGAGTGGGGAGCTCAGCCTTGGATGGATGACAAAGAACCAGGGAGGGCTTCCTGGAGGAGGTGATGCAAAAGCTGAATCTAGCAGGATGTAGAGGAGTCAGTTGGGGAAAAATGGGAGGTAGGCCGTCATGAGGTTGGGGAATAGTTTCAACACATGCACAGAAGTGAGGACTTGTGTTTAGGTCACAGCAAGCAGTGGGAGCCAAGGTACAAGGGAGAAGCCAGGGAGTTGGCAGGGATCAGATTGTGAAGAGCCTTGTATGTCAGATTAAAGGTAGCAGGAGGCCTCTGCGGGGATTTCTACAAAAGGGGACAGGTTGAGATCCACTCAGCAGCTGGACAGGAGGCAGAAAAACCATGAGGCCACTGCGGACATTAGTGTGAAATGTGTGTGTCTTAAACTAAGGTCTGGAAGTACACAAATCTGAAAGACCTAGAAAGGAGAATTGATGGGACTCTGTGCTGGTTGGTCCTTTGTGATGAAGGGAGGAGCCAGGTCTGGGGGACCAGAATGGGTAGCCAAGTCCCCAAATTTGTGTGGCCTGCCTGCTTGGTGGCAGTGGGGATCCTCACTGTGGAGTCAGGCCTGTTCATGTGGATGAAGTAGATGTATTATGATCACTGGGCTAGGGGGATGCTTGTGACTATTGAGATGTCAGTCATGCAGGCAGGGACCCAGCTGGCCCAGCTCCCAGGAACTGGACTAGGGAAGTGTGCCTGCCCACCCCATCCTCCCCCAGGCACAACCTCTTCTTTGTCAGTTACAAAGGAAGTCAACTCTGTGTGTATTGGACATATGGACGGTGTCTATTATTGTCCTCTTTTCCCATGTGGCCTAAGTATTGCTTGGCCAGTAAGCGTTGCTTTTGGCCCTACTTTCTCCTAGGATACTAGCACATGGCTGTTTGGAAGGCAGCTGCCCTGAAACCCTCAGCCTAGCTTTGAGACAGCAGCTGTGAGATCATGGGGTGGAGGGGAGGTAGTGTTTCCAGGTTCCAGCTTCTCTGGGCTCTAGGGAACAACTTCTGGGGCCTGGGTGAACTCTGGGCCCAGGGTTGTTTAGTTGCTAAGTCATGTCGGACTCTTTCGACCCTGTGGACTGTAGCCTGCTAAGCTCCTCTGTCCATGGGATTTCCCAGGCAAGAACACTGGAGTGGGTTGCCATTCCCTTCCCCAGGGGATCTTCCTGACTCAAGGATTGAACCTGGATCTCCTGCATTGCAGGCAGATTCTGAGCCACCAGGAAAGGACTCTGTGCCCAAGGAGAAGCTTATAAAAGAAGATAAGACAATCCTTATATTTTAAGGACCCTAGAAGGGAAGTAGGGTGGATGGTAACCTTGACTTTCTGGAGTAAAACGTGAACTTCTGAAAACTGAGGACCAAAATCTAGGTCCAGTCTTGGCCATGCCTTGGCCAAGGGCTTGGGGGGGGCGGGGGGGGGGGGGCGCGGGGGGGGGGGGGAGCGGGGCTGGGCGGAGCAGCAGCAGCCCTCTTGTAGTTATGAGGGGGATGGGCAGAGTTGGTCACCATCCAGCTGGCCTCCTCCCTCAGCTCAGCAGACCCCGGCACTTCTGAAACTCTGTCGTTTGATCCAAGTGCTCCACCATGGGCGCTCCGCGTTCTCCAGCCTCCCCACCCTTCAGAAAAGCCCACCTGTTGTTCATACAGAGTTGAATCCCTATCTGCTTTCTCTCTGGCTGTTTGAGCCAGTTCTGGCTCCTACCGCACCTGGGGCTCTGTTCTGTGGCCCAGGCCTGCCATGAGCATAGCTACAGTCCAGTTTGACTCCAGACTGACTCCCTGGGCCTGGCACATTATCCATCTCGGACTAGATGCTCCAGATGTGTCTCCTGAATGTAATACAAGCTCTCAGAGAACCTTTAAAAGGCTGGGGGTGTGGGGAGGGGGACAGGATCCTGAGAGCGCCTACCAGAGTGGAAAGATGGGGATGGGGAGGCAGTGCTCCGGAGGAAGGGCTCCCGGTCCTGGAAGGCTGCGGCGAGCCCTGGAGCCCCCGCCCGCTCCCTCTCCCCACGTGTGCGCTAGACTTTCGTTACTCTGGCAACTGGCCCCGCTCAGACGGCAGCAGGCAGCTGAATCCAGCCCCTTGTTGCGGGGGAAAATGCTCTCATTGAAGCGCCCGAGCGGAGCTTCTGTCTTTTATTGCAACCGGCGCCACCGGCTTCCATTTGTAAACTTATTAGTGTGCGCGCGCGGGGAGAGGGCCGGGGAATCCGGGTCGCCGCGCCGGGGGCCGGCAGCCGGCAGCGGCGACGGCAGCCGCATGCTAATCAGCAGGGCGGGCTGAACCGAGGGGCGGGCGGGGCAGATCTGGCCCCAAGCGCCCCCGCCCCAGCGTTGACCTTGGCCTGGAGTACTTTGGTTCCCCGACTTGGTGCTAGGAGGGGGTCGGTGCTAGGAGGGGGATCGATGCACACGGATGGAAAGGGCCTTAGGATTCAGAGAGGAGACTGGTGTCTCCTGGGGGAAGGACCCCCGTCCCGCATAGGGACCGGCCCGGTCCCTGCCCTTCCCTGAGGTTGCCCTAGCCCGGGTCCCCAGGCTTCCTGCAGCCACAGTCAGCCGGCGCCTGCCCAGCCGGCCAGGGAAGACCGCCTGCGCTCGGAATGATAATGCGCCCGCTCGCCCGCGCCTCATTTGTAAAGGGCAGCGGCCTGGCTGCCGTAGCAGGTAATTAGCTGGACAGATGGGGACCGGCGCGGAGGTAGATGTTCCCAGTGAAGACCGGCGTCCCGCTCCCTGTCTCGCTCCCCGAAGGCTCGGGAGTGGGATGACGAACAAAGCGTGGGCCTTCCGGAAGCGGGCGGCTTTGGACCCATCTCAGGACTTCGCACAAGGGCAGCTCTTTGTTTACAGCTCCTCTTTCCCTTCCCATTTCCTTTTCTTCCACCTCCTCCCCTTTTCCGGTTGTCTGCTCCACCCCGCGGGCGGGGATGGGGCGAGAAGGAGCCGGGGGTGGGGAGGAGTGGGGGAGATGGTTCCTGTCAAACCGACCCCCTTCCCAATCGCGGTTACTCTGGTGGGTACTCTTTGCCAGGGAGACTGTCTCACACACATCAGAGGCAGCGAGGCTGGGGCGGCGTGGGAGGACGGACTGCGGAACCCACGTCATCCAGCCCCGGAGGAGTGCTGGGCTCCTCTCCTGCCTGCGGGCGGAGGTGCCCGGGCAGCCAGCAAGCAGGGCTTTGCCTGCCGCGTCGGCCAGCAGCTGCTGACCTCATTAGGGCTCCGATCATGGAGGCGCGGGCCGTTAAAGGTCCATAAGAACCAGAGCTAAGTGGCTGCAAAGATCCTGACAGCCTCCCTGGAAACTCACTTTCCAATGAGCTGCTGCATCCCCTCCTCCTGTAATTAGCAGGAGGGAGCTGGACAAGTTGTTACAACTGCAGGGAAAAACGATAAAAGATGGCTTTGTATTAGTGTGGCAAATTTTATTAAACCAGAGAAAGGGGAGCTGAGACATGACAGCGAGTGTGTAGTGCCTCCTGAATCTGTAATAACCCCATCTTGCTCTGAATCATCCCTGCGTTGGCAAACGGAATATAAAGCATTGAACAGATCCAGTGTTGTAAGAGGAACAACAGAGAACAGCCGAATGCCCAGGGACAGGTAGGGGAAGAGGGTCTCCAGCCCAGGGCAGCAGTCACTGGTTAATGAGCAGAAATATAGGGTCTGGCCTAAGGCTTTGTCTCCTGAATGACTCCCCCCCACCCCTTTTTTCCTATGTCCTTGTCTTTTCACTTATAATTCAGAGGTACTATCTGGCCACGAGAGAAAACTTAACTAATAGCATATTAGTTGGCAGGGAATGGACAAAGCCATGTTTTCCTAAAGGGAGGAAAAGGTGAGACAGGAAATCTAAGAGAAAGAACTGAGCCACATGTCGGATCTGGGCTTGAAGAGCTCTTTGGTGCCCAAGCAGGAAGGGGGTGATCTTATGTTTACTCTGCATTGGCTGTGATGCAGGTAGCTGTCATTGTTTGATGATAGAGATCTGAGCCAGGCTTGGAGAGGTTAAGTCCAGGGTCTAGTGAATGGAGCCTGGATCTGTACTTTGATCTCTCCGCTTCTAAAGCCTATGCTTTGCCTTTTACCCTAGGCCTTAGATTTTAGTTGACAAATGAGAAGGGAAAAACATTCTTCATTTGTAGAGGCCATTTTGTGAGGAATTGTAGCCCTTGAGCTCTAAGGGGTTTCGAGAGATTTTCTGATGAAGGTGAGATATTGTCTCCTCTGTTTTTCAGAGGAAGTCACTGGGGCCCAGAGATGTTAAGCAGGGTGATCCAGCTAGGAAGTGACTGAGAGAGGAGTCCAGACCTCACATCCCTTCCAGCTAAGTCTTGGATGTCAGATAAATCCATGCTGTGTTAAAACAGAGTCTACTTGGGATAAGCACAAACTAATTTGTGGATTGGTCAGGCCAACATATGATGTGGTTTTAGACCTTCCAGAGTTGGAATAAAGAAGGTGCTTGGAATGTCTGTGGGTTTCCCAGGTGGCTCAGCAGTAAAGAATCCACCTGCCAATGCAGGAGACATGGGTTTGATCCCTGGGTTGGGTGGATCTTCTGAAGTAGGAAATGGCACCCCTTTCCAATGTTGTTACCTGAGAAATCCCATGGACAGAGGAACGTGGCGGGCCTTTGTGCAGGGTGTTGCAAAGAGTCAGACACAACTCAGCTCCCTTGTGTGCCCTTGGAATGTGTATCACAAACTATTTCAACAACATGCAAACTTTTTTTTGACTTTAGGTTCAGTTTTTTTTTTTTTTAGATTTAATTTTTTACAATAAAATAGAAGGGGAGATACAGAGATTTCCCACATACCTCTTGCTCCCACACATGTATAGTGTCCCCCGTTATCAGCATCACTACCATCAGCATCATTGGAATGGTGCACTCGTTTCCAAGGATGCACCTACACTGACACTATAATTACCCATAGATGCATGGTTTCCCTAGGGGTTCCCTCTTGGTGCTGTACATTAATGGGTTTGGACAAATGTATAATGACATATATCCATCACTACAGTATCCAGCAGAGTACTTTAACTGCCCTGAACATCCTCTGTGCTCTGCCTACTCATCTCTCCCCCCATCACCACCCCTGGAAACTGATCTTTTCATCATCTCCATACTTCTGCTTTTTTAGGTTCAATTTTCTGAATGGGAGATGATAGAGTTAAGTGGATTCATCACTGGTTGAGCAGTTACTTGGTTGGTGTCACCTAGAAGGGAGTTCCTGGGAGCATATATCAGGGCTTTGTCCTTGTTCTTTCCCACTTCAGTGTTTGTGATGTATTGATGTTGGAATTAAGACTCACAAAGCTCTCAGCAGGATGGGAGAGGGGCTTGAGAGGGCATTTCTATGGAGGTTAGCAGAACTATAGGTGGGGAACGGACTCGTGGACACATAATTGAAAGCCTTGCCTGCCAGGCCTGCAAGAGAGGCTGCGGAGTGGCTGGCTGGCCCTTCTTGAGCAGAGGAAGAGGCTGATGAAGTGAGGGTCTCCAGGACAGAGAACCCATGTTCTCCTCCAAGACCCTAGTACCTGGTACCAGATGGTCACCTGATGTCACAGGAGGAGTTTCCTGGCATGCCACACTGTTGGGCTTTTCACGGGTCATCTATCCCTCCATCTGCCACAAGGCAGATATGAACCCAAAACACCCCATACGAACAGTTGTCTGGCCCCATAAACTCTCCAGGAGATGCAATCAAATGTTGCTCACTTCCCGGCAGTGAGACTGGTCCTCCTGGGGTCCAGCCTGACTTCTCACTGCTGCTTCTCCCTTCTCTGCTGTCCTCAGAAGAGACAGGTGTACACCTCCATCTTCCCCATCACTCTTCCTCGATGTGAAGGCTGGCGTTTCAGTCTCACCTCTCCTCTCACTCAAGTTCTTGCTGCCAAAGACAAACTGGACCCTCGAAGGGTTCACACCCCACTCGGGAGTGATTGACGTGTCCGCCTCCTCAGCGTGGAGTAGAAATTAGCAGAGCACTTCTGTTCAAAAGCAGGAGACAAAAATATGTAATACAACCCCAGGCTCCAGTTTGGGTTTGCAAAGTGGAAAACAAAACAGAACCATTTTCCAGGTACTTTTATGTTATTGCCTCTATAATGTGCCCAAAAATATTTTCTGAGTGATTCATCTACAATCCAATAAGAACAACGGCTGTTGCCATTTGTATGAGAGGAACAGAGGCGCGTTCGTGAGCGGTTTTATTTTACAGAGGGGAAATGGCACAGGTGTTTGGAACCATTTGCCCGAGGCATGGAGATCTGTGCCCAGGGCGTCGGCAGCTCCAGGCGGGACAGCCCACACCACTGCAGGGAAGAGGAGAGACCTACCAGGCCAACTCCCCATGGTTACCATGGGAAAGGGCTACCGGCAGCCGAGGCTTTTAACTTCATGCACTCATCTCCTGCCACTATCTTTAAAGATCTCTGTTTCGTCTGCTAATTAAAAAAAATTCGTATGGGGGTGGGGTGCGAAGGAAGTTCAGGAGCAAAAGGATGTATGATGCATATAGCTGGTTCCCCTGGAGGAGGGCATGGTAACCCACTTCAGTGTTCTTGCCTGGAGAATCCCCATGGACAGAGGAGTGGCGGGCTACAGTCCATGGGGTCGCAAAGAGTCAGACACGACGGAGTGATTAAGCACAGTAGCTGATTCACTTCACTGTACAGCAGAAAGTAACACAACATTGTAAAGCAGTTATATGCCAATAAAAAAAGAAAAAGACATTTAAAAAAATTAAAATTTATAGTGATCATCCATATTTCTAAGTTTTTGCAACACTGCCTTCTATTCATCTCTGTCTTGATCCTGATAAGCACTCTGGGATTGGAGCAGGCACTGCAGCCCCCATTTTACAGATGAGGATGCTGAGGTTTGGGGATGTTTACTGCTTTGTTCAAGATTAAGAGACTGCCCATCTCTTGTTCTTCTATTCTCCAGATAGAGTGCCCCCTTGTAAATGTCAGGGATTTTGTGTTGTGTTCTGATTTGGGGGAAGAGGTGGGAGCTGCCCTAACGGGTCATACGGCCAAGTGTCAGTCACTGAGAGAAGAGGAGGGTCATTGGCCAGGAAACAGGAGTGGCTGGGAGGGCCCCAGGGTGCCAGGGGCAAAGCTCTAGGCCCTACTCTTGTGAGTATACACTTGGAGGGGGAGTCTGGGCATAGGGAAAAGTGCTGTCTCCCCATGGGCAGGCAGGGTCTAGGTAGGAAGGGTGAACTGGGAACCCCGGAGAGGGTCGACCATACCCATAAAAGCCGGGTTCCTTGTTCCTTTCCCTTTTGTATTTCCAGGCTGTTAGAAAAGTCTTATTTAATCATTCCAGTCTCATTAGTTGTGTTTCTTGAGAGGAAAGCAGAGGACCTGTGTCCACAGCAAAGCATTATTTGACCACCTTGTTGGTGTCAGCATCATGAGTGAGACAGCCCTTCCCCCCAGGACAAGATGAAGCTTGGGTGACAAGGGTCAGGGTAGAAGGTGCCTGCTGCCTGGCCTCACTGGAGAGCATCCCTGCACAGCCAGCACTGGAGGGTCAGGGTTTGAGGATTTTAAAAACTAACTGTACACGACAATGTGAGTATACTTAACACTACTGAACCGTATGCTTAAAAACACTTAAGATGGTAAAGTTTATGTTTTGTGTATTTTACCATAATGAAAAATAACTGACTGTAATCACTGTTCATAGTTCCTAGGTCAAATAATATTAAAAGGCTTATGATAATAAATATTACTTCTTTGCCCTTAATGGGCTTTGTCCCATAGCTTCCCTTCTGAGAAGTAGTGGCTTTCAACTTTTCACTTGTTTCTTCTGACATTTATGTATCGTCATAGTTCTAAATAATATATATGTATTGTTATAGTTTAATGCATTGATTATATTATCAATTGACTATTTGTGGTAATGAGGATTTAGCTCTCTCATACTGCCTTCCCCTCTGATTCTTACCCCTTATATAGTGTATTCAGATTTTAGTTACATCAGTATTGGGGATTTATTGATACATTGTTACACCCATTTGAATAATATTTACAACTGACTGCTTTATTATGGTTATGCTTCTTTTTTTCCCCCTGAAGTTAGTAACTGCTTTGGTTGCTTAACTTTTTGGCTTTAATTTTCTTTGTATCTACTAATAGCCTCTCAGAATAATTTTCCTCAAGATTACTCTCATCAGGCAATGCATCAGTTTCAGCAGGTTTCTCAGAAACTTTGCTCCTGGACACCTCTGTTCTGTCTGGACAGCTTGTTCCCAGGACTGCAGCCATGTGCCGTGTTATCCCGGGATCCCCCTCTGCTCTGGTCCTGAGAATGCCCTTTGCCCTTCTGTGATTTGCGTTCTCTATTTCTAGGATCCTGCATCTTCTTCTTTTTTGGTTTGCTCCATTGTTGTTTTTTTTTTTTCCTCCGTTGTTTTGATGGAGCACATTCTCCAGGAGTTTTCTCAGGTTTGGAACGTGTGCAGTGTCCAGGGGCGTGGTGATGGCAGCCCGCCGGGTGGCAGTGTACACCCTGGACCGGGGCCTTCTGCAGCTGGTGCATGGCGGCCCCTCTTCCTCCTGTTTCCTGTGATCCTCCTTCATCTTGCTGGAGGATTTTGAGTTTAGGAAGGCTGGTTGGTGGTGGGGCCCTTGTATATGTCACAGTAGTAGGTGGCAGAACTGTGACTTGGACCCAGATCTACTGGTCCAAATCCGGTGCCCTTCCTCCCTCTGAGCGCAGATCCTCTCTCCTCCTACCATGGTCACGAGCAGGGCTCCCTGGCCTCAGCTGGCCTCACTCACGGCCTCAGCTGGCCTCACTCCCAGCCTCACCTCTCCTCCTCTTCCTCCCTAGCCAACCCCATTGTTGATGTCTGCCTCTAGAACACCTTTGCTTAGACCCTGTCAAGGACCTGGTCTCCCAGGGGACCCCAGGGTCTGTGCGGTGACCTGGACATTTTATACCTTTCTGGGTGGCCAGGCTACTTGAAGGTGGGGAACATGGTTTGTCAGGATCACTGTCCCCTTGCTTTGCCTGTTGCACACTTGCTCTGCTCGTACCACATTCCCCTTTAAAAAAAAATTAGCTATTATCTAAATGTTGTATTACTTTCAAGGTATACATCTTCAGATTATTTTTCATTATAGGCTATGACAAGATACTGGATATAGTTCCTTGTGCTATATAGCAAATCCTTGTTTACCTATTTTATATATAGTGCTGTGAATCCGTTAATCCCAGACTCCTAATTTATCCCTCCCCCTTGCTTGTGCCCCTTTGTGTTGGCAGGAAGTCAGTGAAGGGATCCCCTCTTCAACATGTCTACTAGCCTTTACCTGGAAGAATTCAGACCTGAATCCCGCAGGTGAAGGAGTAGAGATCATGGGAGAGAGTCAGGCTCTTCTGAAGCCCACTGTAACTCTGTAGGTAAGACTGTGTTGAGACGGTGAACGGGGCAGGAGTGCTGTCTGCTTTGCAGGCTGTCTCTGGGAGGACTTGCCGGGCTTGCTTTAAGATAGAGGCTTCCTCCTTACCCTGTCCCTTCTGTCCCTCTTTCAATCCTTGCCTATAGCAGTGCCTTTCTTGGGATATTTCCCAGGCTAAGTGGAAGCAAGATGGCAGTTCATGGCAGGAATCTTGCATAAATAAAAATCCACAGATAACTCCCAAGAAGCCTGGCTGTAACCATCAGTTTCAATCTTGCTTACCCACCAAACCTTTCCCAGAGCTGCTGCATGGAGCAAGACTGAATGATCCGTGTCTTTCCTTTTTTCATCCTCTCTGCTCCCTCCTTCTGTTCCTGAATGAGGTACAAATTAGCAATGAAATGACCCAAGTAAGGCCATTAAATATTGTGTGAGAAGATGGAAAAGCAAGAGGCTTCAGTCATCCATAATTAAATAATCAGGCTCATAGCCCATGAAAGGTGACTATTTACTCATTCATTCATTTACTCAGTAGTCTTTTATTCATCTAATAAAATTTGAGACTCTGGTGTTATAAAAGCCCAGTCAGTGTCTTTCAATTTGAGGTATTTAAAGTGTATTTAAAGCAAACTGACCCTTGGTGGATTGTAATTACCCTGAGGTCATGAATCTTTGATTGGTTTTGCTGATTCCGTATGGGGTCCCCCGGGTTCACGGTTTGGGCTGAAGGACAGGCAGCTGATGGGAGCCATAGCCCCATAAATGTCTGTTGTTGACGACACTGGTGCTTGATCAATAAAGCTAATACTGCCATTGTCATCAGGAAATAAATCTGTAATCATGTGTGTGAGAATTTCCCCTTGAATGTGCTTCTGAGGGTGCTCAATCAGATTTTTTATGGTTTCCAAGAGCTGGGCCTGATGAAAAAGGCCTTGGCAATTTATCGCTGAGGAGAAGTTGAGCAGAAAACAGGAAGTCACTGAGTTAGTCCAGTGTCCTCCCCCCAACATCCCGAAGCTGCGGGGGACCCTGGACCCCGGCTCAGCGCTCCTCAGCTGTGCCTTGTGGGTCTTTGGTGCCCAGCTCAAATCTCTTCTCCCTGGGCGGAGGAAGAGGTGCACGTGGGGAAGGAAAGTTGGCATCGGAGCCTGTGGGACTCAGAGAGTGGTCATGAGCAAGTCTGTAAGAGGACAAAGCAGGAAAGCGAAGAGGAGTGGGGTGAGGCTGCGTGGGGAGTCAATAGGCCCTGGTCCTGCCACCACACACGGTGTGTGGATGGACCTGAACTGGGAGCCAGGCAACCACCGAGGCCTGGGGCCTGGGGCTCAAGACTCTCTCCCAGCGCCTTGTATCTGGAGATGGCTAAGCCTGAACTCCCAGTCTGGCCTCTCCGTGGGGCCCAGACAGAAGGTGGCTGAGGGCCAGGCCTTGAGACTCCTGCTGACTCATCTCTGTTGGTTCATTGACTGGGAGCTGCTGCCCTGGGAGGGCCTTACAGCCCTGAGAACATCTCTTGACAAATCCTGTCACCTCCAGGGCCAGCACCGGTGCCTCTGGGACCAGCTGGGGAATGTGAGGTGCCTTCTTTCCAGCTTATCACAAGCTTTTCACGAGCATGAACATGCCCCAGCATGTACCCAGTGTGCAGTAGGGGCTCCATAAATGCCGTATGAGTTGAGCAGCAGCCACACGGTGCGACTGTCCCTGAATGGGCAGGGGACAGTGCTGGGAACAGCATCTAGGACTCAGCTGCTCAGAAGGCTGGACCTCTGTGGCCAGAGGTCTTCTCCCAAAGAGGGAATGATGGAGGGATGATAATAATAATAGTAGTAGTAGGAGCGTCCCTGATGGTCCAGTGGTTGAGACTCCTTCTGCCAAGGCAGGGAACACCAGTTTGATCCCTGGTCTGGGAAGATTCCACTTGTGTAAGCCCATGCAGTATGCTTCAGAGCTGTGCCCCTAGAGCCCATTCTCCACAGCGAGAGAAGCCACTGCAATGGGAAGCCCTCAGACAGCAAGGAAGATACAAAAGAAATAAATATTTTTTTAAAAACAACAAAAATAGTAGTAGTAATAGTTGTTATTGTTCAGTTGCTCAATCACGTCTAGCTCTTTGCAATCCCATGGACTCAGCACGCCAGGTTTCCCGGTTCTTCACAGAAGCAGCAGTTAGAACCAGACATGGAACAATGGACTGGTTCAAAAGTGGGAATGGAGTGTCAAGGCTATGTATTGTCACCCTGGTTATGTAACTTATATGCAGAGTGCATCATGCAAAATAATGGCTGGGCTGGATGACTCACAAACTGGAATCAAGACTGCTGGGAGAAATATCAATAACCACAGATATGCAGATGATACCACTTTAATGGCAGAAAGCAAAGAACAACTAAAGTAGTAATGGTAATAATAGCAAACACTTATACTGGGCACCAGACCAGGTAGAACATCTTTGTATGTTATCTACTTAATTCTCACAACAACCCTATGAGGCAGGCATTCTTTTTTTTCTTTCACTTAAAAAAAATTTTTTTTTAAATAGTTTTGACTGCACTGGGTCTTCCATGCTGCGTGAAGACTTTCTCTAGTTGCAGTGAGTGGGCTTCTCATTGCAGTAGCATCTCTTGTTGTGGAGCATTGGCTCTAGACACACGGCTACAGTAGTTGTGGCACGTGGGGTCTAGAGCGTGGGTTTTAGTAGTTGTGACACATGGGCTTATGTGCATGTGTAATCTTCCTGGAACAGGGATCAAACCTGTGTCCCCTGCATTGGCAGGTGATTCTTAACCTTCGAACCACCAGGGAAGACTGAGGCAGGCATTACTATTCCCATTTTACCAGTGAGGACGTGGTGGCACCTGGCTTCCTGCTGCACTTTCCTCAGGTCCCAGTTTGAATTCTCTTCCCCTGGGGGAGGCTGTAGCACTTGACCTCCCTCTCGCTGCATTTCTTGCTCTTGCTCCTCTTGGCTGTTTGCTTCCCTGGGACAGTGAGCTCCGTCAGGTCAGGGCTGTGCCTGCCTTGCTCATAGGGAACCCCTGGTACTTGGCCCAAAGGTGGTGTGGAGTAGACACTCAGTGAATGTTTTTGCATGAATGAACGGACACGTTCTGAGAGAATCACTTGCTGTCCATGAAGAAGTCCATCAATCAGTCTGCAGGGAGTGGGGCTCTAGCCTCTGGGTCTCCCTGCAATGCCCATTGAGCAGAGGGGTGTCCCAGAAACCAGCCCCTTTATTTAACATGTGTTTATTGTTGTTCAGTGGCTAAGTCATGTCCAACTGTTTGTGACCGCATGAACTGTAGCATGCCAGACTTCCCTGTCCTTCACTAACTTCCTGAGTTTGCTCAAATTCATGTCCATTGAGTCAGTGATGCCGTCCAGCCATCTCATCCTCTGTCACCCACTTCTCCTCTTGCCCTCAATCTTTCCCAGCATCAGGGTCTTTTCCAATGAGTTGGCTCTTTGCATCAAGTGGCTAAAGTATTGGAGCTTCTGCTTCAGCATCAGTCCTTCCAATGAATATTCAGGGTTGATTTCTTTTAAGATTGACTGGTTTGATCTTCTTGCTGTCCAAGGGACTCTCAAGAATCTTCTCCAGCGCCACAATTCGAAAGTATACATTCTTCGGTGCTCAGCTTTCTTTATGGTCCAAATCTCACATTCATAAATGACTACTGGAGAAACCATAGCTTTGACTATATGAACCTTTGTTAGCAAAGTGATGTCTCTGCTTTTTAATACACTATCTACATTTACCATAGCTTTTCCTCCAAGGAGCAAGCATGTTTTAATTTCATCACTGTAGTCCCCATCTGCAGTGATTTTGTAGCCCAAGAAAATAAAATCTGTCACCGTTTCTACTTTCCCCCATCTATTATGTTTACTGAGCACCTACTATGTGCCCAGGTCTATACTAAGTGACAGGGAAGAGGCCCGTGACCTCAAGGAGTTTCCAGTTTCTTTTGCCAAGAAATCCCTTTATTTGAATTTCTCCTAAAGCTCTCCTGTGTTTTTGCTCAGCCGCTCCTGCTTTGCCCTCTAGGAGTCCTGGGAAGGGGGAAACAGGTGTCTTGCTCAGCAGCCTTTTCCACTTCAGAGAGCCCGCCACATCCAGTATCCCTCAGGTAGACTAACTGAGTTGATTCAATTATGTATGTTAATGCTGGGATCTATTGCTCCCTCCATTTGTGGACATGTGCATTTTTGCCAATTCTGAAGAGTGCAAATTTTCTGCTCAGCCTGTGGTGGGCTGAGGGTGCCTCCATGGGGCTGGTATCTTTTCCTTTATCTTACAGTTCTCCTACCTCTCCCTGCCTTTTACCTGATTTAATTTTCACACCTTATTCAGTGGCTCCTTGAGAAACTCTTCTGCACCTTTTCCCTCTGACCTATGGGTCTTTCCACCATCTTCCAAGCCCTTCTCCCCTCCAGGGCATTTTTGCAGGAAATACAAAGGGTTTTCTGAAGGGCTTGTGCTCTTGAGAGCCTGAGCGTGTGTTTGGGGCCTGTGTATCACCCGCCCACCCAGGCACAAATGTGTATGACTCCTATTCTCACCTCCACGATTCTCCCTTCAGATACCTCCAGCCACTCTGACCTCCCGCTGACACCCTAGGATGCTGGCAGATCCAGGCATGGGCATCCAGCTCCCTCCACCCTTCTGGTGCTTCTGAACTGAGCAGCAGAAAGCTGTCGAGTGGGACCCTGAGGAGTCACTCAGAGGTGCTCCAGACAGCATCCTGCTGCAGCTGGAAGATGCAACCCCTGTTTCATTTTCTGGGCGACGACCATAGGAAAACAGAGTATGAATGGCCATAATTTACTGGGCTCCTGGGTAAATTTGTATTTCATTCTGATTATTGAATGTGTCTCCTAATTGCAGCTATAAAAAGGAATAGTCCATCTTCCCCCTTGAAAGCCTGGTGCTGGCTGATTGTTGTTTAATTAGTTGATGCCAGTGGTCGAGGGGTGAGTTTGGAATTACAATTACAACTCCTATTATTTCAGGGAGATTGCTGAATTAATTAGTGGGACAATAGGATTCCTCATTGTTGACATCTTAAGAATCCACAATAATAACTTTAAAATGGGTTGCGATAATGGGAGTTTGTAATGGATTTGTCTTCTCTGCCGGGAGAGGCTGGACTTCAGGAGGACGGAGGCCTCCCTTCTCTGCTCCCCTCCCAGGGAGAGGTGGGAGTGTGGAGAAGCAGGTGCTCCTGACCTGGGGAGAGTTTTGAGTGGCTGGATTGGTGAAGGAAGCAGGGAGGGCTCACAGACTTGTCCTTAGATTTCTCATGACCTGGCCAGGTGGAGGCCAAAGGTTATATTGTTGTTGTTTCATTGCCAAGTTGTATCCAACTCTTTTGCAAACCCCATGGACTGTAGCCTGCCAGGCTCCTCTGTCCAGGGCATTTCCCAGGCAAGAATACTGGAGTGGATTGCCATTTCCTTCTTCAGGGGATCTTCCTGACCCAGGGATCAAACCAGTGTCTCCTGCATTGCAGGCAGATTCTTTACCACTGAGCACCAGGGAAGTTCAAAGGTTCCATTAGACAAGAGAATAACTAGAGAGAAGAAAGGGACCAGCCAAGAGCATGAAGTGTTTAGTTCAGGAAGGAACCTTGCTTATAGCTCTGAGGGTCATGGACAGCCCCTTGGGCCAGGGCCCAGAGGTGGTCCCTCCTGAGTCAGGCCCAAGTCGTGACAAAGTCAAATTCATGCAGGGAGCTCTTAGAGGTGGGTGGATGGAGTCTGGTGAGCCTGTGTTCCAAAGACCCCTCTGGGACCACCAGTCTGTGCTGGGTTAGGGACAAGGCTGACTGTTATTTCGACTTGGTGACCTTCAGCCTTCCGCTCAAGGTCTCCCCCGAGTTCCTGCTGGGCGTCCAGACGGCCCGTGTTGGGGGCGGGGGGAGCTGGAACGATCCTGCTCCTTCTCCCCATGCTTGCCTGCTCCTTCTCTTTCTTGTCATCCTTCCTGTCTCCCCAGGAGCCACCACAGGCATCTTTGCTCTGGATATAAAAGAGAAATATTGCACTTTAGCTTCAGCAAGAGAGGTGATAATGAGAATATAGGAGAAACTGTTTATCCAGGTAGTTAATATTTGAATAATACTGAAGGTCATGTGGCATCTTTCTTTCGAAGAGAGATTTCTACCCTGGCCTGGGCTGTGTGCGTGGAAAGTGGGGCTGGGCGCACCTCTGTCCCACATTCTGTGCCTAGTTGGTTTCTGTAGCCTAGAGATGGAAGTGGGCACCTGGGCTGGAGGGGGCCAAGTGGGCTTCAGAGTGGGTGTGTAGGCTGCAGTCTGAGCAGAGAGGAGGGTCGGGTCCCAAGAAGCACAGGATGGGAAGACGGAGAGCTCTTGGTTTAGAAAGACCTGCTTGGTTCCGGTTCTGAAGACGGATGCCCAATGAAAGATGTTGGGTGGGAACCCTTACCAGACACCATCTCTTGGGTGTTCATCTCCCCCTTTCCCCAGCTAGCACCCCACCCTGTTTTTCCAGGGCTTGGTGTCCTCCAGGGGACAGAAGGCCTGGGGAGTTTCTTGGAAGGAAGATCATTAAGATTTAATGGGATGTTTCCCGCCAGACAGGGGGATCATAAAATACAACTAATTTAGAGAGCTAAGGGATCACAGAGTCATTTTGCCTGTCGGCTAGGAAAGGCCAGACATGAAATTATGCCAGTCCCTGCCCTCCTCTCTCTAGCCTTCCCCAACCGCACCGCTGGGCTGCAGATGAGCTGGCGCAGAGCACCTACAGGACAGAGCCCCTCCCCGCTGGCGATGAGGTATGCAGCCATGGCCGACTGGTGGACTGGTGTGCACTTAGCAAGGCTGAGAGCTTCGTGAGGAGGGGTGATGCTGGATCAGGGTCCAGGAAGCTATGAGCCCCTGTGCAGTGCACGGACATCTCAGCTGCAGCCCAGGGGACCATAACTGTGGCCCGGACATCCTTTTGATCCTTTGGATCCCTTGCAGCAGGTTATCCACCGCCTTAATCTGTCATGGTCTTGTCCTCCAGGCAGAGTGAATTCAATAGCTGAAGGGAGTGAGTTGGAAAAGGTGGTGACAGTATGCAAGTGTGTGTGTGTGTGTGCGCGTGCACGCATGTGTGAGTTCGCATGGATGGGGCAAAGATATAGAGACAGAGAGACAAAGGGAGGGAGATGGGGTAGATGGAGATGAGGGCGGGAGAAGGGGAACCACAGGCTGGGGGCAGGGAGATTGAAGGGCAACAGTTGCCTTCCCAAGGGCAGGGACATTTGGTCCCTTAGCTATGAGCCTACACCCACCAGAGATGGGCAATGAGATCATGAAGGGACAGAGGTGGGCATAGCCCAGGGGCAGCAAAGAGGAAGCCTAATGTTATAGCAGCAGCCGGATCCTCTGGGCTCTCTGGTCTGCTCCCTGACTCTTAGACTGAGAGCGTGCTGTATTGATGTTCCCCAAGAAGCTGGAGAGAGGGTGGATGTAGAGTTGCCCCTAGGCATGTGATGGAACCAGCTCTAGACAAGGACTCTATTCATCTAAAATTAGATGAATTAGAACAGGGGGTTCCCTGGCAGTCCAGTGGTTAAGACTTTGAGCTTACACTGCAGGGGGCATGAGTTTGATTCCTGGCCAGGAAACTAAGACCCTGCTTGCCATGTGGCAATAAATAAATAAATAAAACAGCAAGTTATTTTATTAATACCAGCAAAATAGGTTTATTTGGCAACAGAAAAAATTGCATTTCAGAACATACAACCTTTGGGGAACCACAGGCATGTCCAGATAATAAAGGAGGGCCTCTTACTTTTATAGGGAAAGTGGGGGCATGGGAGGTGCTGTTCTAAATGAAAGTTCCTTGGTTGGAAGTAGGAGACAGACAAAGACAGATATCATATGATACCGCTTACATGTGGAATCTAAAAAAAAATGGTACAAATGAACTTATTTACAAAACAGAACTGGTCTCAGAAAACAGACATAGAGAACAAAGTTAGGGGAAGGCTGGGTGAGAGCGGACAGAAGCTTGGACAGAGTGGCCCTGGCAATGGCAGGTGCCTGTGGGGCAGATCCCAGATATGTGTGCTGCTGTTTTTCTGAAGGTACACCTTACAGCAATGAAATTCACCTTGTTTAGTGTAAAGTTCTATGCGTTTTGACAGCAGAATGTCTTTGTGTGACCACCACCACAGTCAAGATATGGTGACTGTAGTTTCCCCAGACTCCCCTGTGCCCCTTGGGTCATCCTCTCCCCCGTTTTCCATCCCTGGCTGCCTCTGATCTGCTTTTTGTCCTGTAGGTTTGCCATTTCTACAGAGTCACAGAAATGAAATTGTATGGTATAGAGCAGAGGGGGTCAGTGTGATGCACTCTTTCACTTAGCATTGTGCATTCAAGAATCTTCCGTGTTGCTTCAATCATATATTAGGAGTTCACTCCTTTTTCTTGCTAGGTATTCCATTCTATGGAAATACCAGTTTCAATATTCATTCACCACTTGAAGGACATTTGGGTTGTTTTCAATTTGGGGCAATTTCAAATAAAGCTCAACTGAAGGTAAGCATTGGCTTGCACATGTTTACGTGCCTGTTGGACTTTATAAGAAACAGCCAACCTGTGTTCTGGAGTGGCTGTACCATCATGCATTCTCATTGGCAGTGTATGTGAGTTCCAGTTCCTCTGAATGCTCACCAGCATTTAATATTGTCCTTTACATTTTTTTCCCTCCACTCTGATAGGTATATAGTGGTATCTCATTTAGGTTTTAATTTGCATTTGTCTAATGATTAATGACATAAGTATCTGTTCATCTGCTTGTTTGCAATCCCCATATCTTTTTGGCTCACATATCTTAAGTATTTTGTACATTTCTGTATTTTTGTTGGGGTATTTTTTTTTGAGAGTTCTTGTATATTCTGGATACATCCTTTTTCAGATATGCAGTTTGCAAGAATTTTCTCCCAGTCTGTGATTCTCCCCGTTTTTTTTTCTCACTCCCTCTCTCACACTCACTTTCTCTTTTAAGTCACAAGACTAAGTACATTTATGAAAACAGAACCAAGACTAAATATATAACTTAAAAAATCAGAAACCACCAATTTGTTGTCATTCAAAGAATGGTTCCAGAAGACTGCTTCTTCTTAAGATTTGTTGGGAATCTTATCTTGATGGCCTAAATTTTTTTTTTTTAAGTTGTAGTAAAATACATAATTTTTACCATCTTAGTCTTTGTAAAGTGTGCAGTACAGTGGCATTAAGGACTTTCACATTATTGTGCAACCAATCTCTAGAACCCTTTGCATCTTTCAAAACTGGAATTCTGTGTCCATTAAATAAAGCTGCCCAGTGCCTGGGCAACCACCATTCTCCTTTCTCTCCTTGTGAATTTGACTGCTCATTAAGTGGAATCATACAGAATTTATCCTTTGGTAACTGGCTTATTTCACTTAGTTATGCATAAGGCCAGAGAAGGCAATGGCAGCCCACTCCAGTACTCTTGCCTGGCAAAGCCCATGGACGGAGGAGCCTGGTAGGCTGCAGTCCATGGGGTGGCTAAGAGTCAGGCATGACTGAGTGACTTCACTTTCACTTGTCACTTTCATGCACTGGAGAAGGAAATGGCAACCCATTCTAGTGTTCTTGCCTGGAGAATCCCAGGGACCGGGGAGCCTGGTGGGCTGCCGTCTGTGGGGTCACACAGAGTCGGACATGGCTGAAGCGACTTAGCAGCAGCAACAGCAGCATGCATAAGGCTCCCAAGTTTCATCTATCCTGTAGAATGTAGCAGACTTTCCTTCCTATTCAAGGCTGAATAACATTCCATGTATGTGCAAAGACTACCTTTTATTTATCCATCCATCTGGGCATGGGCATGTGCTTTGCTCCCACCTTTTGTCTGTTGTAAATAAGGCTGCTGTAAAACTGGGTCTAAAACTATTTCTTTGGGACCCTGCTTTCAGTTCTTTTGGGTTCTTTTCATTCTGTTGACCGTGCTTTATGAGGGACAGGAGTTCTTAATTTTGATTTAAAATTTTATCATTTTTTGTTTTTTGATTTCTTGTTGCTTGGTTTTTTGATGTTGAGTTGTAGGAGCTGTTTGTATATTTTGCATATCAACTCCTTATCAGTCATATCATTTGCAAATATTTTCTCCCATTCAGTATGTTGTCTTCATTTTGTTGATATGTTCCTTTGCTGTGCAAAAGCTTTCAAGTTTAATTAGGTCCCATTTGTTTATTTTTATTTTTGTTTCCTTTGCCTTAGGAGACAGATCCTAAAACAAGATTGCTATGATTTATAACAGAGTGTTCTGACTGTGTTTCTTCTAGGAAGTTTACAGTTTCTAGTCTTACATTTAGGTCTTTAATCCCTTGTGAGTTAATTTTTTTATATAGTGTGAGAAAATGTTCTAATTTCATGATTTTCATATTCCCTGTCCAGTTTTCTCAGCATCATTTATTGGAGAGACTTATCTTTTCTCTATTGTATATTCTTTCCTCCTTTGCCATAGATTAATGACCTTAAGTATGTGGGTTTATTTCAGAGTTCTCTTTTTTCTTCCATTGATCTATTTGTTTTTGTGCCAGTACCATATACTGTTTAGATTACTTAACTTTGTAGTATAGTCTGAAGTCAGGAAGCTGATACTTTCAGCTCTGTTTTTCTTTCTCAAGATTGTTTTGGATATTTTTGTGTCTATGTACAAATTTAAAAATTATTTCTTCTAGTTCTGTGACAAATACCATTGGTATTTTGATAGGGAATGCACTGAATCTGTAGATTGCCTTGGGTAGCGTGGTCATTTTAACAATATTAATTCTTCCAATCCATGAACACTCTATATTTTTCCATCTGTTTGTGTCATCTTCAGTTTCATCAGTTTTTCTGAGTACAGGTCTTTTACCTCTTTAGGTAGGTTTGTTTCTAGGTATTTTATTCTTTTTGATACAATTGTTCCCTTCGTTTGTCTTTCTCATAGTTCATTGCATTAGAAATGTTCTTGAGATAGGATAGACAGGACATGTCTTTGGATGTGGAACTTAAAGGAGAAGGAGGAATTAGGGGTGACTGTAAGTTTTGGCTCAGGTGACTGGTTGGATAAGTGTGTTGCCTTCTTAAATGGGGTACCTTTAGAGAGAACACCTTTGGGACTTGGAACTTTTGAGTTATGTTTCGGAAGTGCTCTAAGATCATTTGACAAGGAGAGAGCTAGACATGTGTGTCTGAAGTTCAGGGCAGAGGTGAGGGCTAGAGATACACATTTTACAAGTCACTGGTACCTAGAAACAGACAGGTAAGCTGATGCTTAGAGTGCTGTGTGCTGAATGCAGAGGTAGAAGTCTGTGTACAGGGTGTCAGAGCCCTGGGGCGGGAGTACAGGGTGGAGCAGAGAAAGGCCTCAGAGGAGGTCGAGTCAGGGGGTCTTAACAGGTGAGTAGGAGTTTGCCGAGAAAGGATCTGGGGAGTGGAATTTCAGGGGAAGGGTCAGACTGTGCACAGGCTTTGGAACATGAAGTGGAGGGTGTTCAGGAAACTTCAGAGTGTGAAGCAGTCAGAGAAAAGGTGCCTGGATAGGAATGTGGGTGGGGAGTCTGGAAGAAGGGAAGGCCAGTGCCGGAAAGAACTTTACACAGGGAGAGAATTTGGCCTTTCTGGTGTAGATATCAGGGAAATGAACCACAAAGTTTCTGTGTGTGCGGGGGTGGGGGGTGGGGGTGGAAGGGATCATCCCATTCTCCCTCAGATGTTTGTTGGAGGTAACGGACCAGGGCCAAAGTGTGAATTAGAGGCCATGAGACAGGAAGCAGGAAGGTCAGTGAGGAGGCGTGTGTTCACTGTGAGATGCTGTGTCTGAACTTGGCAACGGTTGGAGGGACGGAGAGTCAGGGGTCACGGCGTGACCTTCAGGATGAGCTCCCTCTACTCCTGGTCTCCCTCCCTGGACCCCACCAGCATGGCTGCCCTCCCTGTGACCTGTCCCCAGGGATCCCTTGTTTAGATCAAGCCCCACAGTTGAGGGGAGTCTCTCTGTGCTTCGGCCTCCCCCAGACCTGACTGCAGTTGGGATCAAGACACCTGCCCAGGTTTGGAGGCGAGTGGGGTCCAGACACTTCAGGGGACTGGCATCAGGTCTGAGCCTTCATCCATCTGCCTAATCAGACCCTGTCTGTCCTGACAGGGATATAGATTCGATGCTCCTTTTTCACTCGGTCTGAAATAGCTCCGTAATAACGGCAGGAGTTAGAGAGGCATTTTTATTGATTAAACAATCGAAGCGATTTGTCTTTACAAAACTGAAAATATAGAGGTGTCTCTTTCTCCCTCTGTATACATTACGCATGCTTATTTATTGGAGGCAACAGTCTCTGCTTGTAATCAAGCTGATGTTTATGATGGGGCTGCTTTATAATGCCAGGCTGAGATGATATAATGGGAATTGGACTGAAAAGAAGCCTAATGTAACGACACTGGCAATCAGGGGTGAGAGGCCCCGGGGGATGGCGGCGGGCTGGGCGGGGGTGGCTGGAGGGAGCCAACTGTGCAGCCATTTTGATATGGAAAAAGGATTCTTAGAATGTCACTTATAATTCTGATCGTGTAGGGAGAAGAGCTGGGGCTTTGCATGGCTCAAGGTTTGAATCCTTGCTTTCTTCCATTTATTGCCTGTGTCACCAGGGAGAAGTTACTTCAAATCTCTGACACCCAAAAAAGGGATAATGATGTCCACTGAGAAGGCAAATGTGAATTGCCTAGGGCAGGATCAGATATACATAGTTATTATTATCTTGATTGTTCCAGCAGGAGGTTCTAGGGACTCCCCTAGTGGTCCAGTGGCTAAGACTCTACGCTTCCAATGAAGGGAGCCTGGGTTCGATCCCTGTTTGGGGAACTAGATCCCACATGCCACAACTTAGAAGTTCACATGGTGGAACTTAAGAGTTTGCATGCCAAAACTAAAGATGCTGCATGCTGTAACTAGACCTGACATAGCCAAAGAAATAAAAGTTAAAAAAAAAGGGGGGGTGTTGTTCTAGGTAGGAATGGGTGTACTATGGAGCTTGGACTGGGAACTAGTGAAGAGAGCAAGTCAAGAGCTCTTCAGGACTGACTCTCAGGCCATACCCATTCATCCCAGACACTGTTTGCAAGTGTCTGGGAGCAGATTTGGCACCCCCTGATTGTCTCTTTGGCATGCAGACTCATTTAGACTGAATGTTTCTAAAGCCCCAAAGACTGAGGCAAAACCTCTGATCTTTCCCCAACTGCCTAAAAGAATGTAGATGTAAGACTTGGTCTAGGACAGGAGCCGTCAGCATACCTCACTGTAGTCCGAGCTGTAGTGTAGACAGACGGGAACCCAGTACGGTCTGTGGGTTAAAATTCCTCCCTGTGTCCTACCGTCTCTGCCAAACATTTCCCAAACACTGACTCTTCCAAGTCTCAGTGAATTACTTTCCTCCCCTTTGTAGTCCCAAACCACTACCCCCAACATCCTCTTTTATCTTTATCTATTTATTACTTATTTATTTAACAGAGTAGATCTTTTTGAAGATATTTATTTAATTTATTTACTTGACTGCACATGTGGGATCTAATTCTCTGACCAGGGATCGAACATGGGGCCCCTGCATTGGGAGTGTGAAGAGTTAGCTACGTGACCACCAGGGAAGTCCCCTCTTTTGTCTTTAGCTGGAGACAGTATTTAAAGTAAGGGTTTCAGCCATTTTGACTAGTTACTCAGTTTTTCTGGGTCTCTCCTACATATGTATGTTATTAAACTTTTGTTAGATTTTCTCCTATTAATCTGTCACAAGTCAGTTTAATTCTTAGATCAACCAGATAAAAGATAGGAGGGAAGAAGAAAATGTCCTCTCCTGAGGCTGGCTGGGCTGTGGCTCAGATGGGCAGATGTCCTAGTGTTGTAGTGTCTCAGGCCTGCTGGATTACCTGGCCAGGTACCTGGAAGTCTTCATAGGGAGGGAGCAGGCACAGTAGTCATGTATGGATGTGAGAGTTGGACCATAAAGAAGGCTGAGTGCCGAAGAATTGATGCTTTCAAACTGTGGTACTGGAGAAGACTCTTGAGAGTCCCTTGAACAGCAAGGAAATCCAACCAGTCCATTTGTTGGAAGGACTGATATTGAAGCTGTAACTCCAATACTTTGGCCACCTGATGCAAAGAACTGACTCGTTGGAAAAGACCCTGATGCTGGGAAAGATTGAGGGCAGGAGGAGAAGGGGATGACAGAAGATGAGATGGTTGGATGGCATCACTGACTCAATGGGCATGACTTTGAACAAACTCGGGGAGATAGTGAAGGACAGGGAGGCCTGGTGTGTGGCATCCATGGGGTCACAAACAGACACGACTGGATGACTGAACAACAATAACAGGGCACCAGAAGACCGCTGAGCTGCCTTTTGAATCAAGAGGAGGAGTTGAGCCTTGTGGGACAAGGTTGCCTCTCAGAACTACTTGCTGTGTTATTGAGATCTTTCTAATTCCAAACTGATACGGCGTGATTGTTCCAGCCCTGCAAGGCTCAATGTGAAAACCTACATCAGTCTCTGAGCGGATTTGCCAGACTGTGTCTGTGTTTTTAATATTATGGGCCTGGATTGTGAGCTGTGGTGGACTCAGGAGGGTGGGCAGTCTGCAGTGAGCCAAACATAGAAGTCCAGAGCTCCCGTCTCTGCTGATGTGTGACTGGACTTGGCCTGCTCTGGAGCTTACCAGAGACTGGAGGGAAGTGAAATAGCTTAAGGTGGGGGTGCTGGGCATGCCTCTGGTCCTCAGGTTTCTCAGCGCCTGGATTTGGGGTCAGTTGGGGCAGAAGCTCCTTTGGAGTGTAGTGTTCTTGGTTTTGGAGTATTGGGGTGAAGTGATCACCCTGCCAGTCAACTCCCTGTCTTACTGCCTGGCAACTAATGAACAGGCACACATCTGGTACTTACTGTGTGCAAGCATAGGGTTTCTGGGAGGTGGAGGCAGGATGTAACATAAAGTCTTTCCTGGCTAATGTAGGTTTTCAGAGGGCAGGAGAACTCCTATGGACGAGATTGGCTGAGAAACCCTTACAGCAGAAGTGGGGTTTGCAGGAGGACTCAGTTGCGCATGGGGGCCTGGGAGGCATTCTGGGAGGTGAAGTGATGTAAGCAAAGGGCAAAGTGTTTGGAATAATGAGTGGAAGAGTTTGATGTCAAGAAATAGTGTAGGATTGTGTTGTTGTTCAGTTGCTCAGTCGTGTCTGACTCTTTGCGACCCCATGGGCTGCAGCACCCGAGGCTTCCCTGTCCTTCACTATCTCCCTGAGTTTGCTCAGACTCACGTCCATTGGCTCAGTGATGCCATCCAACCATCTCATCTTCTGTCACTCCCTTCTCCTCCTGCCCTCAATCTTTCCCAGCATCAGAGTCTTTCCCAATGAGTCAGTTCTTCGCATCAGGTGGCCAAAGTATTGGAGCTTCAGCATCAGCCCTTCCAACGAATATTCAGGGTTGATTTCCTTTAGGATGGACTGGTTGGATCTCCTTGCTGTTCAAGAGACTCTCAAGAGTCTCCTGCAGAGCCCCTGTTCGAAAGCGTCAGTTCTTCAGCATTCAGTCTTCTTTATGGTCCAACTCTCACATTCGTACATGACTACAGGAAAGATCATAGCTTTGGCTATATAGACCTTTGTTCGGAAAGTGTAGGATAGGGTTCTCAACATTCCAGGTCAGATACTTCTTTGCTGTGGTGGCTGTTCCGGCACTGTAGGATCTTTAGCAGTATCCCTGGGCTCTACCCACTGGACACCAGCAGCATCCCCTCCCGTCCCTGAGCTGCAACAACCAGACATGCCTCTAGACTCACCAAACATCCGGATGCAAAGTCACTCCCACTGAGAACCACTGGCTGGCATAGGGGGTGATCAGGGATTATGGTGGAAAGGTTGACCGGGTCAAGTCTGGAAGGGCTGTGGGTTTCTTGTTAAGAAAATTGGGACTACAATTCAACAACAAAAAAATAAAATTACCTGACTAAGAAATGGGCAATAGACATTCTTCCAAATATGTACAAAGTGCCAATAAGCACATGAAAAGATGCTTGATGTCATTAATCATAGAGAAATGCAAATCAAAGCCACCATGAGATACCACCTCACACCCATTAGGATGACTGCTGTCGAAAAATAGAAACAACAAGTGTTGGCAGGGATACGAAGTTGGAATCCTTGTGCACTGGTGGTGGGGATATAAAATGGTACAGCTGCCATGGAAAACTGTATGGCAGTTCTTCAAAAAATTAAAAATAGAACTACCATATGATCCAGAAATCCCACTTCTGGGTATATATCCAAAAATAATTGAAAGCAGGGTCTGAAGAGATATTCACACACCCATGTTCACAGCAGCATTATTCACAATAGCCAAGAGGCGGCGGCAATCCAAATGTCTCTTGATGGATGACTGGATAAACAAAATATGGTGTGTAGTACATATGATGGAGTACCATTCAACCTTAGAAAAGAAGGAAATGTTGTCATATGCTACAACATAAACGAACCTTGAGGACATTAAGCTATGTGAAATATCGAAGAGTAAGTTTTACTTGTAGACTTACAAGTAAGCATTGTAAGTTTATCGAAGAGTAAACATTGTGTGATTCCACTTATATGAGGTATACGGTCAAGTTCATAGATACAACAAGTAGAATGATGTTGCCAGGGCCTGGGGAGAGGTGGGGCGAAAGAGAATTCTTTAAGGAGTATAGAGTTTCAGCTTTGCAAGATGAAAAAGAGTTAGGACTTCATTCTGGAAGTGAGGAGGAGCCTTCTATAAACAGATGATTCAGAGAAGCTATGGTATCAGCAAACTCTCACAAGGAGCTTTGCAGTAAACTATACATAACATAAAATTTAGCATTTTCCATTTTAGCCATTTTTAAGTGTGCTGTTCAGTAGCATTAAGGAAATTCACGTTGCTGAGCAGCCGTCGCCAGCGTCCATCTCTGGATGGGGGCTGGGGGAGGGGATGGGGAGTCAGTGTTTCATGAACACAGAGCTTCCATTTGGGGAGCTGCTTCTACTTCCTGTAAAGCTATTCCTATTTTCTGTCTCTGTGAATTTGATTACTCTAGCTGCCTCATGTAAGTGTAATCATACAGTATTTGTCTATTTGTGTCTAACTTACTTCACTTAGCATAATGTCTTACGCTCCTTCTGTCTTCGTTTCAAACTTAATTTTGTTTTAAAATGTTATTTATTTTTTAGCCACCCCATATTGTTTATTTCTTATTTAAGTTAATTTACATTGTTATGTTAGTTTCTGGTGTGCAGCAAAGTGATTCACCTATGTATATAATTATATGTATTTGCACATAAATTCACTCTTTTCAGATTCTTTTCTATGATAGTTTGTTATAAGAGATTGAATATATTAGTAGTTCAGTGTGCTATACAGTAGGTCCTTCTTATTTGCTTTGTATATGGTAGTTTGTATGCGCTAAAACCGAAGTCCTCATCTATCTTTCTCCTCTTTCCCCTTGGTGACAAATAAGTTTGTTTCCTGTGTCTGAGAGTGTTTTTGTTTTGTAAATAAGTTCATTTGTATCATTTTTTAGATTCTACATACAAGTGATATCATATGTTTGTCTTTGACTTCACTTGTGTGATAATTTCTAGGTCCATCCATAAAGCTGGAAATGGCATTATTTCATTCTTTTTTATGGTTTTATTCCTCTGTGTGTGTGTACGGCACATATTCTTTATCCATTCATCTGTTGATGGACATTCACGTTGCTTTCATGTCTTGGCTATTGTAAATAGTACTGCTATGAACATTGGGGAGTATGTATTTTTTCAAATTACTGTTTTCTCTGGATGTATTCCCAGGAGTAGGATTGCTGAATCATATGGTAACTCCATTTTTAGTTTTTTGAGGAACCTCCATACCATTCTCCATAGTAGCTGTACCAATTTATATTCCCTCCACACCCTCTCCAGCATTTATTATTTGTAGACTTTATGATGGCCATTCTGACCGGTGTGCAGTGATGCCTCATTGTAGTTTTGATTTGCATTTATCTAATAATTAACAATGTTGAGCATTGTTTCATGTGCTTATTGTCCAGCTGGATGTCTTCTTTGGAAAATTTTCTGTTTAGATCTTCTCCTTTTTTTTTTTTGATAGAGTCATTTGTTTTTTGTTGTTGTTGTTATTAAGCTGTATGAGCTGTTTGTATATTTTGGAAGTTAACCCCTTGTTGGTTGCATTATTTGCAGATATTTTTCCCACTCTATAGGTTGTCTTTTCATTTTGTTTATGTTTCTTTTGCTGTGCAAAAGCTTGTAAGGTTAATTATGTCCCATTTGTTAATTTTTGCTTTTACTTCTATTGCCCTGGGAGAATGACCTAAGAAAACTTTGGTATGATTTATGGCAGAGAATGTTTTGTCTATGTTCTCTTCCAGGAGTTTTATGCAATCATATCTTATATTTAAATCTTTAAGTCATTTTGAGTTTGTTTTTGTATGGTGTGGGGGTTGTGTCCTCAGTTCATTGATTTACACGGGGCTGTCCAGCTTTCCCAGCGCTACTTGCTGAAGAGACTGTCTTTTCTCCATTGTATAGTCTTGTCTCCTTTGTGAAAGATTAATTGGCCATAGCTGTGTGGATTTCTTTCTGGACTCTGTATTCTGTTCTGTTGATCCATATATCTGTTTTTGTGCCAGTACCAGGCTGTTTTGATTCCTATAGCCTTGTAGTGTAGTCTGAAGTCTGGGAGGGTTATGCCTCCAGCTTTGTTTTTCCTAAAGATTGCTTTGGCAATTCTGGATCTTTTGTGGTCCCATATAAATTTTAGGGTTATTTGTTGTTCCTTTTTAAAGCTAAATAATGCATCACTGTAAGTGTGTGTGTGTGTGTGTGTGCATGCACACATACTCAGATGCTAAGTCATGTCTGACTCTTTGTGACCCCCATGGACTGTAGCCTCCAAGCTCCTCTGTTCATGGCATTTTCCATACAAGAATCTTAGAGTGGGTTGCCATTTTCTCCTCCAAGGGATCCTCCTGACCCAGAGATTAAACCTGCGTCCCCTGCATTTTCAGGCAGATTCTTTCCTACTCAGCCACTGGGAAGTCCCCATATATATAGATCATATTTATTTACCCATTCATCTGTCAATGACACTTGGTCATCAGGAACTTTTGCTTGGAATGGAACTGTCTTCTCTGCCATGGATCATGAAAGTCAGATGCAGTGTGGGGCCCAGCTGGCTGGTGACATAAAGGCACCAAGTAGGCCAAGTTGAAGACAATAGTTATTAAAACAGCTTGTGTTGGGCCCAACAATGACCCCTACCTGTTATATTATCTCAATGGTTCTCAAACTTTACCAGGCACCCATATCACCTGGAGGAGTTTTGTGAAAACAGATTGCTGGGTCCCACTCCCCAGAATTTCTGATTCAGTAGAGGCTTAAGAATTTGCATTTTTTGATTGAGAAACACTGCCCTACTTGTAACTCATTGCCCAGACAGGATGTGGGTGTGTAGTGCCTGGCTTCTTCCTAGAAGAGGTCACAATCCTACCTAGGCCACCATCTAAGTAGTAAAGACGGTGTAAAGTCCACATTTCTCGGGTAGACTCAGTACACTGGCTTTTGGCCCAGGGTAAAGTCTCAGAAACTCCACTTGGCTCAGCCCCAGAAACTTCCTCGGTGCTGGCTGCCTGTGTGTCATGCTGCCAGTCAAGCTCTAGAATTGGATGCAGCCACTGCAGAAGGACAGGGCTCAGAAGGTTTGAAAAATGCACAAAGACATTGAGCCTAATACCTTTGCTTTGGGAGCACTCCCTGTTTGCACTCCCTGGCTCACAGGGGGACCTCAGAAAACAAAACATGACCTTCCCTGCAGAGGCTCCCCCAAGGCCTCTCACTAGCCTCCCCCACCTCCAGCCCTGCCCCTCAACCACAATAACAACCATTCTCAACAGGGCAGAGTGTTTGTTTCTTTTAATATATATTTAAAAGGTATTGATGGCCAAAAAGGCCGGAGGGAGGCTCATACAACCTGCTTGGTGCTTGGCATTTCCACCTGTAAAGGCTTCTCTCTCCATCATTCCTACAGACCAGGGTAGGAAGGGGCCTCAAAGGACATTCTGCCCAAACCCCTGGGGCCCAAGAGGGAGGTAAGGGTTGCGGCAAAGGAGGGGCAGAGTCAGCTCTGGACTCTGCTCTTTCTCACTGATGTCTCCTGCCCATTCAAGGACATAAGCTATCTCGAAGGTCTGGGTCTGGGTCTGGGAGGTCTCAATGCTTTTTTTTTAAAAATCCATGAAGCATTAATTCCCATAGTTTTTTCTTCTTTCTCCTCGGTGTTTCAGCCCCTCCCCAGCACCTGCTACTTACCCCTTCCTCTGCTTCCTTTCAGCTTGGCCCTCCCTGTACCCCGTTTCTCAGTTCATCGTGCCTGGGCAGCACATTTCCTCATAGCCTCAGGCTTTGTCTTCCCCAGAGAAATAGAATGAAATCGGCAGACTTCTGCTGTGCTACCCAGAACAAGCCCTTGGCCACGCATATCAGCCTGATGGCCTGATGTGGGCGGCTCCAGATGAATCTTTAGTGATGAGTCCTTGCTCCCTGATGTCCAGGTGTCCCTTTCTCCTGGCCAGCTGCCTCCCTCATGCTATATTTCTAGGCTGCATGTAATCGGCATTTAGTTCGATTGTATACTGAGTCAGGGGATGCGTGAATACAGTTTACTCACTTCCTGATCTGGACTCAGGCCACTTCTTAGGAACCCCAAGGCTGACGCAAGGGTGGCTCAGTGACTCATGTCAGTGGGATCTGATGGCCTTTTGGTGGCAGCCTCTGCAACAGGGTCCCCTCACCCCAGACCCCACATAGCCTTTGTGGAGTACTTACTGAAGCCAGCAGCGTGCTGAGTGATTTACCCATGGTGTTGGTTCTCCCAGCAATCCCTGGGTTCGGTCCCACTATCTCTCTTTTAAAGGTAGGTTAAATGAAGATGTCGAGAAGTTAAAGGTGATGTAACGTAATTAATCCTCACCTCCCTCCCTTCCCTGGATTTCTATAGGCTGACCCTAACTTAAGGCCATGAGACACTGTTGCGATGGATGTTGTTCAGTGGTTAACTCACAGGAGATCTGCCTTCTTAACCTGCTTCCTTCTTGACTGGAGGGGTGATACTGAGGCCAGTCACCATACTGGGAGATCGGCCTCATCTGTCTCTCTTCCTCCCAAGCCTGCAGCTGAACTTTGACTCTGGCAGATGGTCCTGAGTCTGGTAGTGCCACTGGTCAGTAGGGAGCTACTGCTTTGGGAGGCACCATCCATCCGTAGTCACTTTCTCTGTATATAACTTGATCACCTTCTCTCACCCTACCTCTTGTTATCTGCTCATTGTAGCCATGGTGCTAATCATGTCAGGAGTTTAACTTAGAAGTGTGTTGGTGGGGTTCCCCATGGATGCGATCAGTGTGCATCCCGGCCCCCTCTGCCTCCTCCCCTCTCCTGGCCTCTTTTCTCCTCCTTCTTCTCGGAGGTTCTGCTGCTCAGGACCATCACAACAGCTTTCTTCTCTCCCTGTCTTTGTCCCAAGTAGCTCTGGTATTCGTTTGCCTCTGGATGGATGCTCATAAACATTTCAAGTGTAAGTCAATTGCTGTTGCTTCCATTGTGATAAGTTGCAGACTGTCTGTTGCAGGCCTGCTCTGTCAGCATCCCCACCTCCCCTCTGTATTCGCATCGGCCCAGGAGCTCTTGTTTCCATCAAATGAGTCAGGGGAGAGTTCTTGGAAGAGTAATTAATTTGAGCAGATGTGTGTCAATGTCCTAGGAAATAAAAGATGTCAGTACAAACCACCTGTGCTTGCCGTGGCCACAAAGCTGCAGAACGCAGGTGGGCTTCTCCTTAGGAAAACCTCCAGGTCCAGGCTATTTGCATTTCAAAAGTCACTTGACAGAAGGATTTGCTGCTAGATCCCTTAAAACTGGAGCTCCTTTGGTTTATTTAAGTCGTTTACAGGCTATTAAGTACTTGACAGAGGGACTTTAGGGACAGGAAAACTTTATGTTCAAGTTTAAGAACCAGTGCCAATTACAGATGGCTCAGAAATGAAGATTAAGCATCCCAGAAATTGTATGTAAAGCCAGTGGGAAAGTGCAGGCTGACTCATCAAAAACAGGACCCCACACACCCCTTCAGAGATGCTTGCCAGGGACCCGTATAGAAATGTACCTGTTTTTCTATAGTGATGAGCCCTGACATAGGAACTACGATTTCCGCCCGGTTTTCCTGATTGATCCCTGTTCTGCTCAGCCCCGTGTTCCCTTAGGCTGGATGGAGATTGCCTAACTGAAAATCAGAGTCCCAGTCAATGGCCTTTTAAGGTTTTTTATCGTCTGATGTTTCTATAGTAGACTCCCTTTTCACTCCCCAGGGCCCCTGTTTCTTCCCTTCTCTGACTTCAGTTCTCCACCTCACCTCCCACACCATACTCCAAGCTCTGCATCTCACTTCAGACTTCACGGAAGTGACAGAGGAGCCAGAGACGGAGGCATCTGTGTGGAGCCGCCTCGTCTCCGTCCAGCCCCCAGGTCTGTGAGCCCGTCGCAGCCGGGCTTGGCTTCATCCCTCCTGAAACTCCGAGGCACAGTCCTTCCACCTGTGCCCCGGCTCTCAGCCTCTCACCTTCTCAAGGACCTCACCTGGGATCTTTCCCAGCAGTGTCCGACCTGCTGTCTTATCTATCATCTTTGACGAAGCCATTAGCTGCCTGTAATTGTACCTTCTCTTTCAGCTCCTGCTCCATCTCTGCTCTCTTTCACTGCCAAACAGCTCAGAAGGATTGTCGGCGCACACCGCCTCCACTTCTCCAACTCCCCGTCACCCTTCTGCCCACTTCAATCTGCCATCCGTCCCCGCCAGGCCACTTTACAACTCGGGGAGGTTACCGGTAGCTTCCGTGTTGCCTCCTCCTGCCCTGCTGATGCCTTACTGTCTTCATCTTGGCTTCCCAGCAGGATTCCACACCCTCTGCTTCCCAAGACACTTTTTCTGGGCTCCTGACACTGGGCTCCCCTGGCCCTGCTCCCTCCCTTTCTGTTTGTTCCTCCTCTTCTCTTGTCTAAATAGGGAATGTCCTGACTCTTGGTCCTCAGCTTGCATCTCCATCTACACACCCTTGCTAGGTGGTACCAAGCTTAAATGCTGTGTCTGTAGTGATAACTTCCAGATGTCTCTCTTGAGGTCTGGTCTTGGAATTCTATCTCCTTGAATTTTTCATTTGAATGTGCTACAGATGTCCCAAACATGTGAAAGGAAACCAGACTCTCTTTGTTTCATTTATCTGTGGCTGTCTTCATTGTTGTGTGTGGGCTTCTCCTTGCGGTAGCTTCTCTTGTTGCAGAGCATGGGCTCCTGGCACACGGGCTCAGTTACTTACAGCTCACAGGCTCTAGGGTTCGGGCTCTATGATTGTGGCCCACGGGCTTAGCTGTCCCGTGGCATGTGGGACCTTCCTGGACCAGGGATCAAATCCGTGTTCCTTGCATTCTTTACCACTGGACCATCAGAGAAGTCCCCAGAAACCAAACTCTTGATTTCTCTTCTCAAATCTGTTTCTCCCTAAATCTTCTCCCATCTCAGTGAATGGCACCCACGTCCACCAATTTGCAAGGCCAGAAACATGGGAGTCCTCCCTGTTTCTTTTCCTTACCCTCTCCATCTCACATCCCACCAGATCCTTCCAGTTTACCTCCAACGTGTATCTCCAGTGTACACTCTTCTCTCCATCTGCCCTGCCCACCCTCCCATCCACTCCAGCATCATGTCCTTCCTGACCTAGGGCCATAGCCTCCTAATTGGTCTCTTTACTGCTATTCTTGATCCCTATTCTTCACACAGCACAGCATTTCAAAACATAAATTGTTTCATGTTATTCCCCTGCTTAGACCCTGCAGTGGTTATTCATTATCCTTCGAATAAAGTCCTGACTCCTTGCTGTGTCTTAGAAGACTCTGTGTGATCTAGCCCAGTCATCTAATTCCCCAGCTTCATCTTGCTCCCTCTCCTTGACTGGTCGCCCTCCTAACAGCTGTTTCCTCCCATCTTCCATTGTGATAGAACCCCACTTTTGTTCAGAAAAGGGATTTTTCATGAAAAAGGTGGTGACATTTTCGGGAAAGGTGAGTCCTTCTCTCTTCCACAGAAGGTGACCATGGTTAATCCAAGCTAATCATGGTAATGCCATGACTCTATGTCCAGTGATTGGTTTAAGGGCAGGTATGTGACTGATTCTGCAACATGGGACTTCAGAATGTCTCTTGGCAACTTCTAGGAAAGATGCACTGCGCTCCTGGGAGAATTAGACATGAGGGGGAGATGCCTCCAATACCCACTTCCCACTCTTCCAATGTTGGTGGGTGAGGATGTGGTACCTGGGCGCCGTGATGGTAGACATAGCCACACACTGAGGATGGTAGATGGTGGGGGAGCAGGTCCTGATAGACTTGGCTGAGCAGCTAAATCTACCCTGTAATTGACAGCATCCCCTTCAGGGGATAATACATATCTTCATGGTTCCAATTTCCATGAAGAACGTTCTCTGTTGCTTGCAACCAAACCCATCCTAACTGAAACCCTTCCTCTCACTCCACCCTCACTGGCCTTTCAACCTGTGGACGTGCCAAGCTCTTTCCTGCCCCAGGAGGTTTGTATATTCTGTTCCCTCTGTTTGGAGCATCTCTACCTGCTATTCACATGGCCGATGTTGTACATCCGTAAGGCTCAGACTGCCCTCACATAAAGGTTTTCTTGCATCTATTATTTCTTTGTGTCTCCTTCTTGTTAGTTTCATTCATAGCCCTTAGCACCTTTTGAAATAATTTCTTACATTCACTTTTTCCTTCCTTCCTATTAACTCCATAAGGGCAGAGATCATGTATCTTGTTCACTACTGTGACCCAATTGTCTGCGCATCACAGAATACAATGCATCACAGAGCAAAGGGTCTCACTTCCTGTTTGTGGACTGATGGCAAGAACGGAGGACTAGTCTGATCATGCTCTTCCTTCCCTTATTCTATTCTACTTGGTGACACCTACACTTTGTACTCCAGCCATTCTGACCTATGAATTCTGACTTATTATATAAACTATATATCTGTAATATAGTTTATAATGGTATTATTATAAGCTATAATACCTATTATGGTGTTATAGTTTCTTGAACATTGCTTAGTCTCCCTGACCTCTGGACCCTGGCATGTGCCGCTCCGTCTGCCTGGAAGAGCTCTTTCTTTTTCACCCAGGCACCTCCCATGCTTCCTTAGGTCTTGGCCGGGATGCTGCTGTGTCTTCCTGGACCTCCCCTCCCTGGATCATATACGCTTAGGTCCCCGTTCACCCACCATAGCACTGACCAGTCTGTACTGTAGGTCCCCACTTGTCTGACTCCCTTAGACTCTGAGCTCCTTGAGAGAATGACTTCTTTATCACATTTTACAATCCTTGTATCCTTAATACTCACGGAAAGTGATAAAAAAATCCCCGCTGTGACGATGACTTCCCTTGTCGGGCTCTCAGGAGGACTCGGGCGGGGGGAACATGCGGGCACAGCACCTCTCCCAGGTCCTGCCTCCCCAGGAGCTCGGGACCTGCTTCCTTCCTTCCTCTTCCGCTTTTTGGCTGCTCTTCCCAACAGGCGTTGACCTGCCCCTGCTCCCTGCCCGAGCACAGGCTCTTCAGCTGAGCCCAGCAGCAGGCTGCGAAGTCTCACTGTACCATAAAGGTGGTTTCTGTAGCTGCTTCTTTTTAAACAACAAAAATAAAATTGCCTCTCCGTCTTACTTGGCTGCCTGAGCCGAGTGCCTTGCCAGCGTGTTTACATTAAGGCATCTGCGGGGGTCCTCCAGGTTGTGGGTTGCGTGTGTTTTGCCTGTTTAGTGCGGCTCCCACTCTGTCTAATTTCCTAATACAGCTCAGCCTTCTAATTTTTTCTCGGAGGCTGTGGACGGGAAAGGGAAATTGCGACTCCAGATGAGGCCTTCTTCAGACTCTGAGATCCCCCCAAAGTCAGCCTCCAGCCCAATTAGAAACCTGCCTGGCTTTTTAGGAGCCAGAGTGCCTGCCGACCGAAGAAGATTCCTGTTCTGAGCCCTAATTGCCGCTTGATGGAATGAATAAAGACATTGTGTTTTCTACATTTTACTTACAGAGCTGCTGATGCGGTGAATGTTGGGTGAAGCGTCTCTTTCTCAGAGACATTAAAAACCCGAGTGCCTCAGCGACAGATCGGAGCCACTGTCTTAGTGACAGGCTTTCCCCTCGGCCCTCGAGAGCCCCTATTTGAGCAAGTCTGGAGTCAGGGAGAGCAGGTCCCTCTGGGGACCCTTCCTGTGTTGTCTGCTCCTCTGAACTCAAGGTGGAAGCCGCCAGGACCATCTAGTCTGGCTGAGTAAAAGCCAGAGAAGTACTTTTTGAGTGGTGGTTTTCCCAGACAGTCTCTTATTTCCTTCCCCACAATGACCTCACTCAGGCCTGTGGTTTCCTTTGTGCAGATGCGGAAACTGAGGCTAAAAGACTTAGGTGACGTCTTGCCGAGGTCTTGCACAGGTAGCAGGGAGCAAGCAGTGGTTTGGATTCAGGGTCCTGGTGTTGAAGTGGTCTTTCCCCCTTGGCCTGGAATGCTTTCTTGCTGGGTCCAGTTAACCCAACCCCTGAGGAGCCTGCCCATTCTTTTCCTTGCGAGTGAATGGCAGGGAGAGTGTAGCAGGTAACTGCTGCTACGTAACAAACTTCCCCCCAACTTAGTGGCTTAACAAACTTTTTTTCTTGGCTCCATGTTAGCTAAATGGTTCCTAGGGTCTGGGACTAGAAGGTCTGGAATGGCCTGTGTCAATATCAGCTGGGGTGAGACCCAGATGGTCTTATTTTCCAGGAGACTAGCCCCAGCCTCGGAGAAGGAAATGGCAGCCCAATCCAGTGTTCTTGCCTGGAGAATCCCAGGGACGGGGGAGCCTGGTGGGCTACCGTCTGTGGGGTTGCACAGAGTCAGACAGGACTGAAGCGACTTAGCAGCAGCGGCAGCCCCAGTCTGGCCTCTTCTTCTATGTATTTCGTATGTAGCTGTAACCATACATATAGATGTAGGTTCATCTTTGAAAGTAATTATGCTGGTTTGAACCTTGTTTATCTACTTGTTCCTGTGGTAGTGGAAAGTTGCTGGCAGCAGAAGAGGGAAGACCTAAGCTACAAGCACTTTTGGAGCCTCTGTCAGTTCATGACTTCTAGCATCCAGTCGGACAAGGAAGCCGCATGTCCAAGTCCAGATTCAAGGAGTGAAGAATCGACTCCGCCTTTTGATGGGAGGGGCTGGGAAGCCCCATTAGAGCGGGCCTCATCCAGAGATAGGAAGCTTTTGCATTCATTTTGCTCTCCCACAAAGGGTCATGTTCTTCAAAAGATCATTTCATGATTCCTGGTCCAGTCATTTAGGGGCCTGGAGAGGGGACTTATTGATTCTCTACATCTGGACAGGATGTCACCATGGCTGTTTCCAGACAGATGTTTCATTTTTTGTTGCTATATTGTTTTTACCATGAAGAGGATGAGAAAACAAAACCTCCCTTTGGTAATTTATCCACGTTCTCATAACCGGCCATTATCTTTTGTTATCTTTATGTCTTTGGACCAGATGCTTCAGCTTGCCTGGGAGTGCGTATCTGGACGTGGTGGTAGGGACCATCCCGCCTCTATGGCTCGTAGCTGCAGGACGGAGGAGGCGGCAGCTCTGTGCCCCTGCCTCATCCCTTCTCTAGGGCTCTCAGCATGCTCTGCTTTCTCCATCTGAACTTTCCATGGTTTCTCCCCATGATCTGGGAAATGCAGACCAGAGGATTTTAGGCTCTTTGAAGGAGGGAGAAGTTCAGAGGAATCCATTCTGTGATTGAGTCTCTTATATACCCTGACAGCTTTATCTCAAATTCTGTTTTCCCAGCCCCCAGCTTCTTTCTTGTGCTTCCAAGGCCATGATGACCTGTTTTCTGGGTAGAAACTGCTGTAATCAGAGGTTTGTGGGAACCAGTTCCAAGGCAGCCTGCCTTAGGTATTATTAGGCCCTCAGGTCTCAATTCAGGGTTTCCCTATAACCTTCCAACAGGGAAACACAGCTTCAGGAGGTGTAAACACCATGGGCTTTTCCCCAGCTCAGCCTCTCGGATGAATCCCTCTGGGAATGATGTACACAGCTGGGCCCCAAGGCCTGGGACCCAAATGTGAAAGGCCTGTGGTGCCTCTTGCAGCCAGGACTGGTTACAATTATTGGCTGATTTTGGTTTCATTTTTCTCTGCAGTGGCTTGAATACCCAGCCCACGGCCTGGCACAGGAGGAAAGCTCCAGAAGGGAGCTCACCCCTAGACCACCATGCCGGCGACTGAAGCCCCGGGGCAGAAAGTTCCAGAGGGGTGGTGCTGGTGGAAGTGAGCTGGTTGCTCCAGTGGCCATAGTGGGGAGGGAAGAAGGGGGATGTGAGACCCCAGCGTGGGGTCTGAAGGCTGCATCACTGAAAATGGCCTCGTCAGCCTCTGGAAGAAGGGGGTGCCCAGCGCCCTCCCCCCGTGGCCGGTGGACTTCCCAGACAGCTGGCTCCTAGTGCACTGTCAGCCTTTGTGTGTCCCATTAGAGCCAGAGAGTGAAAGGTTCTATGAGGGTGGCTTTTCCTCTGTCTTAAAAAAAAAAAACAAAAAAACTTTTCCTGCAAATTAAACAAATGTCACATCAGCTTTGGTTGCCTGAATGGCAGCCTTCCAGAAGCAGTGCCTCGGGCTAAGCCGGGGAAGCTGGGTTTCTAGTCTCAGGGGCTCCCAGGGAGGAGAGGGCTGGGGAGGGATGTCGGTCTTCATTCTGCTTCTTCTGTCAGGGCTGCAGGAGATCCTGTTTGGGGGCTCAGGGACCCCCTCCCACGAGGGTGGTCAGTGGTTCCAGCAGCAACCCCCCTCACTATTACAGGCCACATTTCGTGTACGTATAGAAAGTGAACTGGGAGGCATAAGACTACGGCTTTCCTCACTTTCTCAAAGAAGTCGGGGACCCTAAAAAAGACTGAGGACTCAGGAGAACTAGCGTAGCTCCTTTACTGTGGACAAGAAGAACTTTGGGCCCATACAGGGCAAGGGACTTGATTCAAGTCACACAGCATAATAGTGGCCTTTGGTTTATTTTATTTATTATTTTTTAGGTATCTGTTTATTTTTGTCTGTGTGTCTTAGTTTTGGCATGTGGGCTCTTTGTTGCAGTGTGTGGACTTAGCTGTCTCAGGGACACGTGGGATCTTAGTTCCTCGACCAGGGATCAAACCTGCATCCCGTGCATTGGAAGGCGGATTTTTAACTGCTTGACTACCAGGGAAGTACCTGGCTTTTGGTGCCAAGGTCAAATCCTCATGTTTAAGGGGAGGGAGCCAATATTGAGGAGGGGAGGCCTTTTTTCATTTCCAGGTGATTTGCAGCTTGTCTCTTAATTGATGGTATGTGGTGGGGTTTTTTATTTCTTGGTTGTTTTTTTTTTCTTTTTGGTTTGGGTTTTTTTTGTATTTTTTTTGTAGCTGCTGGAATCACTCCCAGAAATAAAGGGGCTGAGATGAGCAAAATAAATAAGGAGTAAACAGGCTCAACATGTGGGGGAAGTGAAAGTAAAAAAGCAACTGTGAGTTTGGGGTAAAACTGACTCAGAACTGAATGGGAGCAACTCTGAAACCAAAGTTAATGAGATGGAAAAGAGCAGCAAACATGATAAACAGCCGGAGCATGTTTCTGTGTTTTGTTTTTCCTGGAACAATGGAGCTCGGGGCTTGCCAGCCTCTTTAAGTGAGGAGCCTGGGCTGGGCTTGGCATGTCCCCCAGCTCTGGCAGGCCTGAAGGACTGAAAGGGAACTCTGCCTTCTGGGCCCTTGATCCTGGCCTTTGATTTTGCCGGGGTCTGCTCACCAGCTCAGTCACCAGCCAGGTACCCCGGGGCCATCCTCTGTCTGTTCTCATCCTTCCCTTTCATCCTAAGGCTCCTTAAATTTCCAGCTTGCTCCACTTATGGTATTGATCGGGAGCCCCCGGGGACCAGCTGCACGTGGATGAATCCCTCCTGTTCCTTTGTTACCTTTGACAAGCCCTGGACCCCCCATGTCTCTTTTCTCTGAAATGATGAGAATGCTGACAACATTCTTTTGCTATTCCCAACCGATGAGAATTTTTGCTTCCTAGGGCCAGTCTCCGTTTAGTGGATAAAATAGAACCCAATAGGAATTGATTACCACCCCGCAGGCTCCTCACAGGCCCGGCAGCCCTGTCCAAGAAATGCTCTGTCCTTTCAAGGAATGGATAGATGGTCCTGCCGGTAGCTGCCTAAAGAGGGAGCAGGGAGCTAGCTTGGCATCTTCTAGACTTTCTTGCAGGCTGGTGTCATCACAGCCGTTGGTGGGGCAGGTGTTGGTAGCCCATTTTGTGGATGAGAAAATAAAGGCCCAGAGATGTGAAGGAGCATGCTTGCATCTTGGCAGAAGTAGGATTGAACATAGAACTATCTGAACCCAAGGCCCATTTTCCCTGTTGAGAACTGGGTTGGGTGTGAAGATCTCCATCTTGGTTTTCACAAGTACCTTGTTAATGCTAAAAAATATTAGTAGCTGGGGGCTTCCCTGGTGGTCCAGTGGTTAAGACTTCAGCTTCCAGTGCAGGGAATGTGGGTTTGATCCCTGGGAGCTGAGATTCCACATGCCTGATGGCCAAAAAACCAAAACATGAAACAGAAGCAATATTGTAACAAACTTAATAAAGACTTTAAAAAGGGCCCACATCAAAAAAAATCTTCAAAAACAATAAAATAAAATATTAGTATCCTGCCTGGTGTTCACTGTGTTCAGTGGCAGATCTTTTGGCAGAGGTTGGAAGCAGGGAGAAGGGGGACAAGGGCTGAGGAGTGCCTTTTGATGGGGAATCACACATGGGTGGACTGCGTCTTGCTGGCAGACGGGCTCTGTTTATCCAGAGATGCTCTTGCTCTGGGGCTTCCCAGGTGGCGCAGCTGTAAAGAACCCTCCTGCCAATGCAGGAGATGAAAAAGACGTGGGTTCGATCCCTGGGTTGGGAAGATCTCCTGAAGTGGGAGATGGCAACCCACTCTAGTATTCTTACCTGGAGAATCCCCATGGACAGAGGAGTCTGGTGGGGCTACAGTCCATGGGCCTGCAAAGAGTTGGACACGACTGAGTGAACACGAGTCAGAAAGTGGGGGCACTATTCAGGAAGAGCTGACTGTCCTCCTGCAGTGGGTTTCAGAGTGCGGCTGGGTTAAGCCCGGGCTGGTTTACACCTAGATCTGGGGC
The DNA here is from genome assembly GCF_910594005.1 of Cervus elaphus. NCBI lineage: Eukaryota > Metazoa > Chordata > Mammalia > Artiodactyla > Cervidae > Cervus > Cervus elaphus. The sequence continues at coordinate 44,806,406 of NC_057815.1, forward strand.
AGGAGAGGCTCATTGTCGTCACCAGGCAGAGAGACCTGTAACCTGAAGACAAGTGAGGATGCAGGAGGGTTTCCAAGGGAAACAACTAATGGAGGGGAGGAGGGGTAATAAGCAAAAATAACTCCCATCCAAGGAAGGGGCGCCAGACCCTGTGAACCCCATTTGAGCTGAAGAGAACATGGTCAGGATGCAGATGAGCGGTTCTGAGGGCCTCGTTAGTGGTCCCCAATTCTGTCTCATTGTCAGAATCAGCCAGGGAGCTTAAATAAGAAAAAATAATAGTTATGGTCACTCCCTGGTGGTGGTTTAGTTGTTAAGTCGTGTCCGACTCTTTGCAGTCCCCTGGACTGTAGCCCATCAGGCTCCTCTGTCCATGGGATTCTCCAGGCAAGAATACTGGAATGGCTTGCCATTTCATTCTCCAAGGGATCTTCCTGACCCAGAGAATGAACCTGTGTCTCCTGCATTGCAGGTGGATTCTTTACTGACCGAGTCATCAGGGAAGCCAGTCCCTACCCCTAGACTTTATTGGGATGTCTAGTGATACTGATGACCAGCCAAGTGGGGGGACCTGGGTTAGATGAGCATGTTATTCAACATCAAAATAAATATTTGAGGGAGACAAGAATCAACACTCAGGCAACAAATCTTTGAGGACTTACCACCTGCCAGGCACTGCTGTGGCTTGTATCGAGGCAGATGGGGTCCCCTATCCTCTAGGAGTAGACAGAATAGGTGATAAAATCTCTCCAAGCCTCACTTTCCTCATAAGTTCAATGGAACAAATACTGCTTTGAGCACAGGGTCTCGGTGAAGTTTATGTGAAAGAGCAATGTGGAAACCAAGTTCCTAGCTTAGCATCTGGACCATGGTAGTTTTCCCAGAGTTGTCTGCTGACCACTGTTCCTGATGCAGGACTTCTTCTCTTTCAGTTCAAGTGCCATGTGAATTGAGGGTCTACACTGTGTCAGGGACAGTCCAGGCTTTGGAGGATTTTTTTTTTTTTCCCACACTGTGGCACGTTGGATCTTAAATTCACCCAGCAGGGATCTAACCCACGCCCCCTGCAGTGGAAGCTTGGAGTCTTAACCACTAGACTGCCAGGGAAGTCCCCAGGCTTTGGAGGATGTTGGAGTGAGGGGGACCTCATTTCATTCCTCAGATAGCTTACAGTGTGATTGGCAGACAGCCACGTTAAATCCCCAACACTTCAGCATCTAGAATGCAGGCCCAGGCTGAGCACAGATGCTTCGTGCCCTGCTTTCTGTGGGTCTGGGGCCAGAGGGTAAAAGGGCTAGGCAGTCTGCTTAGAGAAAATTCCAAAAGAAGTCCTGGATTTTGCAGGATGAGTAAAGCTCTCTAGGTGGGCAAGGTGCTTGCCGGCAGCCGAGACTGGATGTGCAAACATGTGGAAGGCTTGACAGAGGTGTGTTGGTGGCAGGGGCCTGGGGGGTGGGGTCTCTGGACCTTGCCTTCCAAGGTCTCTTTTTGTTGTTGGTAGTCGCTAAGTTGTGTCTGGACTCTTGGAACCCCATGGATGGTGGCCGGCCAGGCTCTTCTGTCCTTGGGATTCCCCAGGCAAGAATACTGGAGTGGGTTACCATTACTTTCTCCAGGGGATCTTCTCCACCCAGGGATTGAACCCCGTCTCCTGAATTGCAGGCGGATTCTTTACTGTTGAGCCACTGGGAAAGCCCTCCAAGGTCCCTAGGCCCTTCATTCTTATCCTGTGTTTCTCTCTCTTTTCCCTCTTTTCCTCCCCGGAATGGCACATACCAGGTGCAGACACTTGAAAAAGTTCATCTGCTTGATGTTTGATTTATCATTCAAACCTTCGGTAACTGGTTTCTAGTCTCATAAAATATTAAATACATCCATATATTGAATATCACATTTTGATATGTTTTCACGCCTCATTTGCCACCAAAGTCAAGGACAAACTCACATTTTTCATGGCATGGGGCCCAGATTTGTCCGCGTACAGTGTTTTATTATATCCCCTCACCCCAGCCCTCCACACAGACCCGAATTTCTCAGGGTCTTGCTTGAGCGTCCCCACCAACAGCCCCCTTGGCACTGACCGTGGCATGCCTGGGTCAGAAAGGCAGCATATATCATCCCCGAGGAGGATTATTTGCATAGCATTGTAAACATTTGTGGAAGGGCAAGGTCTCTGCCAGACATCTCCAGATCCCTTGTCAGACAGCAGCCAAGCCAGTGGCAGAGCCTGAGGGGGAGAGGCTGTGAGTACGTTCATTCTTTCCGTCTGTTCTGGTTCCCATGCATTCATCTGACATTTCATGAGCACCTATTGAATGACAGGCACTGAATTAGGCTCTGGGTATTTTAAGATGGTCAGTCAGACAGAGAAGGAGAAATATATGACATCCCTTATAGGTGGAATCTAAAAAGAAATGATACAAATGAACTCACTTACACAATAAAAAGAGACTCACAGACTTAGAAAATGAACTCATGATTGCCAGGGGGAAGGGATAGTTAAGGATTTGGGGAAGGTCAGGTACATACTGCTATATTTAAAATGGATAACCAACGAAAACCTATTATATAGCAGATGGAACTCTGCTCAATGTTATGTGCCAGCCTGGATGGGAGGGGAGTTTGGGAGAGAATGGATACATGTATACCTATGGCTGAGTCTCTTCACTGTTCACTTGAAACTATCACAACATTGTTAATTGGCTATCAGTTCAGTTCAGTCGCTCAGTCATGTCTGACTCTGCGACCCCATGAATCGCAGCACACCAGGCTTCCCTGTCCATCACAAACTCCCGGAGTTTACTCAAACTCATGTCCATTGAGTCGGTGATGCCATCTCATCCTCTACCGTCCCCTTCTCCTCCTGCCCCCAATCCCTCCCAGCATCAGGCTCTTTTCTGAGTCAACTCTTCGCATGAGGTGGCCAAGGTATTGGAGTTTCAGCTTCAGCATCAGTCCTTCCAATGAACACCCAGGACTGATCTCCTTTAGGATGGACTGGTTGGATCTCCTTGCAGTCCAAGGGACTCTCAAGAGTCTTCTCCAACACCACAGTTCAAAGGCATCAATTTTTCAGCGCTCAGCTTTCTTCACAGTCCAACTCTCACATCCATACATGACTGCTGGAAAAACCATAGCCTTGACTAGATGGACCTTTGTTGGCAAAGTAATGTCTCTGCTTTTTAATATGCTATCTAGGTTGGTCATAGCTTTCCTTCCAAGGAGTAAGCATCTTTTAATTTCATGGCTGCAATCACTATCTCAGTGATTTTTGAGCCCCCCAAAATAAAGTCTGACACTGTTTCTACTGTTTCGCCATCTATTTCCCATGAAGTGATGGGACCAGATGCCATGATCTTAGTTTTCTGAATGTTGAGCTTTAAGCCAACTTTTTCACTCTCCTCTTTCACTTTCATCAAGAGGCTTTTTAGTTCCTCTTCACTCTCTGCCATAAGGGTGGTGTCATCTGCATATCTGAGGTTATTGATATTTCTCCTGGCAATCTTGATTCCAGCTTGTGCTTCTTCCAGCCCAGCATTTCTCATGATGTACTCTGCATATAAGTTAAATAAGCAGGGTGACAATATACAGCCTTGATGTACTCCTTTTCCTATTTGGAACCAGTCTGTTGTTCCATGTCCAGTTCACACTGTTGCTTCCTGACCTGCATATAGGTTTCTCAAGAGGCAGGTCAGGTGGTCTTGTATGCCCATCTCTTTCAGAATTTTTCACAGTTATTTGTGATCCACACAGTCAAGGCTTTGGCATAGTCAATAAAGCAGAAATAGATGTTTTTCTGGAACTCTCTTGCTTTTTCGATGATCCAGCGGATATTGGCAATTTGATCTCTGGTTCCTCTGCCTTTTCTAAAACCAGCTTGAACATCTGGAAGTTCACGGTTCACGTATTGCTGGAGCCTGGCTTGGAGAATTTTGTGCATTACTTTACTAGCATGTGAGATGAGTGCAATTGTGTGGTAGTTTGAGCATTCTTTGGGATTGCCTTTCTTTGGGATTGGAATGAAAACTGACCTTTTCCAGTCCTGTGGCCACTGCTGAGTTTTCCAAATTTGCTGGCATATTGAGTGCAGCACTTTCACAGCATCATGTTCTAGGATTTTAAATAGCTCAACTGGAATTCCATCACCTCCACTAGCTTTTTTCGTAGTGATGCTTTCTAAGGCCCACTTGACTTCACATTCCAGGATGTCTGGCTCTAGGTGAACGATCACACCATTGTGGTTATCTGGGTCATGAAAATCTTTTTTTGTACAGTTCTATGTATTCTTGCCCCCTCTTCTTAATATCTTCTGCTTCTGTTAGGTCTATACCATTTCTGTCCTTTATCGAACTCATCTTTGCATGAAATGTTCCCTTGGTATCTCTAATTTTCTTGAAGAGATCTCTAGTCTTTCCCTCTCTATTGTTTTCCTCTATTTCTTTGCATTGATCACTGAGGAAGGCTTACTTATCTCTCCTTGCTATTCTTTGGAACTCTGCATTCAAATGGGAATATCTTTCCCTTTCTCCTTTGCTTTTCTCTTCTCTTCTTTTCACAGCTATTTGTAAGGCCTCCTCAGACAACCATTTTGCCTTTTTGCATTTCTTTTCCATGGGGATGGTCTTGATCCCTGACTCCTGTACAATGTCACGAACCTCTATCTGTAGTTCATCAGGCTCTCTGTCTATCAGATCTAGTCCTTTAAATCTATTTCTCACTTCCACTCTATAGTCATAAGGGGTTTGATTTAGGTCATACCTGAATGGTCTAGTGGTTTTCCCCACTTTCTTCAATTTAAGTCTGAATTTGGCAATAAGGAGTTCATGATCTGAGCCACAGTCAGCTCCCGGTCTTGTTTTTGCTGACTGTATAGAGCTTCTCCATCTTTGGCTGAAAAGAATATAGTCAATCTGATTTTGGTGTTGACCATCTGGTGATGTCCATGTGTAGAGTCTTCTCTTGTGTTGTTGGAAGAGGGTGTTTCCTATGACCAGTGCTTTCTCTTGGCAAAACTCTATTAGCCTTTGCCCTGCTTCATTCCGTACTCCAAGGCCAAATTTTCCTGTTACTCCAGGTGTTTCTTGATTTCCTACTTTTGCATTCCAGTCCCCTATAATAAAAAGGACATCTTTTTTGGGTGTTAGTTCTGAAAGATCTTGTAGGTCTTCATAGAACTGTTCAACTTCAGCTTCTTCAGCATTACTGGTTGGGGCATAGGCTTGGATTACCATGATATTGAATGGTTTCCCTTGGAAACGAACAGAGATCATTCTGTCATTTTTGAGATTGCATCCAAGTACTGCATTTCGGACTCTTTAGTTGACCATGATGGCTACTCCATTTCTTCTAAGGGATTCCTGCCCACAGTAGTAGATATAATGGTCATCTGAGTTAAATTCACCCATTCCAGTCCATTTTAGTTCGCAGATTCCTAGAATGTCGACATTCACTCTTGCCATCTCCTGTTTGACCACTTCCAATTTGCCTTGATTCATGGACCTAACATTCCAGGTTCCTACCCCAATACAAAATGTTTTTGGTGTTAAAAATTAAAAAGATAGTAAACTATTGCCTCACCGTCAGAGGGGAAGGTATAGATGGCATTCAGGGCACTGAGTGCTACAGATATCCAGGGAAAAGCATGTCAGAGGAGCTGTGAGTGTGAAGAGGAAGGCATGCAGTTCTCCCCTGGGTGGTGGGGAGAGGATGGGGCAGCAAGAAAGACTCTGTAGAAGGAGGGATCCTTGCGTTTAGTTTTTGGCTAAGAGTAAGTGTGCAGAAGGCAGAGGGCAGGCAAGGACATCCTGGGATGTGCCTTGGAGAAGCTGGGAGCTCCTCAGTGTGGCTGGCACCTTAGGGTTTGGGGAGGAGGTTGATAGGCTTGAAAGTGCACAGGAGGTAAGGGTGGACCAGGGCGGCCCTTTGAAGCCATGAGGATAAAGGGATGTGGTTGTATCTCAGAGACTGTGCAGGTCCACTGAAGTGTTTTAATGGAGGGAATGCTGTGACCAGATGTGTAATTGGGGATGGTTTGAAGCAGGACAAGAGGAGGGTCAGGGAAACCCATCAATAGGCTGGTTCTATAACCCAGGGGAGAATGAGGAGGGCTGGATCTAGGTGGAGAGGAGGAGGACACAGCTCAGGAGACATTTAGGACTTGAACTTGATGGTGTAACTGATACAGGGTTAGTGGGTGCTTAGGCTGGGTTCCCCTAAATGTAGGCTTTGAGAACAGTATTTATATTGTAAGAGGTTTGTTTGGGGCATGATCATAGAAAACATCAGTGGCAAAGTAAGACAGGGAAGGAAAGGAAGCCGGTACAAGGAGCTTAAAGGACAGGTGAGTGCTGTGGACACATGGGGCTCAGTCCGGCTGGGGGCTTGCAGAGACAGTAGGGTGTCCCTCCTGATATGCCAGGGAGTTGGGGTTTAATCATCCAGATGCCATGTGTCATTGTCTATGCCTAATGACCCAGCATTGGTCTTCAGGAGAAAGCCATCAGCCCCAAGTCATAGGTGCCTGCCATAGAGGGATGATGCTTGCCAAGGGGATTCAGTCAGGGCACAGTTAGCATCTATACTGTTGGTAAGAGGGAGGGGAAGTCAAGGATGACAACTGGTTAGGTGGTGATGCCATTCAGAAAGAGAATGTGGGAGGAGTGGTCATTAGGGGGCAGAAAGGGAGATGACTAATTCTACTTTGGAGGTTGAGTTGGAGGTGCCACAGAGAAACATCCAACAAGCAACTGAATGATGGAATCTAAAATTCAGGAGAGGGGAATGGGCTCAAGACACAGAATCTGGCTGCATTTGGGTAGAGATGGAGTCTAAGTCATGCACTAAGATTAAATCACTTGAAGTCAATTAATATGAGCGCATCAGATTAAGTCAGGCAGGCTGGGGCTAAGAGGGACTTCCCTGGTGGCTCAGATGATAAAAGAATCTGCCTGCAATGCAGGAGACCTGGGTTCTATACCTGAGTCGGGAAGATCCTCTGGAGAAGGGAATGGCAACCCATTCCAGTATTCTTGCCTGGAGAATCCCATGGACAGAGGAACCTGGCAGGCTACAGTCCATGGGGTCTCAAAGAGTCAGACACGACTGAGTAACTAACACACAGACACACACAGAAGGGTTGAGATGAACAGATGAATTTATGGAGCAAACTAAGGAAGAAAGAAGTCAAGTGAGGAGTAACCAGAGGTGGAAGAACAGACAAGAGCAATCGAGCCCACAGAATCCCAGGGAGGAAGACATTGGAGATGACAGATTGCCAAGAGAGTGGTTCAGGAAGGTGAGGATGGGTAAGGAGGAGGTCGTGGGTATTTGAGGAGCATTTTCAGTTGAGTGGTGGGAGCAGAAGCTACAGGGCAGAGGCAGCTGTATTAGGTTTAGGTGCAAGGAAGTATCAGGATCAAGGTGGCATTTAGGAGTTTATTCTGGAACTGGTATGCGAGTTGGAAAGAGGAGAGACTATAAAGGGCCTGCTGGGAGGGTCCTGTGGGATATAGCAGTGGGCATAGAAAGGAAGAGATAGATGGGCTGTGGCAGCCTGCAAAGAAGGCTTGATAAAGCTCAAAATCACTAGGCTTGGGGACACATCTGCAGTGGCTCTCAGGGCCACCCCGCTGGTCACACTCTGCCGGGAGTCTGCAGAGTTGGCTGTATCCAGAGTGTGTCTGTGTTCCAGGGTGGGATGCTGTTGTCCTTGACGTACGTGGTCTCTGCCATCCACCTTCTGAGATGGTGACCTTGGCCACGCTCCTGATCTTTCTGAGACTTCTTTCTGTGTGTGGAGGTAGAGGTGATGGCCACCACGCCCGCATCCTGAGTTGTGAGACTCCAACGGCTGGTGGTTTCAGAGCCCTGCATAGGGTGTGCTGACCTGTCTGGGTTTTTCACTACGCTCAGAACCACCATCAGGGCCTGTGTCTTTGGTGGGCCCGGGACGGTGCCCCCTGGAGCTGGCCTCGCTTCTCTGCTCACTGGACTTTGAGGCCCCAGCTCACTCTTCTGGAAGCGCCAGTGTGCACTGACCTTGACTGCTCCCCCTCAAGGTGGACAGGCCTGGCTGGATTGCAGCCTGTGGACAAAAAAGTGACCGGCCAGCAGGAGCCTTTTTTCCCCCTTTCTCTTCTTCAATTCAGGACTGGTCTGTAGCCCACTGGCTTCAGGGAGGTGACTGAATCTGCTTTGCTGAATTATAATAGCAAATTGATTTTATAGCCGCCAGTGTCTGTAACACATTCCAAGTCAACTTGGGATAGCACCGTTGTGGGGTGATGGCATTTTAATTGTGTGTGTATGTAGTCTGGCTAAATGTTGGAGGCCTGGGGCAGAGACTCAACCCCAGGGCCAGTCCCTCCCTCCCCCTTACGTCTGGTCTGCTGGACCCCCATCTGAGATCTTACACCCGGAGCCCAGCCCTCTCCTGCCTCAGGGGTTGGGGACGCTGAGCAGTTGGGGGTGAAGTTGAAGATGACTCTGGGCTTCCATCTGTTTCAGATTTTCCTCCCTTTTTAACACGTCCTCTGTCCCCCCCTCTCTGCTTCTTCTTTCTCATCCTCTTTGTATCTTTACTGACCAATGTTTTGTCAGCTTTTCCTGCTATCATTCTTTCCTCCTCTGCACTCAGTTTTCCTCTCACCCTTTTCTCTGTTCTCTCTACTCATGTGCTGAGTGGTCTTCGGCAAGTTGCGTACCCTCTCTGAGCCACAGTTCTCTCATTTATAAGATGAGGTGGTTAGACTAATTGGTCTCGACGATCCTTTGGTGGTGATGTGATTCCTCCCTGTGTCCTGCCCTCTCCCCTCCCACCCGCCTTCTCTTTTGTTTTCTCTCCTTCATGTCTCGGCTTCAATTACTTTTTTATGGCCAGCCTGCATGTGGGCCAGACAGCAGTGATGAAGGCAGGGAGCAGGAGTTTCCCCTCTCCACCATAAGGGTGGAGGCCTGAGTTGCCTTTTATGATCCCCGAGCCGTCCAGAGGAGATGGATTTAGTGAGGAGCTGACTCGCTCCCCTCCCCCAGAACAGTCAAGTAATTGAAGAAAACATGAATGTTAATGATGCATTTAGCATTTGGAAGTTAGAGGGGTGATTAATATGTTGTAAGTTGTATATTAACACCTTTGCGGTGGCATAATGAAGACAAAATATACGCTTGTAGATGAGATTGTTTATTCTTGTGTGCAGAGTCCTAGTTCCTGGCCCCTGAAGCCTCAGAAAACGTGGGGTTGCTGTGTGTGTGGCCGGTGGGCGTGGCAGAGGGACCGCTTTCTGGCATTGAGGTTCTGGTTCACGATCTTTTTCACCTGAGCAAGGACAGGAGCACGGCAGGCAGGGACTCGGGATCAGCAGGGGGACAGGATGGAGGGCACCATTGTTTGGGAGCAGCACCCCCAGAAGACAGGGTGGCATGTTCTTCGTGGCTTGGGGAGCTGACTCTTTAAGTTTTCGAGAGAACTTCCGGAGAGTGTGGCTATCTCCAGATGGCCCCCACTTCGAGGGGGTGAAGTGCAAGAAGGATGAGGGAGAGAGGAGCCCCCTGCAGCGTCTCAGGCTTCAGGAGCTCAGGGATTAGCCCCCCTGCTCTGAGGAGGTCTGTGCTGCTGGTCTGGACATCCTTGCTAAGTCACAGGCTGGGTTTAGGGGAAGCATGTGGATGGGAAACTTTTATTTGCCTCTTGTTCCCCACTGATGCTCCGTCAGCCTGTTTAGGACCAGAATCCGAGGCTGTGGGGAGTCTTGAACGAACCTTAGGCCACACGTTATAATTTCCAATTGGAAGTGAGAAGGAGAGACTTTATTTTGGGCTCACAGCTTAAGGCAGAACCAGAGGGACTGGCTCTCCTGGTCGCTTCTCAGGGATTCGGGACTAAGTGCTAGGACCGAGAGCCACAGTTCACTCCTCTGACCACGTGGACCTGTGGGTAGTTCAGTGGTCAGAGGCCAAGGAGCAATTCAGTTACGCACTCAGCCCTGTAGGTCCGAAGTCTGAAATAGCGGGTAGAAGGCAGACAGGTTCTCATCCCAGCCCTGGCACTTGCGGGCTGTGTGGCCATGAGAAAGTTGTTTCACCTCCCTGGGCCTCAGTCAACCTGCTTATCACACAGGAGTGATTATACTGAATATCCCAAACACACATTCTCAAAAATTATTTGAGTCAGTGTGTGCACGCGCGCACGCACATGTGTGTATATATGAGAGAGAAATACCAAGTACAGTTTCTGGCACAAAACAAGACAGGTACTCAGAAGATGATGATGTATGATAATTTTCGTTGCTGTCACTGTCATCACTGGCTTTCCTGGCTGCATCCTATGTGTGCGCCCACCTCCTGCTTGTCCTTCAGGATTCAGCTTAGTCACCTCCTCTGGGCATATTGCCTCACCGCCCACCACCCCAGTCTGGATAGCACACCCTCCAGTGTGTGGTAAGATCTCTTCTCCATCTATATTGTCCTGAGAATTTGTTTGTCTTTCTCCTCTATCTGACAGTGAACTCAGTGAGCAGGGCTTGCGTCTCATTCTCCCTGGATCCTCAGCACCAGCCTTTGGCAACTGTTCATTGAATGAATGAATGACCTAACTCCAGGCCTGGAAAGCACAGCTTGGAATGAAGCTAGTGGATGTGAACATAGCAGCTCATTTTTCAAGATTAATCATACATGCTTCTGTGCTGTGCAGAGAACACTGTGCTTTGGGGTTTAGAGCATTCCCCCCACCCCTACAAGCGATGGAGAGCCTATGACACGGGTTATCTCCTTACATGACCAACTGCAACTCAAGTCCTGCTGAGTCCATCTTTTCTGGATACTTGGTTCATTCTTCTTGCGACATCCATGTCGTTTTACCTTGCTGTGTGGTCACTTGCTTCATAACCTACTTGCACCAAGCTCCTTGGGGATTCATCCATTGTTGCTGTTCAGTCACTCAGTCATGTCCAGCTCTTTGCCACTCCATGAACTGCAGCACTCCAGGCTTCCCTCTGCTTTATCATCTCCTGGAGCTTGCTCAAACTCATGTCCATTGAGTCAGTGATGCAATCCAGCCATCTTGTCCTCTGTCATCCCCTTCTCCTCCTGCCTTCAATATTTCACAGCATCAGGGTCTTTTCTAATGAGTCAGCTATTCTCATCAGGTGGCCAAAGTATTGGAGCTTCAGCATCAGTCCTTCTAGTGAACAGTCAGGGTTGATTTCCTTTAGAATTGACTGGTTTGATCTTCTTGCAGTCCAAGGGACTCTCAAGAGTCTTCTCCAACCCCACAGTTCAAAAGCATCAATTCTTTGGCATTTAGCCTCCTTTATGGTCCAAATCTCACATCCATACATGACTACTGGAAAAACCATAGCTTTGACTATATGGAGCTTGTAGGCAAAGTAATGTTTCTGCTTTTAATATGCTGTTTAGATTTATCATAGCTTTTCTTCCAAGGAGCAAGCATCTTTTCACTTCATGGCTGCAGTCACCATCTGCAGTGGTTTTGGAGCCCAAGAAAAGAAAATCTCTCATTGTTTCTATTGTTTCCCATCTATTTGCCATGAAGTGACAGGACCAGATGCCATATTCTTAGTTTTTTGAATGTTGAATTTTAAGCCAGTTTTTTTTTTTTTACTCTCCTTTTCACCTTCATCAAAAGGCTCTTTAGTTCCTCTTCACTTTCTGCCATAAATGTGGTGTCATCTGCATATCTGAGATTACTGATATTTCTCCTGGCAATCTTGATTCCAGCTTGTGCTTCATCCAGCCTGGCATTTCTCATGATGTACTCTGCATATGAGATAAATAAACCAATTGACAATATACAGCCTTGATGCACTCCTTTCCCAATTTTGAGCCAGTCTGTTGTTCCATGTCCAGTTCTAACTGTTGCTTCTTGACCTGCATACATGTTTCATAGGGGGCATGTAAGGTGGTCTGGTATTTCCAGCTCTTTAAGAATTTTCCACAGTTTGCTGTGATCCACACAGTTAAAGACTTTAGCATAGTCAATGAAGCAGAAGTAGATGTTTTTCTGGAATTCTCTTGCTTTTTCTATGATCCAGCGGTTGTTGGCAATTTGATCTCTGGTTCCTCTGCCTTTTCTAAATCCAGCTTATACATCTGGAAGTTCTCGGTTCACGTACTGTTGAAGCTTGGAGAATTTTGAGCATTACTTTGCTAGCATGTGAAATGAGTGCAATTGTGCAGTAGTTTGAACATTCTTTGGCATTGCCTTTCTTTGTGATTGGAATGAAAACTGACATTTTCCAGTCTTGTGACCACTCTTGACTTCTTACTTTTGCATTCCAGTTCCCTATGATGAAAAGGATACTTTTTGGTGTTAGTTCTCGAAGGTCTTGTAGGTCTTCATAGAACTGTTCAACTTCAGGTTCTTCGGCATTAGTGGTGGGGGCATAGACTTGGATTACTGTGATATTGAATGGTTTGCCTTGGAAACGAACAGAGATCATGCTGTCATTTTTGAGACTGCACCAAAGTACTGCATTTTGGGCTCTTCTGTTGAGTATGAGGGCTATTCCATTCCTTCTAAGGGATTCTTGCCCGCAGTGGTAGATATAATTGTCATCTGAATTAAATTCGCCCGTTCTGGCCCATGTTAGTTCACTGATTCCTAAAATGTCAATGTTCACCCTATGCTCTCCCCATGGCTGTCTGTATTGGACACCTGTTGCCACTGTGAACTACCAGGGTGTCCACTTGTATAGACGCTGCTGCTGGTAGGGTCTGCATGGTATATCAGTGAATGGATGCATGTGTGATTTCTTACTCTAGTTCTAGTGTAGGAGCCTATTCAGCTGTTGCCTCATTATGCGGTATGCCAGTTTTTCTACTTATCCAGAGTTCTTAGTTCCCAGAAACCAAGGATCTTTTTTTTTTTTTTAATTAATTTATTTTTTTGCTGTGCCACATGGCATGTGGGATCTTGGTTTAACGGCCAGGGATTGAATCTGTGCCCCCTGCATTGACGTCTTGGAGTCTTAACCACTGGACCACCAGGGATGTTTCACAAGGATCTTATTAAATACTTCTGTATTCTCATAGTACTGGGTAAATCAGTTTTAATGGCTAATTAATTACTGATTGATTTCCTCAAATTTTCTATCCTATTAAGACTTTTGAAGCAAAAAAAAAAAAAAAGAGTTTATTAGCCTTGTTAAGGAATGACAATATCTGAAAGAATTGACCAAGCTTGCATCCCAGTGATGAAACATATGGCATGTGGGATTCTACGTGATGGGTGGAAATCCTGAGAGTTTTTCTAATCATTTCCTCACAGGCACTAATTACTTTAATGAAGGCAAAAGATCTCAGTTAAAGAGAATTATTAGACTTGGACAATAGAAGTTGTCAATGTAGCCCTCATTAAAACCTTAGTTAATTGAGTTGCCTTCTGCTGGGTGGTCACTGGCTTTGAGCTTTCCCAGTGATATCTGTGGAGAGAAGGCAGAACGTCCCTGATGGCCCAGTGGTTGAGAATCTGTGTACCAGTGCAAGGGACACAGATTCTATTGCTGATCTGGGAAGATCCCACATGCTACGGGGCAACTCACCACATAAGCCACAACTGTTAAGGCCACATACCAAAACTAATGAAGCCTGTGCTCCCCAATAAGAGAAACCACCACAATGAGAAATTTGTACACTGCTGCAAAGAGTAGCCCCTGCTCACCACAACTAGAGAAACGCTGCACACAGAAACAGTCTCAACACAGCACAAATAAAATAAACTTAAAATTAAATAAATAAACAATATCGAATCATTGGGGGAAAAAAAGGATGGCAGAGGGTCTCTGCTCATTCTGGGCCAGGATGAGGCCACGACAGCTCTGAGCTTTCCCCAGCCTGCATGTGGAGTCCTGAGCTAGGGGCTCTGGAGGGGGGTGGTGGGGGGAACTCAGGGGAAAGAGAATTGACTGCCCACACCTTGGAGTCTGGGGAGGGGCGAGGAGTTATAAGCTCATGATGTGAATTTGAGTGCTTGTGGGAGAAAAAAATATTTCAAACCAGCTACCAACCTAATCAGTAGAGCTCTGCGTGTGAGTGATAGGGGTGCGAGGATAAACAGTTATTTGAGGCCTGAAGGGTTGGTCTCTGCACGTCATCTTGGAGTATGACAATGATGAGAATAACTAACACCTACATATAGGAGTGACTAAGGGAGCTTGGGTTCTAAGGGAGTTGCAGAAACCCAAGTTTATAGCCGAGCTCAGCCGCTTACTAGCTGACTGACCTCTGGCAGGTTACTTGCACCCTCTGCTTCTCCATCTCTTTTGTGAGGCATGATAAACGACTCCTCTGTCTTTTGTGCAAGGTGACATGTTCTCCACCTGGGACTAGAACCTAGGTCTTATCAATTCATGGCCTGTGCTTTGTACACACTACAGTGGAGAGAAAGGGGACTGTGTATGTTTAATTAGCTGGTGTTGGGAAGAGCTTTGGAGATACAAAGCTCTCGATAAGTGGTAATCCTCTTAAATCTGTGTAGGGCTGATGTGTGAATGGAATATACAAGGCAAACAGCATTGGGGGAATTGACGAGGAGGGCAGGGCGGCCCAGACAGAGAGACAGAGAAAGAGAGAGAAAATGAGTGAATGAATGTTGAGCATGTGCACACAAGTTTGTATGTGTGTCTGTTGGATGTACATGCATTGTTTTTGCTCACCTTGAGGGTGCTTCAGAGTGATGGGTAGGGATTAAAGTATCAGATGGGACCAACAGGAGACCTCCATGTCTTTGCTTCCCAGGAGTTCTGGGATTCTCTCCTTGGTTGGAAGGTGACCCCAGGTTCTGGGGCAAAGAAGCATGGAAGTTCTGAATACACATCTGTGTGGCCCAGAGGAGGTGTTGAAGAAGAACCTGGTGCAGAGTGAGCTCTCTGCACGCTGCCCTGCTCACTCAATGTCTCAGGATGCTTATAACATTTGAAAACTGGCCTGATGATTCCTTCTGGCAAAGTTGCCAGTCCTGCTGTAGCCTGGAATTGGGGGATCTGTGAACTCAGAGACACTCTGTTCTGCTTTGACTCAATGGTGGACAATCTGGTTTCTCCTAGGAGCTGGGTTTTGGTCTTCAGTTATCAGTCATTGTGCTCTCTCCTCTGTTTCCTCCTCCTCCCCGTAAGGAGGCTCCGCCCACATCCTCACTAGCTTCCTTCTTTTTCCTTCCTCCTTTCCTCTGCTGGTGGTGAGGGCACGCTGCTTTTGGCCAGCCAGAAGCCAACCCGGGTTGAAGATGTAAGTGCCTGTAGTTACTTGCGGGGGGTGGGGGGTGGGGTGGGATGGGGGATCCCAGGAAATAATCATTTGCTTGAAAAGCATGACAACGAAGGGGAAGAAGATAATAAAGCAGGCTGTAGGTTATCACTATGGGCAACCACCACCTAGCCCCACTAGGGATGGTGGGAGAGCGTACAGAGCATCCGAGAGCAAGGTATCCTGTTGGCCGCTGACCGGAGATTGTGACACTTGGGGCCTGTGTGTGTACCTGGGCTGCATGGGCTCCGGGGACCAGAAAGTTCTCAGGTGAGCTGCAGGTGCCTGAGGCTGGAAGCCCTTGAGTTGGGGAGCATGAGCGGAGGTGAGCAGGGCCCCACAGCTCCTCCTGGCCACCCCACACCACCCTGGAGACCAGACCCGTACTCAGCTGCTGGGTACGGGCAGCTCCCCGGGCCATAACCCGCTCACATGGAGATGCCGGCTGCCCTCCGGGGTTAGGAGCATTTCTGCAATATTTTATTTCCTGAAGAACCTGAGGGTGACCTGATTTATGAGAACTATAAACAAATGGAGAGCTTCCAGGATGCTAGGCACTCTGTGCTTTTCCTGCACACCTCACTTTGCTTCTTTCTCTGTATTCCATGAAATAGGATCATTTCTTTTTTAAATTTTGGCTGTGCAGGCTCTTTGTTGTGGCTCGGGGGCTTTCTCTATTTGCAGTGTGTGCCAGCTTAGTTGCTCTGTAGCATGTGAGGTCTTAGCTCCCTGACCCGGGATCAAACTCATGTCCCATGCATTAGAAGGTGGATTCTTAACCACTTGGACCACCAGGGAAGTGCCTTTAAAAAAAAATAAGGTAGAAATGGAAATTATTTTCTAGTTGGGGCAACTGAGGCAAAGAGTGGTAGGTGATTCACTCCAGTTCACACAGTTGGTGGTGGAAGAAATGGCAACCCGTTCCTGTATTCTTTCCTGGAAAATTCCATGGACGGGGAACCTGGTGGGCTACAGTTCATGGAGTCAGCATCAGGCACGACTGAGCAACTGAGCACACACGTGCACACACAGTTGGTAGGAGGCAGGTTCATAACTCTGACCAGGGGCCTTCGCGCTGCCCTGTACCAGCTCTTCTGCCTCATCTCAGGATCCGCAACGCCTGCTGATGCCAACTGGCATGTCCCAAAGTGCTGACAGGGTGGGTGGGCTTCTCCCGTGGGCCTCCTGTGTACAAGGATACCCGAATGAGATAGACTCTAAGTGTGCGTTAATAACTCCCCTGAATTGTGGATTGATGAGGACCTGGGCCTGGGGGGACGGGAATTGCCTTTAAATCAGGTTCTGCAGAACATCCCAGCCTCTAGCCCTTTGATAAATTTGTCTCTGCCTGGCAGGGCCTGGCGACTGCCAGTGGCCAAGCTCCCGCCTCATTACCAGGAAGCCCAGCCCTGCCAGTGCCTGCTTGTCACTTTCTTTGTCCCAGGGAGCCCCTGGAGACCTTTAGGAACACGTTCCACCTGTTGGGTCTGGCTGGCACTCTCCCTGCCCGCAGGGCCTGAAACAATGACTTTGCCGTTGGGCTTCATGATCATCTCTTGTGGGCAGGGAACCCCAGGGACCTGTTTAGCTGGGCGCTCACTTCCATTTTTTTTTTTTTCACTTCCATTTTAATCACGTGGCCAAAGAGCCCTGGGGTAGGAGTAGGGGATCTTGATTTAAGTTCTACTAATTACTATGCATCCTTGTACTTCTTTTTTCTGGGCCTTAGTTTCCTCATGTGCTGAGGATGGAACCTAGTTTGCCTTCCAATCCCGAAGTCCCAGGAGTCAGAGAGAGGCAGGAGGTCATTGGGTTACAGAGAGGGCAGAGGGCTGACGGCTGATTTCAGACACTGGTCTCCCTAGGGTCCCAGCTGTCTGCTAGCTGACAGTTCAAGCACCCAGGACCCTGAGAACAGTCGCAGAGACCTTGGACCCTGCCTCTCCCAGGAGCTTGAAAACATAGCTGGCCTTGGGTCTCCGTGGGAACAAGAGGCAGAGGGAAGAATAGGGAGATGGTGCATGGTGGGTTGGGGAGAGAGCTGTGGACACAGCCAGAGTTGAACGGCTGGGTTCTGACCCAGCCCCAGGTGCAGAGGGGCTGCTGGAATGGGCCAGGCCATGATGGACTGTTCCTGCTGGGCTTCCAGGCCGATAACCCCGGCACTAAGGGATCCCTGGGAGTGGCGAAGCTGGAACTCAGTTGTAAAGACAGCGATGGAGAACAGAGCTTCCGTAAGGGGGCCTTGAGGAAGAGCCTGCTGGATCGTTCTTTCAAATTGGCTGTGACAGAGCTGTCCCCCAAGGACCCATGCTTAGCTCCATCTCTCACCAGATGGAAGCTAGCTGCCTTGGTCCAGAGGATTTGGCCCTGTTTCTGCCAACAGGGTGGATGAATTAGGAGGGCGGGCCCCACATTGCCTCAGTCCGCAGTCTCTGTTTTCCCAAAGAAGAAAGCAATGTCATCAAGCACCTACTATGTGCCAGGCTCTGTGCTCCACTCCAGGGTATTCACAGATGAATCAGGCAAAGACCCTTCCCTCCAGGGGCTTAGGTCCTAGGGGCAGAGGCAGGCCACTGTCAGACGTTCCCGGCATCTGTGGAAGATGAATGCAGAAGAGGAGGGTATGCCACAGATGGGAGATGGTTGGAAATTCCCCAGAGGATTTACTGGGGAAGACTGAGGGTGAAGGGGCGGGTGTGAGTGGATTTCTTTCTAGGGAAACTTCGCAAGCAGAGGCATCGTGGCAGTATTGTGTCCCTGCCCTGCATGGATGGGCTGGGGGGATTCAGGCTGGATCCGTAACAAGCACCCGGGAACGGTGGGCAGCTCTGGTCCCTCTGCAGGAAGGGAGGCCGAGCCTTGAGTGGGCAGCAGAGGGATTGGAGATGGGCATGCACGAGGCACCAAGCCCCCCAAGGACACACAGATAATCAAAGGCCAGCATGGGAACCCAAGTCGGACCTTGAGAAGGCAGTTTTCAGACATGGGATCAGGCTGCTCAAATTTCACCAGATTCCTCTCTGCATCAGGCCATGAACCACTGTGTTTGCCTTGCATTGAACAAGCCTACGACTCACTATACTTACCTGTACAAGTGCAACCAGGACCCCCTCTGCATCAGGCAGTCTCACTGGGCTTTTGCTCCGGGTTCCTTGGCCTCTGCTTGATTGGTCTGAGTGGGTCCAGGTAGTGGGTAAGTGTGGCTGGAGCAGAAGTTCACTTAGGACTCAGATCCTCACTGAGAACCTTCTCTGAGCCCCATGGATGTTGGCAAAATGTTATGTATATGTAGCCATGTGTGTTTCTCTGGGAAAGAGTCTGAAATGTTCTTTTTTAGGAAAAATTTTTTCCTTTTTTAAAAAATAATTTTTGTTGGAGTATAGTTGTTTTAAAATGTTGCATTAGTTTCTACGATATGGCAAAATGAATCAACTGTACATATATATATGTATATTCCCTCCCTTTTGGATTTCCTTCCCATTTAGGTTACCACAGAGCTCTGAATTGAGTTCCCTCTGCTATACTATGTTCTCATTTGTTATCTATTTTACACATAGTGTCAATAGTGTATATGTGTCAATCCCAGCCTCCCCATTCATCCCACCCTGCTTTCCCCCTTGGTATCCATATATTTGTTCTCTACATCTGTATCTCTATTTCTGATTTGCAAATAAGATTATCTGCACAATTTTTCTAGATCTCGCATGTACACATTAATGTATGATATTTGTTTTTCTCTTTCTGACTTATTTCACTCTGTATGACACTCCCTAGGTCCACCCCTGTCTCTGCAAACAGTCAGATTCTCAAAATAGTCTTTTACCTCCCAAACAGTTAAGGTTAGAACTGGGAGACAGGCTCTGTCTGCCTTGCCCTCCATTGCATTACCAGTGCTAAGCGCTTGTCTTAGCCTGTTTGGGCTTCTCTAACAAATTACCATAGACTGGCTGGCTTACAAACAACAGAAATTCATTTCTCTCAGTTCTGGAGGCTGGGATGTCTAAGATTAGGGTACTGGCAGATTTGGTATAACCATCGTTTTTTGTTTTTTGTTTTTGCTGTAACCTTAAATGGTAGAAGGGGCAAGGAAGCTCTCTGGGGCCTGTTTTCTTTTTAAACTTTTTTCTTTGTACTGGAGTATAGCCGATTAAGGATGTTGTGATAGTTTCAGGTGGACGGCAAAGCTACTCAACCATGAATATACATGTATCCATTCTCCCTCCAAACTCCCCACCCATCCAGGCTGCCACATAACACTGAGCAGAGTTCCCTGTGCTATACAGTAGGTCCTTGTTGGTTATCCATTTAAAATATAGCAGTGTGTATATGACATTCCCAAACTCCCTAACTGTCCTTTCTTTGGGGCTTCTTTTGTTAATGGAACTAATCCCAGAGCAAAGGTTCCACCTTCATGATCCGATCATCTCCCAAAGGCCCCACCTCCTAATGTTTAATACCATCACATTGGGGTTTTGGATTCCAACCTATGAATTCTGGGGGGAACACAAACCTTCAGTTTATAGCAGTGCTTGATTAATAATTACTAGATGACTAGGTGTCAATGGGGTCGCAAAGAGTTGGGCACGACTGAGCGACTAACACTTTCACTAAGACTTTTTCTAAGTGATTAAAAGGAATAAAGGTTCATAGATGGGGAAAGTGTTTAAGGCAGATGTTCACAGCCCTGTGGAAAAGCTCTTGTTTAGTTTGTTTAATAAACACTTATTTAGCTCCAGTGGTGTGCCAGGCAGTAAGTACAGTACTATTACTGCTATTGCTGTCATCACCACTGCTGTCTTCAACTCCACCCAGCCCCCTGTTTATGATGTGCCAAGCATCATGCTAAGCCCTTTACAAACACAGTCTCATTTAACCCTTACAAATGTCCAATGAGGTTGACATTGTTACCCCCGTTTTAAAGACGAGGCTCAGAAAACGGCTGAGTCACTTGCCAAAGATCGTGCAATCACTGGCAAAGCTCTCATTCCGATCTGAGTCTGCCTGGTTCCCAAATCTGTATCCTCAGCCTATTTCGGGGCTGGGTGGCTCAGTGCTGAGAACTAGGGGTCCTCCCACCTCTTTCCTGTTTCTCCAGATTGGCTGAATTCTCTTTGGCTGAGAGATGTGAAGTAACCGACACCAGCTGCCCAGCCCAAAGTCCCTGTCCACTGGGAAAGGAACTCTGAGTCTTGGCTGAAGGCAGGAAAGCTGCAGGGCGTGGGGAGCCTGAAGGGTTGGCCGGGGTTCCTGGGAGCCCTCTCCCCAGTGGAGCCTTTCTCACTGTCTGCTTTCTAGTCTCTAATCAGCTGACTGCTGGGAGGCCATCCTCCTAGGACAGGATCAGGGCATTGGGCACTTGGAGCTGTCATGGAGAAATATGGGAGTCGTTTCAACAGGTAATCACAGGATATTGTGAGCTTGTTCAGTGCAAAAAAGCTCAAATGGCACAGAAGCCCTCTCCCAGATAATCAATGGACGTTGCATCTAAGGGATTTCCTGTGGGTGGCCACAGAGGAGTCTTCCCTGGGGCCCTGGTGGTGGCATGAAGTGCTGGGCTGGAGGGGGCTGGCCGGAGTGGTGGCTGTGATGTCCGAGGGGCTGATGCGAGGTTAAGGGGAGTGGGGGAGAGCATGCCTTTGCCTCTGATCAGTTTAGAGAGTGCGTTTTAGCCCCATCTTGGTCACTCACTTACACGAAAACTTGGCAAAGTTGTTTTTCTGGAGCCTCAATTTCTTGCTCCCTGAAGTCGAGGGGCTTGATTGCATGGATTTGGTCACTCTGATTCGGCCATCTCTAGAGGCTCCTCCGCTGGAACATCAGGACAGAAAATCTTTGTAATAATCAACATGGGCACGGGGTAGAGCTTGTGCTTGTCTTCATGTGTACCTTTTACTAGCAGTAGTAGCAGCAGCAGCAAACATGCAACAGCTAACATTCCTTGGGGATGCAGGACACATGCGGCTCTATGGCAAGTACGTTATTTCTTTTATCCCTCGTGTGCTAAGTGCTAAGTAGCTTCAGTTTGTGTCTGACCGTTTGCGACCCTATGGACTGTAGCCCACCAGGCTCCTCTGTCCGTGGGATTCTCCAGGCAAGAATACCCAGCCCCATAGAGTGGGTTGCCATGCCCTCCTCTGGGAAGTCTTCCCAACTCAGCCCTGATGACAACCCCATTGTGCCAATGAGGACCTGAAGCTCCGCCAGGGTGAGTGACTTACCCCAGACCACACAGTCTGTAGGGAGCAGGAATGAGCTGTTAGA
This sequence comes from Cervus elaphus, assembly GCF_910594005.1. Lineage (NCBI taxonomy): Eukaryota > Metazoa > Chordata > Mammalia > Artiodactyla > Cervidae > Cervus > Cervus elaphus. The sequence continues at coordinate 44,827,928 of NC_057815.1, forward strand.
TTTCAAAGCCAGTGCCCTCAAGCACTGGGCTGGAGTTTTTCAGTCTCTTGACCACAGTCCACAGCAGGAATACGTTTCAGAGTCCAACCCAGATTACCCAGAGATATAGGTATACAAACAAATGCTGTGTGCTCCGTGCACTGACAGTTCCCATTCTCATCTCTTTCTTGATCATCTTTATTGTATTGGTTTCCTGTGGCTGCCCAAACAAAGGACCACAAACTGGGTCGCTTAAAACAGCAGAAGCTTGGTCTGTCTCAGTTCTGGAGGCTAGAAGTTGTTTTTTTTTTTTTTAATTTGTTTTATTGAAGTATAGTTGATTTATAATGTTGTGTTAATTTCTGATGTATAGCAAAGTGGTTCAGTTATATATTAATACATTATTTTTCACATTCTTTTCCATTATGATTTATCACAGGATATCAAATATAGTTCCCTGAGCCATACAGTAGGACCTTCATGTTTATTCATTCGATACATAATAGTTTGTATCTGTTAATCCCAGACTTATATACATCATAGGCTTCCCAGATAGCTCAGTTGATAAAGAATCTGCCTGCAATGCAGGAGACCCCGCTTCGATTCCTGGGTTGGTTCCTGGTCTGATTCCCAGTTCGATTCCTGGGTCTATACATCATAGTTTGTATCTGCTAATCTCAAACTCCCACTCCACCCCCCCACCCTGCAACCACAGGTCTCCTCTCTGTGTCTGTGAGTCTGTTTCTGTTTTGTAGACACACTCATTTGTGTCAAAGTTTAGATTCTGCATATAAGTGATATCATATGCTATTTGTCTTTCTCTTTCTGACTTACTTCACTTCGTATGATAGTCTCTAGGTCCACTCATGTTGCTGCATTATTCATCCTTTTTATGGCTGAGTAGTGTTCCAGTGTGTGTGTGTGTGTGTCTGTCTGTCTGTCTGTGTGTGTGTGTGTGTATCTGTGTGTGTCTGTGTGTGTCTGTGTGTGTGTGTGTGTATGTGTCTGTGTGTCTGTGTGTGTCTGTGTGTGTGTGTGTCTGTGTGTGTGTGTGTGTCTGTGTCTGTGTGTGTGTCTGTGTGTGTGTGTGTCTGTGTGTGTGTGTGTATTTACCATACCCTGTTTATCCATTCGTCTGTTGATGGACATTTCGGTTGATTCCATGTCTTGGAGTAGTGCTGCTGTGAACATAGATGTGCATATATCTTTTTTAATTCTAGTTTTGTCCAGGCATATGCCCGGGAATGGGATTACTGGATCATACGGTAGCTCCAGTTTTCGTTTTTTTGAGGAACCTCCATACTGTTTTCCATAGTGGCTGCAATAACTTACATTCTCACCAACAGTGCAGGAGGGTTTCCTTTTCTCTCCATCCTCTGCAGCATTTGTCATTTGTTGATATTTTTAATGATGACCTTCTGACTGGTGTGAGATGATACCTCATTGTAGTTTTGATTTTCATTTCTTTAATAATTAGCAACATTGAAGCTCTTTTCATGTGCTTGTTAGCCATCTATATGTCTTCTTTGGAAAATTGTCTATTTGGGTCTTCTGCCCATTTTTCGGTTGGGTTGTTTATTTTCTTGCTGTTGATTACACGAGCTGTTTGTATAAGCCTTTGTTAGGTGCATTGTTTACAACTATTTTCTCCCAGTTTCTCAGTTGTCTTTTCCTTTTGTTCTGGTTTCTTTGCTGTACAAAAGCTTATAAGTTTGATTTGGTCCCATTTGTTTATTTTTGCTTTTACTATCGCTTTGGGAGACTGACTGACCTAAGAAAAACTTTGCATCAATTTACGTCAGAAGATGTTTTGCCTATGTTTTCTTTAAGAGTTGTATGGAGTCATATTTTATATTTAAGTCTTTAAGCCATTTTGAGTTTATTTTTGTGTATGGTGTGAGGATGTGTTCTAACTTTATTGATTTACATGCAACTGTTCAGCTTTCCCAACACCACTTGTTAAAGAGACTATCTTTTCTCCATTGTATATTCTACTATCCTTTGTCAAAAATTAATTGAATGGTAGGTGTGTGGGTTTATTTCTAGGCTCTTTCATCAGTTCCATTGATCCATATATCTGTCTTTGTGCCAATACCATGCTGTTTTGATTACTGTAGCTTTGTAGTATTGTCTGAATGGAGGCCAGAAGGTTGAAACCGAGGTGTTGACAGAGTCAAGTTCCCCTGAAGGCTCAAGGGGAGAATCTGTGCCATGCTTCTTCTGATGACTTCAGGCCATCCTTGGCTTTTGGCTGTATTAGGCCGGTCTCTGTCCCTGGTTCAGTTCCTGTGTTGGGAAGATCTGCTGGAGAAGGAATAGGCTGCCCACTCCAGTATTCTTGGGCTTTCCTTGTGGCTCAGCTGGTAAAGAAGCTGCCTGCAATGTGGGAGACCTGGGTTCAGTCCCTGGGTTGGGAAGATCCCCTGGAGAAGGGAAAGGCTACTGACTTCAGTATTCTGGCCTGGAGAATTCCATGGGCAGTATAGTCCATGGGGTCACAAAGAGTAGGACATGACTAAGCGACTTTCACTTCACTTCATTGCCCCCATGGTCACATTGCCCTTCTGTGTCTCTTCTGCTCTCTGTGTCTGTCTTATAGGGATACCTGTGGTTATATTCAGAGCCCACCTTAGAGTCCAGGACAGGCCCTTCTCTCAAGATCTTTAACTTAATCATATAATTTGCCGTATAAGGTAATATTCATAGATTCCAACGATTGGGACAGGAACCTATGTTTTGGGGGACCACCATGCTTCACTACAATTATGGACTGGTGAGTTTTTGCATTCTTTGTAAATTTCAATCTATTACTGTCAGTTTTCACTTTGAAGATCCAATTGTCCCATCATTGGCCAAGAGGGAAAACCTTCAAGGCACCCTCTTGATAGTTAGACCCCACTAGTCTGGGGCAGTTTCTTGCTCTCTAATGCAAGATGTCTCAGGTTCACCTTGTGTATTCCTTGTCCCTGACCTGGAATTTCTTCTAGGCACTCTGGTTTCTTTCAGTAGGGGATGGAATAGTATTTCTCTTTGATATTGTCTATTCTACTCTATTTCATTGAAAAATTTTCCTGATTGCAATCTACCTCATTGATATCGAACTGCCACCTGCAGTTTGTGCCTGGCTCTTCTGCGTTTGCTCACCTTTCCCACAAGTTTAACTTTCTTCCCATATAAGTGTGAAGTACCCACAGAACAGGGCCAGATCTCCATCCACTGGATCTCCCGTGGCCCCAGCACTGAGTCTGCTTACAGAGGGTGGCCCTTCACACTTCCGGCCCCCACCCTGTCCTAAGGCCCTGCTTCCTGCTAGACTTCATCGCTCTCCTCCCCCTCCCCTGCGCTATTCTCTCCTCCCCACTCCCAGCTCAGCCCCTCTACATCACTGTCACTCTTCTGCATTGCCATTCTAAGAGGCTAATGTGAAAATTGTTCACAGATGGCACAAACAATATGGAAAAGAGCCTCTCTCTTCATCAGAGCAACACGAGATAGTGTTTTTAAATGATTAAATTGTTATCACAATAATTATGCTGAAATCCCAAACATCTCCTCAATGTGCTGCTTCAGCCTTTCATCAAGGGCTCCTGAGGTCCCCTTGGTGCTTCTCAGGAGGCAACACCAACAGGGGTTCCAAGAACTGACTGTCCGGTCCTTTTCTGTGGCCTTCAAACCGGGACTCTATGGATAGAAATCTTTGGGCAGTGTGGTTGTATCCACCGCAGCTCCTCACCTGTAAACCAGGTGCCAAGCCAGGCCCCAGGCCAGGTTCTAGCAGACTTTGCTTGTGGTGGCTGCCCCAGCTCCATCTTCACACACAGGCTCTGTGCTCTAAATAGCCCACAGGTGCTCCCGGAGGCCTTGTCCTGCCCACTCCACAGTGCCGGCCACCCAGCTTCTTTGCACCCTCTCAGAGCCAGCTGGCACAGAGGGAGAAAGCAAACTGGATGAAATCTTTCACATCACTTAAGACTGACGGACACTTGGTCTCTTACCTTCCCCAGAATATTTGCATTTTGGGAGTATCTTGGAAATCTCTCACAGCTCTCTCCTTCCTCCTTATCCATCGGGCAGACCCTTGTTTTGTTCTTCCAGGACTGTGAACAGCTCCCGCCTCCCTCACTCCCGTCCAGCCCCTTTCCCCACCTGCTGCCCCAGAGAGAAAGCTCAGCAAAGCACACCTAAAGGAAGATCACTTCATCTCTCTGGTTATCCAGGGGGAAGGGCAGTGGTGGGGATGGAAGAGAGACCTGGGAAAGAGGAGACACACTTTGTATTAAAATTAAAGACTAGCCGTCATGAAGCTGCTCTTTAAACAAATATTTAAAAATAGATTTTAATTTCATAGTGTGGTCAGCCAAGGCAGTGAGGGAAGAAGAGCCAGGGGAGGCTGAGCAAGAAAAGGCCTTGAACTGCAGAAGCAGGGGAGAAATTATGAACAGATTCTGTGCCTCATTTGAGGTTAGAAATTCAGTGTCATTGCCTCTTATCACTCACACGGACAATGTTTATTGATCAGTTCTTCAGCTGCTCTTTCTCTCTAGGTCTATCTGTCTCCCCTGTTAACAGACCTCAGCTCAATCTGTTCAGAAGAGGCCACATTTTGGCTTGGGTTTCAATGGACAGAAGTACGCTCTGGCTTGTGTTTCCTTATCTTCTCATCCCAAAGACAGAGCCAGGGATATGAAAGAAAACAGTGTGTTTGGTGAGAGGGTGGGTGGATGGATGGGTGAATCAGCACTTCCAGGTGGAAATGATTCATCAGCGGTGGTGTCAGTGGCCTGTGGGGGAGTGGGGAGGTGTGGACGGTGGCCTGCCCACCCCACCTCAGCCTTTGGCAGTCAGGGACCGCCCCATCTCTCTGCCATTCAGATCCTACCTCTGATTAAGAGCCCTGACACAGTATCTGAAGAAATATAAAAGCCAAATTCATCAGCTGGGATGGAATTACATTAAGGAGGAAGAAATTAAAGGCTTTTCATAGAAAGGGATCTCTAGGATCATATGATGGAAGACTTTAATTATTTCAAAGTGCCCCCCAAAAAAGATGCTTTCAAAATGAATTCACTTTGGGGAATCACATAAAAACATTATGTATGTGTATCTCTTGGAGTTGTTAAGCTGTTACTGATTTAGAGGGCTACTAGCAGCCCACGAAAGGGGGACTTTAGTTGCCTCCCCTGTGAGCTGATGATAGATGAGGCAAAGCTGCATCCAGGGGAACAGAGACCAGGGAATGGAAAAAGGGTTTAAGGCCCTCTGATCAGACACCGGCAAGGACTTGAGGCCATCTAATAACCTTTTGTTGACCCGGTGTAGACTCTTTCTTAGAAGGAAGCTAGTGAGTTTCCCTTGCCATTGAAAGAGAGAGGGTATCTCTTTTGTGAGTTGGGGTGTGCTGTTTCAAGGTCACACAGGGTGGTGCTCTTAGGACCCTGTATCCGATGGCCTTGCCATCTTCTCTTGGCCAGACTAGCACTACTTCTAAATGCATGCACTTCTCAAGCTCACCTTGATCCAGGCTTTTCACAGGGAATCCTGGGCCAGAGACACACCCCCTGGAGTTCACTCAGTGCCCCCGTCTACCTGAACCCCCATTTAGATCAAATCTCACGGACTCCAAAGCTGCTACCCATTCATTGCTCTGGACCCCCGCGGTCTAAAAACTCTCTTGCTGCACTGTCCATCCATTCTTACTTGTCCAAGGCTCATCAGAAGGATGGTAGAGTCATGTAGCCAGAACTTTGTAGGTCAGAAGAAACTAGAACGTTTGCTTTGTGGTCTGCTCCTAAGACACATTTGCCTGAGATCATTGACAGACAGCCAGCCCTGGCAGTGGTGACCCTGAGGGTTCCTGATGTGCCAGTTGTTACCTGGAGTCTTCGGGTCTTGCCCACGGCCCAGGGCACACTGGTCAATGGCCCTGGGAGAAGCAGGCCAGGTGGAGGTTAAGCCTGGTTCTGTCCATGCTGATCTTGCCTTGGGAGCCCCTGCGTCGGTACTGGGGGTGCATCTAGGCTTGTGTGGTTCAGTGTTCACTTTATTTACTGTGGAATCCGCAGGGATAGCTTATAGTAGGTATCTCACTAATATTCACTAATGTTGGTTGGTGAATGAACACTAGGGAGCCCAAGTTGGTCTAGTCCTTTAGTCATAAGAAATTATACTTGCCATGACTCCCTAAACTGGATTTGGGTGGGAGCCTTCACTCACCTTCCCTGGTGGCTCAGGCCTTAAAGAATCTGCCTGCAATGCAGGAGATCCAGGTTCAGTCCCTGGGCCAGCAAGATTCCCTGGAGAAGGGAATGGCACCCCACTCCAGTATTCTTGCCTGGAGAATTCCATGGACTGAGGAGCCTGGCGGGCTACAGACCATGGGTCCCAAAGAGTTGGACATGACTGAGCGACTAATCCTTTCACTTTTTCACTCTTTACTCTCCTGATCTTCCCGGAAGGAGGAGACGCACCATGTGGTGTAAGGAGAGCCCAGGGTGGGAGCCGTAAACCTGGGTTCTCATCCCGGCTCTTCCTGACTCTGGCTCCATGTACGCAGGCGCTATCTCCAGGCCTCCGTGGGCCTCTCTGCAATGGGACGGTGTGCTCTGCTAGTCCCTTCCAGTTCTGGGCTTTCCTCTTCTCCCCTTTCCTTCCCTGCTCCACCCTGTGCCTCCCGGAGCCTCCAGAGCCAGCCTGGGAGATGGAATGGGGCCCGCAGGACTGGCCATGCAAGCCTCCCCTCTCCCGTCTCCCCCTCTGCTTCCTTGTGTGACCAAGGCCTTGTTCATCCTTTAATGATTCACTGCACACAGCCTGGGGCTGCGTGGCCACTCCCAAAGGCCGAGTCACCTCCTGCAGAGAAAGGCCGCCTGTCCCTGGGGGCGGGCGCTGCCGTAGCAAAGCTGTCAGCATGGAGCCCCGGGCAGCATGAGCTCGTAGCGTGGGGGCACTGCTGGATCTGTGCACCGGGGCCTGGCCACGCAGAGACAGTCCCTCGAGTGCCGGTCCCCTCTGGTCACACTCCCCCCCGCCGCCCCCCACCACAGTTCCCGTGTGGAACCATTCTTCAGGTTATCACATGTTCCCTGAGGAAGGAATGTGGAGGCAGACTCCGAAGAAAACTGCAGAGCTCATGCGCTGCCAACAGTTTGCTTTGCCCCTCAATCCCCCTTTGGCCTCAGTCTTCTTATCTGTAAAATGGGCCTGAGAATGTTCCTGGTGGAGGTGGTCAGAGGCAAAGTTTGTGACAGTCCTTTGAAAAGTGCAAAGGGTTATTCTCAGCGTGCAGCCCTGGGGCCAGTGACGGGGGCGCTAAGGGAGCACAAGGGGTGAAGGCAAGCTTCATGGAAGGGTGCTGTGGGGATGACTAAGATGAGGACTTCCCTGGTGGTCTGGTGGATAAGACTCTGCTTCCACTGCCAGAGGTGCAGGTTCGATCCCTGGTTGGGGAACTAAGATCCTGCATGCCATGCATTGCGACCAAAAAAAAAACAAACAAGAGGGAAGGACAATTCTATCACTGTGATTTGTACAACAACAAACAAAATGAAAGGTTTTTTTTTTTTTAAGATAAAAAGTGGGGAGAGACTCAGAGGTGTGGCAGGCTGGTGGGTAGAGGGAGGTTGAGCGGGCTCTGTCCCCATCACTCAGCCCTTCATCTGACATCTCTGGGTGCCAACCTTTTCTCTGCTTGGAGAAGTCACTGATTTCTGATTTTTAGCCCAGAAATATATCTTCAGCCCATGGTACTAGGATACCCAGTCACCCCCCAAACCACTCACTACTTCTTACCTGCCCTTGCCCTGGTGGATGTAAGGAATCTGACTCTTGAAAATCCACTTCTTTGGTGTTCACTGGGGCCTCTCTGACCACCACCTGCCCCTTTGGGTAAGAGCACCCTTTGGAGACTGTAGGGGATCTGAAGCCAGGAGCTGTGTTCCCGAGGTCCTCCTGACAGCTTGTAGTCTGTGCAGAGAGGGGAAGTGAAGGTGTAAGTCATCAGCTATTTCTCTGGGGCTCTGGTCCATTTCACTGATGGATGGATGGAGGAGGAGAGGGGTGATCAGCTTCACGGAGGCCCGAGGAAGACCACCACAGAGGGTCCTGAGGCCTTAGCAGTCTCATTTGCTCTTGGGGTGAAAGCCTTCTCCGGAGAGGGTGAGAAACCCCAGGATCAGTTCTCTCTGTTTTTTCTAGACAGTGAAAAATAAATGTGAAGTAAAGACGGTTTCAGGGAAAGAGCTATCTTTCCCTCCATCTCTCATTCTTTCTTAAATATTTATTAAGCAAGCTGTGTAAGCCTTACACTGTGCTAGAATATGGAGCATGAAGAACCTCTCTCTTGCCCTCTTTGTTGTTGTTCAGTCTCTCGTATCCAACTCTTTGCGACCCCATGAATGCAGCACGCCAGGCTTCCCTGTTCTTCCCTGTCTCCTGGAGTTTGCTCAAACTCGTATCCATTGAGTTGATGATGCCATCTAACCATCTCATTCTCTGTCACCCCCTTCTGCCCTCAACCTTTCCCAGAATCAGGGTCTTTTCCAATGAGTTGGCTGTTTGCATCAGGTGGCCAAAGCTTTGGAGCTTCAGCTTCAGCATCAGTCCATCCAGTGAATATTCACGGTTGATTTCCTTCGGGATTGACTGGTTTGGTCTCCTTGCAGTCCAAGGGACTCTCAACAAGTCTGCTCCAACACAATTCGAAAGCATCAATTCTTCGGTACTCAGCCTTCTTTATGGTCCAACTCTCACATCTGGCTCTTAGAGCTCACAAACTAGTCAGGAAGATGAAACAGCCATCAAACACAGCAGTCAAAGGAAGCATGCAGGCACCGAGGGGAGTAGCATAGCCATTCAGACTTGAGTGAGCTTTGGGAAAGCCTGGTGTAGTCAAGGAGGGCAGCATGGAGGAGGTGGCCCAGAGGTGGGCCTTGGAGGATCAGAAAGCTTGGAGAGGTAGGGAAGATGAAAGGAAACATGCGATGAGAGAAAAACTGGTGCAGCGTAGTAGTTGATGATCTGAGTTTGAATCCTGTCTGTACCACTGAATATCCATGTGCCTGGACAAGTCACCTTCCTATCTGAGCTTTGTTTCTTCATTTGAAAAATGGGGACAGTAGCGGTATCTACCTCTGAAGGACGGTTTGAGAATGAAATGAAATAAAAGAAAAGCTATGTGGGGCCAGTTGCTCCAGAATATGTATACTTTCCAACTTGGTACCCTTGTTATCCCTACTGTTGCTGCTGCTACACTCTGCCTTCGGCCTTGCAGCTGCCTCTCTGCTGCCCTCCTCACACCCTCTCAGCATCCCTGCGTCTCGCCTCTGGGCCACCTGTGTACCTGGTTATGTACTCAGGCCTCTGGCTGATCCCCTGTCCCCAAGCAGAGAAGGCTGGAGTGCCTCAAGCAGGTGTGAATTAAACCCAGCTTCCCTCCTGCTCCGCTCCAATTGTCCTCCGAGGCAGGAACTTTCCCTGCCAGGCCTCTGCTGTTTGTGTTGACAGCTCCAGCCACCTTTTCCTCCCAGGGTCCCCCATGCTGGGCGGCTGGAGAGCTGGCCTTTTGCTTTGACAGAGGGGATACTGTGCCCTTAGAGGCTGCCTCTACCCGCCCCACTCTGGAGCCTGACATTGTGTCTGCACCAAGATAAGAGTCCTCTGTGCTAATTGGGCCTGTCCCGGCTATCCTAGTGCTAATCCAATATCACTGAACTTGCACTTGGAGTGGCAAAGCTTCAGAGCAGAGTGCCCAGCCCAGAGGTGAAAAGTGCCCAGCAGTTGTGCTGGGAGTGGGGCCACCGTGGGCCCAGAGCAGGGCGCCTCCTTCCCAGCTGAGGTCTAAGGAGCCCCACTGAGCTCATCATGCGAGTGAACAGTTGGGAGGGTCTCCTCTCCCCCCACGTGACTGCAGGTTGCAGCCATTCCTAGCCACTGCCTTTTACAGCCCTCGGGCCCTCAGCATCTCTCACCTTTCAGTCTCTGGGGTCAGCAGAAGGCCCTGCAGCCCGGCAACAGAGCTCAGCCGCTCCGAAGCAGACAAGCTAGGCCTCCAGTGGCCTATTCTTTAGCTCAGACAAAAGGCCGCCTGATCACTTTGTGGCATCATTTTGCATGTTTCTGAAACAAATCAAAACATGCTTGAAGAAGAACAGTGAACCAGCATCTCTTAAGGGTGCACGTGCTCTTGGCGACCCGCTGGGAAGAAGGGGCAGTCTCGGCTTTGAAGCCATACTCCTGCCCGTGGTTCTGAGCTAGCAGCCATTGCCAGCTTTCCCCATGCTGCCAGGGAAAAAAAAATGGACCCGCAAAGAGAAGCGGACTCCTGCCTCCTCTCCCAAGGGCGCTGGGCTGGGCTCTGGGTGGGTGAGACTCTGTCTCAGGAATGTCTGGGAAGAGCAGTTCTGTTAGGGTCCACAAGTCCATATCGTTTTGAGCAAAAATGAGCTGATGCTGACGAGCTTTGCCAACTTTGAAATTACTCCAGCTCCTTCTGTGCCAGAGGCCTGGGGGCTGAGGGAGGGCAGAGCTGTGGGGATCTTGATAGCCCCCCTTTTCTCACTGGACCCCTTTTTGCTTCATCTGGATGGAAAATGAGAAGGTGTTTCAGGAGACTGTGGGTTCTTGGAGAAGAACTCTCACCACGTGGGTAAGATGTGCATGGGCCAAAGCATTGGATGGGCCTGGGCCTGGGTCTCAGCTCTGTCTCCTGTTACTGGCTAGGTGGCCGCTCAGCCTCAGCTGTCTCATGTGCAGGATGGGGATAGTTACAGCATCAGCCTCTCGGAGCTTTTGTGAGAATTAACCGAGATGCATGCAGAGCACTAAGGCAAGTGTCCAGCTCACTGACAGCTCTCAGGACATGTCAGCTGTCATGTTTGCTTCCACCTCCATGCTCAGTCATTATTTTTATCATTCCCTCTGGTGCTAATCATGTTGGCCATGGGGCTCCAGAGTGCCTCTCAGACTTTAAACTGCACATGAGTCACGTAGAGACCTTGTCATAGGTGGATTCTAACTCAGGAGGTGTCTGATGGTGGGGCCTGAGGTTCCTTGTTTCTTGCCAGCTCCACAGGGACACTGCTGCTGCTGTCTGTGGGCTGTGCTCTGGGTGGCCGGGCTGCGGCCGTGACCCCGGGCCTCAGTGCACAGAGTGGGTGGATGTGCCATCTGGGGCCAAGCCTCCAGGTCAGCTCGGGTGGGAGCCTCTCAGGGGTCAAGAAGGATGTGAGGAGCCTGGTGAGTTCAGCAGCCCCATCATTAGAGACAGAGAGAGAGAGAGAGAGGGCAGAGGCCTCGGCGGGCTGTGAGGTCAGCAGAGTTCTTCCCGGCTGATGTCATGAAAGAGAGTTTGAAGATGATTCTTTCCTCGAACCCCTCATTTTCTCATAATTTAGGACTGATTGTTATGATTGCTGCCCGAGTCTCGGGCCTATCTCTCCAATTATGCTGAAAGCTCTTGGAAGACAAGGGTCTGGTCTCCTGTCCTCTTTACCCCCAAGCTCCTACGATCCAGCCGGGCTTGTAGGACACACTCGGGACCCGTATGCCCGGAGCCCTGACTGTGGAGCTTGGTGGGGTGCAGGGCAAGGACAGGCTGTGGAATCAGGTGGCCCTGCCCCAGTCCAGCACAATCATGTACTGTCCTGCAGCACGTGGGCAGCTCCTGAACAGCCCCCATCCTCCCCACAAGCCTCGCCTGGAAAAATAGGAACAGCGACCCACCTCAGAGAGTTATCGGGATTCATGGAGATGAAGTATGTCAAAGGGCCCAGACTTCCCCGGTGGCTCAGTGGTAAAGAATCCGCCTGCCAATGCAGGAGACATAGAAGCCTCGGGTTCAATCCCTGGGTTGGGAGGAGCCCTTGGAGAGGGAAATGGCAACCCACTCCAGTGTTCTTGCCTGGGGAATACTGTGGACAGAGGAGCCTGGCAGGCTGCAGTCCACTGGGGTCACAAAGAATGGGACAAGACTTAGTGACTGAACCACAACAACAAATGTCAAGGGCCCAGCTCAGAGTGGGCCTTCAATACCCAGTTGCCCCCTTTCTCTCCTCCTCATCATCTTTCATATTCCCGAGCTATTGCACGCCCCTCCAATCCTGGGTCTTCTTAGAACTACAGTCTTATCCCCAAGGCTTTACTACACTGACTGGTTCTATCTCCAGGTTAGCACTGGGCTGTGAAATAAAGGTCTAAAACCCATCCCCTGGGACTCCCCTGGTGGTCCAGTGGTTGGGACTCTGAACTTCCAATGCAGGGAGTACAGGTTCGATCCCTGGTTGGGGAGCTAAGATCCCACCTGCTGCACTGGGTAGGCAAAAAAAAAAACAAAAACGGAGTCACCCTTCTTTTCCTAGTCCTCTCCTCCCCCTACTGCCTGCCACCTGTTTATCTTGCTGAAAACTTTGCTCTTTTGGGAATAGCACTTAAGTGGCCCTGCCCAGCGAGTCCTGGAGGTGGGTGGGGGAGAGAACCCCCGGCTGAACTGATGGATTCCCAGCGGCCCCCGCAGCCGCCTGCACTACCAGCAGCTGCCCCTAGAGGCCTCCGTGTTCTCGGGGGACGAGTCTGTCCGCGGGACCTGGGCACCTTCATTCTGTGTGAAGAAGGAGGGCCTTTGCTGCGTGGCTCTCTGCCGGGTTTGCCAGGGAGTTGATGCTGAGGCCTTGTTAACTGCTTCTGTCTGTCACCCACTTGGAGGTCACCCAAGGTTTCCTTCACTCTCACCTACGACCCGGGAGGCGGCTGGCTGTGCCATCTTCACTTTACAGGTGAGGAGACTTACAGGCCACCTGTTCACCCAAGGACACAATCACCGCTGTCGTCTGGCTCTGAGTTCAGGGCCTTTTCCCTCGGGCGACGGCTGCCCACACCACACCATCAGCACGGTGGCAGGTTTAGAGAGGACCCAGAGCACTGTGTGTTGGGTGTCAGTGATTTCAGAGTCTCCTTGGCCTGGAGCTTCATTTAAGATGAAATGCCATCAGCAGGGTAATTATCATTATTGGCATATTTAAAGTGCTTAAATATTTGAGTCCAAGTCAAGCTTTTACAGCTCTCTAAATCAGAGAGGTAGTTACTCCGGGGCCAGGCCTCCTAGGAATCGCAGCCCTTCTGTATTAGGAGCAGAAAGAACTGTTTCCTGGCCCAAAGGGGGCTCCCTGCAGACAGGGGCCCCTCTTTCCAGAACGGGCTCTGCGCACTTGAGCACATGTATGTGCTTGCACATATCTGACTTAGAAGGTCTCAGCACATCCTGCTTGGATCTGGAGATAGGCTGCTGCACCTGTCACTGATGGCGTTCAATTAGGGGCCTGAGACGCTTTTAACTTTTATTGTTTATTAATAAAGTTAAATCCTAAGCATTAAAACCATACTGATTTAGCTTTTATTCAAGAGGGAAATGAAAATGATCCATTCCCTAGGTGAGAGAGGACAGGTTGTGTCAGCATGAGAAGGCCCCTGGGAGTCTGTGTGAGCCTCTGACTTCCCTCTGCCAGCACCATGGTGTTTCCTGGGGGTCCCCGCCCGGCCAGAGGCAGACAGAGAGCATGGCTGGGCTTGGAGATTTTTTTTAAGTGAAGAGCCTCACTTACAGAACATCTACTTGTGGGAGGTGCAGAAAGACCACCGTGAACCTCTTTGCTTTGCAGCTGGGTGTGTCTGAGCACGTGGAGGTCAGGGCAGGATGGTGCAGTGGTTCTCAGAGAAGCCCTTGGAGGCGGCCAAACATAGGTTCAAATCCCGTGGCTTCCACTTGCAGGCTGTGTCCTATCAGAGCAGCAGCGGCTCCTTTCTGAACCCCATCTCCAAAGTGGGGCTCTTTGAAAAAGGTGAAAGTGTTAGTCTCTCAGTCGTGTCTGACTCTTTGCGACTCCACAGACTTTGTGGCCCACCAGATTCCTCTGTCTATGGAATTCTCCAGGCAATAATACTGGAGTGGGTTGCCAGGCCCTCCTTCAGGGAATCTTCCCGACCCAGGGATTGAACCCAGATATCCTGCATTGTAGGTGGATTCTTTGCTGTGTGAGCTACTGGGGAAGCCTGGGGCCCTTTAGACCCCGCCTTTCAGTTTATGCGAAGATTAAGAGTGATGGTGTGTGGAAGTTCAGTTCAGTTCAGTCACTCAGTTGTGTCTGACTCTTTGCGACCCCATGGACTGCAGCACGCCAGGCTTCCCTGTCCATCACCAACTCCCAGAGCTTACTCAAACTCATGTTGATCGAGTTGGTGATGGCATCCAACCATCTCATCCTCTGTTGTCCCCTTCTCCTACCGCCTTCAATCTTTCCCAGCATCAGGGTCTCAGTTCTTCACATCAGGTGGCCGAAGTATTGGAGTTTCAGCATCAGTCCTTCCAATGAATATTCAGGACTGATTCCCTTTAGGATGGACTCGTTGGATCTCCTTGCAGTCCAAGGGACTCTAAAGAGTCTTCTCCAACACCACAGTTCAAAAGCATCAATTCTTTGGCACTCAGCTTTCTTTTAGTCCAACTCTCACATCCATACATGCCTACTGGAAAAACCATAGCTTTGACTAGATGGACCTTTGCTTTTGAATATGCTGTCTAGGTTGGTCATAGCTTTTCTTCCAAGGTGCAAGCGTCTTTTAATTTCATAGCTGCAGTCACCATTCTGCAGTGATTTTGGAGCCCAAGAAAAGAAAGTCTGTCACTGTTTCCATTGTTTCCCCATCTATTTGCCATGAAGTGAAGGGACTGGATGCCATGATCTTAGTTTTCTGAATGTTGAGCTTTAAGCCAACTTTTTCACTCTCCTCTTTCATTAAGAGGCTCTTTAATTCTTCGCTTTCTGCCATAAGGGTTGTGTCATCTGCATATCTGAGGTTACTGATGTTTCTCCTGGCAATTTTGATTCCAGCTTGTGCTTCATCCAGCCCAGCATTTCATATGATGTACTCTCAGTTCAGTTCAGTTCAGTCTCTCAGTCATGTCCGACTCTTTGCGACCCCATGAATCACAGCACGCCAGGCCTCCCTGTCCATCACCAACTCCTGGAGTTCATTCAAACTCATGCCCATCGAGTCGGTGATGCCATCCAGCCATCTCATCCTCTGTTGTCCCCTTCTCCTCCTGCCCCCAATCCCTCCCAGCATCAGGGTCTTTTCCAGTGAGTCAACTCTTCGCATGAGGTGGCCAAAGTACTGGAGTTTCAGCTTCAGCATCAGTCCTTCCAATGAACACCCGGGACTGATCTCATTCAGGATGGACTGGTTGGATCTCCTTGCTGTCCAAGGGACTCTCAAGAGTCTTCTCCAACACCACAGTTCAAAAGCATCAATTTTTCAGCGCTCAGCTTTCCTCACAGTCCAACTCTCACATCCATACATGACCACTGGAAAAACCATAGCCTTGACTAGACGGACCTTTGTTGGCAAAGTAATGTCTCTGCTTTTTAATATCTGCATATAAGTTAAATAAGCAGGGTGACAATATACAGCCTTGACATATTCCTTTCCCAATTTGGAACCAATCTGTTGTTTCATGTCCACTTCTAGCTGTTGCTTCTTGACCTGCATACAGATTTTTTTAGGAGGCAGGTCAGGTGGTCTGGTATTCCCATCTTTAGACCCGCCTTTCCGTTTATGTGAAGATTAAGAGTGATGGTTTATAGAAAGTGCCTGAGATATTGTGAGCCACCTGATAAATGACAGGAGGCAGACCCTGGTGCCTTGCTTTTGGTGGCATTCTCTCCCACTTTGTTGCTTAAGGTGGTTAGAGGATTAATCACCAAACTTGACAAATAACATTTCCTGAGACCCTACTATGTGCTGGGGTCATGCGGAGACCCCCCAGATTGTAGAGGGTGGAGCTGTGATTGAAACCAGAGGCCCCTCCCTCTGACTATTTGCAGCAGCAGCAGCCTGGAAAAGCCTCGCCTCTAACACAAAGTCTCCTCCTCCCAAGGGTCCCGCCCTGGTTAGCCTTCTGCGCAGCCTGTCTGCAGGGCTGTGCCCTGGCTTTTCTGGGAAGAGCCTTCCCAGACATAAGACTCTCCGGGGCTGCCAGCCTGCATTTCCCCAGGGGCACCTTGTTCCCCTGGGGACTGTTCAGGATTGAATCTGTCAGACGGGGGACCTGTTGCTACGTCTGGAAAACCCACTGATCTGGAGACAGCAGGCTGGGAACTGAAAAGAAAGAAGGGACGGCAACATGGGGGCAGTGAGAGGGTCATCTCCGGCGCTTATGAGACTGCTTGCTGGGGGCTTATTTTTCCCTCCTCCCTAACCTCCTTGCCCAGCTCAGGGAGCCACCAAGCAGGTGGAGCAGGTGGCCAGACTGCATGGCCCCTCGTTTCTGGCTGCCTGGGGGAGGGAGATGGGAGCTCCCCCTGTGCTCAGCTAAGCTCAGTCTTGGCAGCTGGGGGCAAAACTCAGGGGAAAATGGATCTGTGAGACCAGGGGACCTTGAGGAGTTAGGACTAGTTTCCTAACCCCCTCCCCACTCTGGGCCTGAGAGGATGGGAGGGCAGTAGGGGGCTGCCAGTGTGGCCAAGAATCCCTGCAGAAGCCTCAGGACCCTCCAATGTGTCTGGTGCCCGCTGTGAATTTTTCTCCGAGATAATTGGCCTGTGAGGTTACAAACCTGGCAATTCCCCACCTGCTCAGATTGGGAGAAGTCTTTGGCTAATTCTTGGAAACACGACAGAGCTGCCCCAAGTGCAGTAAATCAGCTTTGTAAATTGGGAGGCTAGGTCAGAGTCCGGTTGGTTCTTTGGCAGTTTGTAAAGCTGCAGATGGCCCTGGCAGGTCTCACAGGGCCACACCCAGGTCTTCTGCCAGCTCTAGTCTGCCCCGAGCACTTTTACATTTCTGGTGCTCCATCTGTGCTGACCTTGGGGCTGACCCGGCCTCACCAAGACCTGCTCTGAGGGTTCTAGTTCATGACCTAGAGGTCCAAATGGTGCCTCCCTGCTGCAACCCAGGAGGCCGGCTGCCATGCCCCCACTGTTCGCTTTCCAGGAAGAAGCAAGAGGCTCAGCATGCCGCAGGCTTCAGGTTAAGCAGTGGCACAGGGTGCGCTGAATGGCGTTAGGGCCTGGCCCGCCGCGCCATCACGTACCTCTAGTGCTCCTGCTGCCTGGCTGAAGTTACTATTTTAAGTTAAGGCGGGTCTACTTTATTAAAAAGGAAACCCCCAGGGAGGGGTAATTCTGTTGAACTGCTATTAGCCATGGACAATTCAGCGTGAATTAATTAATCTGATGGTGTCCCGTGTGACCGCAGGGTGGAAGGGGCATAAGGTCGGGTGATTATGGGGGGAAAGCAGAGAAGGGGAGCCAGGGGCAGTGAGGACAAGCAGGACCCCCACTGTGCCAGGTTATCTCTTGTTTGCTTTAATTTTTTTTAATGTAAACTTTTTCACAGGAGTCTATCAAGTATACCAAAAAAAAAAAAAGAAGAAAATCATAAGTGCACAGCTTTGAATTTTTGCAAAGTGGACACGCCCTTCTATCCAGCACCTGGACTGACACGCAGCAGCCAGTTGTCCCACTCAGGCCCCCAGCTTGTCACTCTGACCCCTGCTATGACCATGGTCCTGACTCTCAGTGCCCGTTTCGGAAATGGATGAACGTGGAACCATACCGCAGGCATCTTTTGTGTCTGGCTTTCTTTTGTTTTAACGTGCTCTTTGTGGATTTCCTCCACGTTGGTACAGTTCGTTGATTTTTCATTGCTGTGTTCCATTGTCTGAATATGCCATCGCTTATTGACTCTATGGTTGATGGACATTTGGGTGTTTAGTTTTTGACTCTCATCGACAGTGCTGCCTTGAATATTCCTGGACATGTCTTTCTTATTTCTCTTTATGTCTCCGGCTAGATGGTTTTCTCCTGGGAACCCTCCTCTGACCTCCATCCCCAGGGGAGGTTAGGTGCTCCTCTGTTTGCCCCCCTGTGGCATTCTGTAGCATTTCATGAGGGCAGGAAAAGTAGAACTATGATATTTTCAGCTTTTAGTCAGTGTCTGGCACTGAGTTGGTGCTCAAAAGTGTTAGTTGAATGAATGCACAAATCTTGCCTATATCACAATTTTGCCTGGGGCTGGTCTCGACCTCTAAGCAAAGCAGCTTAGGAAAGCTGTGTTGGGGGACCTTAGAGACCATCTGGGATTCCTCCCTAGAGAGAGTGGTGCTTTCTGGGTTCTGGACTCCACCTGAGCCCTGCTTTCCCTGAGGATGGGACTGGAGTCCAGGGCAATAGTCAGAGGTGTCTGGCTGGGCAGGATCCCAACTTTTCCAGGCATTTCAGAGACTAGACACCAAGCTGTGGCAAAATGTATCTCTGAGGACCCTCAGGCCACACAGGCCTCCCTGGACATAGGGAGGGAGGCCAACTGGGAGGGAAGCATCATGAAGAATGGAAGAGAAAGAGAAGATGCAGGAAGGGAGGGTAGAGAAAGAGAGGAGGCGAGAAGGGGAGCAGACACACAAACAAATCTTTGCTTTCTCCTTTCCAGAAGCAAGGCACAGGGGAGAACCAGACAGGCATGGAGCCTGAGCTCTCGGGAGAAGCGAGTGACCTCATGTTTGGGCTGTGTTGTTTGCACCAGCAAGTGACAAAGTGGAAGCAGGAACATGAGCCTGTCGAAATGCAATGTCAGGGTGCCCTGGTGGGATAGGCTTTTTTTTTTCCCCGTCGGTGCTTGGCAGATCCCTTTCACAGGCAGACGGAGTCGCTTCCTGTGCTCCCTGGCTGAGCAGCGTTGATTGAGCACGTTATTCTTTATTCATACACCTTTTGCTGAGCTGCATAACAAATGTGCTGTAAATTTCGGTGCTTTAGAGAGAGCCTGATGCATAAAACAGGACTACCTCCCCTAATATAATGGAGGCTGGTCAAATTCCGCATACATCAAAGCCATTTGGGGTTCAATTGCTGTGTTTTTGAAGTAAACATTACTTCTTAAAGAAGATCCACACGCAGAATAAATTATTTTTTTTGGCATGATCTGAGGCTAAAGCTGGTTGAATCTTTTCGACTCAGCCCAGGTTTTCTCCTAGTGAAGTGTGCTAGAGTGCTTAAATCCCAAACTGCAGAATGCTCCTTCCTTCTCCTGGGCTGCCTTTGCCTACAGAAGTGCACCTCTCTGAGCCCTGTCTATCTTGTTCCTCGTGGTGGCATCTCAGTCTTCATTTTATGCATTCATTTTTACTAATTTCCAATTATACAGCGCTTACTATGTTCTGGGCTTTCCTGGTGGCTCAGACAGTCAAGAATCCGCCTACAATTTGGGAGACCTGGGTTCAAGCCCTGGGTTGGGAAGATCCCCTGGAGGAGGGAACAGCTATCCACTCCAGTATTCTTGCCTGGAGAATCCCATGCACAGAGTAGCCTGGTGGGGTACAGTTCATGGGGTCACAAAGAGTCAGACACAACTGAGCAACTAACACTTTCACTTTACTACGTGCCAGGCTCATTTTGAAGCTCTTTAACAAATATTAACTCAGTTAGCCTTCACAACTCTATGAAGAGGCACTTATTTTTTTAATATTTATTTTTATTTATTTGGCTGTGCTGGTGTTAGTTGCAGCACATGAGATCTTCAATCTTCTTTGCAGCATGTGTGGGATTTTAGTTGTAGCATACAAATTCTTAGTTGCAATATATGGGATCTAGTTCCCTGGCCAGGGGTCAAACCCCACCCTCCTGCATTGGGAGTGCAGAGTCTTAGCCACTGGACCACCAGGGAAGTCTGAAGCACTTACTTTTAATGCCATTTTCCAGATGAGGGAACCAAGGCACAGAGAAGTTAAGTAACACACTCTGCTGCCTCTCAATTATGTCTTCTCAAGTGGCCTGAGAAGTAGGGGCCTGCCTTTTTCAGGAATTAGAAACAACATTTGGTGCCTTTCTTCACATCCCCAATCAGAGGTTGCCCCTTGACCTTGAAGAGCAGAGGGTCAGCCCTTGGGGAAGAAGTCACAGTCTGTGAAGTACACCTGTCCAAAGGCCAGACTGAGTCAGCAGCACCATGGACAGAGGCACAAAGGGGCGCTTGGTGCTCAGGCCAGCAAGGTCAGCTCTGGATAGGAGAATTCCAAGGGCTTGCTATTAATTCTCTTCATCTTGTTAGACATCCACACCATAGATGCTCCTGGCATCTCTGGACTTAAGTCCTTTTCTTCTGGTTTTTCCTTCCTTTATTCTCCACCCATCTCCGCTCTAGTGGCACCGGTGTCCTCACAGCTGTCCAGTCTGGAAGCCTGGAGAAGTGAAAGTGAAAGTGTTAGTCACTCAGTCGCGTCCAGCTCTTTGTGACCCTATGGAGTGTAGCTTGCTGGACTCCTCTGTCCGTGGGAGTATCCAGGCAAGAATACTGGAGTGGGTTGCCATTCCCTTCTCCAAGGGATCTTCCTGACACAGGGACTGAATCCAGGTTTCTTGCATTGCAGGCAGATTCTTTACCATCTGAGACACCAGGGAAGTCATCCTGTTTTCCTTTTTCATGCTCCACATCAGATCACCAGGTCCTGTCAACTCCACCTCCTGTAAAAGTCTCACCTGCAGACACACCTCTCCGCCTCCACCTTTGTTCAAGTCACTTTATCTTGCCAGGACTTCTGTGTCGCCCAGCCCACCAACCTTCCACACTTTAGAGGCAACCCCTCCAAAACTGCTTTTGAGGTACAGTCTGAGTGATTTTTCTATTTTCTTTCTGTGATTCCGGTTACCTCACTCCTTTACTTGAAACTGTTCAATGGCTCTTAGAATACAATTCACACTTCTTAGGAGTGGCTTCCAAGGCCATGGGTGACAAGGTCTTGCCTCCTTCAGGGCATCAGCTCTGCTTTCTTTCAGATCCCTAAACATCTGTTTCCTCTTCCTTCAGGCCACGTATGTACTGCTTCCTCTTCCCCCTCTCGACCTCCCTCTGGCTAATCCAAGGTGTTGCTCACATCCCCACTTAGATGTCCTTTCTTCTGAGGAGAGCTCTCTGACCCCCCCAAGCCCAGCCTTGGGGACCCCGTCCCAGTGTTCCCATGACAACCAGGCAACATTTCCTCCACAATAACGCCATGCACTTGGTGTTTGAATTCGATGGCTACCTGTGTGTTTATCTGTTTTACATAGTGTCTCCCCATCATGTCTTACGTCCTAGTAGAGAGCCGATTTGTGGAAAACAGTTAAAAAAAAAAAAAAAACACTTTAATGAGTAAGTGCTACCAGGAAAAGGGTATTGATCCAGCAGCCAGGAGACTCAAGTTTTCTTTATTTATTTTTAATTTTAATTTATTTTTAAGTGGAGGATACTTGCTTTACAATATTGTGTTGGTTTCTTTCATGTATCAACATGAATCAGCTATAGGTATATACCTGTCCCCTCCCTCTTAAATCTCCCTCTCACCTCCTCTGCCCCATCCTACCCCCTCTAGGTTGTCATAGCACCATATTTGAGACTCAGGTCTTAGAACCTGCACTGGCACAGATTCTTGATGCTGAAGAAGTCATTTTCTGACTCTGAGCCTCATGTTCGTATCTGTGAGGTGAGGAGCCTGCACTAGGTTCTGGATCCATCTTCTGCATCCTGGATTTGCTTTCCTAGGCTGTCTCTACTTCCCAGATTGTGAGAGCCCACCCTCTCCACTTCTCCCCCAGTTTGGCTCCCTGCCTTTAGCTGGACACAAATTCTTGATGCTGAAGAAGTCATTTTCTGACTCTGAGCCCCATGTTCGTATCTGTGGGGTGAGGAGCCTGCACTAGCCAGTGGCGGCCTTGGTTTCTCTTTGAATCCAGGACAAGAATGCCTTGAAATTCTCCCATGTCCTTCTTCTCACCTCATCTTGTTTGCTGTCAGAACATTCTAAGTAGGATGCTTCTCAAGCTGCCTCTGTACTTGTGATCAATAGAAAGGCGTTGAGTCTACATGCTCGCAAGGCCGCCTTCCCCCAGCAGACCTGGGAGATTCTTGGTGGCTGCAGCCTGAGTCAGCATTGTTTAATTTTAGGACCCACTTACTGTTCACATGTTTCTCATATTCATTCAGCACATCCCTCGAGCACTTAATACATGACAGGCGTTGCTCTCGGTGCTCGGACACATAAAGAACAAAGTAGACAAAACCCTGCTCTCGGGAGCTTATATTTTCGCAAGTGTGTGTAGGAGTGACCCATACAAATAAGCAACACAATGGAGAAGTAAATCATATAATAAGTTAGGAGGTGGTAAGTGCTGTGGAAGGAAAGGGAAAGAGGAGCAGGGAAGATGAAGACTCTGAGACTCTGAGGTTTGAGTCAAGATCGGAAGAAGTTGAGGGCGAGTGTCGATTTCTGTGGGGGGAAGGACATTCCAGGTCCCAAAGTGGGAGCCTTTGGGGGGTGGTGTGTGGGCATGGACCCGACATGACCTGGCAGAGCACCATGCCCGGTGCTCAGCAGGCTGGTCACTAGCGTTTGCTGGTGGTCAGAGCATAGGCTGCTGGGCTTGAAGCAGGCAAACTGTTTGCCACCTGGCCCACTGCACGCTGGCTTTGTGATCCTTAGCAAATTACTTTGTTGAGTTCCTGTTTCTTCGCCTTTGTAGGTCATGACCCAGGCTTCATGGGGTTGTTGTGGAACTTGATGAATTAGGTACATGGAGGGGCCAGCTCATTGGCACATGAGTGGTGTGTGCAGCCCAATAGCATCAGTTCCTGGCATGCCCTTCCCCTGGTCTTTGGGCAAGATGGTTGTCTTCTCTGAGCCTCAGTTTCTGCTTCTGAAACAGAGAGGATAGTCAATCCTGTGCTGTCTTCTGTCTAGACTTTAATAACTGTCATGTCCAGCAATGGGAGTAATAGTATTTTAAATGTATTCAGTTGGCCGAAAAATTCGTTCAAGTTTGTTCTTAACCTGAACAAACATTTTGGCCAATTCAATAGATGACAGATTCCCAAGGGCAGGGGTTCTATGTACATCTATGTGCACATATATGTGTGAGTGTACCTGTGTATGATTGCATGTATGTACAGTTTGACAGGACACAAGTAGTTTTTTTTTTTTTAATCCTTCATAGATGCTTCAGGGACAATGACACTGTATTTTTAGATGAGACCTCAAACCGCCCACACACTCGGTGTTCAGTCGATCCTCGTTGAATGAATGAAATAGTGCTGATGAAGTGATCTGTGCTGGATAAAATGTATAGGTCGAATTCAGCAGAGCTGTTTGCTTACAGGTAGCAATGATGGAGTACCATCATGAAGAATATTTAGAATATATTTATTGAGGACTTAACTATGTGCCAGGCACTGTATTAAGGACTTTACATGCATTTCTCATTTCAAAACAGTCAACAACCCTGCAAGGTAGGTACAGTTATTATCAGGATTTTATAGTTGAGGCAACTGAGGCTCAGATGTCAACCTCTTGATCACAGCTTGTAAATGAAGAAGCTGGAATTAGAACCCAACCTTCCGGAGCTAATGTACTCTCCTGCTATTCTTATGTCTTCCTGAAATGTCACTGCACCTTTCCATGGTCTGATCTCCCATGAGGCGGGGAGGAGGAGGAGGGAGGAGTGGGGTGGGGAGGAAGGCTGTTCTTTCAACCAGGCCATGTGGAAAGTCCCGACTATAAAGTCACTCCCCAGGTTACTGGCAAACCTTCCCAGTAGGATGGGGAGAAGATGAAGGAGTTAGCTTTTCTTGCCTGCAGTAGACAGTGAAGATGTTTAAAGACAAGGATTGCTTTCTTCTATGTACCTAAAGTTATCCTTTTCCATTTGGTCTCAGAGCATGTTAAGAACTTGGTGGAGGGTACTTCCCTGGTGGTCCAGTGGTTAAGACTTTGCACTTCCAATGAAGGGGACACAGGTTTGATCCCTGGTCAGGGAACTAAGATCCTGTATGCTGTGAGGCATGGCCAAAAATAATTTAAAAATAAACCTACTGAAAAATCAAAATTGCTTAAAAAAAAAAAAAAAAAGAACTTGGTGGAGCTATGTGAGCCCTGGACCACACATTTCCCTTTTAGGTGCCTAAAACCTGAGGACACATGTGTATGTATAGTAATATATGCTTGGTGCATACATGCGAAGTCACTTCAGTCGTGTCAGACTCTTTGAGACCCCATGGACTGTAGCCCACCAGGCTCCTCTGTCAATGGGATTCTCCAGGCAAGAATACTGGAGTGGGTTACCATGCCCTCCTTCAGGGGATCTTCCCCACCCAGGGATCGAACCTATGTCTCTTATGTCTCCTGTACTGGCAGGCAGGTTCTTTACCACTCGTGCCACCTGGGAAGCCCATATGCACGTACGATATCAACATATAATATCTGTATGTATGGTGTGTGTGTGTGTGTGTGTATCTCCATCCTTCCAGACCAGTGTGAGGGCCTCTTTCTGACCATGCCTGGGCAGCAGTGGGCACCCTCTGTGTCCTGCCAGCACTTCCCTACACCTTAGCTGTGTGATTACACTTCCCAGCCTGTGCCTGGTGACTGGTGTCTGCGCCCATGCTCCTTTGAAAGAACGTCTTGTGTCCTAGTAGCTTTCTGTCCACTTGCAGCTCATGACTAGTGAGTGCATACTCAGCATGTAAGCTCCTGCTTAGCCGCACAGTCATGGACGGCTCTTTGTGAGCCCACGGACTGCAGCCTGCCAGGCTCCTCTGTCCTCCATGGGCTCCTCACCTCCATGGGCTTCTCCAGGCAAGAACGCTGGAGTGATTGTCATTTCCTTCTCCGGGGGATCTTCCCACCCAGGGATCAAACCTGCATCTCTTAAGTCTCCTGCATTGGCAGGTGGGTTCTTTACCACTAGTCCCACCAGCATGGAGATGAACAAACGAATGAACAAGAGACTGGTCTTCGTACCACCAGCCTAGGTGAGGCTATCATCTACCCCAGTCACTCCCGGGTAGGAGGTTAACAACAGAGGCTACCTTCCTGTGGGGTGGGGTGCCCAGAGCCAAACTGGAGATGTTCCATGTCCTTGGCTTCCAAGCTCCCGTGGGCACGCCAAGCTGCGCAGAGCTGACCTGGGTGCCCCCCGTCCCCTCAGCTGGACTGGGTGGCCGGCTCTGGTGGCTTGGAAGAGCCTTTCTTCTGGAGCCTGTCTCATCTGGTGCCTGTGTTCCTGTCCCCTGGCCTGCCAGCTTCTCCTTGGGTCTGCGTGGAGAAGGAACGCGTTAGGAAGTTGCTCTTCTGCGTGTTTAATGTGCTCCATGCCTGCTGTGTCCCCCTGTGCTCAAGTTCCGGGCAATTACCCTCCTGCCGGGTTTCGTTGCTGAGCACAGCAGGTGGGCCTTGTTTGTAATTCACTTGCACCATTAACGCTGGGTTAGCACCATAAGGGCGACTGATGCGCTCAGTGCCCCCAGCCCCAGATGCCACTTGATAGCAGGATGTTAGATTGGCTTTGGGGGCTGAGGCATTTCTAAGCTCTTCCTGATCTGCTTTCTCCAGCTGAAAGCGATGAGAGAGGTTTCATCTATTGACAATCACAGGGTACTAACAGTCATCCGCACTAATGGGAGATCTGTACCCAAATACTGGTCGCCCCAAATCATGGTGATTTGGCTCCAAACAATAATACCAATAAATCCTAATAACAGCTCTCAGTAATCTAAGCAACAGTGCCATCATTGAGCACTTGCTATTTGCAGGCGTACTGCCAAGATCACAGCTAATCTTTGAGAGCAATCTTAGGAATATCCAACATTTTCTCCATATTGTGGATGGGAAAACAGGTTTGGAGAGGTTAGTCACTTGGCCAAGGGCATAACTAATAAGGAGCAGAGCCCAGAGTCGTGGATCTCGGTTTGATGCAGGCACAAAACTGGTGCTGCTAATGGCTACCTTACACTGCCCTCCTCTGGGATGAATGATCTCCATCTTGCCATGCTAATATATATATATATATATATATATATTTTTTTTTTTTTTTTGCTAGCATTGATATTAAGATGAGTTACTGAGTAAGGGAATGAGGAGTATGATTAAAACATCCTCCCTAGGTTTACTTTTATTAATTAATCAACCATACATTTATTGAGCTCCAACTAGGTGGAAAACATTGTCCTGGGTGTTTTACAGAAAACAAAGATAAATCATTCATCCGTTCAGTAAATCTGAGAGATGGGGAGTCAGACATATATTCCAGAATGAAAGACAGGGAATGAAATGTTGAGGGTGGGGGCGGAGGAGGTAAGAATTAAACAACCGCAGGGATCTTACTTTCTGATTGTTGAAACATGATTGGCAGTTGGCAAAATCTACTGCAATAAGCATCACATATAGTGTCTCCTTTGATCTTTGAACAACCCCGTGGAGAAGACAGTGCAAGGAGCATGTTTCCAGTTTTATGGGAAATTAAGGCACAGAGGGGCTTCCCCTGCGGTTTAGTGGTAAAGAATGTACCTGCCAAGCAGGAGACGTGGGTTCAATCGCTGGGTTGGGAAGACCCCGTGGAGAAGGAAATGGCACCCCACTGCAGTTTTCTAGTCTGGAGAACTCCGTGGACAGAGGAGTCTGGCAGGCTACATATAGTCTAGGGGTTGGAGAAGAGTCGGACACGACTTAACCACTAAACAACAACAGCAAAAAGCACAGAGGTTTTAGGATCTGATGGTGGTCACACAGAGAATGGTGGTAACGCCAGGTTGGAGCAGAGGCCTTATGACTCCAGCTCCAGACGCTTCAAGAATCTCTCACATTAGAACCCAACGTATATGCTGGGCCTCATCCAAGCTTGGTGCAGTATATGTGATGCCCTCGGTCTGATTCTGGAGATGCCTGGGGTTCTGCTTTCTTTGCAGACCCAACCCCTGGCTGCTTAGAAACTTTCTTTTTCCTAAATTTGCGGGAAAATTCAGGGCCCTAATGTTCAGGCCGTACAGGGTCCGCTCCCTTCAGGGTCAGTTTCCCCAGCACATGTGGCTAAGTGCCACTCACTGGCCTTCCTGCTCTCCAGGCCGCCTGGCACACCCTGGTCTCATCAATTTCCTCAAGCACAGCTCTGGTCCTGGCCCTCCCTTGCCCAGAAACTTTCAGTGGCTCTTTATTGCCTGGAGGATAAAGTCCCTGCTCCTTAACCTTGGCATCGAAAGCCTTCTAGAATCTGACCCCAAGGCTTATCTCTCTCTGGACCCCGCAGACACCGTGTGCCCCTGCAAGGTGGGCTACTCCCTGTCCCTGGGACAGCTCCTCTTGCCTTCTGCAGTGAGTGCCGGGAAGGTCTCCCTTCCTCCGCAGCACATACCTCAGGGCTCAGCATGCATCCTGCGTCTTCCAAGAATCTGGTTCCAACTCCCTGGGCCTGGGAGGCCTTTCTGCCCCTGTCTTTGCAGCACTTCCTCCCGTTTGCTGACGAAGGCTGCCCAGTCTCGTGACAGCTGCCCCACTGGTCTCTTGCAGCATGAGTTTACGAGGGGCGCTGCTTGATTCACTTTTCCCACAAGGACATCCGATTTTTCCAGTACATTCCTTGAGGGCAGTCAGCCCATCTGAGAGTTCTGAGAGCCTGTTGGTGCTCAGCGCAGCACTGGGCGGGCCCCGAGTGCCTAGGGACACTGGTGCAATGTAGCAGGGTTGCCAGGATATGGGAGGTTCCTCCCCCAAGCCCAGACCTGCACCAGGTGGTACTCACAGCCTTTCTCTCTCCTTCTGGCAGCTGGAGCTGGGCTTTCATGGTTAGGTGTCCCCTTCATCTGGGCCCTTGCGGTGGGGGAAGTGTTAAGTCCAGAGACAGCCCCCTTGCTTAACTAAGGAAGTGAAGGATTTCCCCAGGGGAACGTCAAAAGCCTTCAGCCTCTGGACTTCAACCCCTAGCCTCTCCTGGCTCTGCCTGAGTTCCTGAGATCACCAGGCCATGGCCAGGAGAAGCGATGAGGCTTTGACAGGCTGGGTGAGACCTACTGTATGTACGTGCTGTCTCCTCTGCCGTTTCCAACTCTTTGTGACCCAATGGACTGGGTAGCCCGCCAGGCTCCTCTGTCCATGGGATTCTCCAGGCAAGAATACTGGAGCAGGTTGCCCTTTCCTTCTCCAGGGGATCTTCCCAATCCAGGGATAGAACACGTGTCTCTTATGTCTCCTGCACTGGCAGGCGAATTCTTTACCACTAGCACTACCTGGGAAGCCCGAGAGCTACTGTTGCCTGTGACTAATGTGGAATCCCAGGGCAGCTCCTGGAGAAGAGTGTTCTCTGCATCCCTGACCCCTTGAGAGATCAGGTCAAGGTAGTGGGGCCCCCATTCCCCTCCTCATCTCTCCTTCCAAGGGAGGACCCTCCTGTCACCTGGGGCCTGGGACTCTGCTAAGAACCAGAGCTGTGAATGCATTTGTGTGTCTTGGGGGGTCTGGACAGGGGCTGGGTAGGCATGGAAACTGCAGGTGGACTTAGGGGCTGTGGAAGCAGCAGGAGAGGCGGTGCTGGGGTTCGCCTGTGTCTGGGCAGGGACTGCGGTCTGGGAACACACTCTGGGGGCACCTCTGAACAGCGGCTTGGCTTCTGCTCTCCTGGCAGCCAGCGCACCTGGCCCAGTGACAGACGGTCCAGCGAGACCGTGAGAGCACTGAGCACTTGGCCCTGAGGTGCTGCGTGTGTGCATGCTCAGTCACTCAGTCGTGTCTGACTCTTTGCAGTCCCACGGACCGTAGCCCGCCAGGCTCCTTTGTCCATGGGATTCTCCAGGCAAGAATCCTGGAGTGGGTTGCCATGCCCTCCTTCAGGGGATCTTCCTGACCCAGGGATCGGTGTTGTTAGCCTCACTCTATAGAGGAGGGGGCGCAGGCTCAGGGGTGAAGTAAGCCCAGGTCTTAGAGCCAGTCATTGAGAAAGCTGGAATTCTTTATTGTTTTTTAAATTATTAACTAGATTTCTTAATTGAAAAAGCCATCCAATCTTTAGCTTAAAATGCAAACAGTAGAGAACACTTCAGCATGACAAGTGAGTCTGCCTCCTTGCAGTTCTAGGGCCATCTCTGCAGGGGGCAGTTGCCCAGCGGCAGTTTCTGTCCTCTGCCCCACGCAGAGCCTGGTACCAGGCCTTCCCCAGGTGGATGGCATCAGTGCTGATGGCACTGGGTGGGGGCAGGGGCTGGAGGGGACTTCCAGGCCGTTTCCAGAGCTTGCAGCAAACTTGGGTGATGCTAGCAGAATAAGTTCATCGCTTTGCAATTTGAAGAGGACACCCAGGTGGTGCAGTGGTAAAGAATCTGCCTGCCAATGCAGGAGGCACAAGAGATGTGTGTTTGATCCCTCGGTCAGGAAGATCCCCTGGAGTAGGAAGTGGCAACCTACTCCAGTGTTCTTGCCTGGAAAATTCCACCGACAGGGGAGCTGGGTGAGCTGCAGTCCACAGGCTTGCAAAGAGTAGGTCAGAACTGAACACAGAGACATGCCACTTATTTTGCTGTGGACCTTTATTATGCAGTATCTGGCTTTCCTATCTTCTTTACCTCTGCCCCACCCCCAGCCTTATGGTTGCTGGGAGAGAGGGGCCAGTCCTGGGCCTCCTGGAGGAAAGCATGCACCTTGGAATGGCTGCCTTCTCTCCTACTCTGGCAGGGACTTTAAGAAGACAGGGCCTTACTTCCTGCTCACAGTGTCTGAGACGCTGAAAAGGCCGATGTGTACATGAGCTGACCACGTGGGCGAGATGGAGCCTGGCCAAGGGAAGGGAGCTTGTGTCTGTGACCCAGCCACTCTCAGGTCAAGACGTGCTTCCTTATCGATAACAGTTAGAGTGCTATCCTCTGGCTTTGACCTCAGCGGAGCTGGAGATTGTCTTCCATCATATGTAAGTCTATAATAACCCATCTTTTGCTGCAGATGGTTAAATTCAGATGCATCTCCCACCCCCATCCTTGTCTTCTGCAGGCTACAGAGCCCAACTCTTCCCACATCTCTTTATGGAAGTTTGCAGTGCACACAGCCTCGATCCTAGGCTTCTGCAGGGCAGCCCCTCTCCTCCCAAACACCCATACAGAACCTGAGCGAGGGAGGGAGGGCTGTGTTTGCCTGGAAGTAATTAGGAGGCTGTCTTTTACAGCAGTTTCTCTCCCCATCTTTCTCCCCGCTCGCTCTATTCCTCTGTTGGAGGCTCCTGCAAGGTCTCTCTGCTCTAAATGTGTTCCAGACGGCTCCACCACTGGGCTATTTTCTTTCAAAGCCTCAACTCACGTGGTCTCTGCTAGGAGCTTGGCTCCCCAGGGCCCAGCCTGGTGGCCTCAGATAAATGCCAGGGACATTTTTCATCATCCAGAGCCAGTCTTGACCTCCACATCCAACCCAGGGATCCTCTTCCCATCTCTCGTGGCTCACCTAGACTGGTGATTAATTCTCCATCTTCTCACCTCTAACCGCCTCCTTTGCCATAGAGAGGAGATTCGGATGCTGAGGCCTCCTCCCTTCTCTGTGAAGGATGCTTGGTCCAGTATGAGTTTCAGGAGGGCAGTCAGCTGTGGATGCAGAGCCTTATCCTGGAGCAGAGAGAGACTGGGGATGCCTAATGAGAAGGACTCACAGAAACACAGCAGACTCAAAGAGAAGGTGCTCCCAGTCTCTAGCCTTGTGGGCTCCCTGCCATTCCCAACACTCATGGTGCAGTGTCCCACCAGTGCCTCTGGGTCTCCTCTGCCGTGCTGGTTCCTCCGTCTGGCTCCTCTCCTGCCTACTCACCCCTGTCCCCTTCAAAGGACCTGGCCAACTCAAGTCAAACATTTTATCCTCAGCAAGGCCTTCCCCTCTGGCCACGTGAGGACCCCACCAAACACTCTGTAGTAGCCTCTACTTTCCCCCCACCATCTGTCATGGCATCTAGTTACCTGGATATGGATTAATATCTCCTCCCTAGACTGTAAGCTCCGTCAGGGCAGGGATTGGACACTGCCTGCCCCCCAGTAGGCACTCAGTAGAAATATTTGTTGAGTGAATGAAGTATAAATCATGTAGCGGTATTAAGTCTAGTTTATGCTTGGGTTTCCGAGGTGGCGCTAGTGCTAAAGAACCTGCCTGCCAATGCAGGAGACGCAGGAGATGCTGGTTCAATCCCTGGATCAGGAAGATCCCCTGGAGGAGGGCACAGTAGCCCACTGCAGTATTCTTGACTGAGAAATCCCATGGACAGAGGAGCCAGATACAGTCCATAGGGTTGCAAAGAGTCAGACACGACTGAAACGACTCAGCACGCATGCTTCGGCCAGTCTAATGTAAAGGAGCAACAGACACCAGTTCTTTTCAGAAAGCACTTCACTCACCTACAATGTAATTCTCCAGCTATTGTCTCCTTTGAGTCTCTTAGCAACCCCGAAGGGCAGATGGTGGGAGTGTAGTTTCCCCATTTCACTGAAGAAGAAATGGAAGCTCTGAGAGGTTAAGAGATGGGCCTGAGGTCACACAGCTTTCCACCTCCAGCGTCTGCTTTTTCTCCTGTGCCAGGCAGAGTCTGAGTGAGGAAGGAGGGCTGACTCTTGAGGGAAAGGTTCTGGACGGGGCTGACTTGGAGCAGCATTTTGGAGGTGAGAGGGCTGTGGATTAATCTTAGCACAAGACGTGGGAGGTCGTCTCATTGGTAGAAGACGTGGCTGTGGTCCAGGGTGCCTTAGATGGGATGAGGGAGAGACAGGAAGTTCACGTTCACCAACTGCATTACACTGAAGATGTCTCGCAACAGCTTTTCAAGGGAGGCCTTGAGTCACCCATGGTTTATAGTTGTGGAAATGAAGCTCTTAGAGGTTATGTAACCAGCTTAAGGAAGCATAGGGACAGCTGAGACTGGAAACCAGGGTTGTCAGCTCTTGGTTTAGAGGTGAACTGAGTGCTTTGGTCTGAAATAGACATGGGGGGGAAGGGGAAGGCAAACTGGGGGTCCCCCCTGGCTCACACATTAGTGCCCAAGAATTGGGAACCGCTTCCACAGTCTTGTGTCCTGAGTTCTGGCAGATACCTGCAGTGGCCCTGCTCCCTGGACGTCCTCCCCAAAAGTCAGGCCCAGGCAGGACCAGTCCTTCCACTTGAGTTTATCCTGATGCGTCAGACCTGGTCCAGCTGATGCCAAGCCTCCCTGGCTGTTGTGCCATATTATAACTCATCACAATCTCCTGAGAGCATCTCCTGATAGTAAATCCTAAAGGCTGAGGACATCTGGGCTGATCGTTTTGCCAAAGGACACTCCTAGACTCATCCCTGTGTTGCTGGCTCCCCCTGCCCCTGATTTGGCAAAGTGTGCAAATGCGCCCAGATCTATCTGCATTTCTCTTGTCTTCTTCAACATCGTGATAATCACTATCATCACATTCTAACACTTCCTCAGGTACCACTGTGTGCCGGATTCTGGGGTACATTGAGGAGGCAGGTGTAGAGAGCAGTGGATGAGAATGGGGTGCTGGAACCGTGGCCTGGTTCTTCCACTGACGAGCTAGGTGACCTTGGCAAGTCCCATTTGACCCCTCCACCTTTGGGTTCCTTGTCTGCTGGGGGTTGGAGGGAGGATGAGTGTCTGCCTCACAGAATTCTGAGGAGCATTAAATCTTAAATCGTACTTTGCCCGTACAAAGCAAATATACTTACATATACATATTTATTTATTTTTGGCTGCCCTGGGTCTTTGATGTTGTGCGTGGGCTTCTCAATGTGGCGGCTTCTCTTGTTGTGGAACATGGGTTCTAGGTGCATAAGTTTAGTTGTCCCAGAGCTTGCGGGATCTCCTCGGACCAAGGCTCAAACCTGTGTCTTGTGCATTGGCAGGTGGATTCTTAACCACTGGACCACCAAGGAAGTCCAGAAAGCAAATATTTAGCAAATGTTACCTGTTTTCATAAAGTACAGTTCCTAGAACTGCAGAATCTCAGAGTTTAAAAGAACCTTAGAGATCATTGGTCTGATTCTCTTATTTTACAAAATGGAAAACTGAGGCTCAGACAGGCACAGAGCTGGTGAACACCCAGGCCTCTGACTCCCAGGACAGGATCTGCATCCAAGCATCACACACGTTGCCAGGGAGATGGGATGCTCACACATGCTGCCCACTGTATCAGATCACAGAGGATGACTCCCCAAGGAGGCCACATGGCCTGGGGTGCCACCCCACTACCTGCCCCATCCAAGTTGCTAGCTGCTGTTGGGAGTTTCTCTCTGTTGGAGGAGTCAGAAGAGCAGAGAATCACATGTCCATTCGTCTTGAGGAGGCTGGAGTATCGGGAGGAGTAATCAAGATGTTGTTGCTCAGAGTCAAGAGCAAACCTGTAATTAATCTGGCTGCCCCTCTGATTTCCTTTTTCCTCCCATCACCAAACACTCTCTAGTGGCTGTCAGCCTCCTCTCAGACCCACCCCAGAAAATCAGGATTGATGGTGTAATAGTCCTATGGGGACTAGAGAGACCAGTGGAGGGACCGCTGACAAGTCAGGAGAGGAGCGGTCATTTAGCACAACTGGGTCAGGGAGTCTAGACACCGTTTACCATGGAACATAAGGAGCTGTGGGTGGGCAGTGTCTGTCTGTGCCTGTTAACCAGTGTGGGTTGGGAGTCAGCACACATTCATGGAGCTTCTGTTCAGGATGAGCATCATAACAAGCATGTCAGGAAGATACATGCCAGAGAGCTGATGCTCCCCTGCCTTCCAGGAATGCACAGTCTGGAACAGAGAGAGGGCATCAATATATGCAAGTTAAATGACCATTCATTCATTCACTCATTTCTTGATGTTTATTTGTAGTGGCATTGCACTGGGTGCTGTTCTAGGTGCTGAAGGTATAGCAGTAAAGAAGAAGGCTCTGCTTTCACGGAGATTCATTCAAAAATACAAGCAACAGGGCTTCCCAGTGGCCTAGTGACTAAGACTCTGTCTCCCAGTGCAGGGGGCCTGGGTTCTGTCCCTGGTCAGAGAACTAGATCCCACATGCCACAACTAAGGCCCAGCACAGCCAAAATAAATAAGTAAAAATAAATATTAAAATCTTTAAAAAATAAAATACAAGCACCAGAGAGAGCATCAGAGACATTGAGGTCTGAAAGAGACAGGAAAGGATCTGCCTTGAGGAAGCAGAGCAGTCTTGAGATGCTGAAACAATGGAAATTAGGTGCCCCCTCTGAAAAAAGTGGGGACCTCTGATCATCGTATTAAAAAGCAGAGACATCACTTTGCTGACAAAGGTCTGTAGAGTCAAAGCTATGATTTTTCCAGTAGTCATGTATGGATGTGAGAGTTGGACCATGAAGAATGCTGAGCACTGAAGAATTGATGCTTTTGAGTTGTGCTGGAGAAGACTCTTGAGAGTCCCTTGGACAGCAAGGAGATCCAACCAGTCCATCCTAAAGGAAAGCAATCCTGAATATTTATTGGAAGGGCTGGTGCTGAAGCTGAAACTCCGTAGCTTGGCCACCTGATGCAAAGAGCTGATTCACTGGAAAAGACCCAGATGCTGGGAAAGATTGAGGGCAAGAGGAAAAGAGGGGAAGCAGAAAATCAGATGGTGGGATGGCATCATCAACTCAATGGACATGAGTTTGAGGAAACTCTGGGAGGTGGGGAAGGACAGGGAAGCCTGGTGTGCTGCAGTCCATGGAGTCACAAAGAGTCGGACACGACTGAGCGATGGAACAGCAACTGATTTCTGGTGTTTGGGTGAGGAAACATCCTGGGCAGGTAAACGCTGAAGCAGAGATGAGACCGCAGAAGCCTCAACCGCCAGTCTGATTCCACAGCACGTCTCTCAAGGGCTCACGGGGCAGGGCGCAATCAGTGTGTGGGGTGATACTTCCTGTGGTGTGTGGGTGAGGGCTGGAGGTCTGGGCAGGAGAGCTGAGCGTGCTCGGTGGAGGAGCTGCACCTGAACACTAGGTTTTCTTTCTGGGCAAGGACTCTGAAAGTAACTCACTAGGAAATAATTTATGCCCACAGAGCCTCTTTCATGTCTATAACCTGATTGAATTATTTCATAATTTCAACAGATATTTTTGAGGCTTCTCTTGTGGCTCAGATGGTAAGGAATCAGCCTGTAATGCAGGAGACCCAGGTTTGATCCTTGGGTTGGGAAGATCCCCTGGAGGAGGAAATGGCAACTCACTCCAATATTCTTGCCTGGAGAATTCCATGGACAGAGGAGCCTGGCGGGAGAGTCCACGGGGTCACAAAGAGTTGGCCAGTGAGTGTCTAACACTTTCACACTGTGGGCCAGCCTGTGCTAGGCACTGGGGATGCAGGTGGAAAATTCTTACATGTTCCCTGCTCTCCTGATGCCAGTCACCCCATGAGGTAGGCATTCATATCCCCATGTTATCAATGAGGAAAACAGGCTCCTAGGGGTGAAGCTGCTCAGGAGGCTCCCTCCTTAAGGACCACAGCAGATCCGACCTGGCCTCCTTCCATGCTGGGCCCTAACTGTGCACTTGTTAGGGTTGGCATGAGTGCTCTAGGGTGTCAAGAATAGCGTTCTCAAATTGCCTGGGAAAGATCTATCAGAGCCCTTCAGAAATTAGAAGCCATATTTGTATCAGCCTGCTTTGGACTTAAATTCTGCCAGTGCCTTTGTATTCAACTCTAGTCGAACGAGGAGCCTGGGATCTGTGATCACGTGGGGTTAGACTGTCTTGAATTTGAACTTCAGCACGACTGCTTTGGTTGCATGACCTTGGGTTAGTGATTGATCCTCCTTGAGCCTCAGCTTCCACATCTGTGAAGTGGGTATGCAATATCATCTTATAGAGTTAGTATAATAGCCATGCACAGTTAATTACTTTGAGCAGTCCAGGATAAGCATCTTAGCGTCACTCCTCCTAAGGATTCTGTGAGGGTACTTTTATCATTGGGCTTCCCTGGTGGCTCAGTGGTAAATAATCTGCCTGCTAATGCAGGAGACTCAGGTTCGATCCCTGGGTTGGAAAGATCCCCTGGAGAAGGAAATGACAACCCACTCCAGTATTCTCACCTGGGAAATCCTATGAACAGGGGAGCCTGGCGGGCTACAGTTCATGGGGTTGTAAAGAGTCAAACATGACTTAGTGACTGAACACAGACACATTTCTATCATTTCCATGTTATGAATGAACAGGTTGAGGCTTAGAGAAGTTAACTCACTTGCTCATGGTGTACAGCCGTTACATGGCAGTGAAGAACTCAACCTGTGTAAGAACTGTGACTGTCAGTCCAAGCCCCAACCACAGAAGTAAAGGACAATAATGTTTCCCTCCCCTTTTCAGTATTCTTGCCTGGGAAATCCCATGGACAGAGGAGCCTGGCGGGCTACCATCCATGGGGTCACAAAGAGTCAGACACGACTGAGAGGCTGACTTTTCACTTTCACTTTCCTCCTTTCAACATATATCGACATGACGATCCTATGCCTGGATCTAGAGCGTTCTGTCTGCTTAGAGTGTTTGTATTAACTACAGTGAATATACAAAACATAAAACATACAAGTCAGGCTGAGAATTTATTTCATCTTGGTATAAACTCAGAAAATGCCTTTGACACCATCTGTTCATTGATGTCATTCAGCCAATACTAATAGAACACCTACTGTGTGCCAGATAGTGTGTTGGGGCTGGCCATGGTCCCGGCGTCACATGTTCTGTGGGGAGACAGGAGGCATCATCATGAGCAGAGTGTGTGTCCTAATGAGGAGTGTTACAGATGTGGTAGCAGCAGATGGGAAAGGGATCACAAAAAGCCTCAGAGGGGAATTAATGCAGTGAGCCTGGAAGACACAGTTTGCAGGTCATCACGGGGGCAGAGGGTGGGTGCTGAGGCAAGCCGGAGATGGAGCTCTGCTGAGGATCGCTGCACTGGCGTTGGGGGTAGAGACAAGAAGACGGGAAGCAGGGCTCCCCTGGTGGATCAGTGGTAAAGAGTCCTTCAGCCAATCAGGAGACTCCAGTTCGATCTCTGGCTTGGGAAGGTCCCATATTCCACGGAGCAACCAAGCCCCGGTGCCACAACTATTGAGCTTGTGCTCTAGCGCCCGGGAGCCGCAACTACTGAAGCCCGTGTGCCCTAGAGCCTGTGCTCCACAAGAGGAGAAGCCACTGCTCCACAAGAGGAGAAGCCACTGCAATGAGAAACTCTCATACCACAACTAGAGAGCAGCGTCCGCTCACCACAGCTAGAGAAAGCCTGCAAAGCAATGAAGATCCAGCACAGTCAAAAATAT
Organism: Cervus elaphus; assembly: GCF_910594005.1. Classification (NCBI taxonomy): domain Eukaryota; kingdom Metazoa; phylum Chordata; class Mammalia; order Artiodactyla; family Cervidae; genus Cervus; species Cervus elaphus. Next base: position 44,864,999 of record NC_057815.1, read on the forward strand.
AAAACAAACAAAAAGAAAGAAAGAAAGAGGAACCAGATCTTGAAGGGTTTATCTGTTGGAGTTAAGTTTGCCTTTGATCCTCGGTGCAGTGGAGAGCTGTGGTAGACTTTGGGGCTGGGGTGTGTCATTATCAAGTTCACGGTTTGGTAAGAACTCCTGGCTGCTCATTCATGTGGCTCAGATGGTAAAGAATCCATTTGCAATGCAGGAAACCCAGGTTTGATCCCTGGGTCAGGAAGATCCCCTGGAGAAGGGAATGGCAACCCTCTCCAGTATTCTTGCCTGGAAAATTCCATGGACTGAGGAGCTTGGTGGGCTGTAGTTCATGGGGTCGCAAAGAGTTGCACATGACTGAGCGAATAACACTTTTATTTCACTTTTCTGGCCACTCACTGGAGACTCAACAGACAGGGTAAGACCAGAGGGAGAGAGACCGAGATGGCTGCTATCACAGAGTCCTGGTTGTTGCTGGTGGATGTCTGGATTGGAGCAGGTTGATGGTGGTGGAGAGAAAGTGATGGAGCTATTGGGACTTGTTGACTGAGTCGATGTGAGGTGTGGGGAAGTAGAATTAACTCTACAGTGACTCTCTGCTTTCTAACTTGGGTGACTAGTGGATTGCGGTGTCATCCACTGAGAAGGAGAATGTAGGAGGAGAAACAGATGGTGGGATTGGTGGAGAGGAGTCCTCCTCTTTAGGATGAGGTGTGTCTGGAGGGCTGTGGGACGTCCAGGTGGAGATTTCAGGAGGCAGCCATCTCAGTACAGGTGTTCTGGGCTTGAGATTCTGATTTAGAAGCCACACCATGCCAGTGGTAATAACTCATGGGTGGAGGTGGAACTCCCTAGGGATGATGTTAGTGGGAAGAGGGGCTGGATGCTCTATTGCTAGAAAAAAATTTTATCCTTAAATTATGAAAATATTTTCAGTTGATAAAGGCTATGCCATTAAGTTCTAAGATCAGATTCATATAAATTGAAAATAAGACCTCAAATTTCCTTGTGTTTTTGGATCAAGAATCCAGAAGCTTCATGATCTGCTCTCATACGCAAACAGGTACATGCCAGAAGGCTACCCAGTGGAGTCTGAATCCTGGCTAGCCCTGGCTTTCCCTAGTAATAGTTGTGTTACCTTGAACTAGGCGCCTTTCTTGAGCTCAGCTTCCTTGTCAGTCACAGAGCTTGTTCTGTGATTAAATAAGATAAAGATTATGGAAAAAATTTTGCAAACACTTGTGCTTTACCAACTTGTGTCAAGATGGTGCTTTTTATTCCTGTAAGGTTTTGGGGGAGATTATTTCTCATCACTTTGCCCAAGAGCAGCTGAGGACCTGAGCCATTGTCCTTACATGTGGTCTCCAGGATCAGCCAGCCTTTGGGGTCATGAATAATGGCCGTCAGGCCTTCATGGATTGAGTGTAGTTCTGTCATCAAATAAAATTTATGCAGGCTAATCTGACACCTATTTAGCGGTCTGCATAATAATTATTGTGCAGTGGGCTGACCAGGCATAAATGGAAGGCATTTGACAGAAACGATTATATTTAGTATTACTTTTATATAGCCTAGCAAGATTTTTACGGTTCTTCCATCTTTGACAGCCTATTCATTTTCCACTCAATGCGAATTTATTGAGGCTGTAATATATGCCAGGCACAGTTCTGGGCCCTGAGACGACAGAGAAACAGGATTTCTGTTCCAGCCCCACCTCCACTGAGCTTGAATTCTAGTGGGGAGACAGTCACTCAATAGTCAACCTTACCCACAATGAGTAAGAATGCCAAGCTTCCCTTGAGATCATGGTTGCTTTCTTCTCTTCCTGCACTAACATCCATGAATTAATATTTAATTAAATTCATTTATTTGGCTGCATCATTTTTTGGTCTTAGCTGTGTCATGTGGAATCTAGTTCCCCGACCAGGAATTGAACCCGAGCCCCCTGCATTTGTTGTTCCGTCGCTGAGTTGTGTCCAACTCTTTGTGACCCCATGGACTGCAGCACACCAGGCTTCCTTGTCCTTCACATCTGCCGGAGCTTGCTCAAACTCATGTCCATTGAGTCGATGATGCCATCCAAACATCTCAGCCTCTGTCATCCCCTTCTCCTCTGCCTGCAAACTTTCCCAGCATCAAGGTCTTTTCTAATGAGTCAGCTCTTCACATCAGGTGGCCAAAGTATTGGAACTTCAGCTTCAGCATCAGTCCTTCCAATGAATATTCCGGATTGATTTCCTTTAGGATTGACTGGTTGGATCTCCTTGCAGTCCATGGGACTCTCGAGTCTTCTCCAGCCCCACAGTTCTTCAGCACTCAGTCTTCTTTATGGTCCAACTCGGGCCCCCTGCATTATGAGCGCAGAACTTTAGCCAATAGAGCACCAGGGAAGTCCCAACACCAGTGAATTAAAGATTCTGAGCCTGATTTGCCAACAGCAAAGTTTTCTTTGCTGCAATATTTATCCTTTATTTCCCTCTGTCTCCTTATATCAGGCAGTGGCTTGAGACCTTCCATCCACTGAACAAATATGTCCTGTGCACCTATTGGTATAAGTAGCCTCGAGGGATACAGTAGTAAACTGGGGTTGGTTTGGCCCTGGAGAAGCCCACACGGAGCCCAGGTGTAGACACGCAGAGACAGGGGCAATAGAGGAAAATGTGTCAGCATCAGAGCCACTAGAGGCTGCTGGGAGGGGATAGAGAGGCACCCGATTCTGGCAGCTGGCAAGGCGAGGGGAGGGGAGCACACTCCAGGCAGAGGGGTGGAGTTGTGTGCAGGAAGATGCGAGCTGCTGGGTCAGGCGGCAGCATGAGCTGCGGTGGGAAGCGGGGATGTCATGACACAGAACCTTCACCAAGTGTGCTCCAAAACTTTCGGATATAGTTGTTAGTGAAATGTTTGTTCTAGTCTTTTGCCTATATTGGAGAAGGAAACGGCAACCCACTCCAGTATTCTTGTCTAGAGAATCCTGTGGACAGAGGAGCCTGGTGGGCAGCCGTCTATGGGGTCACACAGAGTCGGACACGACTGAGCGATTTCACTTTTCACTATGAATCATTTGGCCACAGTCACACTGCCTGCCCTGATTTGATGGGGGTGAAGGTGGAGGATGGCTTTAGAACCTGAGGCCTCTGTGAGCCTGGGCAGAGGCGGGAAGGCAAAGGCCTGGAGCCGGCCTGGAGCTCCACCCCCCCCCCAACCAGGCACAGGGGTTCGGGGAGGGAGCGTTGGTCCTCCTCACTGAGGCTGTCCACACGGGGAGGCCGCTGTGCTGGAGGGGTGGCTCCCGGCATGGGGACTCACGCACTTCTCCCCCTCCCCCACAGAGTTATGTCATGCCCAGACCAGCGGAGGGCTCCATGAGGATTTATAGAAGATGCCCCGCGTCTGGGCGCCTTTGGTGCTGCTTCCCGCGTGGCTCGTGATGGTCGCCTGCAGTCCGCACTCCCTGAGGATCGGTAAGCGCTGCCCCTGTGGCACCCTGGGGGCAGCCCAGCCCTGGTGATGCCCCTCCCACACTCCAGGTGTCCGCCGGGCACATCTGACCCTGCACTACCCTCCTGAGTTTGGCTGGGGCAGGGCTGGCAGTATTGGGGCAGCCGACAGGCTCACAGCAATGATCTGCTCAAGCTGCCCGGCTCCTCTTGTGATGAAACTAAAGAGTCTGATAAGTGTCTCTTGCAGCCTGTGACGGACTCAGGATGGGAATGGTTGGGGGGCTTCCAAATCTAGGGCTAGAGAGCAGAGCACAGCTCATCTCTTCTGTCCTCTGATCAATCCCAGAAGTCTTCCTGGAGGCTGTGTTCAGATGAAGTATTCTTGGTGCCCCTGACCTGGCTGCTTGGCAGGGCCTTGGTGTCTGCTTGCCCTAGCCTGGTTCTGGGAAGGAACAACGGGCCACTTCAGGGACGTATGTCCACCTGCTCTGTCCCTGTCCTTGCTGCCATGGGGATGCTCCTCCTAGCTGTAGGCAGACACTGCTATTGCTGGCCCATCAGCACCCCTGTGCCTGGCAGAAGGCTTGGCTCTTTCCAGGGTTCAGAAATGCCTGAGAAATCAGCTGCCTCCCCTACCCCTCAACACCTCCAAAGCTGCTTAACTGCAGGCGTTGCTGTTACGCAGTGGGGCACTGGTGATCGGGTATTGGGAGCATGGCTCCAGGTGCAGAGACGGATAGTCTCGTTCAGTAGACACTGTGTGGTCAGCTGATGGCCTGGGACAGATGTGGGATGTTGGGGACTGGGGTGTGTACTTGTATATGGGGAAGGGAGTCAGTGTGGACAGGCAGTTGAGGCACAGCAGTGAGGAATCCAGGCAGGTGTGTTGGTCACAAGAAGACCAGTCCAACAGTGGGACCCCTGGGCAAGGCCAGGCAACAGCCTTAGAAGTACCTAAACACCAGGTAGGTTATCTGGGCAGGTGCCCACCTGAGACCTGTCTGTCTAGACTGGGGTGGGGATGGCAAAAGTGGATACTATGCACAAGGCAGGATCTGAGATCCTAAACTTGAACCTGAAAGGGTTAGAGGCTGTTTTAGAATGAAGACCATGATATGGAATCCCAGGGACGTGGCCTAAAGCTCCTGAACTCCTCTACTGACAGTTAGGACTGGTTCTAAGGTCCCAGAGGTTGGCATGATGGTGGTGATGGGTGGTCAGGAGGCCCTGGCCAGCCCAGGCATCACAGGTCAGAGCCTAAGTTGGAGGCCCCCGAGTTGCTCCGTGCTGTGTCGTGGGCACACAGGCCTATTTCTCCATGCATATGCCAGAGACAGCTAATTGGAATCAGAAATGAGGACCAGTGACTCAGTCCTTCCCCTCATCCTGCCCTTGGCTCACCACCCTGCATACTTGAAAAAAGGAATTAAAAACAAACCCTTTCCTCCCTCTTCCCCACTCACTTCTACTGAAACTTCAAAACCTAATTTAATTCTGCTTAGCAGCAATGCAAAACGGTTCATATCCTTAAGATGCTTAATTTATAAGATGCCTCCAGTTATTCATATTTGCTGTGAGGTTTTCTTCTCCTCTAAATGAGTGGATGAAGCGGTAACCCATCAATTTCCATTTGTCGCTAATGGGAAGCGGAAAGAGACTGAGCCAGAATCAGTATCGCCTCGTGGCCTCGGCTCTCCTGACACTTGTTCCCTCGGAGGAAAAGCAGAAAGTGGAGCTGACAGATCCCTGTCTGGCCTGCTGTGCAACAGGGGGGGCGCGCTTCCAAGGGACCCCTGTGCTCCATCCCCACACTTGGAACGATGCTTGTCCGGTTCCATCCGCTCTGCTGGTGCTGGTTGTGGCTCATGCCAGGCCACGTCCAGCTGATTTCCAGCCAGGGGCCCTGCTGGTGGACAAGGTCAAACCAAGCCTGGTCTCCTGCAGAGCGCAGGAAGCTGAGTGAAGTCAACAAAGAGAGAGAAAAGTAAAGAAAAACCCAAACAGCAGTGCCCGGGCTTGTTTTGCTGTCTCCTTGGTTATCCTGGGAGCCAGGAGCTTTATGGATGAAAAGGTGCTAATTACTCGGACTCCGGAGGGGATCTGGAGTAGGGCGGGGATGAGGAGAGAAGTAGGTCAGGATAACACAAGTAGCTGTGCTGAGCGGGAGGCAGCCTTCCACACCGATGGGCTGGACCAGCGTTGATGGCGCTGGCCCCCCAAGTCCTCCAGAGCCTCTTGGAAAAATGGAGGGGCTGCTGCTCCTTCCCCTTTCCCAGGGGTCACTTCTCCCCACATTTGATTCTTCTGGAGTTCCTCCCAAACCCCCAGCCTCAATGTAGATGGCTGTGAGAGCAAGACTGCATGAAGGCACCAGGGATCTCGGAGATAAATGGTCCCGCCTGCTCCATCTCCAGCCCCGCTTGATGGCTGGTGACAATACGGATGCTTGTAAAGAGGCGCCGAGCCCATTACCCTGCCTTGGGACTGCTGTTTTTCATTCAAGTGAGGCACGGGGCGGGAGATACAGCCAAATTGTCTATTACAGGGTCCGGTGTTTACCGCCCCCCCCCCCACCCAATGAGGTTTTGGGTAAGAGAAAGGGATTTTATTTATGATGGTGTAGCTGCCCGCATAAATTCCCCAAACTCTCACACATCTGTCAGCCCGCTTCAGTCATCTATCTTCTGGAAATGTCTTTTGATTTTGCTTCTGTCCCTCTGGGTCCTCTGAGTGATGACTGTGGGAGCCACAAGTTAATAAATGCCCTGAGAAGACCTCCCCTCCCCATCTCTAGAGCCCTCCATTACTTAAAAGGATCATCATTATATCTTAAAGCCACAAAGGATTCTGCAGACCCCATTTTCCAACCTGCTTATGTCGCAGACGGGGAGGGAGACCCACAGAGGTGGTGGTTTGGCCAAGGTCACAGGGTGCATGAGGGTGGGGCTGGTGGCAGTCAGTCCTGGGGCCTGGTCTCCTTGACTCCTCTTGCAGTGCTCCCTCTGTTGCCCACCGATGGGCTCCCTAAGTCACTGGGGAAGCAGACTCACCTTCAACAGTAGGTGGAGGTCGTTGTCTCTTACAGTTTCCTCCCATCGCGTTTCTGATATTAGCAAATCTTGCCCCCAAATGCATTAGGACCTCAGTATTTGTCAGCTGAGTGAATGTGAGGCTTTTCAGCTAGCCTTCTGTTACTCCTTCCCTGGTCACTTATTTTAGCCACACAACTACTCACTGTTAAGTGACTATGCCATATACTAGGGAGGTTTACTCTGGGCTTTTCTCATCCCTCTTCTGGGACTGAAGAGCTCTTCCTTGCATTCCATTTTCTCTGCCTGGAAAAAAGCAACTCTCCTGCTCCTCCTCTCCCCTCCCCCCCCCCTTTTGCATCACCAGTATCATTGGTGTAAATAGCCCTTCCTCCGCAGACTTCTTTCCCAATATTTTCCTGTCCCTCCTAGGGTCAGATCATCTTTGCCCAACCATTCTCCCATTCCCCTGTTCCATCATTCACTGGGTTGTGCTCTGATTAGTATGGCATTTTCCCACCAGATTTTGGCTCCCAAGGGGGATGGACCACATGACCCAGGCCCTCACACTTGATGTATGCGAGTGTGTCACATAAGCTCAATGGAGGGGTGGGTGGATGAGTCTATGATCCTTGCAAGATGTTCCCTCAAAACGTGCTCCCTATCATTGTTTTAAAGTTTCTTCCAGTCTTTGTTGTTGCTATTCAGTCGCTAAGTCGTGTCCAGCTCTTCACAGCCCCATGAACTATAGCGCGCCAGGCTTCCCTGTCCTTCATCATCCCCCTGAGACTGCTCAAACTCATGTCCACTGAGTCGGTGATGCCATCCAACCATCTCATCCTCTGTCGTCCCCTTCTCCTCTTGCCCTCAATCTTTCCCAGCATCAGGGTCTTTTCCAATGAGTCAGCTTTTCCCTGTGCTTAAAGATGTAGACTTATTGGAGGAAGTAGAAGAAAAAGGAGAAAGAAGAGAAAGAGAAAATGTCCATCTATCTGTCTTACTTAAAAGAGAAGATGAATGGACTGGAGATCCTGATTGAATTCTAAGGCAAGTATTAGCTGTAATGGTAAAAACAGGGGTTCACCTATTCATTCATGAATCCACTCAGCAAGTATTTATTGATTGCTTTGTGCCAAGGACTGAGGATATGGTGCTAAATAATAATAATCCCCATAATAATTCCCACTTGGAAAGACCTCACTTTCTTCCAGGTACTGTGCTAGGTGTTTCACATATTTCAGGCAATCTTCACGTCAGAATTAATGATCCGATGTTATAGATGAAGAAACAGAGGCTCAGGGAGCTTAAATAACTTGTCTAAGGTCACACCGAGACTGAAATTCAAACCTGTCTGTCTCCAAAGCTTCCCTTTCCGCTTTGCTCTACTGCAGCTCTACAGCCCTGGAGACATTTGGGATATTCCATTATCACAGCAGTCACATGAAATATATTATGTTCTATCTGGTAAAGAGACTGAAAGATGGAATCATTATTGCTTTTATAGGCTCTCACTCTTTTTTTGTTTTTAACTCCCAAATAATTTCCTAAGGGCCCAGACAGAGTCCATCGGACAGATGAGGAAACTGAGGCCTGGGGATCTAAGAGACTCGATCAGGGTGGTACAGAGTTCTGCTCAGTGTGGGTGGCGCTAGACATCAGCAGGTTATTGTAGCAGCTGAATCTCTTGTTTAAGGTTTCCCTGAGAGGTAAAGCAGCAAGAGCTTGTATTTATTCGACACTCTGTCTTACTAGGACCCCAAGCACTTTACAACTCCCATTTTTCACTGAGTTGGTTTCCCTCAATGAGCTCCAAGTCCTGCAGAGAGAATGTTTAACATAGAACATTCAAATGTTATGAAGATGAAGATAATAAGAGAATTGGGGGAGGTAAGCGGGGGAAATAAAACACACCGGTTTTCTTATCCTTTTCTGCTGTGTGTTAAATATATCGGACACACCAAGATCCAAATATACCAGTGGAATTCTGTGCCTTGCAGAGGACATACCATGGGGCTTGTTGAGTAGTGGGCTTCCCTGCATAATGTGTGATGTGATCACGTGATTTGCTTTATGAAATTTTGATCAGCGTGTAACTCTTCATCTCTTTTCCCATTGAGTCACCCATATAAGCAATAAGTTGGTCTCTCACATTAGGGACAAATAGAAATTGATGCCTTTCTCCTTCATCTGTCATCTAGAGAGAGAATCCATGGACAAAACTTTCTGGGACACAAATCCCTCCCCTAATGACCACCTTAGGGAATCAGGGTCTTTGTTGTTATGTCTGTGTTCCTGAGTCTAGCACAGTGCCTGGCCCATGAAAGGTGCTTAGGAATTGCTGGATGAATTATCTAACGGTGAACTTTGAATCTTGAACTGACCTGTCAGTTTTCAAATCTCTCTCCTCCCAGATGTTGGTCAGTGTTCAAAAATGTCAACCAATTTTATTGAACCCTAAGTGTCCAAAATATGTATTTAGGAGAGTAACTATGTTGCTGAAAGCAGTCCTTTAGAGTGTCTGCCCACGTGCGTGCTTGCTCGGGGCTGGCTTGCTCGGGGCTGTCTCTCCTCTCCTCCCTGCCCAGCCCTGCTGCCTCTCCCTCCTCAGAGGGATGAAGCAGGCTTGGTTAGAAAGGTATTCCAGGCCAGAGTGCGGTGCGGAGTCAGCTGTCTTGTTGTGACTTGGTCTTTCGCCAGGAGCACTGCACCGGATACTGTCAGGACGGTATCCTCTCTCTCAAGCTTTCCAGAACCCATCTGTGAGCTGCAGCCTCTGGCCATAGTCTCTTCCACTGAGGAAGTGAGTGATGAATTAGACCTAGATGCTCTGTTTTACAGATAAGACAAACTGGGGTCCCCATAAGGCAAAGCAAGTTGGCAGAGGCCACTGTGGCAGGGCCAGGACTCCTGACTCCCAACTGCCTGGTGAGATTGATGCCACAGTTTACGCCGTATAACACCTTCTTTGTTGTTTTTGTTCAGTCACTAAGTTGTGTCCGACTCTTTGTGAGCCGTGGACTGCAGCACACCAGGCCCCCCCTTCCCTTCCTGTCTCCTATGGTTTGCCCAAGTTCATGTCCTTGAGTCAGTGATGCTATTCAACCATCTTATCCTCTGTCACCTTCTTCTCCTTTTATCTTCAGTCTTTCCCAGCATCAGGGTCTTTTCCAATGAGTTGGCATTTCACATCAGGTGGCTGACACATGTTAATTCAGTTTCCCCAACAACCTGCCAGGTAGATAGAAGTAAACACATCTCGTAGAAGAGGAGTCTGAGGCTCACAGAGTTTGTGGCTTGCCCAGCTCTCATGCAGCAGAGTGGTAGCCTCAAACGGAAAGAGAGGAGAGGACATCTGGGCAGGGACAGAGGGGACCTCTTGAGTCAAGTTGGAGGGCAGCCTAGGTGGCAGAGCCCTGGATAACCTGTTGGTGCGTTCTCTCATTTCTCTCTTTTTTTGGTCGAGTGGCATGCAGGATCTTAGTTCCCTGACCAAGGATTGAACCTATGCCCCCTGCAGTGGAAGCTTGGAGTCCTAACCACTGAACCAGCAGGAAAGTCCCACAGTACATTTTTTTTTTTTAATTGGAGTATAATTATTTTACAATGTTCTGTTCATTTCTACTGTACAACAAAGTGAATTAGCTATGTGTGTACATATATCTGCTCCCTCTTGAGCCTGCCTCCCACCCTGCTCCATCCCACCTCCTTAGGTCATCACAGAGCACCAAGCTGAGCTCCGTGTGCTAACAGCAAGTTCCCACTCGCTATCTGTTGTACACATGGTGGTGTATATATATCAGTGCTACTCTCCCAACTTATCCCACCCTCCCCTCTGACTGTACATTCTCTATGGGTAAGACTGAAAGCCACAAGGGCCAGCGTGCCAATGCCCAGGACCTTAAGAAATCAGACTGAGCTAAAGCAAACAGGCAGGTGATGGCAGGAAACATTATGTTTTCTTAAACATATCATGGTGAATCTCCAGAAGGACGCTGAGAAAGGTCCCAGTAGCAGTGGTATTAGAGACAAGGGAGGGGGTTATTTTTTCCTAACTCAAAGCCATACATCATAGAGCTGATTTCCAAATAATTTTGGTGCATGACTTCCTATGTTCACTGGTGCTCGAAGGGCCCGGTTTCCCTGGGGTCTCATATGGCCCCTCCACTCATGCGATGACCCACACTATCTGCTGCTCTGCCAGAGGAAGCCCTACCTAGCAGAGACACACATGATTTGAGAGAACTGGCATGGTGATATTTTGTCAGAATTTCAAAAACCTGTCTCCAGCACTGCAAAGTGGTTTACAAGAGTCTTGGGATGGAGACTGAGTCATTAGCTCTATTTTGGCGGGAGGGTGTGGGGGGAATGTGTTGTTTCAGGGGGAGGTGGAAATCATGGGGAGAGATTTGGGTTTGGTGTAGAAAAATGCTTATCCGACAGATGGGATGGGTTCTGATGCTGAGGTCCTCACAGCTGGAGATGGCCACATCTGGGCTGGACAGAGATTTTAGCATCATGGTTGGGGGGAGCGGGGGCTGGACCTCTTACCTTCAGGACCCCTTCCAAGCTGGGATACTGTGCTAGAATACTGCAGCCTTTGGTCTGTTCTCATACTATGAGGGAGACAGCCCATTATCATTGTGTTCTCATTAACAGCCACTCACCAGAGCTTAGAATGGAGGCGGCCATCTGCCCGATTTAAGCCATGACCCCTTTCGGCCACAGTTGCTTAAGCCGGATAAGAAGGGAAGCCCTACTGGTTCTGCTTGCTCGGTTGGTGTAGCCCTGCCTGGGTGTCTCTTTTCTCCCCGTGGCCACTGCTGAGGAGTCAGAGATGCGCGGGGGATGGTTGTGGCCGCTGCCAGCTCTCAGCCAAGTGCCTGGGTGTGTGTGAGCCCGAGTGGGCGGGAGGCACAGATCCCGCTCACAGCCTCGCGGCTCGGCTGCAGGCGAGACAGTGGTCACGCTTAGCTGTCATTAGTCTGGATGCGGGGGCACGCATTCCATATTGGCTGGACGAGGGCTGCAGGCATGTCGGATCACCCAGCAGCCCTTCTATATCTTTTTGGTGTGTTTCTCCCCATCAGGCTGGGTTAGGGGCTGATAAGCTCATGGCAGCTCTGGAACCCCTTTAGCCCACATCGATGAGGGGTGTGATCCAGAGGAAGGCTCCTGCTCATCGAGTCTGGCCTCAGCAAATGCGTGATGAAGGGGGACCTTGCCCAGCCCCTGGCCAGGAGGGATCGCCACCGTGCTAGATTCAGGAGGAAAGCCAACCTAACTGGGGATGGGTGACCACCTGGTGCAGCCCTTGAGAGGGTCTCTTACATATTTCCCTTTTCCCTCAGCCCTCTCTCTCCTGACTCACCAGGTGCCTTCCATGGCCATTCCAAGCTCTCTGGACACCATGGAACCTGGTGTGTTCCGGGTGGCACTGGGGTTGGCTTGGGAAGCCTCCAGCATAGAGTAGAGGTGGGTGCTGGAGTCTGGGCTCTAATCTGAGTTTGAATGTGAGCACCACCCTTCACTAGTTGTGTGACCTTGGCAGAGAACTTAATTTCTTGGTGCTTCAGTTTCTTCAAGTATGGCATGGATGACAGTAGTTGCTTCCTCATGTGTTTATGAGAATTCAATGCGTTCCCTGGTGGCTCAGTTGGTAAAGAACCCACCTGCAATGCAGGAGATGCCGGAAGATCCCCTGGAGAAGGAATTGGCAGCCCACTCCAGTATTGTTGCCTGGGAAATCCCATGGACAGAGGAGCCTGGCAGGCTGCAGTCCATGGGATCGCAAGAGTTGGACACGACTGAGTGACTTAACTGCTACTACCACTACCTACAGAGCACTTAGAAAAGTGTCAGGCATGTATTAAGTGCTGGGAAAGTGATACCTGTTACTGGGAATGGCCCTGTTGGGCCACCCTGTGTCTATCTCTTAGCCTTCCCCTGCCTGGAACATCCTTCTCCACTCTTCCATCAAGTGCTGAATCTTCCCCTTTCCTAAATCCTGCTTTAAATTCAGTTATTTCTAAGAGCCAAGAATCTGCACCCAGTTTGGAAAGCTCTTCTAGAAGTCTCAGAGCGCAAGAGGTATGCATGCTGACCGAGTCACGCATGGCCTTACACTGATGTCATTGGTCCATCCTGCCTGTTTTCACAAGCATTTTAAAAACCTTATTTGAATTCCATCTGTCCCACAAACTTAAGAGCATCCTGAGAGATTGGATTCTATCTTCTTTACCTTTCCAGTGTCATGGGCATTTTCCCCTGAAGTAATGGTCCCCACTACTGGCTAGTGGATCTGAGTGATTGCCCATCTTAAAAACCTCCCTTAACCCCACATCCTTCTTCGGCGAAACTCCATTTCTCTTCTTCCCATTGCAGAGAAACTCTGCAAAAGAATTCTAATGCAAAGCTGTCTCTATTTCTTCTCTCTTACCTAGTCCGTAGGACCACCTCCCATCAGATTTTCACTCCCACCCACAGTGCCTCCATGGCCTCATCCAATCACCTGTCTCCAGGACTCATTTCACCGGCAGCATTTGATATAGTCTTTCACTCCCTCTTCCTGGAAAGGCTTCTTTCTCTTGGCTTCTGGGTCACACTCCGTCTTGGTTCTTAGCCTCCCTCACTAGCTTCCAGTTTCCTTTGCTGTTTCCTTCTCCTGTCTCCAACCTCTCAACCACATATGTATGTGCCCCAGGGTTCTGTCCTTAGACCTCTTCTCTTTCCACCCACTGCTTAGTGATCTCATCCAGCTTCATGGCTTTTGATGCTACGACTCTCCAATGTCATCTCCAATTCTGAAATCTCCCCATAACTCCAGACTTACATGCCTTCTCCTCACACCCTCTTGGAGGTCTAAGAGAAGCTCAAACTCGATGTGTCTAAACTCGAGCTGTTGATGTTCCCCTTCAAACCTGTTTCTCATACCATCTCCTCCATTTCATATATGGTGATGGCATCCTACCCCTTTGGACTTAGTTCCCTACCCTTGGAGTCATACCTGATCCCGTCTCTCTCTGATATTCTGTATGCTCCCCTTCAGCAGATCCTGTGTGCTGCATCTTCCAGAACCCAACCCCTTCCGGCCACCTCTGCTGTGGCTTTCCTGTTCCAAGATGGTAGTCTGTCTCCCCGGATCACTGCAAAGCTTTCCTGCTGCTTTCTCTGCTTCTTTCTTGCCCTGCCACTTTTGTTTCTCAGGATGGCAGCAAGGATGATTCTTTTAAAATATAAGCTGGATCATGTCTGCCCTCTGCTCAGCTCCTTCAATGCCTTCTCATCTCAAGTCAGAGGAAAAGAAAGAGTCCTTGTGGAGTCCCTCCCTTGGGTTCCTCCACGGTCTGCCCCCTTGTTCTGTTACTTTTTTTCCTCTTTCCTTACCCTCTGTCTCTTGCTCACTCCATACCAGCCTCCACCCCCTGGCTTCCTTGGTGTCCTCTCTGCCTAGGACAAGCCTCACCTAGATGTGTGTGTGGTTCCTGCTCTCATTTCCTACCATTTCTCATGCCCACCATTTCTCTCTCTCTCTCTTCCTTGCTTTTTTTTTTTTTCTAATAGCACTTGTCACCATCTGATAAACTGGGTCCTATTTGTCATTACGCATCTTCCTGTCAACCAAGGCCCTTTGTTTTGTTCTCTGCTGTTTCCCGGGCATGTAAGGCAGTGCCTGGTACACAGAATCTTGCCTAGCTCATGCTCAGTCTTGTCCGACTCTTTGCGACCCCGTGAACTGTAGCCCGCCAGGCTTCTCTGTCCGTGGAATTTTCCAGGCAAGAATACTGAAGTGGGTTGCCATTTCCTCCTCCAGGGTACACAGAAGGTGCTCACTAAATGTCTACTGAATGAGTGAGCAGTGCAAACCCAAGGGAGGGCCCTGAGGAGCTTCAAATTTGAAAGCTGTTGGAAGGCAGATGGTCCCACTCGCAAAGCACTTCTAAACAAGCATTCCTCTAAACGAGGACAGTGGCCCTGCTGGCTTCCTGTCCCCAGGTTCTCTGGCCCCTGCGGCAAACCCTAGGTACTGGGGTCAATCTCCACCCCACTGAGGAAGTCCAAGCCAGCAGGTTAATGACTCAGCATCAAAACCAGTCTTGGCTGCTGGTCCTACTTTGTCCCTCAGATCCAAACCCCGAGCTGTTGACTAAGAATCCACTCCGAGCTGTGCAGCTGCCCCAGGGCTCAAGCTTCTGTCTCGTCATCAAGTCTGAAACCCCACTCTCATATGTTGACTGTGTCCGAGCTTCCCCCCTGGACTCTGGCCAGGCCTTGCTTGCCTCAGTCTTCCTAGAGTCTGGGGACCTGAATCTGGACCCAACCTCCCAGCTAGGACCCTGCCACCTGCTCCCAGCTCTTTCCCGAAGCTGCCAGTTTTGACCAGGGTACCTGCCTTTTGTCTGCCACAGATTTTCCCAGTGCTAGACCCAGCCTGTCTGCTTGTCCTCAGAGTCACAAAATCTTGATGGTGGCCAGGGAACCCCAGGATAACCCATTCCACTTTTGAAGAGCTCAGAAGACCAGTTTTCCTATCTGTCAAGCCACAGTCTGTCTCTCTGTGGGCTCTGCCTGTCTCTCAGGAGCTGACAGAGCAGGCCTAGTGCTCTTCCCGCCAACAGCGGCTCTCAGATCTGAAGCCCTGTCATTTCACAGCCCCCAGCAGCTCCTTTCTTTCAGAGATTCATCATGAGTGCCTCTGACGGTTGCTTCTGTTTCAGTATCTGGATTCTACTCACCATCCCGGTCACTGTCCTCTGAATGTGGGCTTTCTCTCCTCTCCTTTCCAGGTGGGATGTGGTCTCCAAATCAGAGACAGCACTCCCCTCATCTACTCCCGGTCCCCCACCACACGTGCTCCAGCCTGATGGGGTCTGGTCTCCAGGTTCAGAGCCCCCGGTCGGACCCAAGCACTGACTGACCAGTGTTTCAGTTAAAAAGAAAAAAGCCCATCTGGGTCTCCACCTATGGCTGTGAGAGGCATGCCCCCTCCCCCGCCCCAGCTCCTCTCAGGCTGGCTTTGCTCTTGACCCCAGAGCGGATGCTCTTTGAAAGCCGGCGGCACGTTGCCCCCCGTGTCTGAAGATATCTGTGTTAAGGAGGCGGGTGCTGGGAGGTTCCCCAGCTTGTGTCACCCCTGTGCTTTCTTCCACAATGTGCTTTTCCATCCTTTATAGAACATGGTCTTTCAAGCAGAGGGTGACACAGTCAGGGGAGGGAACGCCACTTTGCTGGCAGCACTCATAAATTTCCCCCAGTGCCAGGGATCTAACAACATGAGACTTTGAGCTTTCAGCTCACAGATGAAAGAACAGGGATTTTCCCGGAGATGACAGGAAAGGGAGGCAGATAGCCCTGGGGGCCTCTGCAGGAAGCTCTGCTAAGGGCTTGCCCCAGCAAGGCACCAATTCTGGCCTTCAGGGGAGCATAGTGGCGGTGGGTGGTCCCACACCTCTGGGCAGCCATTGGGGAGCCCCAGGCCGGGGGACAGGGAAGCGGGGAGCTTTCCGAAGGCCATCGTGGGGACACTCCCTGCTCTCCCTGAAGCCCTTGGGGTTTCTGAACCTAAAGGGACCTTTACCTTTAATGTCAATTTCCCTTTTAGAGCCAGTTGGGAAAACCTTGAGTGCTAAAGGAATTTAAAATGGAAATGAGTGGAGTTGGTGGAGGTGAAATAGCATATAAGTGAATATAAGTATCTGTGGATTCACCCCGGTTGGAGCTCTCGCTATATTTAGCCAACTTCTTCCTCGTCTGCCCAGGAATTATCTTACCAGCTGAGCCACAAGGGAAGCCCAGGAATTATCTATCAGAGAGTAACACTGGCCTCTGGGCAGGACTGCTCTTGGCGGGGTGGGCAGGGGGCTGTTGCTGTTGGCTTGTGAGGACAGCCTGGTGGGCTTCAGTTTGGATCTTGATTCAGTGCCTGTCTTACCATGAGGTCATAAGGATGCTCACCTGGGGGAGCTTGGGGTTCACATTCACATCTTCATATCCTCAGCATCATGGACAAGGCACCCTTGAATTAAAAATCCATGGGTGTGACTCTCCGTTACTAGCCATGTTCCTTTAGGCAAATTATTCAACCTTTTCCATGCTCAGTGTCCCTTCTGTAAGCTGGAGATAATACTTTACCACAGGAGGAGGTTATCATATTAATTGAAAGGAGATATGTAATATCATATGTACCATCCATGGTTTGTAGCATCTAGTAATATTTAGTAAATATTAATTCCCTTTCTTTTGTTTCTTTAAAAAAACAGTAGTTTGCCCAATATTATGGCAGGTGTAATTCTGGGTGGCATTGCAGGGCTGTTAAATGGAATTGGGCTTTATTGACATACAAACTTGAAAATGAATTAGCAAGTGACCCTGGGCAAATTATTTAGCCTCTGTTTTCTACTAGATAATGGGGTAATTATACACACCCTATATACTGAGATTTATGTACGATAATGTATCCAAAACGGATAGCACAGTGCCTGATAATTAGTAGTTCAATAAATAGTAGTTATTAAAAATAGTTCTACTATAGTTATTCTTACTATAACTTTCTCCTGCTGCCATAACAAATTACCACAAACTCAGTGGCTTAATCCAGACAAATTTATTAATTTATGGTCAGAAGTCAGGCTGAGCTAAAACTAAGATGTCAGCAGGACTGTGATCCTTCTTGGAGGCTCTAGGAGAGAATTCATTTCCTGCTCATTTTGATTGTTGGCAGAATTCAATTCCTTGCAGTCACAAAATCAAGGTTCTTGTTTTATTACTGGCTGTCAGTGGAGGTTGTTCCCTTCTTCCCGAGTGCTGCATGCCTTGGCTCATGGCCCCCTTCTTCCATTCTCAAAGTTCTGGGTCACTTCATTCTCACATCACAGCTCCCTGACCTCAGCCAAGGAAATGTTCTCCAATTTTAAGAACTTACCAGATTATATTGAGCATGCTGAGATGATCCAGGATAATCTCCCCATCTCAAGGTTTGGAACCTTAATGACATCTGCAGAGTCTGTTCTGCCCTGGAAAGTAACACGGTGGTGGACTCCGGGAATTAAGACACGGACATCTTTGGGGGCCATTATTCTGTTCTTCTGTTTGGATGGCTTCCAAGATAGGAGCCTGAGCCTCTTGAAAGCCTTCTCATGAGCAGAGCTGTATGCAGGGGACCACACTTGTCCTTGGAAACTGGCCCCAGGCCAACCCTTGACCCGATTGCCTGACTTCTGTTACGGTCAGCCATTCTGCATGAGAACCAGACAGCCCAGAGCCCTGAAGCGGATGCGTTTCCTCGATGGGCAGAGGGAACCTGACAGGACAGCCACATGGCTGTGACTGAGACTGTGCCACAGGAGAGAGAGCGCGAGTCACAAAGGGACTGTGTAACGGGAAGCTCTTCATCATGTTGATTTAACGTGTCAGGGTTCCAAAGGAGTAACCTCCAAGTAGAGTGTTATCTGGGGCCGCGTCACGTGGGCTCTGCTGGGCTTGGCTTGGAGTGATGTGTTTATTTCCTGCCATGGGGCCAGGGAAGAATTATGTCCCCCCAGAGTCTCAGCAGACTCTCTTACTCTGCTTGTCATCCTTCCAGAAAGGGACAGATCCTCTGTTGTTTTAGGAAAGCATGTGATATTGGAAGATACTGCCATGAGTCAGGAGTTAGGAAACCTGGGCTTTAAGGCTGATCCAGCTTGTTTCTCTTGGTCCTTATTTAACACTGACAGTGCCCTGCAGTGGGCTGAGGCTCTGTGGGAAATACTGGGAACAGGATATTTTGTTGTTAATGTTCTAATGTGAAAAGGCAAGACTCAGACATGAAGGAACTCCAGGGTAGCACAGAACAGAGGCATTGAGTGCTAATGGGCTGGTTCCAGAGTTAAGCAGTGGTCGTCGGCACTTTGGGCTTCTTTTTGCCTTCAGGATATGTCACCTATTTCCATCTAATGAAAGGATGGGGGCCCATCACTTTCAAGGACTGTATCCCGGGGCTGGAATGACATTCACATGTATTGAGCATCTAATATGTGCCCATCACTGACTATAAATTATATAATTTAATTTTTGCAACAGTCTTCAGAGGTGGGTTGGATGGTGCCTGGTCTGTAGGTATGGAATCCAAGGCTTGGAGGGATTGAGGTCACCCATGAGGAACATAGAAGATCCTGGATTTGAACCCAGATTTCTTTGGCCGCAAACCTGTGCTCTCTCTGTCGTACTAGGTGCCTCTCATTCTTGCGCCCACTGTACTCCCTTCGAGGAACCCCTGGGAGGAGTGGGGAGAAGGTGACCATGAAGGAGGTCTACCCAAGACCCCTAGGACACTTTGATTTCTTTCTTTCTCTCTCTCTGTTTTTTTGCTGCACTGGGTCTTCATTGCTGTGTGCAGGCTTTCTCTATTTGCGGCAAGCAGAGGGTACTCTCTCACTGCAGTGGCTTCTTTTCTTGTTGAGCACGGGCTGTAGGCCCTAGGGCTTCAGTAGTTGTGGTACACAAGCTTAGTTGCCCCAGGGCATGTGAATTCTTCCCAGACCAGGGATTGAACCCATGTCCCCTGCGTTGGCAGATGGGAGTTCCTTGATTTCTTTAGAGAAGCAGAAGGCAGATGCCAAGCCTGAGCCCCCCTCATTGCCCTCTCCTGCCCTTGCAGGTTTCCTTTGCAAACATTGGAGAGAGAGAAATTAACTTAAAATTGAACCACAGGAGTAGCACTGAAGGCACCTTTAGGCTAAAAACAAGAGCAGAGGCTGCGCTGCTCGGAGGGGACGAATCTGCTCGCTGCCTTTATTTATAGCCGCCTATTTATTAGATTCCAAATGATGTTTAACCAGGAATCATATGGCAGTGATCTTTGATTACTTATGCGGTTAATGGCTGAACATATATTATTATTGCTATTTATCCTGCCCTGTTAAATGTATCCGGTGCTTCTCTCCCGGGAAGGCGCCAAGGAGAGGGGCCCAGAGGGTCCCTGCCTTGTAAGATCAGCACAGTGCCCCTGGGGAAGGAGAGTGAAGGTGGCTTGACTGGTGACCAGGTGACAGGCTCTGCCAGGAGTATTTTTAAATTATTATTATTATTGTCCACACTGCATAGCATGCAGCATCTTCCTTCCCTGACCAGGGATCGAACCCACACCCTCTGCGGTGAAATCACTGAGTCTTCACCATTGGACTACCAGGAAGTCCCAGGAGAATTTTTTTTTTTTAAAGGGGGGGCAATCTTTTGAAATAGAGGGAGTGGAGATGGGAGTTGGAGAGGACACTCTGAAAGGGAAAGAAGAGTATAAAGTAAGAGAGTAAGAGTTGGGACTTTTGGAGTCAGAAATATCTAGCCTTATAATAATGTTATTAAATATTTGTTATGTACCAGGGACTATGCTGTTCAAAATCACTTAATGCTGCCATCATGTCCATTTTACAGATGAGAAAGCTGAGGCTCAAAGAGTAAATAAGCTACCCAGGATCACACAGCTGGTATGAGGCTGGAGCCAGCATTAAAACCCACAGCCTGTCTGCCTCTGGAGACCGTATACTCATTATTACTGCCCTGCCCTACTTCAAAACCAGTGTCCTCTCCTCTTTTACTTGCATATGTGCTCAGTCCCTCAGCCATGTCCGACCCTTTGCGACCCTTTGGACTATATCCTGCCAGGCTCCTCTGTCCATGGATTTTTCAGGCAAGAATATTGGAGTGGGTTGCCATTTCCTCCTCCAGGGGATCTTCCAACCCAGGAATCAAATCCACATCTCCTGTGTCTCCTGCAGCGCAGGCGGACTCTTTACCTGCTGAGCCATGGGGGAAGCTCCCTCTTTTGCTTAAGCTTAACTTTTTGAGTAAACAGTCCAGGAAGAGAACGGAAATCGTGTACCTGAGGCCTGGAAAGAGTACGAGGCTGAAGTCCTTGACTTCCCCTGTGCTCTCCTGAGGTGCTTAGGATGAACTGCCAGCAGTCTCCAGGGCACGTCGTGCCCAGGGCCCCTGGAGTGGACCGCTGGGGTGGGGCAGGGATTGGGAGGTTCAGGATGTTGAGTAAAGCTTCCTCGGCTTCTTTGCCCAAGCCTCAGGGTGGGGCCACCAGGGCATCTGAAGGTAGAGGTGGGGGGGCCTGGGCACTTCTGGGCCCTGGTGCCCAAGGATCGGAAGCCGTAGCATCTCCACGCCCCCACCCCCAACATCTAAGGAAGGCTCTAATGGGGAAGAAGCTCAAGAAGCGCCTTTCTGGGGCACCTGAAGCCTTTGCAGGCAGGCTGCAGACCATCCAGACAGCCCCACCCTTCATCATCACGCCCCCATTTCCATCCCTGCCCCGTGAACACTTGCCATCAGGCATCCTGCCCTCCAGACACACTGGGGCCCCAGAGCACCTCTGCATCTCTCATCCCTGGGCCTTTGCTCTGTCTGCCTTATCTCCTTATCTCCTCACCCCGACTCCCCCTGCAGAATTTTCTTCAAAACCTCGCTCTTCCTCTAAGAAAATTTCTGTGACTGTCCTTTCCTTCCCCATAACAGGGCTGTCTGCCCTTCCCTGCTCCACAGTGCGCTGTGGGCAGCCAGCTCCACCCAAGCCTTCGGCTCATGGCACATAGTGAGGAGAGTCAGGCATTGGTTTCCCTGGGGGGCAAGACTGCCCCTCGCAGCCTTGCTCACAGCAGGTGCTCAGTAAACACTGGTGGAATGAATGAATGACTCAGCTCTTACCCCCGGCTGCCATGAAGAAGGTGTTTGTGCCCCTTGGGACTGTATACCCTGCGACTTTGAAAATGGGGACCACATGAGCTAAGTTACGCATCCTGAAACAGAACAGCAAGGAGCCTGGAACATTCTGGTGGGAGTGGAGGTGTTAGCCAGCTGAGTGTCTCAGAATTTAGAAAGGAGGAGAAAGAGACTCGGACCAGGAGCATCCTCCCTGCGCCCCTCCTCTCCCCATAAGTCGATGTGCAGTCTTTGGTCTTTTCAATTCTAGCAGGCACACCGTTGGAGCATTTGACCTTTAGAAGGAGGACTGTGTGCTTGGGCTGGCATCACAGGGGCCCCCTGCCCGGTGTGACTCTGATGCCCGACTCCCACCCGGGGAGGCTTGGCCCCACAGTGGGATGGACCAGCCTCCAGCCCTTTCACCCATCCCTCGGTGCCCGTCCCTTCATCTCTGCAGACATCACCAGCAGCTGCCTGGGGTTTGGCCAGATGCCAGGGCCCTTGAAGAGAGGCCCCTTAGATCGGCTCAGGAAGGGATGTGGTTGGAGGAAGAGTAGAGAGGATTGGGGAAGATGCAGGTGGGGGCAGGATTGTGCTCGGAGAAGTCTGGGGCTCAAGCGGGAAGCCAGGGAGGAGAGTGAGCCCCAGGCCGTGCGAACTGTTGGATGTTCAAGGGTCACGTCACCGCTCTGGGCTCCCGTTTCTCCGGCCGTGGTCCCCCCAGCCCTGTCCCACCTGGGGTTCTGTGTTTCTGGGCAGCTCCTCTCTCTGGAGGCTGCAGCATATGTGAGTGTGCCTCCACCTCCTCTGTTGTTTTCTCTTCCCTCTGCCCCGCTCAGCAGTTACTGTCCACCTGGGTCTAGATTATCCCCTGATTAAGTGCCATTTAGCTGTTGGCTGCCTGTTCACTCAGTTTTATAGACACATTCAGCGAGGCACAGGGGCCAAGGCCTGATTTTGGAGAGGAGGGTAATGAGAACAGGGCAGCGGCGGCCCACTTAGATTGGATTTTAATAAAGTTTCCAGCTAGCCTAAATCATCGCATCACAGGCGGCCCAGAGATGGCTGAGCAGAACTGGTCAGCCCCCCACTGCTGCCTTCCCTGGCTGGGGCAGGCCGGAAAGTGCAGGATTGAGGTTGAGGGTGGGGCATGGAGGTAGGGGTCTGCTGGAGGGGAAGTGCTCATCTCCAGCGGAGGACCCTCCTTGACAGCAAGGGTAGGGCTGTTGGGAAGCATGCTCGAGGTAAAGGGTCTCCGAGGGGAGGCAGGATGCCTGCTCCTTCAGCAGCTGTTAATTAGTTGCAGATGATGAGATAATTCATAAAAATTAGCAGTGATTTCCTTCATTGTGTTAATATCACCGGGCAATAAAACTGCTGTTAAGGATGACTTTTCTCTGCATCGAAGAGCAGGATGTCAAGGAAAAAAAAGAGCCCTCAGTGGGGTGGAGGGAGGGAAAAAGAAAAACAGAACTGGTGAGAGAATGACAGGGGGGGTGATTTCCAAGCTTTGGCTGGAATCATCGGAAAGAAGTCAAATTGAAATGCAAATCCTGTGTCTCTCTGAGCCCTGGCTCAGAAGAAATGCATTTGGTGGTGTCACCTTGGCAGGCGATGGGCAGCCAGACGGACGGCGGGGAGGGCTTCCCCCAGCTGCTCAGTGGAAGGGAAGATGGCCATGGACTCAGCTTCCGTCCCCATCAGGGAGCTGGCCTGGGCCCCCAGGAGAATCCTCCAGAGAAGAGACGTGCTTGCTTATGAGGCATGTGAAGCCCTGCATGATCTGGCCTTGACCCCTTCGTCTGCATCTCTTAGAGCATTTCTCCTGTCTCACCCAGCTCTGCGCACACTGGTCTAAGGTCGGTTTCTTGAATGTGCCCCCCGCCTTCCTGTCTTTGGGCCTCACACATACTTTGTCTAGACCATAATTTGACCTCCTCTCCATTTCTTTCATCTCTGTGTAAAGTGTCGTTTCTGTAGATGAGCCTTTTTTGAGCTGTACCACTCACTCCTGACACAGTGTCCACATTGCTTATGGGGAGTGAGAGATGGATGAATAGAGTCTTTTCTTTTTAAAAACAAAAAGTTATTTCTGGCTGTGCTGGGTCTTCGTTTCTGCAGGCAGGTTTTCTCTAGCTGCAGTGAGCAGGGGGCTAGTCTCTCCTTGCGGTGTGCAGCCTCCTCACTGACGTGGTTTCTCTCGTGAAACACTGGCTCTCCAGCCAGGGCTCAGTTGCTGTGGCATACAGGTTTAGATGCCCTGCGGCATGTGGGATCTTCCCAAACCAGGGATCAAACCCCTGTCCCCTGCATTGGCAGATGGGTTCTTAGCCACTGGACCACCAGGGAAGTCCTGGATGAAGAGTGTTTTCTCTGCTTAAACCCTTCCCCAGTCACTTGTTACCTCCAGGTTCAAACTCGAGTGCATATTCATTTGCTAGGGCTTCTGTACCAAAATACTGAGTGGCTTAAACAACAGATAATTATTTTCTCACTGTTCTGGAGGCTGGAAATCCAAGGTCAAGGTGCTGGCCAGGCATGGTTTCTCCTGAGGCCTTTCTCCTTGACTTGCAAATAACCACCTTCTCACCCTTTTCTCACGTGGCGTTTCCTCTCTGCACATGCCCTTCTGGGGTCTCTGTGTGTGTTCTGATTTCCTTTTCTTTCCAGGACACTAGTCAGATTGAATTAAGACCTGCCCTCATGACCTCATTGTGACTCACTGGTCTCTTTAAAAGATGTATCATGAAATACAGTTACAATCTGAGGTACAGAGGATTAGATTTCAACATATGGATTTTAGAGGAACCCAGTTTGGCCCATAACAGCATCCCATGTGATCTAGTCCCTGCCCATCTCACCAGTCACATCTCCATCCACCCTCTTAACTCTGTTCTGCCGAATGCCCCCTACACATGTCCTACTTTACCTGTCACCATACTCAGAAGCATTTTGTGCATGTGTCTGCCTGATGAATCCCTGCTCATTCTCTAAAACCCAGTTTAAATGTCACGTTCCCCAGGAAGTGTGCCCTGGCACCGTCTCTCCCCCCTTTTACTGTTCACACTCTCCTAGGTCATCTTGCTTTATGAACACCTGTATTGTAACAGCTTTGCTTACGACTTACCATCATCTGTGCATGCTTAGTCATATCCGACTCTTTGCGACCCCATGGACTGTAGCCCGCCAGTCTTCTCTGTCCATGGAATTTTCCAGGCAAGAATACTGGACTGGGTTGCCATTTCCTTCTCTGGGGGGTCTTCCTTACCCAGGGCTCGAACCTGGGTCTCTTGCATTGGCGATGGATTCTTGACTGTTTGAGCCACGACGGAAGTCTCCCCTGAACTTGCTGTGTTCTTTTGAGAGCATTGACTAACACAGAGAGGGTACTCTGTAAATTGTTGAGGGTACAAATGAATGCTCAAAACTTTTTTGAAAGCTCAAAAAATTATTTGGGTTTTAATAACCTAGGCCAGAAATGAAGTTGGCTCATATTAGGTGGTGACTGTGGGGATGGTGAGAAGTAAATGGATCTATTTGAAGTTGAATTGACCAGTCTTGGTAGTACGTAGATGTGGAGGATGATTGGAGGGTTAGGAATGACCAGCTTTCCAGCTTGACCAGCTCGATATCCAGAGGTGTTATTTATTAAGAAGGGGAAGAGTGGAATAGGAGCAGCCTTGGGATTGGTGGGGTAGGGGAGATCAGGAATTGTAAGATATTCAAGTCAACATGTTAGGCAGTCAAATGGTTATAAGATAGTAGATCTCAGAGGAGAGATCTTGGACAGACAGGTAATGGGGGATCATTGACATGTAAGTGTTATCCCCACCCTTGAGATCAGGCCATCCTCTAGGGAGAGAACAGTGTGGAGAGTCTTAGGACTGAGCAGCCTAAAATGTTTACTCAAAAAAGAAATATACCATTTTGCAAACTAGGCATGGTCTAATGAATCCACAATACATGGCATGATTGAAGTACCTACAAGACTTAACCAGCTGAAATATTTTAACTGTTAAGAAAGAATGGAAAACTGAAATTAAAAAAATATGTATATTACATATTTATTTGACTGTGGTGGGTCTTAGTTGCAGCATGCAGGATCTTTAATTGTGGCATGTGGGAACTGGTTCCCTGACCTGGGATTGAACCCAGGCCCCCTGTATCAGGAACTCAGAGTCTTAGCCACTGGACCACCAGGGAAGTCCCTGGAAAACTGAATTTTATATCTGGGGGGCATATTGGCAAATGATAGTAGACTAGCCATAGAAAATGGGAGAATGGTTTTGAAAGGCCAGCATGTCTCTTGGTAGACCAGCTGACACCACGTGAAGCCATTGTGACCTCACACCCTGTTCTTGATAAACACTAGTCCTGAGTGTCCATGTGCCAGGCTAGGAAAAGTTTTCCCTGGTGATGTGTTGGAAGATTCTCAAGGGATAAATCATGAGCACAGATTTTGCAAATAAGTGCAAAACTTTTCTAGATCATTAACACTTTCTGGTAAGCCTTTTTTTTCCTTTTTATGGGAGAAAGAAAAGTGGAACAAATAGAATGTACATCTGATTTAATTAATGACTGACTGATCCATTCTCTCATTCATACTCAATATTATGAACAAACAACTGTAAGTCAAGGTTAAGAAGAAAAAGAAGGATTATATTTGATTCCTGACCTCCAAGGGCTGGTGGAGACAGTACTAACACAGGTGAAAAATTGAATGACAGTGTAACACAACTTAATAACTATAAGAGGACAAAGCATTTAAGTGCCCAATGAAGGGTGCAGACAATATGTGGTACAGGAGCCTAGTAGAAGGAGAACTCACTCACTCTGTACCCAGGTTATCTAGGAAGGCTTTTCTGTCCTCATCTGATCCAATTGTTTATCTTGAAGAAGTGAATGAAGGATCCTTTTTAGGTTGTACAGGAAGTCAGATGGAATGGAATGGAATCTCCGAGCTTGCACTTCTGTGGAAGATGACATTTAGATCTGCTGCCATCTATTGGTGAGTGTGGAAAGGAGCCAGGAGTACGGTCCGCAGGTGGTAAGAAACGAAAGGTGCCAAGAAGAATCAGGTGTTGGCACCTACCTCTCTGGGATAAGTAAGCTTTTGTCCAGTCCGTTGTCATTAAAAATATGATCTTCAGGCCTGCAGCTTTGAAGTTACCTATTGTTGCTATTCAGTCGCTTAGTCATGCCCAACTCTTTGTGACCCCAGGGACTACCACGCTTCAGGCTTACCTGTCCTTCACTATCTCCCTGAGTTTGCTCAAACTCATGTCCATTGAGTTGATGATGCCATCCAACCATCTCATCCTCCATTGCCCCCTTCTCCTTCTGCCCTCAATCTTTCCCAGCATCAGGGTCTTTTCTACGAGTCGGCTCTTCACATCAGGTGGCCAAAGTGTTGGAGCTTCAGCTTCAGATCAGTTCTTCCAATGAATATTCAGGGTTGATTTCCTTTAGGATTGACTGATTTGATCTTGCTGTCCAAGGGACTCTCAAGAGTCTTCTCCAGTACCACAGTTTGAAATCATCCATTCTTCAGTGCTCAGCCTTTTTTATGGTCCAAATCTCACATCTGTACATGAAGTTACCTGGGATTATATTAAAATGCATAATCTCAAACTCTACCTTACACCTACAAAATCAGTATCTACAAGTTAAGCCCCCCGCCAAGGAGATTCTCATGTTCATTAAAGTTTAAGAAACATTAATCTGGTCCTGGTGATTTAAGAATCTTCTGGGCCCCTTCTCAGGCCTTCCTGGAGATTCCAATTAGTGGGACTAGGATGACACCTGGAAATTCGTATTTTTAACATGTACCCCCCAGATGATGACTTTTGTGCCATGAGAAAAGTTTTGAAAGCTGCAGTCCATGTTCCTGGGTCAGGTCAGCTATTCAGCATGCATAACCTGGACATATGCACTTCTCTTTCTATTGAAATCATTCTTTTCAAGACTACCAGCCAAAGGGCATTTTCTTGGTCTCCATCCTCTCAACCTCCTTTACCTCTATGCAGCAGTTACAGTTTGGGTGACCTCTTCTTTTTTGAAGCTCTCTCTTGATCGTGGTTTCCATTAGCCTTTCCTATTTTTTGACTCCTAACTACTTCTTTATCTTTCTTTCTGATTTTTCTTCTTCCCTGATCCCTTGACTCTCCCTTCACCTTTTCTGGGCTGTCTTCTTCACTTTGTGTCTGTAATTACCATCTCGATATGAACAACTTCCACATCAGCTATGTGTGGGAGGTCCCCATGTGTGATAGCATCATTCAGGCTGAGGGTCAGTCATGCCGCTCTCAGAGGCAGCAAGTATGTGGGCTTTAGAACTAAACCACCCTGAGCCTGAATCCTGCTGTCCACTTGGCAACTGATGGATCTGGAATAAATTAATTTACTTTTGAGTCTCAGTTTACCACTAGAGTGAGATGAAGAATATCTATTAATACTTCAGAGGAACATTTTTGAGACCAATTGGGAAATGTATATAAAATGCATGACACATAAGAAATGCTTCATAAATGTCATTCTTTAAAAAAAAATCTTCTCGATAGACACCTTCATTGAACTGAATTCATTGTACCCATGCTGCACTTTTTCAGCTGTGTCTTTGCTCACAATCTTCCCTCTGCTTGGATAATTTCCAGTTTTGCTGCCTTTCAAGGTCAAATTCTGTTGCCACCTTGGCACCAAAGTCTGTGATCAACTCAGCACCAAATCAGCTTTTGCACAAATGTCTGTATTTCTGTTACTCATGTAATACTTAAATCACTTATACCTTGTGTTATAATTGGTTAGGCATATGCCATCTTCCTTGCAAGAGTAAAAGCTCCGTTTGGACCAGGTTCCTGAACTTCTAATAGTTTTATTCCCCCAAAGGCCTGCAGAGTGCCTGTCTTTTATGCCAGGGAAGCTCAAATGTCCCACTGGTCATGAATGGACTGCATCACCTTTGACTGAGAAAGCCAAGACATTACTCTCCATTACATATGCTAATAGAAGAGCACTGATGTGGAGAATCCAAATAACCAACTGTCCCAACATTATTGCTGTTGGCTTTGGAAGGCATTGTGATGTTTCTGCTTCAGATTTACCTTGTTGATTATGTTTCATCAGGCACACATCAAAATGAGTCTGCATTCCATGAGCGTGCACCATCTGGGAAACTGAAGGGTGTGATCCAAAAATGCATTGAGCAGTAGAAGAAGCTAGTTTAAGATTTCAGCTGTCCAGAGATAATCGACAAAGTGAATAGTCAACCCCAATGTAATCAAGAGATGGCTATTTTATTATTATTCCTCTCAACTTTCTCTGATCAAACCCCTTTATAAAAATATGGTCATTAATTAGTCAAGGGAATGCTAATCATTTGTCATTGACATAAAATACCTCTGGTGATGGTGCAGAAGCTCTGTATTTTGAATTGATGCCAGCCTATTATAATAATGATGCCTTACATTTATATAATGATTTATAAAGAGCTTTCATGTATGTTATTTAATTTTATATTCTCGATGCCCTGAAGTAGATAGAGTAGGTCTCATTTTACTGTTTGACAGATGTGGAAACCATGGCTCAGAGAAGTTCAGTGACTTCCCTAGGCTCTCTTAGTTAGATCTAGGCAGAGTCAGGGATCCAGCTTTTGTATTTTTCCTCCATTAAGGAAACTCCTGTCATTTTTTAAAATGTTTATTATGATTCACTTGGAAGATTGCCAGGTGATTCTTTTTATAGTTTCCAGTTTTCTGGTGAAATTCTTTATTTTAATCTATTCTATTGATATAAATTTTCTTTCTGTTTTTTGAACAACAAAAGTTTCACATTTAGAGTCCTTTTCTTTGAACTTGGATATCTGGATCACCTGTGGGTCTGTTTCTATTGTCTGTTTTTTTCCCCTTGTTGGATTTTGGTTGTATGGTTCTAACTCTGGGTATACCTAATTTTTTTTTTTATTGAATGCTAGACACTGTATAGGCTGTAGGATGCTCTGATATTCAAGAGAGGGTTTACTCTGCTAGACAGAGTGCAACCAGTGATCTTAATCCAACTAAAGACTGAACCAAGTCCATGCAGGATTGTGTTTTGATGAGGTTTAATCTGATCTGTCCCTCTCCTTCACAGCGAGCACGAACTGAGAGCCTCGTGTGTTCACAGGGTCCCTTCACTTGATAGATCCTGAATTCTAGTCTTGTCTTTTTAGTAAGTTAATACTGCAGGAAAACTCTCTGCTTCATAGAGACTTTCTGCTTAGTTTTTTTTTTTTCCTTCTATTACATTCAGCTTTCAGAATTCCATAAGTGAACCCAGGGGAAAGCTGGCCATGCATTTGAGGCCCCTCTTGCCTCTAATTTTCTCTTTCTAGTCCTAATACTGCTGGAAGCTTTGCTGGCTTTTTTTGGTCTCCTAGCAGCAGCCCTGTGCCTATGTAAAATATCCTCAGCCTCTTGTCCTGCACTCAGAAATGGTGAATCCTTCCAGGTTAGAAGCAACTCTAGAATATGAGTTTGCCTCTCCTCACTTTCCCCCCTGGGTAGTTATATCCTCACTAATCCCCTTGCTTCAGCAGGTCTATGAGACCTTGCATGTGTATGTGTGTGCTCAGTCACTTCAGTCATGTCCAGCTCTTTGCAACCCCATGGACTGTTGCCTGCCAGGCTCCTCTGTCCGTGAGATTCTTAAGGCAAGAATACTGAGGTGCGTTGCATGCCCTCTTCCTGGGGATCTCCTGACCCATGATCAAACCTGTGTCTCCTACATCTCCTGTACTGCAGGTGGATTCTTTACCCACTGGGCCACCTGGGAAGCCCCGACAAGACCTGAACACAACTGCATTTTGCATTTCATCTAGCATTTCTGGTTGTTCTCAGAGGAAGTATTGATCTGCCTCAGACTCTCTCCTCCTACTCGGAAGTGGAAATCAAATGTTTATTCTCTACACAAAAAAAGCCACAGCTTACATGGGCAGTTCTTAGCTGGAGGTCTTGGGAGGTAGCCTAGCCAGCTGGGGGCGAACCTTCCCCAAGGCATTTATGGGTGTCTCTAGGCGGCCGGGAAGACAGGGAAATGGATGGGGTGTAACTCTGTGGCCTGGGAGGAAGGCATTCATTAGGCTGAGAAATGAGCATTCGGCAAGCTCAGGAGGCCTCACCACTCCATCAGGTTTCTAATGATTTTGTCAGAGTGTTAATCCCCTGGGTGAGCAGCAGCATTTTGATATCAGCAAACAGATTGTGTTTCAGCCCAGATCACCTAATATGGAGTGCTGCATGAGAGCTGAAAAAAATTCATCCTATTTTAATGAAGTTGAGAGAGGCCAGTT
Source organism: Cervus elaphus (assembly GCF_910594005.1). Classification (NCBI taxonomy): domain Eukaryota; kingdom Metazoa; phylum Chordata; class Mammalia; order Artiodactyla; family Cervidae; genus Cervus; species Cervus elaphus. The sequence goes on from NC_057815.1 coordinate 44,895,469, forward strand.
GGGATAACGAACATTGAAAATAGGGTGATGGGGCTCAGAGTGAGAATGGGTCGGAGAGGTAGGTGCTGAACACAGCACTGGTCCACATGCATTCCAAAATGGATGTACTTTGTACCTGGATACGAAAGGAGGAGATGCAATTGTACACACAGGGTGCTTTAGGGATGGTCTATTCTGGGGTGAACCCTTTCTGAATGTCTAGTCTGGCCCAGGTCCTGTGAATACAGAGATAAGGAGAACCAAAGTCCAAACCCTCAGGACCTCCCGGTCTGTTGGTAGGGGTTGACAAGTGGCCAAACAATTAATAATAGTAGTACTAGTAGTACTGGATGTAGGAATGTCCTGGCTGCACCAGGTCAGAGCAGGGATAGGGTTTAGGGGTGAGGCGAAAGCTTGAGCTGATCTTCCCAGTGAACCAGCTGGATGGGGTGGAGGACATTCTAGGCAGAAGGAACAGGTTGAGGAAATGTGCTGCTACAGTGCTGAAATAGCATGCACATGCATGTGTGCGTGCTAAATCTCTTCAGTCATGTTCAACTCTTTGTGACCCCACATACTGTAGCCCACCAGGCTCCTCTGTCCATGGGATTCTCCAGGCAAGAATACTGGAGCGGGTTGCCATGCCTTCCTTCAGCGGATCTTTTCAACCCAGGGATCAAACTGCATCTCTTATGTCTCCTGCATTGGCAGGTGGGTTCTTTACCATTAGCGCCACCTGGGAAGCCCCAACATATATGTGATCCTACAGAAATGCGGAGTTTTCATTTCTTCTGCCACTCCATGGTCAGATCTATTTGTCTTTAATGTTTATTTATTGATTTGTCTCTGCTGGGTTTTGGTTATGACACACAGGATTTTTTATTTCATTGTGACATGCGGGATCCTTAGTTGCAGCATGTGGGATCTAGTTTCCTGACTGGGGATCGAACGTGGGCCCCCTGCACTGGGAGCTCAGAGTCTTAGCCACTGGACCCCTAGGGAAGTCCCCCGGTCAGATCTTTAATGACACCGTGCTTGGTGAGAGCTTTTTGCCTGCATCCTGTCTCTCACTTCTTGAGTCTATCCTATATGTTGAACCATGTTTTATCCCTAACATGCACACCTGGCCATTGTTGTTCACCACTCAAGAACTTCTTAGGGTTCCTCTTTTTTTATAAAATAAAGTACAAAGTCCTTGGGATACATTAAGCCATTTAGTGATATGACTGTAACCTTGTCACCACCGACACCTTCCCCAACCCTACCCTGGAGGCCTGTTCCCTAGCTTTGTGTGTGGCAAGTTGCTTCAGTCATGTCTGACTCTTTGTGACCCCACAGACTGTAGCCCACGAGGCTCCTCTGTTCATGGGATTTTCCAGGCAAATATACTGGAGTGGGTTGCCATGCCATCCTCCAGGGGATCTTCCTGACCTAGGGAAAGAACCCGAGACCCAGGGATCAAACTCGAGTTTCTTATGTCTTCTGCATTGGCAGGTGGGTTCTTTACCACTAAGAAGAGACAACAGTAGTTGAGAGCCCAAACTTGGGGGCCAGGCTGGGAAACCCTTTCTCTGCCTTTACTGGGCCACTATTCCTATAGACAACCAGTGTTTTCCTGCCCCCATGACTTTGTCCATGGTCTTCCCCATGCCTGAAATGCCCTTCCCTGCCATCTTTGCCTGATAAAATTCCACTCTTTACTCCAGACCCGGGTCACATGTCACCTCCTCTCTGAAAGCTTCCCTGATCCTCTCTGTCAGAATGACTCATTTCTCCTCTGAGTTACTTAATAGTCTACCCCTCTGTTAAGATAAATCACCTTCAGCCTATCTTATAACTTTTGTGTCTCTGTCTATCAGTGACTGCCCCCGCCTCTACCAGGGAAACCTCCTTGAAGGTAGGGAGAATGCCTTATTCATCTCGTGGTCTCCATCACACCTCACGGTGCATTCCTGGTGCTCAATAAATATTTATTGATTGAGTGAATAAATGAGTATTGAATGGACTTTCCATGTGTTCTGCTCTTGATGTCTCTTATTGTAATTAAAGCTTTTTTTCTTTTTTGGTCGATTTCAGGCAAAAAGCAAGATAAATTTTACGTGAAGTTTGAGAAGGACTGTAAAAGTGATTTATGGGCAGATAGGAGATCTGTGCAAACAGGTGGGAGAGATGTTCATAGTCGGCTCTGCCCGCTCCTTTCGTTCCCCCAGACCCTAAAAGCAGAAGTACAGCTGCCTTCAGCAAGGCCAATGCCAAACCCCGATGCCCGCAAGCCCAATGTCCCTTGCCCCACCTGCCCTCCTGGCAGGTCAGCAGCTTTAGTGTATGGTATTGAAGTCCTGGGTAGAAATGCTGTCTCCTGAGAGTGTGTTTGGACATTTACGGCCGGTTTACACTTAGTGGGCACTCTGGAGGCCCATGATCTGGAATGGTCTTTTGGGGAGGGGCTTGTGCTCTGGAGCACATTTGCACCAGTGGAGATAGCTGTTTACTTGTCCAGCCATATTCTGTCACAGCAAGCCTTGGCGAAGCCCACATGAGGCTCAAACTTGTGACCTTGGCTTCCTGGCCTCACGCTCCAGTTGGCTGAGCCAAGCCCACAGCAGGCACTGGCTGCACCTGTCTCTGTATTTCGAGAGTGAGATTGGGCCCAGATAGCAGGCAGCCCAGCAGCCGGCGCCAGGGCCTGCCTGTCAGGAACTGGATGCCCAGAAACCTCGGTTCAGCTCGGAGAGTCAGAAAACCTCCCAAGTGGCCCAGATGGGTCCCAAAGTGGCCATTTCTCCCAAAACAGGGACAATAGCCCTGGGACCTGTGGTTTTTGTTTTTTGATGACTTTGCACCAACAAGCCGGGTATCTTGGCCCCCACCTTCACCACCAGCCAATGTTCCCAAAGCCCAGATTTAACTTTCTCTTATTTTAGTTTCAGGCCATTTCTTCTTTTAATGGTGTCCCCAGCTTCCTGAAATAATTCTTGCCCTTCTTTTATGTGGCTGTGTCTCGCATATTTATGGGAAGTTATCATGTCCTCATGGGTCCTGGTTCTCTGGGTCCCACATATTATGTTCCTTTAACCTCCCTTTATAGGTCAAGAATTCTGATTCCTTTAATCATTTTTACTACCTTTCTTGGTATTCATTCTCCCTCCTTGACTTCCGTTAAGAGCAAGAAAGCCCAGACTTCAGAATGTGTTCCAAGAGTGGCCTAAACGGGGGTAGGGGCAGTCAAGACCCCGTTTTAGGGACTCATGGCTTCTGTCCCCCATGAAGCTCTTGCATGTTTCTCGTTTTACCTTAGCCTCATTGCTTCCAAATCACCTACCCTAAATTTCACCTTCTTATGGAATGGGCTTATTCATTTTTTTAAATCTTTTTTTTTTTTTTAAGATTTTTCTTATGTAGATCATTTTTAAAGTCTTTATTGAATTTGTTGTAATACTGATTCTACAGCGTATTAAAAAGCAGAGACATCACTTTGCCTAAATAGTCAAAGCTATGGTTTTTCATGTATGAATGTGAGAGTTGGACCATAAGGAAGGCTGAGCACCAAAGAATGGATGCTTTTGAGCTGTGGTGTTGGAGAAGACTCTTGAGAGTCCCTTGGACTGCAAGGTGATCAAACTAGTCTATCCTAAAGGAAATCAACCCTGAATATTCACTGGAAGGACTCATGCTGAGGCTGAAGCTCCACTACTTTGGCCACCTGATGTGAAGGGCCAACTCATTGGAAAAGACCCTGATGCTGGCAAAGATTGAGAGCAGGAGGAGAAGGGGATGACAGAGGATGAGATGGTTGGATGGCATCATTGACTCAATGGACATGAGTTTGAACAAACTCCAGGAGATGGTGAAGGACAGGGAAGCTGGGCATGCTGCAGTCCATGGGGTCACAAAGAGTTGGACATGACTGAGTGACTGAACAAGAACAACACTGCTTCTGTTGTTCATGTTCTGGTTTTTTGGCCATGAGGCATGTGGGATACCAGCTCCCCAACCAGGGATTGAACCTGTACCCCCCACATTGGAAGGCCAAGACTTAATGACTGGACTGCCAGGGAAATCCTTGGAATGGGCTTACTCTTACCATGACCCAATCCAGACGTGAGGTGGGGGTGAGGCATCCTAGCAAGATTTAGTGTAAAAGGAGGGAGCCAGCAGGTGCTGAGTGCCTATGATGTGCAGGCACCATACAAGACTCCTCACCCATTTTATCTCCATGAATTCTCACATGATCAGCTCAAATATATATCATTGCTCCCCTTTTCCCAGTTAAGGGCCGAGGCTCAAAATTGTGCAATAACTTTCCGTCAAGCGTGTGGCTTATCAATTGCACATCTAGGATTTGAACACAGGCTGTGAGGTGACCCCAAAAAGTCTTTTCTTCCCACTCTCTGCAGCTTCCTTTAGAGAAAGTAGGAAGCGAGCCTTTTCAGAGGGAGCAGTGGAACCCAGAGGTGCGTTAAGGGAGGACTCTGTTTCGTTTATCCTCGATGTGCCCACATCCTGGGGACCACGCACTTCCTCTGACATGTCCTGAAAGAAAAAAAACAAAAAACAAAAAACTCACTTACTTTGGTCCAAATGCCTCTTCCTTTATCCTGGATGCAGATTATTGCAGATATTATTATTGCAGAATAATGCAGATTATTTCTTGCCTCTTGAGCAGTGGGGCCTTTATGTCCCCAGATGCCCTGCCACTGGCCTGAAGGGGCATGTTGGGGTTACTTGTGTTCCTCACTTCTGAGCTGGAGGGAGAGCATTCTGCAGCCTGGAGCTTGGCAGTTTCCCCCCCTGGTTGATGCTGTGCCCAGCCCTTTCCTGTTCCCATCACGCTGCCGTAAGGGTACCCTCCTGTGATGCATATGCACTGGATTGAGCTGACCATGGTCCCTCTGTGGGTGGCTCGCATGCTATCCCTCTCCAAACCCAGCCAGGCAGTAAGGGGTGGATGTGGTAGCTCCACATGGCAAGTTGATCAAGTCTCAGTGATACCTGGGATGACGGTTGCCTTCCTTGCCACTTGGCCGGAGGGCAGGAGAAGGTCTACCACTGTGCTGTTGACCCCCTTGCACCTGCCTCCCCCGCCCATTTTGTAAGAGTAAGCGAGAACAGTGCCCCATCAGCAAGTATCTTGGAAAGGCTTGAGATAACCAGGTAATACTGGAGATAACTAGTGCCTGCGATGACCTTGAGTGGAGGAACAGAGAAAAACTGGTTCGACCCCTTCCTTTGGAGCACATTCAGCTGTAGGGAAGACTTCTGAGGCTTTGCGTCTCTGAATCAGCCCCATGGGGGCACAGTTACTCATTTCAGGACCCAATTACGGGACTTGCCTGGCAGTCCAGTGGTTAGAACTCTAGCCCTCCAGTGCAGGGGGCCAGGGTTTGATCTCTGGTCAGAAAATTGAGATCCCACATGCTGTGTGGCATGTCCAAAAACAGCAACAGAAAACAACAATTGTCTCCATGCTGGTCTTTGTACTGGGTGTTGGGGAGACAGATGATTAAGACAGGGGACTCGTTTTCAAGGATTGAGCAGTCTAATGGGGGAGACGGCACATAACAGATCATTCAGCTGAGGGCAGTGATGGCAGGAATGGAGATTTACACCGTGGAACGGGAAGCAAGGCTCCCACCAGCCTAGAACGCGTGGTAGCAGCAGGAGTGGTTTTTAAGGGCGATGTCCCCTGAGCTGGGTTTAAAAGAAGAGTGAAAGTGGGCCAGATAAAGAAGGATACACCAAAGGGGAATTGTAAGTAGGGCAGACAGGGAGCCGGGGAGACGAGACTGAGGAGGAATCGTGGACCCAGTCGTGGAGACCCTGCGTGTTGGAGAAGAAAGCTTCAACTTAGGGAGGAACAAGGAACCAATACAGATGGGTTTTAAATAAGGAGAGTGTCTTGGCAATTTATATCTTCGATGAATCTTCCCAGAAGTAAGATAGAAGGCATATTTAAAGAGGGTAAAACGTTAAAAAAAGAGACCAGTTAAGAGACTGTTACAGTAGTCCATCCATTTGTTCATCCATCAATCTGTCCTTTTCATGAATATTTACTGAGTGACAAGTATGTGTTGGGTGCTTGGTGAGTGTGGGTATATAGAGGTGGACACACAAGACAGAGCCCTGCCTCCAACGCTGATATAGAAGAGGCCAGGAGGCCTGGACCTTTCATAGAGCTGATAGAGGACAGAAGATGAAATAAAATATTATTTCAGAAGTCACTTTAGTAGGATTTGGTTACTGATTAGATGGGGCAGGAGGGAAACATGAAGACAGAAGCAAGGACATCTCCGGATTTCCACTCTGGATGACTGCAGTGGCTGAGTCAGGAGGAGGTCTCCATTAGCATCCTTAGCACCCCTGTTAAACATCTAACCTAAGAAAGCAGCTCACTTGCCATGCAGACTCAGCTGTAGACAAGTTTGCTAGCACCATTCCCCCTTTCAGCCTGACTGCCTTTCATTTCCGCCTATAAAAATTCTGGAGCTGCCACTGGGAGACTGGGAGGTTGACATCAACCACAGGCAGAGGGTGCGTGGGAGATGTGATGGACTGCAGGTACTCAGGACCTCAGGTAAACAGCTGGACATACACGTCTGAGGCATGAGTGTTGAGGTCTGGACTGGGAGTGTAGCTTTGGCATTGTCAGCATGGAAACCGTGATAGCAGACAAAATAATTGCAAGCAGAATGGTGCTGGGGAAGGAACAGTGGCCTAAACAAGATGCTGTGGCTCGGGCCTCGGGTTGACTGTTCATTTGCAGCATGACCTGAGACTAGCTTTTCCTCCTTGGACTGCCTCGGAGGCCCTGATCTGTAAAATGAGATGATCAGACCAGATCAGTGGCCTCCAAACTTATTTTTAGTGGTTACATCTTTCATTTACACACAGAATCCCAATAGGTAAAAACTGAGCTACTGGGATCGAAGCAGGATGTTGGGGGCTTGGAGGTTGGCGTCCCTTCTCCCCCTACTTCCCAATACCGAGGTGTAGCCTAGGAGGGTGTTCTTGGGAGCACAGTTTGAGAATCAGAAATCTATGGGATTTTGGAGGTCCCTTCCCTCCAGCGCCTGATTCATAGCTCCCTTGGGTGCAGGAAGGAGAGACTGCGCCTCAGGCCTCCTGAAGATTGCAATCCAGTCAGTGGGAAACGGAGGAGGAAGAGGCAGGCTGGAGCCCACCCCCACCTGCGTAAACCCAGGATAATTTTTGTCTTTCAGTAACCTAATTAAAATCCAAGCCCTTTCATTTGTTCCCTTAAAAAAGAGAAAGAAAAGCCGCACAGGCCATAAAACACTGCAGCCTCCTGTAATGTTTTCCCATCTCCTCCTGCAGTTCCGTTCTTCCTAGTTTATCATCCTCAGGCTTGATCACAGGAACTTTATTATTTCCTTTCCCCTCCAGCGCATGTAGGAAGGTAAAAAAAAAAGAAAAGAAAAAAAAGGAGATCTTGAGCCTCAGCTAAAGCCAGATCTGCTTCTCACCTCTGTCAAAGGCCTTTACTATGATGATTCACAGCCCCCAAGGAGGAGACTCAGAGACCCCTGGCTAAGAGCACTCACACCAGCCCTGCTCTTGCAGCCCCAGGAGTATGGGGTAGGGGGTGGGCTGTTTCTCACACAAGCTGACCTGCGCCTGCAGATAGAGGCCATGCTGAGCTGTGTTCTGAGCTATAAATTAGGCAGCTGTGGTCCAGCCCCCAGGTGGCTGTAAATAGACCAGGGGTCTTCAACTTCCCTGGCGCTGAGCTTTTCCCTGGAGCCATCCTGTCCGCTCACTTCCAGCCTCCAGGGCTTCAGGCTGTTCCCCGACCGAGATCCTGGCTCTCCCTCTAGCCAGCATGGCTTCCCCATCCTGCCATGACGGGCCTTCCTTGACTCACCAGGGGATTGTCTCCAAGCCATATTTCACCCAGGTGCCTGTGAGAGAGACTCCCTCTGTTCTCACTGCAAAGCGAGAGAGAGAGGCTGCTTCGGCCCCATCAAGACATCAGCTCTTCCGTGGCCAGGGCGCTCGAGGCCGTGCTTGTCGGAAATTTCATTTATGCAGAAGAGGGAGAGAGGTCAGCCTGCGGGGTCTGGCCAGCCCACTGCCTCCCTGGCCTGGAAGGCGGCCACAGGCGGGAGGCAGAATGGGGCAGAACTGTCCCGGCCTCGTTAGTGCAGCCCAGGCCCCGTCTTGAGCCGTGTGACCAGGCTGAGATGCAGTGTCATTAGCAGGGCGGCCCTGCTGGATATTGATCTGCCCTGCAGAGGCCTGGAGGATTTGCAGCTGGAGCCGCCATGCAGACCACCGACCGTGGACCCAGCTGTGTGGAGCCCCCAGGTGCACACAGAGGTGACAAAACTGGAACAAGCCTGAAGGACCTTCCATCACTCACCCAGAGAGCCCTGCTTCATGACCTGTCAGGAGCAAGCGCCAGGCTCTCAGCTGCCTCTCCCTCCCAGAGCAGACCTGCCTCCGTGCTCTTCCCCAGCCCTCCTTCCCGGGCCAGGCCTCCAGTTCTCTCCCCCTCGCCAGCAGGGGGATCTGGGCTGCCAGCTTCTGCAAGATGGGCGGGCGGCCCCAGGAGTGCCTCTGTGACTTGTCCTATAAATGACAATAGAGCTAACAAGATCTAATTGGCTATTAAAGGAGAAAGCGCCCTATAGATGCTGCAGGCTAATTAACCCTGGGAGCGCAGAGCGGAAGGATGGATCACTGCAGGGTCTGCGTGTGAGCGCATCTGTGCTGAAGTGTGTCTGCCCCAGTGGAAACCGGGAAAAGAGATGCTCCCGCACAGCCGGCCTCAAACCACCCCCATAGAGCCCCGGAATCCCGCTCGGTGGGCTAGGAGGGATAGGGCTCACCCCAGCTCCGGAGCTCAGACTCAGATCCTGTGCATCAGTGAGGAAACGGGAGTCCCAGGAGGGAGAAAGTGGCACTTCCCTAAGACCACAGAGCTGGTTGGTGGTGGAGCTGAGTGAACTTGGAGTTTAGGAAGGCTAGTCTTTCCCGCTTCATGTCTAGTGCGGTGTGAGGGTACCCCCTTTGTCCTGAGGATTCAGAGTCTCATGAGGGAGATGATCTCTACAGATCATAATTATAACCCAGTCTGCAGAGGCCTGGAGGAACCCGCTGAGCTGAGTAGCAACTGCTTGGCTCTGCCCTGGGAACCCAGAGGAGGCTTCCTGGGGAGGTGCAGTCTGAACTAAGTTTTGAGTAAGATGTTTCTATTAATCGATAGACCTGTGAGGGGAGGACATGGGGCAGAGGAGCCTGGGAAGTCCCAGTGGCTGAGTCCCGAAGTGGGAGGGCTGAGGATGGAAAAGGGGGTTGAAGCCCTGCTCCAGCGTGGAGTTGAGGTGTGTCCTGGGAGCCGTGCGGAGCTGTCATCGGTGGTGGCTCCCTCCTGCTTCTCATTTGGAAGAAAACTGGAGGCAGCCAGATGGGCTGGGGGTGGGGAGAAGGTGGAGGCTGGGGAGATGAGGAGGGTTGGGCCAAGGCAGCGGCAGCAGGATGGCCCGGAAGGAGGGAGGAGCCCCAGTTGACTCTCAGACCTTGGTGCCTTTAGCGGCGACAGAGAGCAGCTGTGGGGCCAGCACTCTGCTCTCTGCACCCTCCTTCCATCCAACTCCCCAGCTCATAGGCTGTCAGAGCCGGAAGAGGCCTTTGAAAGTCTCCTGGTCCAGCTCTGTCATTTACAAAAGAGAAAACCGAGACCCAGGGAGGAGATGTAGTTGTGATGGGGCAGCCCCATGTCTGTAACCTTGATGTCCAGTGCCTGATGCAGTGTCCTTCTGCCCTTCGCTGGAGTCTGTGCCTCCCCTTGTGAAAGAATCTGCCTTCTGCCCCCTCACCTGTCCTTAGTCCCATCATCTTCCTAATGTTTTTCCTTTCCTTTCCTTTCCTTTCTCTGACCACATCCCTCCAGACCCACCTGGTTCAGCCTGCATTCAGCAGTTGGTTCTGTTCTTGAACACATGACAGTTAGAGCCTTTGGTTGGCTGTGCTGATGAACCGTGCTGAACAGTTCAAAGCGTCAGCTCACCCACATCCTAAATGCCTGATGGCATGCTGTGCTCCAAGTGGTTTCACTAAGTCTGACCTTTAAGAGTGTGTGTTCCTTCAGTATACACAAACGGCCAGAGGGCAGGGGAGCCCTGAGGTTACGAATGAGCTAGGAATGAGCAGCAGAGCACACAGAGGTGCATTGACTTCAGCAGAAAGGCTTTTGCGGGACTGTCAGTGGCATCGTCAGGTGCGCCAGCCCCCGCCGACCCTCATGGTGTAATACATCTGGTAGGCATGTGGGGCTGGGGCTGTCGGGCTGGAGCCAGTCCCTCTGGGAAGGGCTGGCAGTGTTGCAGCAAATGCGAGCCCAGTGCCGTCCACAGAGGGTCTCACTCCTACCCCTGCCCTGCCCGCTTCTTGCATCAGGCTACAGCTACACCCCTCCTCTTTCTCCTGCTCTGGCCGCCCTCTCTCCTTCTAGGTCCTGGAGTTAGGACCTAGTGGTTTGGCCAGGGCTGAGGTGACATCACTCTTCCTTTCTGACCTTGAAGGGTGTGATGTTTCTCAGTTCGATCCAATATATTTTATAAGTATTTGAAAAAGCGTGCTTTGCCATCCTAAAATGGAATTCACCAATACTTTAACCCTTCTGCATGCATGATTTAAAAACATATAATATCCTATGTATAACATAAAGGATAAATTAAAGGAAAACAACATAATAAAATATATTTCTGTACAGGCACACCTCACTTTACTGTGCTTTGTTTTATGGCGTTTTGCAGATAATTGTGTTCTTTTTTACAAACTGCAGGTTTGTGGCAGCCTTGCGTGGAGCAGATCTATTGGAGCCATTTTTCCAACAGTGTTTGCTCACTTTGTGTCATATTTTGGTAATTCTCACAGTATTTCAAACTTTTTCAGTATTATTGTCATAATTGTTATGGTGATCTGTCATCAGTGATCTTCAATGTTACTGATACGGTTGTTTTGCGGCACCACAAATAATACTGACAGCAAATTTAACCAGTAAATGTCGTATGTGTTCTGACTGCTCTACGTACTGGCTGTTCTCCTGTTCTCTCCCTCTCCTCGGGCCTCCCTGTTCCGAGACACAACAATATTGACATTAAGCCAATTAATAACCCTGCAATGGCCAACTGTTCGAGTGAAAGGAAGAGTAACTCATCTCTTAATTTAAGTTAAGAAAAAAAAAAAAAAACTAGCAATAGGACTTCCCTGGGGGTCCAGTGGATAAGAATCCTCCTGCCAATGTTGGGGACACGGGTTCAATCCCTGGTCCTGGAAGGTCTCACATGCCATAGAGCAACTAAGCCCGTGTGCCGCAACTACTAAATCTGTGTTCTAGAGCCCACACGCCACAACAAGAAAAAAGCCACTGCCGTGAGATGCCTGTGCACCACAACTAGAGAGTAGCCCCCACTTGCCAAAACTAGAGAAAGCCCACACACAGCAGTGAAGACCCAGCTCAGCCAAAATTAAATTATATATATATATATGATTTTTAGTGAGGGAAGCATGTCAAAAGCTGAGGTGGGCCAAAAACACTTAGCCAAGTTGTGAATGCAAAGGAAAAGTTCTTGAAGGAAAATGGAAGTGCTGCTCCAGTGAACACACAAATGATAAGAAAGTGAAACGGCCTTATTTCTGAAATGGAAAAAGCTTGAGTGGTCTGGATAGAAGATCAAATCAGCCACAGTCTCTTAAACCAAGGCAAATCCAGAGTAGGTCCCTAACTCTCTTCAATTCTGGGAAGGCTGAGAGAGCTAAGGCAGCTGCAGAAGGAAAGTCTGAAGCTACCAGAGGTTGGTTCATGAGGTTTAAGGACAGAAGCCGCCTCCGTAACATCGAAGTCCAAAGTGGAGCAGCTAGTGCTGATATAGAAGCTACAGCAAGTTATCCAGACGATCTAGCTAAGATAATTCGTGAAGGTGGCTACAACCGAACAGCAAGGCCTTCCCAGGTGGTGCTAGTGGTAAAGAACCCACCTGCCAGTGCAGGAGACTTAAGAGACACGGGTTTGATCCCTGGGTTGGGAAGATCCCTCAGAGAAGGTATGGCAACCCATTCCAGTACTCTTGCCTGGAGAATCCCATGGACAGAGGAGCCTCACGAGCTACAGTCCACGGGGTCACAAAGAGTCAGATGCTAGTGAAGCGACTTAGTGCAGCACACACAGCACAACCAAGCAACAGATTTTCAATGTCGACAAAACAGTCTTCTCCTAGAAGAAGATACCATCCAGGACTTTCATAGCTAGAGAGGAGAAGTCAGTGCCTGGCTTCAAAGGTTCAACGAACAGGCTGACTCTCTTGTTCAGAGCTTCTGCAGCTGGTGACTTTACATTTAAGCCAATGCTCCTTTTATCATTCTGAAAATCCTCAGGCCTTTAAGAATTATGCTAAATCTACTCTGCCTGTGTTCTCTAAATGAAACAATAAAGCCTGGATGACAGCACATCTGTTTACAACATGGTTTGCTGAATATTTTAAGTCCCCTGTTGAGATCTACTGCTCAGAAAAAAAAGTTTCCTTTTGAAATCTTACTGCTCCCTGACAATGCACCTGGTTACCCAAAGCTCTGATGGAGATGTACTACGAGATTAATGTTGTTTTCATGCCTGCTAACAGCATCCATTCTGCAGGCCATGAATCAAGGAGTCATTTCAACTTTCAAGTCTTATTATTTAAGAAATACATTTTAGAAGACTATGGTTACTACCATAGATAGTGATTCCTCTGATGAGTCTTGGAAAAGTCAATAAAAAATCTTCTGGAAAGGAAAAAATTTACCATTCTGGATGCCATGAAGAACATTTGTGATTCATGGACAGAGGTCAAAATATCAACCTTAACAGAAGTTTGAAAGCAGTTGATTCCTACTGTCATGGATGCCTTTGAAGGGTTCAAGACTCCAGTGGAGGAAGTAACTGCAGATGTGGTGGAAATAGTAACAAAACTAGAATCAGAAGTGGAGCCTGAAGATGTTAACTGAATGACTGCCATCTCATGATAAAGCAGACTTCCTCTATGGCTCAGCTTGTAAAGAATCCACCTGCAATGTGGGAGACCTGGGTTCGATCCCTGGGTTGGGAAAATCCCCTGGAGAAGGGAAAGGCTACCTACTCCGGTATTCTGGCCTAGAGCATTCCATGGACTGTACAGTCCATGGGGTCGCAAAGAGTCAGACACCACTGAGCGACTTCACTCACTCACTCACTCATGATAAAGCTTTCACAAATGGGGAGTTGCTTCTTATGGATGAGCAAGGAAAGTGGTTTTTTGAGATGGAAACTACTTCTGGGGGAAGATGCTATGAACATTGTTGAAATGACAATAAAGGACTTAAAAATATTACATAGGGCTTCTCCGGTGGTTCAGTGATAAAGAATCTGCCTGCCAGTGCAGGAGACACAGGTTCTATCCCTGATCTGGGAAGAGCCCACATTCCTTGGTGCAGCTAAGCCCATGAGCCACAACTACTGAGCCTGTGCTCTAGAGCCGAGAAGCCACAACCACTGAGCCCACATCCCACAACTATTGAGGCCCACACACCCCAGAGCCCGTGCTCTGCAACAAGAGAAGCCACCACAATGAGAGTGGCTGAGCCCACACCTAGAGTAGCCCCCACTCTCCACAACTAGAGAGTAGCCCCCACAGCAACAAAGACCCAGCACAACCAAAGCTAAATAAATAAAAAGTATTTTTAAAAAAGGAAATATGAGCAAAAGGAAATGTGACTTATCTTCGTTAAAAAGAGAATATGATATAAACTTAGTTGATAAAGCAGCAGCAGCCTTTGAGAGGACTGACTCCAACTTTGAAAGAAGTTCTGCTGTGGGTAAAATGCTATCAAACAGCAATTGCATGCTGTAGAGAAATTTTTCGTAAGAGGAAAAGTCAGTCGCGCAAAATTCATTCTTGTGTTATTTTAAGGTGCCCCCACCTTCAGCACCCATCACCCTGATCAGTCAGCAGCCATCAACATTGAGGCAAGACCCTCCACCAGTTAAAATAATTATGTCTCTCTGAAGACAGATGATGGTCTGCATTTTGTAGCAATGAAGTAGTTTTAAATTGACATATGTACATCATGCTTTTAGACATAATGCTATCATACAGCTAATAGACCACAGTATAGTGTGTGTGGTGTATTTAGCCACTCAGTCTTGTTCGGCCCTTTACGACTGTAGCCTGCCAGGCTCCTCTGTCCATGGGATTTTTCAGGAAAGGATACTGGGGTGGGTTGCCATTTTCTCCTCCAGGGGATCTTCCCAATTCAGGGATCGAACCTGCATCTCCTGCATCTCCTGGGTCTCCTGCATTGCAGGCGGATTCTTTACCCTCTAAGTTATCAGAGAAGCCCACAGTACAGTGTGAACATAACTTTTATATGCCCCAGGAAACCAAAAAATTCATGTGACTCACTTTATTGTGATATTCGCTTTATTGTGGTGGTTTACAATGGAGCCCGCAGTATTTCTGAGGTGTGCCTGTATATAAATGCTTGGGCATTACTACATTTAGAGGAAAAGAATATCCCCCCAAATTTCAGAAAGCCTCACAGGGCTCCTGTGAAGAACCCCTGGCTTTGGAGTTAGAGAAACTTGGATCAAATTCCCTATCGAGCCACCAAGAGTTGTGTGACCTTGGGCAAGTGAATTAGCCTCTTTGAGCTCCTGGCCCCTCATCTGTAAATCGCAAGGAACCATGGCTGCCCGCTGTGTGGACTAGAGGCATTAATGAGATGCGGTATTTTAAAGCTTTTCACCCAGGGCTTACTTCTCCCCTCCTGCGTCTTTTGCTCTGGATACTCATCTCCTGGTAATATTCATAAAATCCTTCCAACTCACCTTTGTTCCGTACTTCACCTTTGAAAGCAGTTTTGCTTCTGTTGTGCCGTGACCGCCTCCTGCTGATCCCCCCTCCCCACCTCTGCGGCTCCCCTACATCCAGCCCAGTAGCCTGGCCCCTGCTCCCCCAGTGCCCTCCAACCCCCATCCTCTGTGACCCCCCTGAGCCTCTGAAGGTCCTTAGGCTTGGCTTGTTTGTCTGCACCACAATGCTGGAAATAAAGATTTCCAGCATCACAGTATTTTCCTTCCTTCCTATATATACACCATCCTGATTAGGGGGAGGGGGAAAGTGGAGCTCTCAGGAGCCCATTTACCCCCACCATGAGTGCATGCATTTTTCTGTATTATCAGCGCATTGTAGTCATCACAGGCTTCCCTGGTGGCTCAGTGGTAAAGAACCTGCATGCAATGCAGAAGACATGGGTTCAATGCCTGGAATGGGAAGATCCTCTGGAGGAGGACATGGCAACCCACCCCAGTATTCTTGCCTGGAGAACCCCATGGACATAGGAACCTGGCAGGCTACAATCCATGGGGTCGCACAGAGTTGGACATGATGAAGCGACTTAGCACGCATGCACGCACGTGGTCATCACGAGATGTGGGTTCTTGCTTTCACCTGTCTCAGCAAGGCCTCCCTCCAGGTATGAGCCCATAATAAATATTTTATCACCTTCCCTGCCTTACACAATAGGGAGAAATCCTACCTGGCTCTGGAAAGATTTCCCACCCGCATCTATTTGTTTCACTGGCAGCCCTGAGCATATTCTGCCTCTCACACTTCATAGTTCCTGTTGCCACTGGAACCCACTGCTTCCATCCACACAGCTGCCTGTGAGCCTTGAGGCCCAGTGGCAAGGCACTGTCCTACTGCCCTGACCCTATCTCAGTGGCCCACACTCCCTGGTCCTTCCTCCAAAGCCTGGGTCAAGGTGCTTGGAGGGGAGATCAGGCTGGCTCCTCCAGGGCTCCTGCCCATGGATGTTGGGGGCTGGTGGCCACCGGTCTCCAAGCAGCCTCCAGCTCTCGTTTCATTCATCCATTGAGCAAATATTCATTTAGTGCCTGCTAGGGACCAGGCACTGTTCCAGGCACTGAGCATAAAGTGGTGAATTAAAACAAGCAAGATCCCTGACTCATGAAGAATATAAACATAAATTGTGTGTGTGGTCTGTCAAGGATAAGTATTAAGGAGAAAAATGAAGCAAGGATAGGACAGGAAACGTCCAAGGGAAAGGGTGTCAAAATATTACATGGGGTGGCTGGGGAAAGCCCCACTGAGAAAGTAATGTTTGAGTAAAGACTTCAAGGAAGTGAGAGAGGAGCCAGGCAGGTACCAGAAGAGCATGTCAGAGAGGGAACAGCCCATGCAAACATGCAGAGATCAGAGGCAGGAGGGGCCCTGACACGTCCAAGACACACCAGGGGGCTGACCTGGCAGAACAATAGGAGACAAGGTCAGAGGTGTGGGTATGAGGGTCAGACCATGTGGTTGGTTAGAGTAAAGTGTGAAACAGAAGGAGTTTTTCTAAAAATTGAAGTATAGTTTATTTACAGTGTTATGTTAGATTCAGGTGTGCAGTAAAGTGATTCAGTTATATATATATGCTCTTTTTCAGATTCTTGTCTATTATAGGTTTTGTGAAATATTGCATATGATCTCCTGTGCTGTCCAGTAGGTCCTTGTTGTTTATCTGTTTTATATACAGTAGTATGTATCTGTTAATCCCAAGATCCTAGTTTATTCCTCTCCTTTGGTAACTAGCAGTTTGTTTTCCTTGCCTGTGAGTCTGCTTTGTAAATAAATTCATTGGCATTATTTTTTAGATTCCACGTGTAAGGGGTAATTGTGATATTTGTTTCTGTCTGATTTACTTCATTTAGTGTGATAATCTTTCAGTTCAGTTCAGTCGCTCAGTCATGTCCGACTCTTTGCGACCCCGTGAACCGCAGCACGCCAGGCCTCCCTGTCCATCACCAACTCCCGGAGTCCACCCAAACCTATGTCCATTGAGTCGGTGATGCTATCCAACCATCTCATCCTCTGTCGTTCCCTTCTCCTCCTGCCCTCAATCTTTCGCAGCATCAGGGTCTTTTCAAATGAGTCAGCTCTCCACATCAGGTGGCCAAAGTATTGGCATTTCAGCTTCAACATCAGTCCCTCCAATGAACACCCAGGACTGATTTCCTTTAGGATGGACTGGTTGGATCTCCTTGCAGTCCAAGGGCCTCTCAAGAGTCTTCTCCAACACCACAGTTCAAAAGCATCAGTTCTTTGGCGCTCAGCTTTCTTTATGGTCCAACTCTCACATCCATACATGACTATTGGAAAAACCATAGCCTTGACTAGATGGACCTTTGTTGGCAAAGTAATGTCTCTGCTTTTTAATATGCTGTCTAGGTTGGTCATAACTTTCCTTCCAAGGAGCAAGTGTCTTAATTTCATGGCTGCAATCACCATCTGCAGTGATTTTGGAGCCCCAAAAAAGAAAGTCAGCCACTGTTTCCATTGTTTCCCCATCTATTTGCCATGAAGTGATGGGACTGGATGCCATGATCTTAGTTTTCTGAGTTTCGAGCTTTAAGCCAACTTTTTCACTCTCCTCTTTCACTTTCATCAAGAGACTGTAGGCCCATCCATGTTGCTGCAAATGGCATTATTTCATTCTTTTTTTTTAGCTGAGTAATATTCCATTGTATGTATGTGCCACATCTTCATTATCCATTCATCTGTTGATGGACACTTATGTTGCTTCCATGTCTTGGCTATGGGAATAGTTCTGCTGTGAACATTAGTATGCATATATATTTTTTGATTTAGAGTTTTCATTTATGCCCAGGAGTGGTATTCTAGGATTGTATAGCAGCTCAAATTTTAGTTTTTTAAGGAAACTCCATGCTGTTTTCCTGTACTGGATGCCCCAACTTACATTCTTCTCAACGATGTAGGAGGGTTCCCTTTTCTCCACACCCTTTCAAGCATTTATTTTTTGTACACTTTTTGATGATGGCCATTCTGGGCCTCATCATAGTTTTGATTTGCATTTCTCTAATAATGAACAGTGTTGAGCATCTTTTCATGTGCCTCTTGGCCATCTGGATATCTTCTTTGGAGAAATGTCTACCTAGATCTTCTGCCCATGAGTTATTTTGTTTTATATTGAACTGTAGGAAGCAGAAGGTTTTGCATAAAACAAGGTCATGAGCTGACTTCAGTTTGGAAGGGATCACTCTGGTTGCAGGGGAAAATGCAGGGAGACCAAATTAGGAGACTCTTGTAGGAATCCAGGGGAGACATGATGTTAACTCACACCAGGTGCAGCAGCCCAGTAATAAGAAGTGGTGGAATGAGGATAGATTTTGAAGGTAAAGCCAACAGAATTTCCTGATGGTTTAGATATGAGATGTGAGAGCAAGAGAGGCATCAAGAGTGACTCCAAGGTTTTTGGTTTAGCTTTAGGAGGATGGAATTGGCATTTGCTGCGATAGAAAGGGAGACTGGACTGACCTGGGAATAGAAACTCTTTGAGTCTAGTCTTGGGTTAATAATTCTGAGATACCTGTTATGACTATCTGGTGACATTTAGGAATGTGAGCCTGGAGTTCAAGTGACTTGCTTCTGCTAGAAATACAGACTTGAAAGTCATCAGTGTAGACCTGCATGAGTGCTAAGTCACTTCAGTCCTATCTGACTCTTTGTGACCTCATGTACTATAGCCCACCAGGCTCCTCTGAGAATCCATGGGATTCTCCAGGCAAGAATACTGGAGTGGGTTGCCATGCCCTCCTCCAGGGGATCTTCCCTATCCAGGGATCGAACCCAGGTCTCCTGCATTGCAGGCAGATTCTTTACTGTCTGAGCCACTAGGGAAGCCCAAGAATACTGGAGTGGGTAGCCTATTCCTTCTCCAGGGGATCTTCCCAACCCAGGAATTGAATCAGGGTCTCCTGCATTGCAGACAGATTCTTTACCAGCTGAGCTACCAGGGAAGGCCCCTCATCAGCATATAGATACTTTTAAGTTCTGAGACTGGATTTGTGGAGATATTGAAGAGGTCCAAGGACAAAGCTCTGGGTCACTTCCAGATTAAGAGATTGAATTGAGGAGAAGATGCCACCAGTCTTTGGAGGATCGCCAGGTGTGCAGAGTCTTCTGGAAGTCAAGGAAAGAGTGATGAGCTTTAACAGGTGCTCCTGAGAGATCCAGGAACATGAGGACTGAGAGGTGGGCCCACTCCTGAAGGACTTCTGTTTCACTTGGCTTTTTAATGCTCTACATTTTTTGTTGTTCCGTGGGTCATTGTCTGGGAAAGGATGACTGTGCCCATGGTGGGGGCATTTCTGTCTGAGTGGAGCTGGGGGCCCCAGCCTTACAGAAAGCTGGAGGGAAGATTTATTGTATTGAAAAGGAAAGTGGAAGATACCAGCACACTTTCAAGTTTATCTCATTTTACCCACAGGTCCTGGTAGTGGAAGATTTGTAGGGTTACTTTTAGATGAAGAAAATGAGGTGCAAAGAGAAAACATAGCTAACTTCAGGTCATGGGCTTTTAAAAAACTTTCTTAATGAAATTAATCACTTTCTTTGACTGCGCTGGGTCTTCTTGCTGTGCTCGGGCTTTCTCTAGTTGCAGCGGGTGGGGGCTACTCTTTAATTGCGGTACTTGAGCTTCTTGTTGCGATGGCTTCTCTTATTGATGAGCAAAAGCTCAAGGGTGCATGGGCTTTAGTAGTTGCAGTTTGAGAGCCTTAGAGTGTGGGCTCAGTCATTGTGCATGGGCTTAGTTGTTCCATGGAATATGGACTCTTCCCAGAAGAGGGATTGAACCTGTGGGCCCTGCATTGGTAGTCAAATTCTTAACCACTGGACCACCAGGGCTTTGAAATCAGTGTTGGCCAAGAGAACTTTCTGCAATGATGGAAATATTCTCTGTCTACTTTGCCCAGTATAGGAAGTCCCCTACATATGAAGGAGCTCCATTCCAAGAGTGTGTGTTTATAAGTCCAGTTTGTTTGTGAGTCCTACAAAGTTAGCCTAGGTACCCAACTAACACAGTCAGCTATATAGTACTATACTGTAATAAGTTTATAATAATTTTTACCCAAATAATGCATGAAAACAAATGAACACAAAAAATAAAGCGTTTTTAATTTACAATACAGAACCTTGAAAAGTACAGTAGCACTGTGTAACAACTGGCATACAGGGGCTGGCATCGAGTGAACAGGCAAGAAGGGTTACCGACTGCAGGAGGGAGAGGAGGTGGGAGACGGTGGAGCTGAACCTTTGTCAGCAACAGGAGACAGAGGACAAGCTGCAATTTGATTCACACCTATTTGATGTGAATTTGGTTCCTTGCTGGATTCAATTCTATCTACCTTCTTGAAAAAACGATCCAGTGGTATCTGGGTAGTAACTGTTTTTTTCTCATCATGGATGACATGGTAGCACTGATTTGCATTCTCAATGGCTGCTGCAACCTTCATCTATTATTCTGTGTTTGGGTCCTGGGCCTCAAAAAGTAACAGTGCCCCCTCAAATAAAGAAAATCCCCTTGCCATTTGTAGACGATGTACACACGTGACAGGGTATGCCAGACATGTGAACTAATGTATGTGACTGGACATGTGAATGCATGTTTGCATCTTTGAAAGCTTGAAACTAGGTTTGTATGTAGCAGACTTCTGTCTTGGCTCTTTGAGCTACATCTGGCTGCTGAGCACTTAAAATGTGGCTAATACAACTGAGCTGACTTTTTAATTGTATTTTACGTAAATTAATTTAAATTTAAGGATCCACCAGTGGCTAGTGGCGATATCCATGGACAGTACAGTTCTTAGTGAATGAACCTGGATTTAAACCCTAGTCTTCACTGGTGTCTCAGACGGTAAAGCATCTGCCTGCAATGCAGGAGACCTAGGTTCAATCCCTGGGTCAGGAAGATCCCCTAGAGAAGGAAATGACAACCCACTCCAGTACTCTTGCCTGGAAAATTCCATAGACAGAGGAGCCTTGTAGGGTATGGTCCACGCGGTCACAAAGAGTCGGACATGACTGAGCGACTTCACTTCACTTCACTTCTGACTCAAAAGGACTTCCATGGTGGCTCAGACAGTAAACAATCTCCCTGTGATGTGAGAGACCTGGGTTCAATCCCTGAGTTGGGAAGATTCCCGAGAAGGAAATGGCAGCCCACTCCAGTATTCTTGCCTGGAGAATTCCATGGACAGAGGAGTCTGGTGGGCTACAGTCCGTGGGGTCACAGAGTTGGACATGACTGAGCAACTTTCAGTTTTTCTTCTGACCCGAAGCCTTGAATATTCCCAAACTATCCTCTGCTCCTCAAGAAGGTGGTAGAATGCTCCAAAGAAGAATAGGCTGGCCTGAGCTGGTGTATTTGGGGGAGAGCAGAGTTGGAGAAGGAGACAGTGCAAGTTCTCAGGTTTATTAGCCAGTTGACAGGTTCTCCAAGGATAGTATCCTGTAGTCATTATCTGCTGCTCAGCCCAGCCTTGGCTCTGTGGGCTGGATGCCCCTGAGGGTAGAGCATATCTAATGGTGGTGGTTTAGTCTCTAAGTTGTGTCTGACGCTTTTAAGACTCCATGGACTCTAAAAAGGAACGCATTTGAATCTGTTCTAATGAGGTGGAAGAACCTAAAGCCTGTTACACAGAGTGAAGTAAGTCAGAAAGAGAAATATAAATATCATATACTGGTGCATTTATATGGAATCTAGAAAGATGGTACTGATGAATTTATTTGCAGGGCAGCAATGGAGAAACAGACATACAGAACAGATTTATGGACACAGAGGATGGGGAGAAGGAGAGGGTGAGATGTATGGAGTGTAACATGGAAACTTACAATACCATATGTAAAATAGATAGCCAATGCAAATTTGCTATATGACTCAGGGAACTCAAACAAGGGCTCTGTGACAATCTAGAAGGGTGGGATGGGGAGGGAGATGGGAGGGAGCTTCAAGAGGGAGGGGACATATGTATCCCTATGGCTGATTCTTGTTGATGTTTGACAGAAAACAGCAAAATTCTGTAAAGCAATTATCCTTCAATTAGAAGATAAATAAATATTTTTAAAAGACCCCATGGACTGTAACCCACCAGGCTCCTCTGTCCATAGGATTGTCAGGCAAGAATACTGGAGTGCATTGCCATTTCCTTCTCCAGGGGATCTTCCTGACCCAGGGATTTAACCAGAGTCTCTTGCATCTCCTGCAATACAGGCGGATTCTTTACCACTGAGCCACCAGGGAAGTGTATCCAGTACGTGTCCATTTTTAAATCCTACCATCTGTCTATTCCCTCTCCTCTGTGAAGTTTTCCCTATCCATCCCATTCGAGAATTGCTTTGAAATGTTATTATTTAAACCTCTTTTTGTACCCTTAGAATGTACCTGCTATTATTGTCACTATCTCACTTATGCTTGTGTCCTGCCTTCTGAATTATCTATAAACCACCACAGGCAAGTGAATTATCCATGTCCCGTCTCCTGTTCACGGTGGGTACAGAGTGTAGAGAACACTCAGTCTGATCATCTTTGTATTAGTAGAATCTGGAATCATGCTTAGAAAATAGTGGGAGTTCCATAAATGTCTATTTCATAATTTAATGGCAAAACTTAGATTCATTATAGTCCTGGTTCAGATTCCTAGGTGTCCACCCACAATTTTTGTGGTCAAAGGCAAAATACTGAGCTCTTTGAAATTCAGTTTATTCATCTTTTAAGTGTGATACAAATCTTTTGTGTGTTCTCTTGAACATCAAATGAGATGCGAACTATAGAAGTTTTTGCACAGTGCTTGTGAGTGACAGTGTTTCTTTTTTATTGAACTATAGCTGATTTACAATATTGTGTTAGTTTTCAGGGGTACAGCAAAATGATTTGGTGTTTTATATATGTGTATATATGTATATATTCTTTTTCAGACTCTGCCATTTGAAGTTATTACAAGATATTGAAAATAATTCTCTGTGACCTGTATTACATGACCTGTGTGCATGTTCAGTCATGTCCAACTCTTTGTGACCCCCTGGGGTGTAGTCCGCCAGGCTCCTGTGTCCATAGAATTTCCCAGGCCAAAAATACTGGAGTAGGTTGCCATTTCCTACTCCAGGGTTATCTTCTTGATGCAGGAATTGAACCCACATCTCTTGAGTCTCTTGCATTGGCAGGTAGATTCTTTAACTGTGATACTTGGGAAGCCCTCTATAATTCTCTGTGCTATACAGTAAATCCTTATTGTTTATCTATTTTACAGATAAAACATTTTATAGATACCACTATTTTATAGTGGTATCCATCTATTAATCTCATAATCCTCATTTATCCTTCCCCCTTAAGTAATAACATTTCTTGATTTTTCTTATGATGCTGTGTCTTTAGTTTATTCTGCACTAGACTGTGGTCTTCTGCAATGTAGGGACTGTATTTTACTCACCAGTCCCTCTGCACAATCCTCTAAACGGATTAGATCCTCTGGAATAGCCAGAGGATTTATTGCTTGCTGGGTAGCTCTGGCCCCAGCTCAGAAGATGCAGTTAAATGAGATGTGACCAGGACCAACAGAGAGCTTGTGGATAGTCATTGCCTAGAGGGTTCATGGCCTCTATCTCAGCTTGTCTGCTTGTAACTTTTAGCCACTGCTTCTCCTCCCCAAGGGGTCATTGGATTTCTTTAAATTGCAGAGCTGTCCTAGGTAGTTCCCCTACTAGAGTGTAAGCTCCAGGAGGACAGAAGTTTTTGTCTTTATGTTCACTCTTTGTCTAGAGCAATGCCTAGTATGTGGTAGGTGCTGAACAAATATTTGTTAAATGAAGCAATGTCCACAGGTGGGCATGAGAAATACTCTGTTATCCAAGGGTCTTCACATTTTTGTTTTTTGTTTTTTTTGTAAAGGACCGAATAATAGATATTTTAGGCTTTGGGACGATACTCTCTGTTGTAATTGCTCAGCTCTGCCAGGTTGCGCAAAAGCAGCCACAGACAAATGAGCAGGGTGTGTTCTGATAAAATTTAGTTTACATAAGCCAGTAGCGTGTGGTTTTCCAGCTGTCTCAGCGCTCTCGCTTGCCTATTCTTTCCTCATGGAGAGTCTTTGCACCCTCGTCAAAAATCAACTAGTCATAGATGTTTGGGTTTATTCTGAACTCTCAATTCTATTCCACTGGTCTGTATATCTGTGTTTATGCCAGCACCACTATTTTGATTACAGCAACTTTGGAATCGGGAAGTATGAGTCTTCCAGCTTTTTCTTTTTCAATATTATCTTGGCTATTCAGAGTCCTTGCAGTTCTCTATGAATCTGAGGATCAGCTTTTCCATTTCCGTAAAAAACACCATTGGAATTTTGATAGGGATTGCGCTGAACCTATCAACAACTATAGGGAGTATTGCCTTCTTAACAATATTTAAGTCTTTCAACCCATGAACCTGGGCTGTCTTTCTCCTTAATTATGTCTTCTTTCAATTCTTCCAGCAAGGTTTTGTAGTTCTCAGTGAGTAAGTCTTTCATCTCCTGAGTTTAATTTATTCCTAAGTACTTTATGCTTTTAATGTAAATGGAAATGTTTTCTCAGTTTTCATTTTGAATTGTTCATCGCTAGTATCTTGAAACAAAGCTAGTTTTTGTATTTTGATCTTGTACCTGGTAATTTTGCTGAATTTGTTTATTAGCTCTGTTAGTTGTTTTTTTGTGTGTGTGTGTGGATTGTTTGAGGTTTTCTATATATAGATAAATGTCATCTGCAAGGAATGAAGTTGAGCCTCTACCTCAATCCTTGTGTAAAAATTAATCCAAAATGGATCAAAAGCCTAAATATAATAACTAAAACTGTAAAGTTAGTCGCTCAGTCTTGTCCAACTTTTTGAGACCCATAGCCTTTAGCCTGCCAGGCTCCTTTGTCCATGGAATTCTCCAGGCAAGAATACTGGAGTGGGTAACCATTCCCTTCTCCAGGGGATTTTCCCGACTCAGGGATAAAACATGGGTCTCCTACATTGTAGACAGATTCTTTACCCTCTGAGCCATCAGAGAAGCCCTATAAAACTATTAGAAGAAAACATAGCAGTAAATCTTCATGACCTTGGATGTGACACCAAAAACATGAGCAAGAAAAGTTAAATTGGGCTTATCAAAATTAAACTTTTGTGAATCAAAGGGTATTATCAAAAAATGAAAAGACAACCTGTGGAATGGGAGAAAATATTTGCAAATCATTAATTTGATAAGGGATAGTAAATAATAAGAACTCTTATAACTCAACAGCAAAAAGACAAACAACCCAATTAAAAAATTGGCAATGGACTTGAATAGTCATTTCTCCAAAGTTCAAACATTCAACAAATGTGTGAAAAGATGTAAAACTTCTTTGGTTTTTAAGGAAATGCAAATCAAAACAACAATGAAATAGTACTTTACATCCACTCGGATGGCTTTTAATATAAAACAAAAAATACCAGAAGATAGCTAGTATTGGCAAGGGTGTGGAGAAATCGGAAGCTTTGTATGTTGCTGGTGAGAGTGTAAAACGGTGCAGCCACTGTGGAAAACAGTTTGGCAGTTCTTCAAAAAGTTGAACACAGAATTATAATATGGCCCACCAATCCCACTCTAAGTACATACCCCAAAGAAATAAAATGTATATCCACATAAAAACTTGCACATGAATGTTTATAGCATCATTAAAAGATGGAGACAACCCAATTATCCATCAACAGCTGAATGTATAAATAGTCACATATATACAATGGAATAT
Source organism: Cervus elaphus (assembly GCF_910594005.1). Classification (NCBI taxonomy): domain Eukaryota; kingdom Metazoa; phylum Chordata; class Mammalia; order Artiodactyla; family Cervidae; genus Cervus; species Cervus elaphus. The sequence goes on from NC_057815.1 coordinate 44,921,094, forward strand.
TATTCAGCCATCAAAAGGAATGAAGTACTTTTGTAGTTCTCAGTTGAGTAAGTCTTTCATCTCCTGAGTTTAATTTATTCCTACAACTTGTTCTATTCCATAGAACAAGTATGTGCTATAACTTGAACCTTGAAACATCATGCTAAGTGAAAGAAGCCAGATACAAAATTAAACTTATTTTATGATTCCTTTAAGTGAAATGCTCAGAGGAGGCAAATCCAGAGACACAGGGGTTGAGGGTAGGAGAGATGCGGGTGTGTGTGTGTTATTACTTAAAGAGAATATGTTGTTCTGGGGTGATGAAGCATTTTTGAAACTGAAGACAGGTGACTGTTGTACAACATTTTGAATGCATGCACTAAATATCATTAAATTGTATGCTATAAAATATATGTATGAAGTTATATAAACTATATGAATTTCACGACAGTTAAAAACCAAACAGGTGGCAGGATTTGGCCTGTGGGCCATAGTTTGCCAACCTTTGTTCGAGAGCACTGTTTTCAAATTGCAGGTCGAGACCCATTAGTAAGTTGGGAGATCAATTTAGTGGTTCACAACCAGCAGTTTTAGGAAAAATGAAAAAGAATGGAAAAGAACTTATCAGAGTGTCATAGGCAGTAAGAAGTTACTGTTTCATGAAATGTTTGTTTCAGTTTTATATGTACGTTTAGGTCCCGGTTAATGATGTGATGTATATTTCTTTTTATTGGCCATGGTTAATGGATGAGAAAAACTTGACCTCCTCCTCAGATTTGATTAATTTGCTAGAGTGGCTCACAGAACTCGAAACATTTATACTTTAAGGGATACAGATGAACCACTAGATGAAGAAATACACAGGGTGAGATCTGGAAAGGTCCTGAATGCAGGAACTTCTGTCCCTGAGGAGTTGTATGTTATCCTCCAGATGTGAATGTGTTTACCAATCTGGAAGCTCTCTGAACCCTGTATTTTAGGAATTTTGTGGAGGCTTCCTCACACAGGCATGATCAATTATTAATTCCATTTCCAGCCCTTCTCCCTTCTCAAATGAATGGGGAACAGTGCTGAAAATTCCAAGCTTCTGATCCTGGCTGGGTCTTTCTGGTGACCAGCCCCCCACCCAGGAGCCTTCTGGGAGCCCAGAGTCACCTCATTAGAACAAAAGATGCTTCTATCTCCCAGGCAACCACAAGGGTTTCAGGAACCCTGTGACCTCAAAGACCAAATAATAGAACCAAACATGCTCCCAGTGCTCTTATCACTTAGGAAATTCCCCCGGTTTTAAGAGCTCTGTGCCAGAAGTGGGGATGAAGACCAAACATATAAATCACAATATCACAGTTAATAAAACTTCAAAGCCATTTTTTACATAGTTCTGTGGCCTCTTTTTTGGGCCAAGTCCAGTGCCAAAGCCCAAAGCCAATCCTCATTTTCTGCTCATCTTCCCCAGTGGCCCAATGTCTCTGGCTACTGTCTAACATCCTCTTGTAGCTGCAGTGAGGCCTCCAGGACATCCCACTCCCAGCAGTGGACCCTAAACACCAGAGAACTGCTTCCCCAGCATCCAGTGGGGGCTGAGCTTTCCAGAGGTCTTTGGATACTAGGTGGGCACCATGACCAAGTTCATTTGGTATTCACTTAGGGGAGACACAGGAACCTTCTTCCTGCCTGCTTCCAAGAGCTTGATGATCCAGCCTGAAGTCCTGGCAAGGGACTGAGGGTCCGAGAGCTGTCCCTGATCTCTGCCTATAATTTTTGTTTTTATTGGAGTATAGTTGCTTGACTGTGTTGTGTGTGTTTCTGCTGGACAGTGAAGTGAAGCAGCCATATGTATACATATGTCTGCTCCCTCTTGTACCTGCCTCCCACCCCTCTGCATCCCACTTCTCTAGGTCATCCCAGAGCCCTGAGCAGAGCTCTCGTTGCTATGGAGCAGCTTCCTTCCAGCCATCTATTTCACTCATGGCAGTGTGCATATGTCAAACCCAGTCTCTCAGTTTGTCCCCCCTCCCCTTCCATCTTGTCAGATATCTTGTCATCGTTCAGATCCAGTTTCTCCTGGTCTCCTGGCTGATTCAGCCCCAGTGTTTGGTTCGCAGCCCTCCTTCCCCAGCTCCCCCACCTCTCTCCTCATGACCGTGCTGGCTTGCTGGGGCTCTGAAGGAGTGGGTGTGCTCATATGTCTCTATGTGAACCTCTGCTCAAGTCTGCCCTTGTTGGTCCCTCCCCTCCACAGGACACCAGAGCTTGGAGACCATGGATAAACCTACAGCAGGGAGTGGGGCGGGTGGCTGGACTGCAAGGCCCATATGCTGTGTGTGTGGTGTGCTCAGGTTTTAAGAGCACAGAGGATCCCTGAAAGGTCAAGGGTTGATAAAGGACTCAGCCTGCAGGGATCTTTATCACATAAGACATACAGGGAGTCTGTTCCATGCAGTATCAAGACAACATGGGAGGTTAAGAAAGAGGAGCTCATGACCAAGACCCTGGGAAACTGTGGCTGGATCCACCAAGACCCACCCCTCTGTGGCTGCCCTTTGGTCTGAAGATGCCTCCTACTTGGCAGCCTTGCCTCCTGCAGGCCCTGCTTCTGTTTGTTACAGTCACTGTATTATCATTGTTGTTGTTCAGTTGCTAAGTCATGTCTGACTCTGCAATCCCACAGACTGCAACACACCAGTCTTCCCTGTTCTTCACTGTCTCCTGGGGTTTGCTCAAACTCACGTCCATTGAGTTGGTGATGCCATCCAACCATCTCATTCTCTGCTAGGTGTTAATAGCTACACTGCAACCACAGCCTGACACTCTGTCTGGCACCTTGAAAGGAATAAACAGCCACGGATCTCCTCCAACTCTGGCAAAGGTCCTGGAGTGCCTCAGAGTTCCTGGTACAGGCGAGCAGGTCTCTTTTGTCTTCATCAACGTTGAACACCTAGGCTTGGATGAGCCTGCCAGATGAGGATGTCTCAGGACGACACTGCAGGGTGATGCTCATTTATAGACACCTGGAGACAACACCCCTCGGGAGCAATGGACGCGGCTGAGTACATGCATCAGAACCGTGCGCCCTGGGAGCTGGAGCTGGCAAGCTCCCCATGTATCACTTCACTGGCTGAGCCCCATGGTCTTGGCTGCCAGCCTGACAGGCACAACCACTCTGCTCTGGGTGAATCATCAAGGCAAAGCCTGAGGAGGGACCTGTCAGTCAGGGCTGAATCCACCCTGAACTCTGAACTCTGTCCCCTGCAGATCCCACACATGTGTCTTGCTACATAAACTCACATGGCTGTGTAATCTCAGAGTCCCATTTTGGTGACAGAGGTGAAGGGAAATAAGTGGGAGGCTGGGCAACCATAGTGCTTTTACATATTGACTGTCATTTATTTAGCTCGCAGTCTTCAACTGGGGCAACAGTGCTTGATGGGGAAGATTGAGAAGGACTCATCTCTGCTCCATGTAGCATCCCCAGGGGGCAGCTGGGAGTGAGTGCATAAAATTACATGGCTGGCAGGTTGGCACTGACTCTCCTTCTCTCTACGTGGACCTCACCATGTGGGCTCCTCTGCAGGCTGCTTGAGCTTCCATGCAGCATGGAGGCCATGTACTAAGACCAAGCAACCCAGAAGAACTGGGCAGAAACTGTATTGCCCTTTCTGACCCAGTGGAAGTCCCATAGTATCACTTCCACTGTAGTCACAAACCCTGCCACCTTCAAGGGGCGGTGTCCAGAGTCACATCACTGGAAGAGCATGTGGAGTGGGAGATATTGTGACCATTACTGAAAAATACCATCTCCATGTGAGCTGTGGAGAAGGAATAGCAATGTTTTGGACATTCCCACATCCATAGAACCCTAAGGGGCTCAGTGAAATGGTAATGGGTGAAAGGCAAGGTGCTGAGCAAGTGGGTCCTGCCACTGGCACGAGGGACCTTATTTCTGCTCTGGAGGCTAGGGGGTGTGGGTGGGGGAAGCACGGAGCCTTCCATCTGCTTATTTATTTATTTTTGACTGTGCTGGGTCTTTGTTGCTGTTCAGGCTTTTTCTCTAGCTGTGGTGAGTGGAGGCTACTCTTCCTTGCAGTAAGCTTCTCATTGCAGTGGCTTCTCTTGTTGTGGAGCCTAGATTCTAGGGTGAGTGGGCTCAGTAGTTGTGGCTTCTGGGCTCAGTAATTGTAGTTCTCAGGCTTTAGAGTTCAAAGTCAGTAATTGTGGTACATGGGCTTAGTTGCTCCATGGCATGTGGGATCTTCCTGGCTCAGGGATCGAACCCATATCTCCTGCACTGACAGGCAGATTCTTTACCGCTAAGCCACAAGGGAAGACCCTAATCTGCTTCTTTGATGTAAGTGAGAGACACCTTTGTGAGAAAGACACGAATGGGATTTGTGTGTGTTTAGTCTCCCCACCCCTCCCACCTCTAGCTCGGCTCAACAGAAATCCCTGATGAATAATCTTCATCAGGATGAGACCAGAAATATCTTCCTACTTAACAGGCAGGCAGAGGCGAGGATGAGCGTGGGGCTCAGTAGTGAGGCCCCTGCAGCTGGCAGATTGGCTCATGTGAGTTTTTTGGGTTTTTTTTTTTTCTTTTGAATCTCTGGGTTCTGGAACAGAGCCACATCCAGGGAGATGACCCTGGCTTGGTGCTCCTTGTGGGAACACGAACAGACTCCAGAAGACGGTGGCAGCTGCTGGATGCCGAAACGAAGCTGCCCCTCTGACGGTTAATTGCCCCCAGGTGTGTTAGACCAGAACGCGGTTGCTGAGACCTGTTCTTCTGCCGCTCAGGCTCAAGTTTCTCCTTCGAGTAGGTCCAAAGCTCTGCTGCCTTCTGAGGCCTGGGGCTGCTATGCAGAGTCCCCTGCTGTCTGTCACCTCCCAACCCCTGGAAGATTGGTTGTTTGGAGGACTCCAGCAAGCCAGATGTTGTTGCTGTTCAGTAGCCAAGTCGTGTCTGCCTCTCTCTGACCCCATGAACTGCAGCACGCCAGGCTTCCCTATCCTTCACTATCTCCCTGAGATTGCTCAAACTCATGTCCATTGAGTCGATGATGCCATCCGACCATCTCATCCTGTGTTGCCCCCTTCTCCTCTTGCCCTCTTTCACAGCATCAGGGTCTTTTCTGCTAATGGCCCAGAGCCTAAGCAAAGTCAGGGCAGTAACCTTTACCTGCTTGGCCTGGGGATATTTATAAAACCCAAGTGCCTTTGGGCAGACTGTGTGGATGTGACATATATAAATAGCCCTCAGGAGGACCTGCCAGCTTGGGAATGCAGAATCCTTTCTGAGCGATAATTTTCAAAGGGAGGGCCAAGGATCACCTATTTAGACTCTTGCTTAGAGAATTTATTAAGAATGTAGATTTCAAAACAACAAGAAAAAGACAGTAGGTTTCAGTGCTACTGAAATCTACAGTGGAGTCTCCGAATCTGGCGTCTGGTTTTTAACCAGCACCTAGGGATTTACAGACATTCTGAAGTTTGAGACCCGCTTGTAATCCCTTACCCCACTCTAGACTGTCAAACACAGCAGTTCACTCACCTCTGTCTGTGCCATGGATGGTTAGGTGCCGGAGATATGAGGATACATAAGACATGGGATCTGATAGGAAGGGGATAATTGTTTCCAGAAATTCTCAGACTAAGTGTTATCATCTGAAAATGCAGATTCACTTTCCTGACACCTTTCCTTACCTTCTGCCGGGGTTTTAAAATTACTTTCTAAGGGGAGTCTCTACAAATGCTGACTAGCTTATAGGAAATAAAAGGTCAGTTTGATAGGAGTTCTGCGGAGCTGATGCCATCTGGCTTGGCAGTGTGGGATCTTAATAATAACTAGTTTACTTGTATATGGCACCTCTGATTATCCCTGCAAAAAGACAAGTCTTGGAAGTATTTGTTCCCTACACACAATGCTTTGGACAGCTTTTCACCCATTTCATAAAGCCCCTTCTTTCCTGAAGCCCTTTCTTTTCCTTCTTCTAAGGTTTTCTGATGATGCCAAAGAGAGTTTGTTTTCAGCGACCTAAAAAAAAAAAAGCCTGGGCAGAGAATGAAATGACTAGGAATCAAATTCCCTCTTGGCCCCTTATGACCCGTGAGATGTAGAGTCTGCATTTCCCTATCTACCATGTTGATACCTCCCCGCCCTCATAGGGATCGAAGAAATAAAGCAAGTGAGATGCTTTGAAAACTGAGGAGCAGCCACACGCCTGTAAAGCATCATGATGAGTAACAAGAACTCTGTGCCTTGGTTTCTGAGTTATCTACAGGTCCCTGCTGAATCGTGGTCAGCAAGAGGCAAGGCAGAAACAAAATGAAAGGATTGACCCCATGTCAAGTCTTAAATCCCAAATCCACAAATACAGAAGATGCCCTGTATTCTAATTAATCCTTATAGCCATGCTGAGAAGGAGAGAGGACAGATGTTATCTGTACGGAGAGAAGATTGGACTCGATATTTTCTGGGGTCTCTTCCAGGTCTAAAATGAAATAATTCTGTTATTTGTCAGATGAGAAAACTGGGTTGAACTGAGCTGAGCGGAGGTTAAGAGGTCTGGCTGAGACCACGGGCTTATTAATGACAAAAGTCAAGATGTAACTGGGGCCCCTGCCCCCCCTCCATCCCCTCCTGATAAATGGCATTGTCTCACTCTGGCTCCTCAAGGACTGAGCAGATATTGGTGTTGAGTCTGGCCCTTGTATGGGCAAATGCATGCATACATGCATGCTCAGTCATGTCCAACTCTTTGTGATCCTACAGACTATATAGCCTACCAGACTCCTCTGTCCATGGGATTTCCCAGGCAAGAATACTAGAGTGGGTTACCATTTCCTCCTCCAGGGAATCTTCCTGACCCAGGGATCAAACTCCTGTCTCCTGTGTCTCCTGCATTGCAGGCAGATTCTTTACCACTGAACCACCAGGGAAGATCATGTGTGGGCAAACTGGTCCTCAATTCCAGCTGCTTGGGTTCCTTGCTCCCGAGCATTGTAATTCACAATATTCTTTCTTCCCAGATTGGAATACGTGGGTGGTTTCTAAGCACAGAGGTCAAAGGGGAACCAGGAGCAGCTGGCCTTTCTGGTGGGACGCCAGCCCACCTCCAGACTTGCCCCAGAGGGTCTGATGGGTAAAGACGAGCCCTGCATAGCCCACTCCTGGGTCCTCTCTCAGAGCTCTTTGGTCACCTCACAGAGCAGGATGAACCATCATCACTATCATTTTAAATGTTAATAATTTGTATTATTTTCCAATCTGTGTGCCTGGAAACCCCTTTGCCAGAGGCCCAGTGACTAAGAAGTGGGTAAATAGACTGGGAGCCCTTAGCAGATTCCAGGGTCTGCCGTTCCCTGGAGGGCTGCACAGAACCTGAGCCTCCCCACTCCCAGCCAGAGCCAGGATGCCCCAGGAGGTGGGGAGGATGGGCCAGCCATGGCCCTGCTCCCGGATTCTGGCGCCGGTGGGCCCCGCTGAGCTGCAGGAGCTGGGGAGCTCCCAGTCAGTGTCTCTGATGAATACCGCACCACGGCTGTCCTGTCAGGGAAGCACGCCTTCCTCAAGAGACATTAAATATTAATGGCAGCAGTAGCAGCCGTAGAGGCAGAGGGTAAACAAAACTGAGAAAAACACTCCTGAGCATAGAATGAGCATTTCCAGAGCAGGGCAAAGGCATTGAACTCCTTGGATCTTCACTTTCTCAATGGGCTGACTAAGTGAGTGTGAATATTCTGCCCTTTATCTGATGTCCTAAGTTGGAGATGCCCTGGGGCTCCTCACCTGCATAGCCCGAGGTGAGGAGGGAGAAAGAGCAAGCTGATCCTGGCTGGGGATTCATCTCCATCGCTGGGAGTCACACCCTGGAATGGGGCATATTTCTATTCAAGGGGCCTCTCTCAGGATAGCCCGAATGCAGGAGGACAGGCCCTTCCAAAATCCCAGAGCAGAGATCCCCAGGGCAGAAAGGGGCCTCAGAGACCATCTTCTCCAATCTCTGACCATCTGGCGAAACCCTATCAAACAGATTGATACCTCCTGTTTTTCAGGCAAGAACTTCCCCAAATGTCTGTTGTTGGAATGGGAAGATGTAGCTCAGACACCCAGGAGCTGTGGGAATCCTGTTGAGGTTGGAGGGAGAAAGGTTGTCTTCCCCTGCACCTGTGGGGGCAGAAAAGCCTCAAAGCTGATATGCAGCCCAACGGAGACAGACGGTGGTGGGTTCTCTAAGGATAGGAAGGCTGGAGGTCTTAGCAATGGAACCTCCCCATTCTGTAGTCTGGGAGCTTCACTTAGAATCGAGTTCGTTCATACCTTCAGGTACTCAGATGTTAATTTTTTACTGCGGTGTGTCATGCGCTGTGTTGGGTGCTCTGGGTACAATAATGAGCAAACTGGATGGTCTCTGCCTTCCCCCAGCCTACATGCAGCCAGCAAATTTGACAAGTAAATAAGCAATAACTGGCACTTTCCTAGTGGTCTAGTGGTTAAGAATCCATCTGCCAGTACAGGGTACACTGGTTCAACCCCTGGTATGGGAACTAAGATCCCACCTGCTGCAGGGCCACAAAGCCTGTGGGCCACAAGTACTGAAGCCCGCGTGCCCTAGAGCCTGCGCACTGCAACAAGAGAAGCCACTGGGTGCATTGCAACTAGAGAGCAGACCCCGCTCACAGCAACTAGGGAAAGTCCATGTGCAGCAACAAAGACCCAGCGCAGCCAAAACTAAATACATTTTAGAAACGAGCAGTACTCTTGGGGGGCGGGGAGTGTGCTGAGGCCCAAAGCACAGGGCACTAAGGGAGCCGGGGTGCAGGGGCACCCAGCCTGCTTCTGGGGGCTGAGAGAAGGCTTCTCAGCAGAGATGATGGAGAAGTGAATCCTGGTGTCCAGCCGTGTGGTGTGCTGGGCTGGGGGCTGGGCAGGGAGGGGCAAAAATGGCAGGAAGATGAGCCCGGAGGGGCAGGGTGTGAGAGAGGACGAGGAAGCAGGCAGTGGGCCCCCTGAAGCCGCTCAGCCAAAGCGATCTGGGACCACCTCCAGTTCAACTGAGGAAAATCTCTTCCGGCTCAGTCATTTGTGTGCCCTGTGGAGACCCGTGCATCCGAGGTCACGGACTCTGCTGTTTTGTTTTCTCCTAAATTCAGCCTCTGCCTGGATCCTGCAAGGATAGGTTATGCTCTGCCTCTGAGGTGGCACCTCTGATTGGTAGTCAGTTTTTCTGATGCCTCCTCACTTCCTTCTGTGGCCCTAGTTGGGCTCTCATGGGCCTAGGAAAGTGCATCTTCTTCGTTTTAAAAACAATAAATTAATTATTTTATTTATTTATTTTTGGCTGCACTGGGCCCTCATTATGCTCGATGGCTTTCTCTAGTTGCCACGACTGGAGCTACTCTCCAGTTGCAGATGGAGGGCTTCTCTTGTTGTGGAACATGAGCTCTAGGTTGTGCCGGCTCAGTGGTTATAGCATCAGGGTTTAGTTGCCCCATAGCATGTGGAATCTTCTTGGACCAGAGGTCAAAATTGTGTCCCCTGCATTTGGCAGGCAGATTCTTTACCACTGGACCACCAGAGAAGGCTCCTAATTCTTCTTGATGGCCCTTTAAACACTTGAAGTCAGCAATCATGTCCCTCCCAAATCTCTTCCCCAGATGAAGACGTCCTGCCCCTTCAGCCACTTCTCCTATGATTTAATTTCCCTTTGTGTCACTAGCCTGGAACCTCTCCTTCCCTAGTTTGCCATTGTCCTCGTGAAAATGGTGACCAAATTGGCACCAGTGCTTGGCATTAGCCTGGCTAGAGCAGGGATCAGAGTGGGAGATCCCCTCCTTTGTCCCAGATACTCTGTTATCATTAATACAACCCAGGTTTGCACTTTTCTTTTTCCAAGTAGCAGTTTGTCACGGTTGGCTCATGTCAAGCTTGGGGTTCAAAAACAAATGAACAAACCAAACTGTATCTTTTTCTTTTAATAAATGTTCCAAGCCAGGTGTCCCCCATTTATAGATCGGTTATTGATTTCTCAAATCCAAATGTAAGACTTTGTATTTTCCATCCAAGATTTCATTTCCTTGGTTTCCCTCAGTCTTCTGTTCTGCCAGTCATTTTGCACTTGGATTCTGTCACCTGACGTGCTAAGAGCTCGCCTTCTGAGTTTTGTGGCCCCTGCAGATTTGATTAGCATGCTCTGTATGTTGTCATCTCTGATACCTGCAAGCCCCCAGACCCTGTCTGGTTACTCCATACGGGAGCAGGAGGAAGGCCGAGTGGGTACCCGTGCATCACTGCCACTGGGCTATTCAATCATTGTCGTGTTGTAATTGGCAAAAGTGAAACAGCAGCGTGTTCTGTGTTTTGAGCCCTTTCCCAGGCTAGGTTTAATTGCAATGGGATTTATGACTGTCGCTGTAGGAGGTAATAGATGTGTCTCTTTCATCCTGTCTGGCTACTGAGGATTTCTAAGGGAAGAGGAGAGACAGGTGGAACTGGAGCTAGGAACTCTGCAAGGTGGTGGGGGAAAGTGGCGACCAGTGGCTGGATGAGTGGCAGCTGGGAAGGTCGCCCTAAGAGATGTCAGGCATGAATATTCACAGTTCCCCGCTCTTACGCTCTTACGGTGCCTCCCTGGCCTTATCTCTTCACAGCAGCCTTGGCAGATAGGGAAAGGAGGACTGGATTCTCCGTTTTACAGAGGCGGAGATTGAGTCGAGAGTGGATTTGCAGCCGATTCAAAGTCCCGCCAAAAGTCAGGATTAGAACCGGGCTGAACTCCGGGTTGCAGGCGCTCATCATCCCACTACCCACACGCTGCTCCTCCGGCATCATTCACAGGGCCCGTCCCTGCTTGGCACTCTTCCTCCTCAGCTCTTATATGTGAGGTGACGTTCATGGCAGCGTGTTGTAAAGAGGAGCCTGGAGGGGCCATCCACAGTTTCTGTTGTTAAGACAGGACTTGCTGTGGGTGGGATACCTCACTGGGCATCTAGTGGGATGCAAAGCGTGGGATCCGCTATCTCAGCTTTTCAGTAGGAGCTATGTTCAATAATGTTATGAATTCACTTAGCCGGGAGGCTTATCTTGATGTATCATCCACAACTCAGAGGAGGGTTGGAGTAAGGAAGGTACTAATGCCTCTGTCTGTTTCAACATTGAGTAAAGGCAAGGGACTCTCAGAAAAGACCAATTCTCCCTGCTCCCCTCCCTCCCTTCTACCCTCCCTTCCTTCTCTCCTCTCCTCCTCCCTTCTTCCATTCATTCACTCTCCCATTTATTTTTCCTATCAGCAATTATTTATTGAGCATCTATTTTGTGTCAGGCACTGCTCCAGGTGCTGTGATCCACTGGTGGACAGGAAGGTACAGGTTCTAACCTCTTGGAACTTGGAATCTAGTGGAGGAGACCGAGGACTAAGACTTACTTGAAAGTATCAAATGCATCCTCATAGGTGGTGTTGGGGTACAGAGGTGTTGGGGTACAGTAGGTCACTGAACAAGGACCTGGGACCTGATCTGTGTGTCAGGGAACCTTTCCTAGAGGAACCTGGAGAAGCGCTTGGCAACCCTCTCCAGTATTCTTGCCGGGAAAATCCCATGGACAGAGGAGCCTGGCGGGCTACAGTCCATGGGGTCACAAAGAGTTGGATACTACTAAGCAACTAACACACAGACACACACACTCCTAGAGGAAATCATGACTTAAACTGAGACCTGAAGTTTCAATAAAAGGTAAGAGTTAGTCCTGGTAAAGAGACCATGGAAACGTGGTGTAGTTAGAGGAAGAGGCATGTTCAAAGACTGGGGGCAATAGAGAACATGATGTTTTTATGAAATGTAGGGAGACAGGGAAATGGAAAGAGATGAGCCTGGAGAGGTAGGCAGGGGCCAGATCATAAAGGGTCCTAGCAGTCCTGTTGAGGAGGCCTGGACTTTAGCCTGGTACGAGGGGAAACTTCTACAGAGTTCTGAGCAGGGAGGAACATGAGCAGGTTTCTATTTTAGAGAGATTCCTCTAGCCGAAGTGAGAAGAACGAACTGAAGGTGTTCAGTTTGGGTCCTGCTGATTCTGAAGTCCTTCTGGGCTTGGCAGTGGAATGGTGTACCCTGTAGGAAACTTGATGTGTGGGTCCGGAGCTCAGAAGAGAGGTGCAGGCTGGAAATAGGAATTCACCATGTCTCTGCTAGTACTTAGGCACTAATGCTAATCCTGAGGTGCCGGGAGTCAGCTTATCAAAACCATGGTTATGGATGCCACAACCGGGAAGGGCAGGGGACCTGGGACAGAGTCCCGAGCCCTGACCTGTGAGGGCAAGCGGATTATTTAAGAATGGAAGCCACCTTTTAAGGTTGCAGTGGAATCCAATGAAAGCTGTGGGTCTTCTTTCAAAAACAAAGCAAAATAAATCAAAGAGATGGGACCCTTATGAACTCCTCAGAAGCTAATCGGTGACCTCAGATGACGGACCCCTGCTCTCTCACACCTCCCTGGAGGGAGAACACGTCTCCAACCCTTTCCCTAATCATCTGATCCTGCCCTCTCTCTGTCTCCTCCTCCCCCTTCCTGTTTCCTTTTCTAGACATTTGTTTCCCCCCCCAGTGACTTCCCAGTCAGGTATGGAGAATGACATTTGCCAAGGGCTCAGGCAGGGATTCTCAAGTCCTGGTGTCTCTAAACCACCAGAACGGAAACATCACACTTTTACAGCATCATCTCTCACCAGGCTCCGTGGGCACCGCACCGGTTTCCTTTGGTGGAGCCGATAGACTCAGGCAGATCGTCCCACCTTGAGGTAGAACCGGGGAGACTGAAGCAGAAAATAGGACACGGCGTCCTCTGGGTTTCCACTTTCATTTATTTCAAATGAATTAAACACACTCTCCCTGCCCCTTCTTTGTGTGGATTCCAGGTGGGGGAAATAACCCAAGCAAAGGCACAGAGGCAGGACTGTCCTGAGAAGGAAAAGGGCTTCAGGGTCACTCAAGAACTGAGCACATGGGATGTCCCCATCGTGGGGGTAGGGTGGGGGTGGGGTGGATGAGGCTGTCTGGAGCCTGATGGTGGTGGTCCTAAATGCAAGGAGGATGAGGAGTCAGGACTATTCTGTAGGTCGTGGGGAGCTGGCAGCATTTCTGAGATGGGAAAGAACATATCAGAGCTGATGCAGAGGAACCAGAGCCTGATTTGCAGAAGCCCAAACGTGGATTTGTACAATTATAGAACTCATTAATTTACTCAATATGAATCGAGTGCCTGCTATTTGCAGCCTCAGAATTTGAACCAAGAGATGCAAAGATAAGATGCAGTCCCTGCCTTCAAAGAGTTGGCAGCCTGGCTGGGGAAACAGAAAGGCGGTGTGATAAGTAGGTGGGAGGAAGCAAGGCCCTCGGCACCCCCACCCCACCACTCTCTCGCACTGTGCAGGAACCCTTCCAACAGTGAGGGGAGGGAAAGGAAATCTTCTCTCCCAGAGGCTGCTGGCGGATAAAGCCTTCCCAAGCAGCTGATGCTCTGGCCAGAGCTAATGATGGGCTCATAGGAGGGGGCTTCTGGGACTTGGTGTCCCCTGAAACTCATTTACAGGCTCAGGGCTCTGGACAAAACCCCATTTGCACAGCCCTGGGTTGAGCTTTCAGCTTGGAGGGTTAGAGAGGACACGGCAGGGTTTAAGATCTAAATCCTCTAAATATTTGCTGTGGGGCCTCTTCATCCCCAAGAGGAGAGACAACGTGGAGGAAGCAGCTCTCCAGCGCTCAGAGGGGCATTTTGGGGTCCAGCCAGGAGATTTCCCCCGGTGAGCAAATGACCTTTAAGGAGGCCACATGCCATGTGTACACAGTTGGGGAAAGGAGAGGGTGGGATTAGTTGAGAGAGTAGCATTGGCATACATATACTTTTGTTATTGTTGCTGTTCTTTAGCTGCTAAGTCGTGTCCGACTGTTTGTGGCCCCGTGGACTGTAGCCTGCCCGGCTCCTCTGTCTGTCCATGGGATTTCCCAGGCAAGAATACTGGAGTGGGTCGCCATTTGCTCGTCTAGGAAATCTTCCCAAGTCAAGGATCAAACCCCCGTCTCCTACTTGGCAGGTGGATTCTTCACCACTGAACCTCCTGGGAAGTCCCTCTATATATACACTACCATGTGTAAAATAAATAGCCTAGCAGGAAGCTGCTGAATAGCACAGGAGCTCAGCTTGGCGCTCTGTGATGACCTAGAGGGGTGGGGGGGTGGGGGCCCATGAGGGAGGGGATATATGTATACATAGAGCTGATTCACTTTGTTTATAGCAGAAACTGGCACAATATTGTAAAACAATTGTTGTCATTGTTGTTCAGCCGCTAAGTTGTGTCTGACTCTTTGCGACCCCATGAACTGAAGCACGCCAGGCTTCCCTGCCCTTCACCATCTCCCAGAGTTGGGTCAAGCTCATGTCCATCGAGTCGGTGAAGCCATCCAGCCATTTCATGCTCTGTCACCCCCTTCTCCTCTGCCCTCAGTGTTTCCCAGCATCAGGGTCTTCCCAGTGAGTCAGCTCTTCACATCAGGTGGCCAAAGTATTGAAGCTTCAGCATCAGTCCTTCCAGTGAATATTCAGGGTTGATTTCCTTTAGGATTGACCCGTTTGATCTCCTTGTCTAAGGAGCAAAACAATTATACTCCAATAATAAATGTTTTTTTCATGCCTTGCGTTGTTTGCATTAATGCATCCATTGCTTTAATGTGAGCCAGGGGCTGGGGTCACCTGGCTGGGCTAATGCAAATGTGACTGAAGAATGAAAAATAGGAAGTGACTGCAAACACACAGGTGGTGGGCAACACTGCAGGAACAGGTGCTTCCAGAAAGGCCCCCACTGGAAATGTTTGCACTGTTACCGGGCTGGAGACAGGCTGTCCTCTTGGTTCCTTCCTTCCTTCTGTCTGCTGAGCCTGCTCGCAGGTACGCAGGCATACCTGTGATGCTGAGATGGTGGAGAGAGATAGCGTCCACTCCTCTCTTTTGCCACTGCCCCCCTTCCTCCTAGCCTATATAGAAGGAATGTGTAGGGCCAGGACATTTGAACCCCAAAAGCCAAAACTGGGTTCTAGCATTTGGTTTGTGACCATGGCTATATCAGCTGACCTCCTTGGTCCCCGTGTTCTTCCTTTTAAGAAGAGAAATCAGAATCCTCTGGCATCCTGTCTCACAGATGATGTGAGGAGGCTGAGTGAGGTAGTAAAAAAGAGTACATCTACAGGGAAGACCATCTGGGTGTGTGGGGGTCGAACCAGGGAAGCCCAGGTGCCTTGTTTAGACGGGTTTGTGGGTAGGAACAGGCTCTCAGAGCTAAGGCTCAGGCTCCAACCCCCCCACCCCCCGGCCCCAGGGCAGAGGGCCTAGCAGCCGGGTCATCCACATAGAACTGGGCAGAAAGTCACCAAAGCCACCTCCCCAGCCCCCACTCTGCCCTGAGAACCGAAGCAGTCACCTTTGGAAGAGGGCTAAGGAAATTCCAAATAGAATTAAGTCAGTTTGGCTCTTTTTCCCTCTTAAGTGTCTGTCTGCAATGCAGGAGACCAGGATTCAATCCCTGAGGCACCAAGATCCCCTAGAGAAAGGAATGGCAACCCACTCCAGTATTCTTGCCTGGAGAATCCCATGGACAGAGGAACCTGGCGGGCTACAGTCCATGAGATCGCAAAGAGTTGGACACGACTGGACGATTAACACCAACCCCACTAAGGGTCTGTCTAGACGCACACCTGATTCGTGGAAAGGAAAGACATGCCACCTGCTCACTGCTCTGGGTGCTGTGAAGCCTGGCGTCTTCCTCCTGCCATCTCCCCTCTTTTCTAACTCCCTCCTTCCTCTACCTCCTCACCAGGAATAAAGACTGGGCAGTCCTGTGACTGTCACTGGAGGTCCCAAGGAAGTTGGCACACACAAGATGTGCACATGTTCCCCTCTCCCACATCTATAAGTCAATCTGTAATGCCCAGTCTTCACCAAGGCATTCCAGAAAAACTCAGACTTCCCGCAGACTGAGGAGTGATGTGACCAAGTCTCTAAGATGCTGAAGCATCCATATTCAGGAGAGGATGCTCGCCAGTTTCCATTTTCCCTGAGGACAGACCGAGGAGAAACAGGCATAGACAGCAGCAAGCCGGATTTAGGCTCGGGTTAAGAAAGAGTACGATGCCGTTGAAATGAGTGATTTGCTGGGCCCTGTGCTCCCGCTCCTCTCCAGTGTTCTAAGCCGGGGACTCTTAACCTCCAGCTGTAAGTACAACCTGGCCCCAGCATGGGATTAGAGGGATGGAAGGAAGGAGGGAGAGGCTCGCATACTGAACACTGTCCTTATGCTGAAGCCAAAGCTGCAGCTGAGCCAGGAGCTTTCGTCCTCACCTCGCTGGACGGGGGTATCCGGGGATGATGCTGCCTTGGGAGGGTTAGTCCGGCTGCTGTTGCGTCTCTGCCAGCCCAGGAGTGGCCAGCGCCCACTTGGTCCCCCTGTGACGTTGCCTCTGTGGCTGGTCCCCTACCTCAGGCCGCTGCAGGGCCCTGCTCACCCTGTTTCCCACCTGCTTCCCAAGCCGGCTGCGTCGTCCTTTTCTCCAGTCCCTTCCCCATCTCTCTGCTGGGTTTTCATTCCCTGCTGACTCTGATCCCAGCAGTTTCATGACTGGCTAAGCCCCAGTTTTAATAAGAGTTGTTAATCATGGGGATGATTTACTTAGAATCCT
Source organism: Cervus elaphus (assembly GCF_910594005.1). NCBI lineage: Eukaryota > Metazoa > Chordata > Mammalia > Artiodactyla > Cervidae > Cervus > Cervus elaphus. The sequence goes on from NC_057815.1 coordinate 44,937,789, forward strand.
TTATAGATTAATGTGGTGCTTAGGGAAGTGAAACAATAGGTATTTACAATATAGGAAGATTAGAGCAACTTCTCTGCACTCACGTAAAGCAGTATTTCCTATCAATTTGCCTGGCTTAAATAGAGGTGGGGGTGGAATCGACCAGATGGCCTCCTCCCAGAGATAACTTGAAGAAGATGAAGGTTTTAGAGTCAGATCTAGATCCAAACCCCAGCTCTGACCCTCACTGCCTATGTGATCTTGGGCCCAGCTACCTGGCTCCTTGCATCTTGAGTGCCATTGCTCTTGGTAAAGTCAGACTGATGATAGCACGTACCTTGTAATTGTGAACATGAACTTGAGATGCAGCATATGAAGCCAGCCTTCTTGGGCTTCCCTGGTGGCTCAGATGGTACAGTATCTGCCTGCAATGCAGAAGACCTGGGTTTGATCCCTGGGTCAGGAAGACCCCCTGGAGAAGGGAATGGCTAATCCACTCCAGTATTCTTGCCTGGAGAATTCCACGGACAGAGAAGCCTAGTGGGCTGTAGTCCATAGCGTCACAGAGAGTCAGACATGACTGAGCAACTAACACTTTCTCACTTCTCTAGAGACGGAAAGCTCTTCATCATTTCCTTTAGGCTTCAGGAGTCCCAAGTTATTTGTAGACACTCTTTCTCACACTAAAAAGGTATTTCATTTCATATTCAGATTTATCTGAACTGAGTTAAATAAGCTTCTCTCCCATCTAATATTCAAAATTGGAATTTACAAAACAGAAAATTAAGGGACAATGGCTAGACTTATTACAGAAGAATCCTTTTGCATAATGATATTTTCTAGGGTTCTTCTGCTAAAAGAGCATTTTGGTCCACATTAGATGCTATTATCTATATGACAGAGAAGCTGAGACGAGAGGCTGAAAGCAAAAGGCTTAAATAGTAGGAGCTATTGGGAACCTTTGTTTCTTAAAGATCAATTAGAGAAAAGGGTAAGATGGATCAGAAAAGTCAGATTTGGGGAAACTGGGATGTGATACATAAACATTCACACTGTTTCAGGAAACATCTTCTACACAAAGGCAAAGTACACCTGAATTGTGGAGCACTGCACTGCTTTGTACTTGGAATGCAGAGCACGTCGACTGTGTGTGTTTGTGTGTGTGTGTAGGGAGAGAAAGAGAAAGGAAGGAAGGAGGGAGGGAAAGAGAGGGTGAAATTGAGAAACGGGGGCCCCTGTTGGCATGGCCATTAAAACTACTTCTGCCGGTCACAGTCACAGCACATTGAAGTCTGCCAGGGCAGGATTGGTCATGAAATCAATCAACGCTGCATTTTGTGTTTGACTCTGGTTTATTGTAGACTGTTTTCTCCAGACATCCTCTGATGTGTCTCTGGCTGTTAGCAAATGATTATAGATTTTTCCTACCACATTGCAGGTCTCAAGGCTGTGTCCCCTGCAGTCCTATACCTATGAGGGCTAAGAAGCTCTCTGGGACGGTGCTGGGCCCCCAGACCCCCAGCCTGGACAGGGTGGGAGTTGGGAACTGAGGGTGTCATCCTGCTTTGGTCAGGACACCTCAGGACTGGAAAGGAAATAAGCTTTCAGGTGGGCGACAGTGATGCCAGTCATGGGCAGATGGAGAAGAGGCCGAGGAGGTTGCAGAGGGGGAGGAGGTGCTGACACCAGGAGAAGCAATTTGGGCCTTATGTTTAGTCTATGAGGGTGTAGGTTGGGGAGAGGGCGGCGGGGAAGTTCTACTGAAGATTTATGTTTTAAGAAGTTTGATGTGGCAGTGTGCAGTCTGGGTTGGAGAGGAGGATGTTGGAATTGGGAAGATGGATTAACAAGGCGTTGCTCTCTTTCAGTATGTGACAGAAAGGATAGAGGAGTTGTGGGTGTTGATGGAAAGGAAGAGGGGGAAATGGGGGGACAGAGAGAGAGACACATAGTTAAGTACGAGTCTCAGTTACAACCACTGGATGAGTTTTCTTATTCATGCAGTTACTTGTTCATTCTTTCCAGTAGTAGCTATTGAGCAGCACTGGGAGGGAAATCGTGGCTCAATGGTTTCTGAGTTCACTTCTTTATTTCTTTAAAAAAAAATTATTTCTTTTGTGCCAGGTCTTAGTTGTGGCACATAGAATCTTCGATCTTCGTTTCAGCATGTGGGATCTTGTTCCCTGACCAGGGATCGAACTTGGGCCCCTGCATTGGGAGCATGGAGTCTTAGCCAATGGACCGCCAGGGAAGTCCACTGAGTTGACTTTCTGATGGAGCATTTATAGTCACAGAAATAGTCAATTACAATAGCCATGGGGTCACAAGAGAGGGGTGCTGGCTAGGGGCTTGGAGCGGTAGGCAGGAACACTTTTTGGAAAAAAGTGGAACAAGCAACCTCTAAGCCATGAGCTAGTCAGCAAAGCCAGATGCTATCGTGAGGCCCAGAGAAAAAAGCAGACATGGATGAGCTCGCCCAGTTGGCAGTGAGACGTGGTTGATGACCTGGGAGAGGGCAGTTGGGGGAGGATTAAAGCTGTGGCAAAGCTAATGTGTTTGAATCTAGTATCTTAATGATTTGAATAGATGACCGCCATTGAAAAGATAGTTTGTTCCTCAATGTTCCCAGGAGGAGGGGGAATGCTTTGCCTCACCAGGGACCACACAGGGAACCACCAATGTGGGTCAGGAGGCAGTGGGAGCTGGGGGCAGTGTGGACAAGAGCCTTTGTTGTGGTTTTGGCATGGAGGAACAGGTGAGGCAGCGTGCATGGGCTTCGGATTGGTTAGGCTGAATAATCTCAGTGGGTTCCCAGGCACGGGGCCTTTCCCTAGTTGCCAGGTACCTACTCCTGAGAGTGATGAGGGCAGATAGCTAGTGTACTGTGTGTGGAGTATACTTACGCTGAGAACCCTCAATAAAGGAGGAGGTTGTGGTGTGGGCTCTGGGTTTGTTGGCTGTTTTGGAAAAGTGCCCATATGGGCTAGCTGTTTAGTATCTCTTGGAACTGGGTAACCCTGAGAGGGGCAGTTCCTCCAGGGTCAGCAAAACCCCAGATGTAAAAGCGTCCGAATACAGACAACCGAAGACATGGTTAGCACAGGCAGTTAAGGGAATCATCATACACAAGGTCTATTGGACAGTGTCGTATGTCAGGCGCTCTTCTTAGTCATTTACATGTTTTATCTCCACTCTCATCGTGTCTTTAGGAATTAAGTGCTGCTTGTTTACAGATGAGGAAAATAAAGCTCAGGGAAGTTAGGGACTTTGAGCTCAGTCACACAGCTAGTACTGGGCCTGGAGTACTGGGCTGGTGGTCCCAGTCACTATGCCTTCTTAGCAGGTGCCAAGCAAGACACAACAGCAGCTATGGAATCGTCATTCCATAGTGATCATTTTAATGCAAGTCGAGCAGTTCATGCAGTTCTCTGTGGCATTTTTCTTTCCAAAACTCTCCATTACATCCTACTGGTTTCACCATGATGGAGGTAATGGCATTTTACAGGAGAATTAACTGCGGATCAGAAAGATTTTGAGGTTTTCCCAAAGAGACATCTTGATTCCGCCGGGGAGTCAGACTCCCAGCTGTGGTTGTTCTGAAAGGCACCGGCATTCCCCTCTCTGGGCAGGCTGCCCTGAGAAACATCGCTCCCTTTATTTGCATTCGCACAAAGCGTCTCTAGGTTTCAAGGAATCTCTTGCAAGCCCCTGTACTGTTCTTTCTATAAAGAAGGGGCAAAGAACAGTCTGTGCCGAAGCCTTCAGAGCATTCAGGGAATCCAAATGAGATTTGCTCGGTAATTATGTTTTCCTTAACGAAGTTTCAAGGAGGCGGTAACTACCAAGGCTTTATTCAGACACCAGCCATTTCTCATCAGTAAATGGTGCTTCAACAACAGAATCATAAACAAAAGATTCTGATGGGTCCACATTCCAAAGGCTGCATGAGCTGGAGAGGGAGAAGGGAAATATTGAGGTTTGGGGTTTGTGTCTCGACTTCTGATAACTGGCCTTTCCACTCTATTTGGGTGGCTCAGGTTCCAGTGTGTATAACAGGCTTCAGTTAGTATTAACTGTTCTTAGAGGTACCACGGGGTTTGCTTAGGGAGGCTGGGGCTCAGCTCCCAGCCTGAGAAGACCCTCTGGAAGTCTGTGGGGGCAAAGTGTCTTCCTTTACCCTTATAGATGATTAGACAGGGAGCCTGCAGGAATGACTGAGCCTTTGGTGTACTGTAAATGGAGCAATAGAATAAGAAGGGAAAATTAGCCCTTGGGGACCCCTGTGCTGCTGGTCATTAGGAACAGGATCTTGTCAAGGTCAGGACAGTTTGCAGCCAGATGGCTTTGATTTCTGATGTATCACAGAGCTGTGTTGCCTGGACTTGCCACCTTCTGAATTCCTGACCCACCTGCAGCGGGCCCTTGCCTCCAGTGCCCGTTCTCAGAGACTCCCACCTCCCGCTCTCTGGGCCTTGTTCCCAGCCCCTGTCCTTTGCACTGACCCTGGGCTGGAGGGAACAGCTGATGGGTCGCCCTCTGAGAAGTATTCCAGTTATCAGCACAGCGAGGGGAAGGAGTAACGGCCAGGACCTAGAAGCCTCCCATTAACCAGCTATTTCCCTGCTCCCTGGCCGCAAGCAAATCCCTGAATCAAAGAGGATCTGGATCAGACTGCCCTGGTGGTCCAGTGATTAGGAATCTGTGTGCCGATGCAGGGGACATGAGTTTGATCCCTCGTCCGGGAAGATCCCACGTGCCTCACAGCAACTAAGCCTGTGCACCACAACTACTGATCCTGCGCGACCTGGAGTTCGTGCTCTGTAGCCAGAGAAGCCAATGGCAATGACAAGCCTGTGCACCACAACTAGAGAAAGCCAGAATGCAACAGTGGACCCAGGGCAACCTAAATAAATAAATAAAATTTTAAAAACAATTTTAAAAATTAAAACCCAAGAGAGTCGGGATCAACAATTTGGAAACTGAGGTTCAGAGGAGAGCAATTACTTGAATAACAAAATGTACCCAACTGATAAATTTCAGGCTTTGGAACTAGACCTTCAACCTAAATGTCAGTTTTCCCACAGAAAGTCACATATAAAGTATGTACATATAAGTACATACTGTAGTACTTATTTCCAAAACTGAGTCGGTAAGCCTTGCCCAGCCTTACTGAAGTGGCCAGGACATCTGAAAATACTTTTTACCCTGTGAAGCTCTATATTACTTTTCAGTTCTCAGTTTTCAGTAGGGAGGTACCTATTTTTAAAAATACTTCTAAAATTTGAGGCATAATAACATACAGTAAAATTCATTTTCTGTAGTATACAATTCTATGAGTTTTGACAAACACATGCAAGCATGTAACCACCACTTCAATCAAGGTATAGAATGATTGCATCACCTCCTGAATATTCCCTTGTGTCACTTTGTTGTTAATCCCTCTCCTGACCCCCAGCTCCAATCTGTTTTCTGGTCTACTTTTGCTTTTGGGGGAAGATCCTATAAGTGGAATGATACGGTGCTGTAGCTTGAATGTGTTCCCTCCAGAATTCTTTGTTGGAATCTAATCTTCCATGTGATGATATTGGGAGGTAAGGACTTTGGGAGGTGATTAGGTCAGGAGGATGGAGCCCTCATGAGTGGGATTAGCGCCCTCATAAAAGAGGCCCCACAGAGCTCTCCTGCCCCTCCCAGCATGTGAGGACACAGCAAGAAGACAGCTGTCTATGAAACAGGATGCACACCCTCACCAAGACACTGAATCTGCTGGTTCTTTGATCTTGGACTTTTCAGCCTCCAGGACTGTAAGAAATAAATTTCTGTTGTTTATAGGTTGCCTAACCTATAATATTCTAAGACATACAGTATATAGCCCTTCCAGTCTGGCCTTTCTATGCTAAGTGGTTAGCATAGTGCATTTAAGTCATCCAGGTTGTTGCCAATATCAGAAGTTTATTCCTTTTTATTACTGAAAGGCATTCTGTTGTAGGGATGGACAACAGTGTGTCTATTCCTGGACCAGTTGAAGGACTTTTTAGTTGTTTCCAGTTTTGGAAGACCGCAAACAAGGCTGCTATTTTGTAATAATATAAACACAGGGGGCATTTTGTAAATTTATTTGGTCAATTCTGATTTTTTCAGTGATTGAAGAATGAGCTTTGCTGGCATTACTGGACAGGTGCTCTTCAAGTTCTGGAGAATCCAGCACAGTGAAGACATAGCAAGGCTTTTAGTTCTTCTACTATGAGTTTATCTAAAGCATAAACTTATATATTCTTACAAATATATTTTATGTATTTGTAAACAGGATATTTTTGTAAAAATTTAGTAAACATTGAATTTTCCCTGAAAATCCACTAAGCATGTTGGGAAGACCGTACCTTGTTTTGTTCTGCATTTTACCAAAAGTTGGTCAACATTTTGGAAAATCATATCACCCTTTATCACTCTTGCCAACTGAGCTTGTGGTGTTTGAGCTGCCAACACAACACTTTCTGTATTAATTTGAATTTATAGTTGCTTTGTTCTTGGTGATGCCACATAAAAGTGCAAAAATCTGACTCCCTCCTTCTGTCTTCTAGTTTAGTCATACTCAAGCATTTGCATAATGAAATACTTATTATTTTGTCATAAATTACTTTTTAAATTACTCCTTTGTATTATAATTAGGGGAATAAGGTGGACTGAAAACAATTAGGTTTGCAGTTATATATGAATTTTTATTTTGGAATAGGAAAGATTTATTATAAAATATTGGTTATAGAGAAGGAATGTTGATTGTAATAGAATTGAAGACCACTACTCTTCCCAAGAGTTGTGTGGTCAATATAATTTGTCCAGCAGTATAGACAGAACCATGTCCTGAGAGAAAGGTTTAGATTGGCAGCTGGCAATTTTAGGAGAATATTCATGTTCCAGAGTTTGCTGTAGCAGGGCTCAGTTCCCTTGGCTATATCCAGAGGCATTTGGAAAAATAATCAGCTGATAAATATTTATTGAGCACCTATTATGTGCCAGGTGGTATCACTATCCACAAGGAGAATTCTAATGGTGGCGGGGGTGGGAAGATGTGTATATTCCGACATTTGTATGTATTTATACATACACATAAATGAAAAAGATAATTTCTGGCACTGATAAGTGCTGAGAAGAAAATAAAATAGATAACAGCTTTACCTCGGGGATTAAATAAGTCTTCTCTGAGTTTGTACATGAAAATGAGAAGATGCTGAAAATGAAAAGATCCAGGGAAAAAGCATTCCAAACACAGGAACTAGCAGGGGTAAAGATGCTGAGATGGGGAGCATATAGGATTTTTGGAGACAAAAAGACCAGGTATCTGGAACCTCGAAAATATAGGGAAGCTGGAGGGAGAGAGCATCAAAAAAGTCAGAGTTCTCCAAATGACAGAGGTCCTACAGGCCACAGTTACTTGTTGGGATTTCACTTTTAGCAGTGGGAAGCCTTGGGGTTGTGTTCAACATGGAAATGGTGTAATCTGACTTATGGCTTTTTTAAAAAAAAAAAGACCACTCTAGCTGCCCTGAAGGGAGAGTGGAGGTGGAGAGGCCTGGAGCATAGTGTAGAGATCCAGGAGAGAGCTGGTGCAGACCTGGATCAGGGAAAAGCATAGAAATGGCGGTTAGTAATTGAACTAGAAATGGGTTTTGTGTAGGAAGAATGGCCAGAGCCTATGGATAGGATTAATTTTGGAGTCTTGAGACAAAAAGACTGACTCCTTGGTTTTTGACATGAGCGATTGGGAGGGAAGTGGTGCCCTTTATTGAGATGGGGAAGATTAAGAGAGGTGATAGAGTTGAGGGGAATAGCTGACTTCTTTCAGCCGAGTTAAGTGTGAGACACCTATTAGATCTCCACGTGGAGGGAATTCCCCAGCAGTCCAATGGTTAGGACTCCATGCTTTCACTGCTCTGGGTCTGGGTTTGATCCCTGCTGGGGGAACTAAAGATCTCATAAGCTGTGTGGCACAGCCAGAAGAAAAATGGACATCCACATGAAGAGAAGAGTTAATAGCTGGATATACAAAGTCAGGTGAAAGATGCAGTGTGGAGATAAAATTTGAATGTTATCAGTCACAGAGATTTTGGAAAGATAGTGGCGGCATAGTATTTGAATAGTTTTGGATCTTCCCCCAAATCCCCACATGAAACAACAGAACAGTGAGATGACAAAACCAAAACCCCATAGGCAACATTTATAGTAAAACTAGGTGATAAGATAGCCTCTAAATTACAATAAGATGGGCAGAAATCATTAAAAATACAAGATTTGTGTTTGTGTCCATACGTGAAAAGCAGAGAGAAAACAGGGGGGCGGTGGACCCGAGAACAGAAGAACCTCCAAGTAGCAGCCCAGAGATGCCCAACAGAATGTATGGTAGGCACTTCGAGAGTAGCAGCTGAGACTGGGGCAGGGGTTACAGAGGTTCTGCTCAATCAGTAGCAGGTGACTGCGGGGATTCCACCAGAGGGACTGAAGGGGCTAGACCAGAGCACTTGCCGCATTTTCTCAAAGCTGATCTGCCAGGGCTTCCTCTTGCTGGGCTCCCCACTGGATAGTAAGGGGTGGAATCCAAACTGTGGAAGGTTAGGATAATAAAAAGGAAAGGAAAAGAAGAAAAAGTCCAGAAAAAGATATGGGAAGGGGAACAGAACCAAGAAATTTCAGAAAGCAAGCTACTGTATTTTTAACACTACATAAAACAATGGAGGGGGGCTGCCCCGGCGGTTCAGTGGTAAAGAATCTGCCTGCCAATGCAGCAGACAAGGGTTCGATCCTTGGGTTGGAAGATCCCCTGGAAAAGGAAATGGCAACCTAGTCCAGTATTCTTGTCTGAGAAATTCCATGGACAGAGGAGCCTGGGCAGGCTACACCCCATGGGTGGCAAAAGAGTCAGACACCTGACTTAGTGACTAAACGACAACAAAGTAATGGAAGAGGATGCTATGTGGAGTTAGAAAAGACATCTAAGTGAAGTCTTTTTCTAGAAGTTCAGGAAAACTCGTTTCACTTAAAAATGAAATGATTATGTCTGAACTCCACAAAAGTTACTGTAAGGAAGACAGAATGAGAATAATATCCCTGTAGACAATGAAAGCACACAAAAACAAAAAACAAACAAACAACAATAGAAAAAAAAAACAAACTATAACATGCTGTTTCACAGTAAGCCAAACATCTTTACAAAATAGTACAACATGAAATAAGATTATATTGATATTTAGAAAAACAGAAATGTAGTGATAGAATTCAAGAAAGAATGAGAAATAAAAGGAAAGCATTTTATAATGAAGGAGTAAACTATAAGGAACACGAGAGCAAATAAACACTACAAATAGTGCCTTATGAGAAATAGGCATAAGAGAAAGAAAATTTTAAAACTGAGAAGAAATTAGGAGATAAGCATGGTTTGAGAGAAAGTGACATACTGAAGGAAGACAGAAGATCCAATACATAGATAATGGGTATCCTTGAAAGGAAAAAAGAAAACTAAAGCAAATAGCAAATCATAAAAGTTATATTCAAAAATCTTCCTGAAATTAAAAGAAAATTTAAAGCTGCATATTCAAAGAACACCCTGTGTATCTGAGAATGTTGATCCAGAAAGACCAAAACTTGTTCTAATAATATTACTCGGCTTTAAAGAAAAAGAAAAAAATCCTTTGGGCATCTAAGCAGAGGAGTAAGTGATTTACATGAGAAAGAAAATGATACTGTCCTCAGACTTTTCTACAGCCATATGTTATGACAGAAGAAATGGAGTAACATGTTAAAGGTACTCAAAAAAGAAAGTGGGAACATGAGCCAAAGATTGTATATTCACCCAAACTGACATTCAAGTACAAACAGCACAACTATCATTAAAATTTGCTGTTGAGTTTCTCAGTCATGTCTGATTCTTTGTGACCCCATGGACTGGAGCACACGAGGTTTCCCTGTCCTTCACTGTCTCCTAGAGTTTGCTCAACCTCAAGTCCTTTGCGGAGAAGACATTGGCGACCCACTCCAGTACTCTTGCCTGGAAAATCCCATGGACGGAGGGGCCTGATAAGTTGCAGTCCATGGGGTTGCTGAGAGTCGGACATGACTGAGCGGCTTCACTTTCACTTTTCACTTTCCTGCATTGGAGAAGGAAATGGCCACCACTCCAGTGTTCTTGCCTGGAGAATCCCAGGCACGGGGGAGCCTGGTGGGCTGCCATCTGTGGGGTCGCACAGAATCGGACACGACTGAAGTGACTTAGCAGCAGCAGCAGCAGCAAGTCCATTGAGTCGATGATGCCATCTAAACATCTCATCCTCTGTCGCCCCCTTCTCCTCCTGCCTCAGTCTTTCCTAGCAACAGGGTCTTTTCCAATGAGTTGGCTCTTCTCATCAGGTGGCCAAAGTATTGAAGGTTCAGCTTCAGCATCAGTCCTTCCAGTGAATATTCAGAACTGATTTCCTTTAGGATCACCTTGTTTGATCTCCTTGCTGTCCAAGGAACTCTCAAGAATCTTCTCCAGCACTACAGTTTGAAAGCATCAATTCTTCGGTGCTCAGCCTTCTTTATGGTCCAACTCTCACATCCATACATGACTACTGGAAAAACCTTCAGTTCAGTTCAGTTGCTTAGTCGTGTCTGACTCTTTGTGACCCCATGGACTGCAGCACAGCAGGTTTCCCTCTCCAAAACCAACTCCCGAAGCTTGCTCAAACTCATGTCCATTGAGTCGGTGATGCCAGCCAAACATCTCATCTTCTATCATCCCCTTCTCCCGCCTTCAGTCTTTTCCAGCATCAGGGTCTTTTCCAGTGAGTCAGTTCTTCACATCAGGTGGCCAAAATATTGGAGTTTCAGCTTCAGCATCAGTCCTTCCAATGAATATTCAGGACTGATTTCCTTTAGGATTGACTGGTTTGATCTTCTTGCAGTCCAAGGGACTCTCAAGAGTCTTCTCCAGCACCACAGTTCAAAAGCATCAATTCTTCAGCACTCAGCTCTTTTATAGTCCAACTCTCACATCCATACATGACTACTGGAAAAACCATAGTTTTGACTAGATGGACCTTTGTTGACAAAGTAATGTCTCTGCTTTTTAATATGCTGTCTAGTTTGGTCATAGCTTTTCTTTCAAGGAGCAAGAGTCTGTAAATTTCATGCCTCCAGTCACCATCTGCAGTGATTTTGGAGCCCAAGAAAAGAAAGTCTGTCACTTGTTTTCCACTGTTTCCCCATCTATTTGCCATGAAGTGATGGGACCGGATGCCATGATCTATACTGACCTTGTCAGCAAAATGATGTCTCTGCTTTTTAATCTGCTGTCTAGGTTTGTTGTAACTTTTCTACTCAGAGAATATTGTTCCCATGAGTCCTTCATAAGGAATCTACTAGAGAATTGAGTTTGAACAACCCTATGGCCAGAGAGATATGGATGTTAGACCAGTGGTGAGCATTGAGCTGTTATTTATAGCAACAAAACTAAGTGAAGTTTCCCAGGGCTGCATTATAAGATGCAATGGCTATATCATCTGACAGTGCAGATATGTGATTAAGAACAGGGGAACAGAGATGGCATATGCAAAAACATTTTAAATCTTTTTAATAATCATAATAGCTGGGAGTGCTGTTAGTATTGCTACTGTTATTCTGAGACTGTTGTATGTATGATGTGTGATAACACAAATGAATCGTTATGGTCATTCTAATTCTGTCTTTTCTGTGTCCTTGAGAATCTGGATTCTTAGTGCAAAAGAATAGAAATAGAAATATAGTCATAGAAAAGGCAGAGTAAAAATCATGTAGACTGGAACTTGAAATTTTTATCTTATAAACTTTGACTCTTATAAGTTGTATATTTTATTTTATGTATAATATTTGTTCTTTCTGTCTATAAATAGATTTTTCATTTTGCCCCCTATCTCTGTCCACTGAAAAAAGGCCTAGAGACTATGACCAAGAGATGCACCAGATTATGGTCGTGCTATTCCATTTCTCACTGAAAGAAACCAGGGCTTCTTGGAGACATGGCTGATCCCAGGTTTAGGCAGAAAAATGTACAAAAAGACCACCTGTAGCAGTCATGTCCAAAGGACTTAGGAGCTAACTTAAAGAGACTCTCACTGGTCAAAGATGACAATTTGAGCTTTAATAAGGATAATAACTGCAATGGATTGAAACCTATGTTTAAACATGGGTTTAATATGTTTATATCCATGAATTCATAACAGCATATGAAATGTTAACTAATTGGTCATCATTGGAGGATGACAGGGAGCTAATTAATTATCTTGAAAACCATGTAAATAAAGGGAAATTAGCATTTATCCTGTCATTCCTATATGAACTGTGCCCCTGGGTAACAAAGTAACAGATAAGAGGCAGCATCTCTGTATAAAATTATTCAGGTTGATATGTGAAAACTGAATGAATGGACCTAGGATCTAGACATTGAGTACCAACAGTTGGTAATACTGAAAAAAGAGTAAAAAGCAGATATGTGCCTTCTGGTGAAAAAACATAGCATCAATTATAGGCTCAGCTGAAGGTTTGAATCCGAGCTTGACCAAGCCTCTGGATCCCGCAGCTGATTTATGAGAATGAAGAGACAGAAAAGTGTATTGAACGGTACCAGGAGTGTGCAGGCAACAGAATCCAGACTGTGGGGGAACCCCACAGGGCAAAGTAACAGGTGCATTTTAAGGAAAAGAGAGAGATGAGGGAGAAATTTGTAAGTTAAAAGAGAATTAACACAAAGTTCCTCAAAATGGGCAAGGTTAAGCTACAGTATCTGGGAATGCACTTGGGTGATAAAACCCTAAATGGAGAAAAAAATACACAAGAAGTTGATTCCTATAAAAGTCAGGAAAGTGGTTAGTTTTGGAGGGGAGGATGGGATTGTGGTTGGGATGAGAACCAATAGGCCTTCTGGGTGGCTGCAAAGTTGTATAGCTGTGGTCATTATGAGGTTGTTCATCCACCAAGCTATTTATTTTGTGTGGTTTTTCAGCATCTATGTTTTATTTTACAATCAACGGGTAACAAAATATTTTAAAGTCATGAATGCATAGATGGAATTTAAAGCCATGGGGAAGATGAAGTCACTTGAAAGAGAGTGGAGATGGGAAGGGGCTGCCCAGGTGGCATTAGTGGTAAAGAACCTGCCTGCCAGTGCAGGAGACATGAGATGCGGGTTTGATCCCTGGGTTGGGAAGATCCCCTGGAGAAGGAAATGACAACCCACTCCAGTATTCTTGCCTGGAGAATCCCATGGACAGTGGAGCCTGGCAGAGTACACAGTCCACTGGGTTGCAAAGAGATGGACACAGCTGAAGCAACTTAGCATGCAGGCACATAGATGGGAAGATGGCTCAGGACTGAATCTTGGGGGCACACCTTGATGTTTGAGAAGGAGCCATTGAGGCAGGAAGAACAATCACAGCTAGGAATAAACAGATGAGTAAGATAGGATGGGACCTTAGAGAAGGAAGTATTTCAAGGTGGAGTAAATTATTTCACTGGTTGATGCTTCTGAGAGACTAAGTGAAGAGAGGATAGAAGATCCTTCATGGTCCTCAGTGCAGTGTAGATGACTGAGGACTTTAGTAGAAGCTGTGTTGGAGTGCTGAGGATGAAAACAAACCCAATGGGGTGGGTTAAAGTGAGCATGGTCAGTGGGATGGAGACTGAGTCAAGACAATGGTTTCTGGGGATACGGAGTGGTGTAAAGTGCTATAAAGCCACCTGATTCAAAGAGCTGACTCGCTGGAAAAGACCCTGATGCTGGGAAGGATTGAAGGCACAAGGAGAAGGTGGGGACAGAGGATGAGATGGTTAGATACCACCACTGACTCAATGGACATGAATTTGAGCAAACTCTGAAAGATAGTGAAGGACAGGGGGGCCTGGCCTGTGGCAGTCCATGGGGTGGCAGAGTCAGACACAACTTAGCGACTTGGAAAAAAAAAAGGAGGATGGGGCTGAGGCATGGATCAGGAAAGCCCTTGAGCCATCTTAGTGCCAGGCAGGAAGGGCACCCTCCCCAGCCCCATGGCATGGGCACTCTGCTCCGAAGTTGAGCCACACAGTCTGTTCTGCTGAAATCCATACCCTGGCCTCTGCCCTGCTCTGACCAGTGCTGTTTGCTGAGGTGACCGGGCAGCTAGTGGCCAGCTGGTGTTTCACATGCAGGGTGAGCAGGGCCTGAAGGGGCAGGGGGCACTGGGCTTATGGACAACAAAAGCCAACTGCTGAGAGGAGGCCAGTCAGATCAAAGCACCATCAGCCAGTTCTACTGATCTCTCTCCCTCTGCTTTGGCAAAGCCGAGAGAATTAATTCTCCCCATGTCTTGTTCATGCCTTCCCTTCAAATCTTGGCCACAACTAGTCCTTTCTCATCTCGGTGAGGCAGGAGGGTCCAGACACCATGCAGGCTGGGGCTGCTGGAGACACAGCCAGTGGAAGCTGGCTCAGACATGCTGACAGGAGCAAGAGAGTCCTTCTTTAATTCGAGGATCAAAGCCTAAAAGTTGGAGCAGAGAAGCTTTAGAGCAGACTGGGTGCCCTCTTTGGAGCTGTCTGGCAGTTTGAAGGGAGCTTTGGAGTCCTGATCTACATCTGTCTGTCTCCCCAACCCACTCTAGTTTGTTTACTGAGGCTACAGACCCCCCGCCCTGGAGACACCCACCTTGCCCAGGAGCAGAGGCATCGCAGCAGGACGGCAGAGGGAGGAGGAGCCAGACTTGAGCTTCCTCATGCCCACCTCGTAGAGATGCTGCAGGAATGCAATGGGTTAGTGTCTTCAAAGTGCTGACAACTAGGCTTGCCTTGCAGGTGGGGCCAATTTTAGCTGATCTGATCTCCTAAGTTTCCTATTGAAAAAAAAAAAAAGTTTCCTATTGGTCTGTCTGCTTTATTACTTTCTCTGCTGGGGAGTTTAAGACTCTGCGAGACTAAGCCTGGCCTCCTCCTAGCCTTGCTCGACATCCTGCAAATGTGCCCTGCTCAGGAAGCTGTGAGATGCAAGGGACCCCAGAGATGGTCATGTAGATGAGCCCATAGGAAAGAAAGCCTTTTCTATTGCTTCTGGAGGTTTTTTTTTTTTTTTTCTTTCCTATTGTATTTTTCTCTGAGACAAAGTGTTCAGTCATCTCATACATATGTGTTGGACCTAAAATTCTACATTGCTTTGTGGGTTATTTTGGAGGATGAAATAGATAATGAAACTCTTTTCCTCTTTTTTCCTCTTTTTTTCTCTCTCTCTCTGTTAATATCCCTCTGTCCTCAGGCAACAGTACTTAGCATCAGTTACACATATGCGATTGTTTTCTAGCATCTGTGATGCATTTACCCTGAACTGGCCCAATCACATGCCTGTCTAATGTCTAGGGTCCTGGCCTAAACTAAAGGTGACTTTTGTGACTGTAAACAGAATCACACTAACAGGATCGCACATAGCCCAGACCCAGGACCCATGTTGTAGGACTTCACTCCAGCCAACTGACCTCACATGTGCTCCAGCCTTGCCCACTAGGACAGCCCATCTGGTGGCCAAAGTCTGCAGTTGGTAAATGCAGATGGCTGGTTTGCATGACATTGAACAGCTTGAGATCTGGATTACATGGACGATTAGCTGAGCTTGTGCAGATCCAACCCAATATCTGGCATCATGGAGTTGTAACTTGTTCTTTCTCCCCCTTTAATTTTAATACAATGCCTGAGCCTGGCTGGACTCTAGAATCTACAGCCTCTTATAACTGAGTATAACAGTGGGTTGTAGTTAGACTTCCTGGTGGCTCAGTGCTAAGGAATCCACCTGCCAAGTAGGAGATGTGGGTTTGAGTCCTGGGCCAGAAAGATCCCCCAGAGGAGGAAATGGCGCCCCACTCCAGTATTCTTGCCTGGAGAATCCCATGGACAGAAGAGCCTAGCATATTGCAGTCCATGGGGTTGCAAAGAGTTAGATACAATTTGGCAACAGGCTTTCAGACTTTCATAGTAGTGGGTTGTAGTTAGGCCACTGGCAAAGTCATATGCTGTCCATGTAGGTGCTTCCAATCTTTAATTGGAATTTCAAGGGGACTGGGGACAATCACAGCTCGCCTGTCATCATAGCAGTAGCTCTGAGCTCCTGCCTCCCCTCCAACACACAGGAGTGACTGAGGCTCCAGCTAGAGTAAGGGTTGGGACTGGGCCATCCCCATAGGATCCGGCTGACCCCACATAATCTATAGCTGCCCCATGGCTTGGCCCTGCCTCAGCTGGGAGAGATCATCATGGCCCTCCATGCACTACACCCACACAGGGAGAGGGCAAGTGGCCTTCCAGGGAAGTGATCCAACATCCCCTGGTGACCTGGGATCACCATAGCCATCTTGGGGATCTGCCTGGGATCCTGGCCTCCCTGGGAGGGCCCAGAGGAGATCATCTCAGCCACTGTGTCCCCATGGAGCTGAGTGACTGGTGAGGGATGGGAGCACTGTGAGTGTCCCTCCTGCCCATCTGTCAGCCCTTCACTGAGAACCTCAGCGCATCTGTAAAGTACCGGGGCCCCCTCTCTCTCCTCCTGGTCCTGTGCTCTGCAAAACATTTTGATTATGTGCTGTCTCATGTCACCCTCACCTTTCCATGGACATGCCATCTTCCTTTGGTTTTATATGAACTCTAGGGCTGGGACTGCCCTGAGGATCCCGATACTGTTCCACCTGTGTTTCTGGGTCTGCCAGCTGGGCCAGGGACCTAAGCATCTGAGGGAGGTGGGGCCTCAGAGACCACAGGTGGTGTGTGGGGCACAGGCCCGGGTACATGCCCTGGGGCAGGTCTCTGGTAAGTGCTCCAGAGACCCCTGCTGCCTTACCCTCCCGGTGCAATTCCCACCATTGAGACTTTACCAGATGCTGGGGGTCCTTCAGAACAGCAGTCCCCAACATTTTTGGCACCAGGGACTGGTTTCATGGAAGACAATTTTCCCATAAGACTGGGGGGCAGGGAATGGTTTCAGGATGATTCAAGCTCAGTACATTTATCGTGCACTTTATTTCTGATCTAATGCCACCACTGATCTGACAGGAGGTACCAGTCCACAGCCTGGAGGTTGGGGACCCCTGCTTCAAAGCAACTGCATGCATTACATCATGTACCAAGTCACAACACCCCTGTTTACAATTTGAGGAATTGGGAGATTTAGAGAAGATAGGAGACTGGCCCCAGGTTTCACAGCTAAAAGGTGGTAGAACCAGCTGTGTATTCTTAACCATGGTGCCATCCTGCCTTTCTGCAATAAAGAATAAACATACAGATTTTCTTTCTAGGGGGACTTTCTGTTCATGTGAATGCCACAGAGGGGAACTTAACCTTTCAGATCAGACAGAAAACTCCTCTCTTCCTATGGTTATCAGTACACATGCAGGTGCTCACACGTACACACATACTCATGTCAGCAGGCAGTCATTGACTCTCTCTGCATTCATTTGTTCATTCAAACAGCCAGAACCCACTGAACTCCACTGAGCATCGTGGTGGATGCTGGGGCTTGAGAGAGGAGTCAGAAGCAGCCCTTGCTCTGGAGGAGTTCTTGGGCTCAGAGGAGACTAGTTCTGTAAATGTGCAACGCCCAGGGCAGGTGCAGCAGTAGAAGCGTGTGTGAACTACCGGGGTACACAGAGGAGCAAATCTGGTTTGGGAACCTGTAGATGGATCTCATTTCAGGAACTGAGAAAACATTGGATGTACTAGAATCTTTGAATTTGCATAAGGCAGATGCAGAGAATGTACTTGTGGACACGTGGAGGAAGTGAGGAAGTGAGGACAGTGGAGGAAGGAGAGGGTAGGATGAATTGAGAAAGTAGCATTGACATATATATACTCTCATGTGTAAAATAGACAGCTAGTGGGAAGCTGCTATATACCACAGGCAGCTCATCCTGGTGCTCTGTGATGACCTAGAGGGGTGGGACTGTGACTGTGGGGGAGGCTCAGAGGGAGGAGATACATGTATAATTACGACTGATTCCCACTGTTGTATGGCAGAAACCAGCATAACATTGTAAAACAATTACCTTCCAATTTAAAAAAATTTGAAAAAAGAAAGAAAAGAAACTTTAAAAAAGAAAGGCCTGGGCTTTCATCCTTGCTCTGAATTTCCTGTTGCAAAGATGACGTGTCAGAGGACACAGTATGAGGTGCAAAACCAGTAAATGTTTATCTGACCCACAAGTTCTGCAACCTTGAAGCAGGCAGACAACCTTCTTGAGCCTCAATTGTCCCATTTACAAAATGGGAGCAATCAGATCTGCCCTGACTGCCTTTCAAGCTTGCAGTAGGATGAAACAGTTTACTGTGGGTGAACACTCTTTAGATGTGAACTTGTGTCTTCACTGTAATGACTTGGTCCAGCAAGGCTGGCATAGGGGGTGTGCAGAGGGCAGCCTGAATCTCCGGCTACTGGACAGAATGACAGGACTGGTCCTTGAAGGTGCTCAACAAGACTCGAGGGATTAGTGACTTGGACAGCACGGAGTCTGATTCTCCTGGTACCCCAGTCTTTCCCGTGAAATGACTGTCAAGCACTTTGCCGTGACGGAGTCTTTTATAAATACTTCCTAATAACAACAACCTACACAGTTTGCAGTGTGAGTGGGGCTGATGGCAGCATTAATGAGGCTGTTGGGTGTCTGCTGCCGCCCAGCTCCGTCCGGCTTCACAGTTACTGGGGACACACAGGAAGCCATGGGGCTCAGGCCTCCTCCTTTCTCCACCCCCGAGGCTGGATGCTCAGCACACCTGTATCCAGGACACCACTGGCCCAGCTCATGAAAGTCTGCCAGACTTTTTGTTGCTGATGCCTTTATTTGGGGGTTTTAATCAGTACTAAATAGTCAGGAAAGGAATGCAAAAGGCTTGTTCCTTGGCTTCTGGAGGGAGAGCAGGTTGTAAACAGTGACAAGAGTAATGTCAGCCACGTTTACTCTGCGCCAGGACCTGGGCATCGCAGGTGGCAGCATCATCGCAGCCACTGACTAACCAATCAGAGGATGGAGGGTCTCTTTCTGGGGAGGAGGAGATGAGAGAGGCGGAGGAGAAATGGGTGAAGGGTGTGGGGCAGTGCAGGGGAGAAGGGATGGCGTTTGTATAAAAGACTCAAAGGAGATTTATGTGGAAGTTAGTGCTAGAAAAGGCAACCATTCTAACTGGAATATTAATGGAATCCATTTTCTTGCCATCTCCTGAAGGAACACTTTGGAAGTGCAGGGGAAAAAAAAATCACTTTGCAATAATAACTGTTATTTATATAAGAGAACAGCATTGGATATATCAAAATGTGAGGTTTCAAGGTAATAACTGGACCCTCGGAATCATCATTATCCATTTAAAAGGTAATTTCTGGGCTAGGAAATTGATAGAAAAAAATGGCCCAACGCTAGCATGGTGGTAAATAAATTTGTGTTTCAGCTTTATGATTTGATTTCATTCTGAATCTGATGGGACTTGGTGACTAAAGGGAATTGAGTTGCGATGTAAATGGGAGTGACCTTCCCCACTGCATCTTTATTGATGCCCAATATGACTGTGGATTGGGGGGGGGGAACCTCAAGCTTCCTTCCTTGGTCACAGCTGGAGAGAAAACAGTGGAGACAGAGGAACAATTCCTGCCAGAATCCACTGGGCATCTTGCGGGAAGTTTACTCGCTACTCCTGTAATTTCCCTCTGTCCCACCTGCCAAGTTAACCATCATGGATGACCATTCCTTTGGAGTTTTTTCTATCAAAATCTATACATTTTTTCTTTAAAAAGAAAACAGGGGGTCATTCTATACATATTCTATTGGAATTGGCCCTTTTCACTATACTGTGAATAGATTTCCATGTCAGTTTATATAAATCTGCCTACTTTTTAAAAGTGGAAGCCTTCTCCCTTATGTGACTATCCATCATTTAAGTCCATGTGCTCCTTTTGATGGACATGTGGGTTGTTACCATCCTTGTGCCAGAGTCTTGGCACACTTGTAGGAGTGTTTCTGGAGAGTAATACCTTGAAGCAAAAGAGTCGGATCAGAGGGTGTGAGCATTTTAAATTAGAATCAACCAAACATTATTGACCTTGAAAAATGAGATCTGACAACCTCTGCCTTGGAGATCAAATGGATTATTATGATGTCAAACAGGTGGGCAACATTATGAAAGATCTTTCTGGAATCAGTGTGTTTGCTTATTGAAGGGTGATGACAAAGATTGAGAAGGAGATGGAACTGGTTACGAACATGGGACGTTAAGCCCTGTCCCCACTAATGATGTCAGAGGTGTGACCTGGGAGGGTTTCCAGGGTAATGATAACCCCCTTTGCTACCTCTGCTGGTGATTATAACAGGTACCACGGAGCACTGAGGATGCATAAGGCACTTGGGGACTTGCTGTCCAAGGCCAACACTGGGACCTCAGTTCTGCTGCTGATGAACTCAAGACTTGGGTGTAATTTTTAACCCCATCCTGGGTGAAATGGGGACCATCACATACACCATACAGAGTTTTAATAAGGATTAAATATCATAATTCTTGTAATATTGCTTTGTAAAGTAGAAAGCAGCACTTAAATATTAGTATCCTTATTAATAATGAATCTGAGGTTTATTTAAAATGGTCAAAGTGTTCCCCCACCTCCCCCAGCCTCCACTGTAGTGCTCAGAGTCCTAGGACCTAAAGAACAGGTGTGTGTTTTCTCAGCTTTGCCATTTGATCTTGGGAAGTCATGAAACCTCTCTAAGTCAGAGGTTCTCCTTCTGGAAATTTGAAGGAAACACAATTGTGTAAGGGGCTCAAAGTTGTGATCAATAGCATCTTTTGCCAGAGAGCAGCCATCTGATTTGGTACACCTAAGCAGAGGTGATCTGCTGATGTTTAGATAGAGTGTAAGACAGGTAAATAGGTATGACAGATAATTAGGCAGGGATAGGTGAAACAGGTAGGTAAGACAGGTATGACATTTACAGAGGTAGGTAGGTAAGTAGGTCCAGTAGCTAGGTAGGTAGGTAGGTAGATAGATACATAGATAAGTCATGGGAGCAAGATGAGAAGAGCAAACTACTCCTTCTTCAAAACCCCTGTCTTGGCCAGGAGGGGAGGGCTTTGTGCCCTCAGAGACCAGGGACACAGAACATGGGGTGCTGGCATAAAAAAAATACCTTAGGAGCCAAAGAACTGCCCTAGATAGCAGACAGGGCAGGGGGAGGGGGAGCTTGCACTTACCCAACAAGTGGATTAAAGTTTCCATTTTTATTTAGTCTCACTCTAGAGAAATCAAGTTAGGAGTTGAAACCATCAGATGGAAAGGTCTCTGCCATCATCCGGGATCCCAGATTCCTCAGAAGAAAAGCAGCAGAGCATGGGTTTTCTCACCTCTTAGCCCTTCACTCTGGAAGTTCAAATGCAGACAACATCCCCCCTGGAGGAGGGCATGGCAACTCACTCCAGTATTCTTGCCTGGAGAATCCCATGGACAGAGGAGCCTGGCGGGCTACTGTCCATGGTGTCACAAAGAGTCGGACACTACTGAAGCAACTTAGCACACAGCATACAGTATTCAATAAATTGCATGAAATATTCAGATGCAGACAGCGCTTGCATTCATAATGTCACCGTGTATGAAGGCAGGTGTTGGAGGAGGGGACAGTTCAGCAGAGCGGTTAATGCTGTGGAGCTTCCCATGGATGAGCTGTGTGACCTTATGTAAATCACTTAGTGCCTCTGACCCAGGGTTTCCTCGGTTCTAAAACAGGGATGATAGTCCCTTCCTCGCAGGCTTGCTATGGAATTAAGTGAGGTTGTATGCCTGAAATAGTAAGCTCTCAATCCATGGCAGTTCTGTGGGGGTAGAGCACCCCGGAAGTAGCTACCGTGCCTGCTGACAACCAGCTAAGATCCACAAACCGCAGGCCTTTCCCGGTATCAGCAGACACTGCCTTGATGTGCTAACAACCCCTAATGAGTGCCATGTTCATCAGTTACATAAACAAGCAATTAGTGGGTGAGCGGGCGGCTCTTCCTCAGCACATCCTATTAATCTGCTGGTCGTTGGTTCACAGTAGTTGGAAGCTGATGAACTGCGCGTCCTAACAGGCCCTGGGCAGCCTCCATTCTGAGTGATCCCCAGGCATCCCCGGCCTGTCTGGACTCGCTGTGGGTTCCTCCCCTTCGAGGGTTTGTAACAAACAGAGTCGGTGTTCGAGGTGGTGAAGATGTCTGGAAGGAGGCCAGGAAATGATGGAAAAAGTCCCAAAGCCCATAAACGGATTACCTAGATGTAGAGTCAGGAGTGATAAGGTGGTTTGAGGCTTGTGAGAGACTCAGACAAATAGCAAAGCTTTCGAAATTGCTTTAGAAGTGTTCAGAACAATATGGGGCGGAGGGGGGAGGCGTGACGGGGGCTAGAAATTAGGCTGCCAGGACTCCCAATGCTGTACGCCGTTCCTGTTTGTGATACTTTGGCTTAGTGATTTATTTTGAGCACAGCCCAGTATTACTGTTAATATTTTTAGTATTGTGGTTAATATTGCGAACATTATTGTCAGATAATTTAATCAGAATTTTATCACCATTTCCAGAAGTGGGCACAAAGCCTGGTACAGAATCATTCTACACAGACACACACACACACAGACACACACACACACACAGACACACACACACACACAGACACACACATCCCAGTTCTCAAACCCCTCCCCCTCCAAGTATGCTTTTCACATAAGACCCAGGGTGAGGGCCATGTGAGCTTGAATCCTTAACATGATGGGTCAACTTGGCTGTTGGTAACCCAAGCTCCTGATCCAGTAACTAAATGGTTTAATTAAGCTTATCACTGCTACTCCGAGCCAGGCACCTTTCTGAATTATAATAGCTAATTCAGTATCCTTTCTAAGAAGCACCATCGGGGAGAGTGATGCTGTTCTGAGGACCAGGCTCCTCTCCCTTCACCTCCAAAGCCTGGTTGGGTTGTGTGTGTGTCTGCCGAGGTGGCCTCAGGGAAGTGAAGCAGCTGACAGGAGGCCTCCTCCCTCCTGGGTCTCCTCAAGTGCGCGGTTGTCGAGTCCACTGGAAACCACCCCAGCCTCCACCTTCCTCCTCCTGTCTCCTGCCACCCCCTGCCGAGCACTTTTAATTTGCTTGGAATAATTGATTCTGTCTTCTTCTCGCACCTCATTTTCTCTTTGCTTTTATTTATGTCCTTTAAGCCTGTCCTTGATAGAAGCCGGCCCCAGCGTCTGTGGGGAGAAGAGAGAGGAGTATACGTGTCCTGGGCAGACAGATATATGGTGGCACCAGAATCCACAGGTTCCATGTCCCTCTCTTCTCCCCTCATGCACTGGGGACCTCATGGCTGGGAACCCTGTGCCTGGAGAGCATCTGCACACAGGAAAGTGATGAATAGCTGGTGAAGAGAATGACAGATGAATAAATGAATGAAACGTGCCTCATCTTTTCCTGGCCTTGTGTTTGCATCTGGCTCTCTCCTCCTTTTGAATTCCTTCCCCTTCCCCTCATTCCTACTCAGCATTCCCAGTAGGACCCCAAACCTGTTTTCCTCTGTCATGCCCTCCATGATTACCATTAGTGGTCCCAGACTCTTATTTCATTAAAGAGAAACTGACCCCCTAGAATCACCTTTCCAAGTTTGCCTAGCAGCAGACCCAGTAGAATGCAAGTCTTAGGACTCTCCTAGACCAACATGCTTCTCTGCCCTGGGCACTTTTACTGTTTATCAGGTATACGATTTGCAAATATCTTCTCTTGTTTGGTAGGCTATCTTTTTGTGTGTTGTTGCTGGTTTCCGTTGCTGAATAGGAACTCTTTCATTTGATGTAATGCCATTTGTTTATTTTTGCTTTTGTTTCCCTTCCTGATGAAACAGATCTGAAAAGATATTGCTAACGCCAATGTCAAAGAATGTGCCATCTATGTTTTCTTCTAGGAGTTTTGTGGTTTCAGGTTTTATATTCAATTCTTTAATCCATTTTGAGTTAATTTTTGTGTATGGTATGAGATAGTGGTCTGGTTTCATTCTTTTGCACGTGCCTGTCCAGTTTTCCCAATACCATTTAGCAGAGAGTCTTTCCTTTCTCTATTGTATATTCTTGGCTTCTTGTTGTAAATTATATCTCTGTTTATTTCTGAGTTCTCTATTCTGTTGCATTGATCTCTGTGCCTTTTTTTTCTACCAATATCATGCTGTTTTGACTATTAGAGCTTTGTAGTATAATTTGAAACCAGGGAGTGTGATACCTCCAGTTTTTTTTTTTTCTTTTTTCTTGGGATTACTTTGTCTATTTGAGGTCTTCTGTGATTCCAACCAAGTTTTAGGATATTTTTGTTCTATTTCTGTGAAAACGTCATTGGGATTTTGATAGGAGTTGCCACTGACTGTAGATTGCTTTAGGTACTGTGAACATAACCATGGCATATCCTTCCATTCTTCATGTCTTCTTCAGTTTCTTTCAATGTCTTAAAGTTTTCAGTGTACAGGTCTTTCACCTCTTGGTTAAATTTATTCCTGGCATTTTATTCTTGGGCGCAGTTGTTATCATGTTGTCTAGGGCACAAGCTCTTCAAAGTGAAGTACTTCATGTACTATTTTATTAAAATAATATAATAACTTATTGATCAGCTGTTTTGTACTGAGTACTTTAGATAAATGATTCCATGTAATCTTTACCAAGGAAAGAAGCAGGCATTGTTACCCTCATCACAGATGAGGAAATGGAAGTTCGGACAAATTAAGTGGTTTGTTCAGAGTCACACAACTGGTGAGTGTTGTGCCAGGATTTGAACATGGATCTTTAGGGCTCAAAGAAATACTGGGCAGTCAAGGCTTTTGCGGTATATGCGTTTAGCACAGAGGCATCCTTGTAATGTGACCTGTACTGGATTTGCCTAATGCGCAGATGAGGAAGGGTAGAGAATTTCAGTGGAGAGGGGGTGGTGCCTTTTCACCCTGGCGGGGCCCCGAGGCTTGCTCACCACCCAGGCCCCCTACTGGAGTGCAGTTAACCAGCTCTCTGGGGCAAGCTCAGAACCGGTGCCTGGCAGGAGGGAGCAGGGCCTTGCCAGCGGCGGCCCATGAAAAGCACATATAAAAGGCCGCTGGGCAGAGGGCAGAAGACCAGGTAGGAGGTGCCGCAGTGCTATTGCAATTAAAAAAGAAAAAAAAAAAGAAAGAAAGGAAAAATAAAATCCATGGTGGTTCTTGGCTCTGAATCCCAATTTGCATCTCATCTGGGAGTCATTTGCATAGGAAGCCCTATCTGTAGCTTTATGAAATAAAATAAATAAAATGAATGAGCTGGTGAAGCTGCCAAGCGGACTCCCAAAGCCTATGCTCCAAAGAGGAAGTTATTGCTTTGTTGAGTTCTTCTTAGAGTCCCCAGGAGCCCTCCCTGCAAGGCTCTGGGTGGGTTGGAGGAGGGGCAGGTTTCAGGGTACAGCCCCAGAGGAAGCAGGCAGGTCAGGGATACAGTAGGGCAGCTGCCTGGACTCAGTAAAAGCAGCCCCTGCGTTCCCTCGGAACCCAGTTCTGCAGGTTTCTCCCATCTTTTTAGCAGCGTCTCTCCCCTCCCCTCCCCCAGCCCACCAGACTTTGGCCCTGGGCTCTGTGCTTTCTGAGCAGCAATTCTCCAGGTTTAGTGAGCAGGATACTCCTTGGGAAGCCTGTCACAAAGAAGGTCCCCAGTCCATCTCAGAGACTGATGTGGTTTGTCGGGTTGGGGGCCCAGGAATCCGACCTGGAGCACGCAGCTGGGGAGTGGGAAGTCACACTTTGAGGACCCCAGCTCCAGGGTGATGGGGTGGAAGCTGATAAGATGCCAGGTGTTCCCTGCAGGGTGACAGCATCCTCTCTCTAGGGCACCTGCAAGCCCTCACCCTGAGGTCTCCCCACAAACTGTGAAGAAGTGATGACCAACTTCCTGTGACAAAGGAGGAAAACATCCTCAGATGGGCCAAGATCTGCCCAAGGTCACTCAACTAGGAAGCAGGAGAGTTTGATTTAAAATTTAGTAAGTTTTGACTTAAAATTTAGTGAGTTTAGTGAGTGAGGTCCTTGAAAATGATGCAACATCTCTCCTGGTGGAGTTTAGTGGTATTTAGGGGGGAGCAGAGAGTGTAACTTTGCAAGAGGAATCATCCTCATGGTAGCCCCCTCCCATGTGGTCTAATACTTGGTCAGAGGCAGAGATGAAACCGTGCAACTCACACTGGGACTTGAACCCACGGCCTTCTGACTGAGATCACACTCCTGGTCTCAGGACTTAATAAAACTCAGGTTCTTGACGTCTTATCTCATGCAGAAAGAATTCAGTGAGAGACAAAGTGATAGTTAAGAAGTGGATTTACTTAGAACACACTCCATAGAGTGTGGGCCATCTCAGAAGGTGAGAGTGGCCCCAAGGTATGGGATTGTCAGTCCTTATAGGAGTGGGTAATTTCATAGACTAATGGGTAGGAGGAATATTGCAGCTATTTGGGGGAGGGGAGTGGGGATTTGGGCCCAACTCCTTGGCCCCCAGGAATTGGGCCATGCCCACTTTCGACCTTGTGATCCACCTTGGAACTGTCCTGGCACCTGTGGATGTGTCATTTAGATGCTGATATGTTACAATGAGTGTATAGTGAGACACAATGTCTAGCGAAAGGCTCGTCTACCATCTTGGACCTAGTTGGTTCCAGCCATTTTTGTCATGGGCTGTGGCTATCCATTCCTTTAGAGGTTGTGCCTTGCCTCTCCCCATCTTTTTCAAAGGGCCAGCCATATCCAGAGTCACACAGCCCACCGGGGTGGGGCTGGTCCATAACCTGACAGTTGTTGGAAAGGCAGAAGTAATCTGAGCTGGGGTGAGAAGTGGGGAGATCTGCTCCTTTCTTGGGCCCAGTGGGTCTTCTCATAATCATGGATAGTTCAGCAAAGTCAGCCTTTGAGTGATGCTTGAGAAGGTCGTCAGTTTTAAATTTGCTTTTTCCTCTTAAAGTTCTCCCATTTTTGTTGGTTGATGACGACTTCTAACCCTCTCTGTGCGGTCAGAGGGTCACGGGGCACACAGCCTCGCTGAGGGGCCGGGACTGGGGCTCAGCCTCCTACTTACTTACCCACCTCTGCTCACCCCACCCCTCCACCTCTGCCAGTCCCGAGCTCACTTGTTCTGTCTTGCTTCTCCTTTGTTCTGCTCTCTGGTCCTTTAAAGGGGGAGGAAGAGCCTGTCTGCACAGCCAAGGCACAAAGTGTGGCAGAGACTGTGACACACAGCAGGCTTCTGAGCCTCCTCTCCAGGGAGAGGTCAGAGGAGGTCCTGCCCAATCCTGAGTCGGAGGCAGGAGAGCTGGGAGCCTGGACTGGAAGATGCCCTCCAGGTGCCGCCTCTTCAGTCCTGCCCACTCCTCGCCCTCTGCATCTGGCAGCCTCCAGGGAAGATGGCCTGAGAGTTCGGGGTGCTCCGCTGGGGCAAGCTGTCCCTGCTCCTCCCACCACATCCTTGGCAGAAGAGAGGTGAGGCGCAGGATGGGTGATCTGGGAAAGACAGGGGAGCTCTGGAGCTTGGCCCAGCTCTCTCCAGAGCAGAAGTGATTTACCTGAGCACTGCTCTGCATTCAGCCATTTAGGTGAATCTGAGGGATCACAGCAGCTTCTGGCTTGAGGCTGGGGAGCAGAGGCAGTTGCCCAAGCCTAGGTGGCAGGTGAGCGATCAGACAACAGTGTGGGAGGTGTGGGGGGAGGGAAAGTCAGCTGGGGTGGCTTTGCTTAGGAAAGGGAGAAGTAGACAGGTTGTGAATACCAGAGTCCAACCATTTGCACCATTATCATCTGCTCATTGCAACCTCAGACAAGCCATTTAATTTCATCGACACTCAATTTCTTCTTCTGTAAAATGGGGACCATACGCATCCTAACCGGTGGTGGCTAGACAGAACTGAAATAGATTCGCCAGTCCCCTCCAGATGTCAGGGGGTGATTACCCTGATGGTTTTTGAATTTGAATGAGAGGCTACATACCTTATTCTCCTTTTCAACTACATAGTCATTTCAATTCCACAATTTTTTTTGAGTAGATATTCTACCTCCATCCCTGTTTTAGGGGCTATGGAAGATTTGATAGCTAAGATCCCACTCAGATCCCTGTTTTCCAAAGTTAGAGGCTTGAGAGTTAGATTCAAGAAAAAGGAAGTATCTGAATTTTTTTTTTTAGGTTTGTTGTTTTGTCTTGTTTGCTTGTTTGCCATACCCAGCAGCTTGTGGGATTTAGTTCCTCAATCAAGGATTGAACCTGTGCCCTTGGCAGTGAAAGTTCAGAGTCCTAACCACTGGACCACTGGGGCATTCCCTTGTCTTGTTATCTTAAACAGCTTTGTTGAGATATAATTCACATACCAAACAATTTACTCATTTAAAGTATACAGCTCAACGTCTTTTAGTATATTCAGAGTTGTAACACTATTACTACCATCACTTTTAGACTATTTTCATCACTTCAGAAAAGAAACCCTGTACCTATTAGCTCTCACTCCTCAATCTCATCATCCTTCCCAGCCCTTGGCAACCACTGATCTGGTTTCTGTTCTATAGATTTACCTACCCTGGATATTTCATACAAATGGCATTATACAATATGTGGTCTTTTGTGCCTGGTTATTTTCGTGTAACATAATGTTTTCAAGGTCATGTATCAGCACTTCATTCCCTTTTATGACTAAATAATATCCCTTTCTATGGACATACCACATTTTGTTTATCCATTCATCTGTTAATGGGCATTTGAGTTTTTTCCACTTTTTGACTATTATGAATAATGCTGCTCTGAACATTAGTGTACAAGTTTTTGTGTAGACATTTGTTTTCATTTCTCTTGGGTATTTAACTAGGAGTAGAATTTCTAGGTTATGTGGTTTAACTTTTTGTTTAACTTTTTGAGGAATTGCCAAACTGTTTTTCAAGGGGATTGTATCATTTTATGGCTCCCCTGATAGCTTAGCAGTAAAGAATTAGGCTGCCAAGCAGGAGACGTGGGTGGATCCCTGTGTTGCAAAGACCCCCCCCGGAATAGAAAATGGCAACCCACTCCAGTATTCTAGCCTGGGAAATCTCACGGACAGAGGAACCTGGTGGGCTACAGTCTGTGGGATCGCAAGAGTCAGACACGACTTTGCTACTACACCACTACCACCACATACTGTTTTAAATTCCCACTGGCAGCGTATTTTCCACATCCTATCTCATGTGGTTTTGATTTGTATTTCCCTAATGGCTTATGATCTGGAGCATCTTTTCATGTGCTGGTTGGCCATTTGTAGATCTTCTGTGGAGAAATATCTATTCAGATCTTTGGTCCATTTTTAATTGGGTTATTTGTCTTTATTATTAAGTCGTAAGAATTCTTTATATATTCTAGATGCCAGTCCCTTATGATTTGCAAATATTTTCTCTTATTGTGTGGGTTGTCTTTTCATTTTCTTGATGGTATCCTTTGAAGCAAGATAACTGAATCTGAATTGTGAAAAAATGTCAGTGTTAATTACCCTGAAACCCCATTAATTTGGACTCTGATGGTTTGAAATTGGAATTGGTCAGGGTAGAGGTTCAAAGTCTATCCATTCAGCACACAGTTATTGAGACTCTCTGTGGTCAGGAAATGTGCCAAGGCCCTGGAAATAGAGGGATGGGTGGAAGAAAGCCTGCCTTTGCGGCCCTTGGTCTGCAGTGAGGAGCAAACAAACACATCACCCAGCCAATGGGCTGAGCCCTGATGGCAGAACCCTGGGGAAGGAAGAGCTAGCCCTGCTGTTAAAAAACGGGGTTTACTAAGCAAATGAGCAGTGAAAACTATTTAGGAAAATAAAGTGCTTCTGAAGCCTTCTCAAGGCCCTGATGGCTTCCATTTCTATGCTAACAAGAGATGTGGGGCCTTGCCCTCTCGCTCTGGGAGCATGCCTGGCTTGGATCCTTCTGCTGTTCCCTGTGGGGCCCAGGACATTTCATCAACTTTAATCCTCATGATAACCTGATGGGTGAACTGTTATCATCACTGTCACTTGGGGAGGTTCAGTGCCTTGACCAAGGTGACAACTGTTAATTGTTGGGGTTGGGATTACTTTAGCCACCTGATGTGAAGAACTGATGCGTTGAAAAAGACCCTGATGCTGAGAAAGATTGTGAGGGCAGGGGAAGCGGGCAACAGAGGATGAGATGGTAGGATGGCAGCACGAACTCAATGGACGTGAGTTTGAGCAAACTCTTGGAGATACTAAAGGAGAGGGAAGCCTGGTGTGCTGCTTTCCATGGGGTCAAAAAGAGTCAGACATGACTGAGTGACTGAACAAGAGCTCCCTCTAGCATCACTGAGCTGTGTTCTCTGTATTGGATCCCAGACCCACCAATCCCAGCATTATACACTTGGTGCCCTCCCTAAGACAAGGATGACGCTCATGGCCCAGATGGCAAAGCACTTGTCACCCGCTCTACCCACTACCAAAGTAGGGGCTTTCCAGGCCACCCCAGCCTGAGGAATAATAGCTGGAAGGTATATTTTCATCCATCAAACATCTGTTGTTTATGCCTACTCCTTCTATTAGGACCCCACCTCCAGCAAAATGGCTGGGGCTTCCTGCCCCAGCCTGACCCCAGACCTTCCATGGGTTCCAGTGGCTCCAGGTCTAGCTCTTACTCCTGACGCCCCTGTCCTTTTGGGTGTCCTGATGTGGCTATAATCGTCCCATCCTCTCTGAGTACCCTCTGCTGCCCAGGGAAGGAAACAGGGCTTCCTTATAAGCTCAGTATCCTAAAGGAAGCTTCTGTCATGTTTGTGCTCGTTTTTTTGTTTCACACTCGCTAATATTTGGCCCAAAGGGCAGGCTAGGTTCGTGAGCCACGCTGGACTCAAAAGCATTTCTCTTCCTACCAGTTCTTCTTAAATTCTTTTTTTTTTTTTTTAGCCTGTGCTGCATCTTTGTTGCTGTCTTTGGGCTTTCTCTAGTTGTGGCAAGTGGGGTCTGCTCTTCGCTGTGGTTTGCCGGCTTCTCATTGCAGTGGCTTCTCTTGTTGTGGAGCACAGGTTCCAGGTTCACGGGCTTCAGTAGCTGCCGCACCAGGGCAGTCTTGGTAGTTGTGGTACCCAGGCTTAGTTGCTCCCAGACATGTGAGATCTTCTCAGACCGGGGATTGAACCTGTGTCCCCTGCATTGGCAGGCATACCCTGGTGGCCTATCCACTGGACCACCAGGGACATCCCTCTTCTTACATTCTTAAACCAAATTTACCCATATATGCTTTCCTCTCGGGGCACATTGCCTCTCTTCTGGATTTTCAGTCCCTCATGCAGGCGGACCCCTGGGGTCCCACCAGGTGGATCTTCCACTGGTCTGCAGCGGGCACACGGCTCAGATTCTGACCCCAGAACTCCTCCCCCAGAGGCAGGAAGCAAGTTTCCTGAAGCAGCCAAGGCCCCATCCACTAAGGCTGGGACCAGGCTCCCAGCAGCTTCCCTGCATGCACGCTTCATGCAGCTCGGAGAACTGAGCTCCCTTCCCACCTTTCCTTCCTGCTGCATCAGACCCTGGCAGCCAGACATCCCAGCCAGAGCTCATTTCCTGCCAGAGAACACAGTTCAGCGGAGCTGGCTTTTCTGCTCTTAAAGGAGGTACAGGATTCCATCCCTGAGTGAATCAAACAGACCGCATCAGCTCAATGGCCCGTGAGAGCCTAGTCTCATCAGGAGCACAGCAGTAGCCTCAGATGGGGCTGCCTCCTCTCCTAGCAGGGGAGGGACTCCCGGGGGGACCCCAGAGGCCTTGGGAGGCACGTCCTTGGCCATCACCAGGCTCACACGGATACCAGCAGACTCCCGAGACCAGTCTCTGGGGGGCAGAATGGAGAAGACCCCCAGACAGGGCAGGGCAGATTCTGTCTCCTGCTCGTGATACCTGCCTTGGGGCTTTCCAGGTGGTGGTGCAGCTACTGTGGGGGTCCCCAACCTCGGGGATCTAACTCTGGCAGTCCAAGGTGGAGCCGATATAATCATAATAGAAAGAAAGTACACAATAAATGTAATGCACTTAAGGCATCCCCGAAACCATGCCCTGCCCCCGGTCTGTGGATAAACTGTCTTCCATGAAACTTGTCCCTGGTGCCAAAAAGATTGGGGACCGCTAGCCTATTAGAAGGAGCTTGGGCTTTTTACTAAATCCCAGTTTTATTTCTTTCTGGCTCTGACTTTGGACATGTCCTCTGACTTCTCTGAGCC
Organism: Cervus elaphus; assembly: GCF_910594005.1. Classification (NCBI taxonomy): domain Eukaryota; kingdom Metazoa; phylum Chordata; class Mammalia; order Artiodactyla; family Cervidae; genus Cervus; species Cervus elaphus. The sequence goes on from NC_057815.1 coordinate 44,970,038, forward strand.
TCAGGTATCTTACCTGTGAAATTACCTGAGTAATAGGACTTAACCTGTATCACTATATGGGAGGAAAAACTACTTACCATTTGGAAAGCACCAAGGATAAGGCAAGTCCCAGGGAGGCCTTGGAAACTATTTGTCTCTCTTTTTGGAGAATCTGTCAATCTGCACAGCTATGAAAGGGAGAAGAGCTCCCGGGGTCGGGGGAAGGCAGTGAAACCTTAGTATCTAGCCCGCTCTGTTTTATTTTTGGGGTTCTAACATAAGATGTGGGCTCCAGAAAGGAGGAAACCTGCATTTAAACACTGGTTTTCTCTGTCAGGCCCAAAGCACCCAGTCTTCCTCTCTCTGCAGTCATCAGAGGGCTGTTACCAAGTCCCATTTGTCTGTGGAGGAGAGTTTGTTTAAACTTTTATTTTGTATCAGGATATAGCTGATTAACAATATCGGGATAGTTTCAGGTGGACAGTGAGGGGACTCAGCCATACATATAGAGTCATGTGGAGGAGTTTGGATGGGGGAAATGTGGAATACATGGGATTCCTTCCGTCTGGACTTCTGGAAACATGATTCTTCTACTCCGGCCCCACACTTGGTGCATTAAGAGAACATGAAGGGAACCTGCAGCCTCAGGTGGCTCTCTGGGAGCTCTCCTTGGCAGGACCTTAATGAAAGACTTTGTCATTGCTTATGATGTATGGAGTTGGCAGCATGGAGGCTGACATCATAGCCAGCAGAGGGGAACTGTGCAGAATTGTGGCCCCCACCTCACCAGAGGAGTTCCCTCCATAGCCTGCAACTCAAAATTTGGGAATACTTTTAGCCCCAGCCCAGGAGTAAAGGTTGGGCAAGATGCCAGCTGGGGACTGCACTTGGCATCCAGGGGTCCCATCAGGAGCCATTCACCCTCCATCCCTTAAGGCTTAGTTGATGTGGTCTGTGCCCTTCTCACCACACCAGGGGCAGGAGTGGCACATTGATGGGTGCCAGAGGACAGACAGTGGCCACCAGACCTCCCCTGGCACCCACTGACCTCCCCTTTGCCCCACCCCCACCTTTGGCTGCTGCCTCGCATCCCAGTCTTGAGGATCTAGGGCCCCTGTGCCTGATATCTGTGTTTCTGGAGCGCTTTAGCAAACCAGTTGCTTTTTGCTGGAGAATTCTGAGGACCTCTTCATGCTATCCCTCTGCATTTGTCTTTTCCCAAAAGCTCTCAGCTAGCATTTCAACTTGAAACACACACACACACACAAGCTCTAGAGTACAGTATGTTGTTATACTGTATGTTAGAAGAAAAGGAACCTTCACCAAATGAGTTTGGGAAAGGCTGCGTGTTACACTTCCCTCCTAGCAGCACAAAATCAGAGTTGCACAGGGCCTCAGCGTTACCCAACACTGCAGCCAGCTCTCTGAGAAATCTTGTAGGAAAGACAGCTGCTTAGCACTGTGCCTCAGAATTTTTAAATATCAGATCTGGAACACTAGTTGAAATAGTTGGGTTTCCATCTATGATATAACCCATACAGGACCCTCGGATGAACCATTGCAGAGAAAAGGAGGACAGCTAAAATAATCACCGGATGTTAATTAGTCTCCAATGGATGTAAATAAATGGGAATGCCTTGGTGTCTTCCCTAATAACCAGTGGGACACTGGTATTCCACAAAACAGAAGCTAAGAAATGCTGGTCTTTATGCAACTTAGTTAGCACCTAGCTGCCAGGCACTGTGTTAGGATATAGTGGAGAGTAAAATTAACATGGTTGTCTTGGCTATAATGCAGCAGCAAGACTAGCCAGGAGGGTGAGATAAACACACTATGTATGTGATGATGTGTGTTTCAGAAAGATGAGTCCAGGGCACTGTGGATGGGGATGGTGTGCAACATGGGGGCATCACCTAGTCTAGGAGGTCACAGATGGTCTTCCTAGGACATTGTTAATTGCTGATCTTGAAAGATGAGTAGAAGGTAGCCAGGCATGGGATAGGGAGAGGAGAGTTTTCTGGGCAGAGGGAACAGTATGTGCTAATGGCCAGAGTTGAGAGATGCTTTTGGCTGCAAGTAACAGAAAACCAAACCAAAGCAGCTTAATGGATAAGAAAATGAATTGAATTCCACAACAGGACGTCTGGAGGTAGCATGGACATCATTGTGGTCGATTCTAGTGTCTCGGTGACGGCAGCAGGGATGTGGGCTCTTTGCGTTGTCTCCTCCAGTGTCCGTGGCTTCAGCTTTATTGTGGGATCAGGTCCCCGTTATGTTGTGGGCAATTTAGTAGCAAGTTGTTTTCAAGTCTTACATAAGGGTGAGAACTAGACAGCATCCTCTCTCTACGAGTCTTACTGGGCTGGTTTGGAGCATATAACCACCCAGAACCAATTATTGTCACAGGGGAATGCCTGGCTCTGCCCAGCTTAGTCCAGGTTCTTACCAAAAAAATGAGAAAGCACTTGTAAGGGAAGTGGGATTACTATGATTGACTTAGACCAAGCAGTTTCCATAAAGGGCAAGATAGTAAATATTTTAGGAAATGTGAGTCCTACAGTCTCTGTTACAACTTCTTTTATAGCACAAAAGTACTCATAGACAAGACGTAAGTAAATGAGCTTGGCTGTGTTCCAAGAAGCTTTATTTATGGATGTTAATATTTTAATTTCATGTAATTTTCACATCACAAAATATCCTTCTTTTGAGTTTTTTCCAGCCATTTAAAAATGTCAAAACCATTCTTAGCTTATGGACCATACCAAACCCTCACCCCATCCCCCCCAACACGAAAAATAGGTGGCACATAAGGTTTGGTCCATGGGCCATAATATGCTGACCTCTGGTTTGGACTGATCAGAACTCATTCCTGGAGCAGGGTTCAGTCCTAAGCCACGTGGCTATCACACAGTGAGGGAGGGGTGGGATGGATGGGGAGACTACGTCAGTGTCCTTCACACAAAGCCTCCATCAACCTCTCCTGAGCAGCTCTGCCCTTCTCCCTGCCTGGGTACCACCCTGATGTCCTACCAGCTTCACCAATACACCAGCTAAAAACCTGATCCTGGAAAATTGTGGCAATGGTCTGAGGAATCTCCCTCTCACTTCCAAGTAGCACCAAACCCTGTGCGTGTTAGCGGGGTCTTCCTGAAGACAGGGCCCCCACTTTTGTGGCTATACCCAATGGAGTGCCTGCAGTCAGTCAGCAAGTAGTCATTGAGATGCTCACCAGGTTTGCAGCCCCCATGGGTGCAATAGGGGAAGCGGGAGGAGTTGAATGATTTTCCTTTATAGCGAAGGCGTGGTGTCCAAAACAAACACACACAAATCTTTCCATGTTCTGCGGTGCAGAGCCGCCTGGGTGATAGAGGCATGATGAAATGACCTCAACTCCCAGCATCTGTTTATGCCACACAGTGAAAGTTAATGAGGGCTGACCCTCAGCTAAGCTGGGAAGTCAACCAGAGTTCAGCTTCTGGTTCCAGCCAGTCTTTCTGAAGATGGGCTCCCTCTTTGGCAAACTCAATTCTAGTCCCATTACTGGACCAGGTCGTGTCTCCTCTCTGACCTTGCCCCGTCCTTTATAATCAGCAAGGATCTGTTGTTGGCCAGTCCTGCTGGAGACTGGCTGACAGGGTGTGCTTTCTTTTGAATGAATTTCAGGTCTTCTTTTTCTCGTGCTGTGTATGCATTTCTGCTTAATTTTGTATTTTTTGCAAAATGTGTCTCTGATAACTTCAGGCCAAGCAGGCATGTGGTTGAGATTGGTTTGGCGCAAGGAGTGAAAGAGAGCAGAAATCACAGTGATAATAAACTATGTTTGGCATATGGGCATCGAGGGCAGGGTGGATAGGATGAATTGGCAGATTGGGATTGACGTGTATACACTATTGACACTATGTATAAAATAGATAACTAATGAGAACCTACTGGATGGCTCAGGAAACGCTACTCGGTGGTCTGTGGAGACCTAAATGGGAACAAAATCCAAAAAAGAGAGGCTATATATATATAGCTCACACATATAGCTAATTCACTTTGTTGTACAGCCAAAACTAACACAACATTGCAAAGCAACTATATACCAATAAAGAGTAATTAAAAATAAATACACAATATTTGTGTTTCACTTTACCATTCATAGAGCGTGTGCACGTGCACCCACCCACACTGTGTCTCACAGACCCTATGAGACAGTAAAGCTAAGTCGGTACCATCATTAATAAACCCATTTTATAGGAAAGCAAACTGAGGCTTAGAGAGACTAACTGACCCAGAGTTGCTCCATAGCTAGTATTTGTGGGACAGAGAGTTGAACCGAGAAGTTCAGACTGTGTCCAAATGTGTGTTCTTTTCATTGAGCTATGCTTCCCCCTTGTCCCGCCAGTCCCTGGCCATACTCAGTTCTCTCTGGGCCTGTTCATCAGGGCAGCATGAAGATAAATCTCATTAGGAACCTTGACAACAAACGGACTCACCTTGGTGATGCTAACTAAGGCTGATTGAAGCTTCTTTCTTTCTTTCTTTTAGATCCTGGGGGCAGGGATGATGAGTATTGTGAATATTGTGCTGTCACTGGCTTCTGTTCATTCATTTATTTTATCAGCATTTGTTCAGTACCTACCAGATGCTAGGCTCTGTGCTTAGGTACAGGGGATCCCAAGAGAAGAACTATATTCTCCTTCTTCTGCTGCTGCTGCTGCTGCTAAGTCGCTTCAGACATGTCCGACTCTGTGTGATCCCATAGATGGCAGCCCACCAGGCTCCTCTGTCCCTGGGATTCTCCAGGCAAGAGTACTGGAGTGGGTTGCCACTTCCTTCTCCCTTCCTTCCTCTAGTAAGTGGACAATTACCACACAATACTTAAGGATCAGGATGAACTTCAGGGCAGGAAACAGTGGCTCATGAGATGAGGTGTCTAACCCAGGCTCAGGAGGTCAAGGAAAGAGTTGGTCCAGATGCGCAGGACTTGGTCTATAGGCCAGGGTATGCAATTAGGAGATATACAGTCAAAGGTGTGTATGTGTGTATGTGTGTTTTACAGGAAAATGACAACATGTTATATTCTGGGGAGGAGTAGGGGACAAGGTGGAGAGAAGGCATGGGAAGAGCAGGAAAGGGTGGGATCTAGAATATTGCTAGAAGGATTGGCCCTCCTCAGGTGAGGGGTCTGTTCATCTGGGACAGGAGGGAAAGTGGGTATAAATATTGATGCATTCACTCATCTAGTCATATTAACTCATTAAATATGTATTGAGTGCTGTGATGTGCCAGCATTACTGTTGATGAGGATATAAAGGTGAAAATAATGAATTCAGTACATATTTGCTGAGTTCCTATCTGCTGTGTGCTTTCCTAACACTAATAGCAATATATATTGAGTGTTTATCTTGAGCTTGTTTTGTTTGAAGAATTTTGCATGTATTATTTCATTTAATCTTCATAACAGCAGATGCCAATGTTATCATTATTTCTAGATGGGTAAACTGGAGACACAGAGATTAGGTAACCAATGTTCCAAAGCTGATAAGTGGCAGAGACAAGCTTTGAACCTAGTCAGCCTGTGCTGTGAAGCCCGTGCTTATAACCATTGAGAGTACTGTCTCAAGAAACTTGTAAGCCCATTGGTGTAGACAGATGTACAGATAAACAATTAAAATTCAGCAGGTTTCTATTTTGACAGTATGGGTGACTAATAAATTGATAACTCCTCCCTGAGAAAATACCAAGAAATTCTGGATTAAATATAAAAGCAAACCTTTTCCAACTCTAGCTGAACAGGAATGAAAGGAAGGAAAACCACCAGGGACGAAAAGTGAAGAGAAGCTGAAAACTAAAGTGGTGAGCATGTGAAGTGATGCCTTGGCAGCTCTGGGTGGGGAAGTGGAGAAGTGCAGTGCTAGTCTTGGATTTGGGAAGTTTGGATTTCATTGACCATGAAGAGATAGGAGTCAAGACCCTAGAATTGTAATGTGGAGAGTTAGAATTGAGAACTCCACATAAAGATGATGTCTTCAGTGAAATGGGGACCTATAAAATAGCCCACTCATGGGAACAGGGAGATAATTTGGACTCTTGAGTAAGAAAAAATAGTCCCTGAGATTTTATAACCATGCGGGACCCTTAATGGGTCTGAGTTTTGAGTTTATCCTCCTTGCTCTTTCAAGAATTACCAAGTAGAAGCATCTGTAATAAAAAGTAGCAACATGTTGGTGATGCTCCTGGAGTTTCTGACAGAAGCAAAAATAAAACCTCTCACATGGATGAATCTTCAACCATGACTACAAAGAATTCCCATAGATAAAGCCTCATGATTGACAGTCAGTAGATACAGCTGACATCAGGATGAGACCCTCGGGAAGTGCAGCTTTGAAACACCGGATTTAAACTACCTGTTGTTATTGTTTGGTTGCTAAGTCATGTCCAACTCTGCAACTCCACAGACTATAGCCCACCGGGCTCCTCTATCCATGGGGTTCTCCAGGCAAGAATGCTGGACTGGGTTGCCATTTCCTTCTCCAGGAGATCTTCCCAGACCAGGGATCAAACCCATGTATCCTGCATTGGCAGGCAAAGACTATCACTGAGCCACCAGGGAAGCCCCACATGTTAGACTTGGTGGGATTAAATGATATATTAGAGAACTTGCCATCCAACAGCAGCAAAATACACAGTCTTCACAAGTGCTCATGGAACATTCTCCAAGAGAGATCGTTTCTTAATAAATTTTAAAAGATTAAAATCACATCAAGAAAATTTTTCACCATGATGGTATGAATTAGAAATCAGCTATAAGAAACAACAGGAAAATTCACAAATACAGGGAGATTAAACAACATACTACTGAAAAACCAACGGGTCAAAGAAGAAATCAAAAGAGAAATAAAAAAAATCTTGAGACCAATGAAAATGGAAATACAATATATCAAAACCTATGGGATGCAGCAGAAGCAGTTCTAAGAGGAAGTCTATAGTATTAAACACCTAACATTGAGGAAAAAGAAAGCCTTTAGGGGTCAGAGCCTCATAATAGGCTCACAAGCCTGTGGGTTCTACGTCAGGAAGACAAGCGCTCAGAATGTCTGGCTTTGAAGGCCAGTAGGACTTGTGATGGGAGAGCTGGAGGGCTATAGGAAAGAGATTCTGCTCTTAAAGGGCCCATGCAAAATCCCACACACTCTGAGTCTCAGCGCAGAGGCAGTAATTCGAAAGGAGCCTAGGTCAGAACCACTTGCTTATCTTGGAGATCTTCCTAGCAAGGCATGAGAACTGGGATTCTCCCTGGGGACATAGGTGGGGCAGCAGCTGCTTTTAGCAACTTGTTCTATCACACTGTGCCGACCAGCACCGTTTTTGAATCCTCCTTCTAGCTGGGGACTTACAACCCCTTAGTGGACCAAAATAAGCCCCAGGCCTCTTTGGGTGTTTAGCTAGCTGCCCTGGGACCAGTACCCTCCCACCAGTAGTCAGACATCAACCCCAGGCCCCCTCAGGGAAGGCAGCCATCTATGCCAGGACCCAGCCTTCCCACCAATGGGCCAGCAGCCTCCGAGCAGGCGGGGGACCAGCCCCACCTTCCAGCATGCCCACAGTATTCAGCCCTGCCACAGCAGAGGGGCCCACACAACCCACAGAAGGGGGCACCCCTAGAGCATACAACTGTGGTGACCAGAGGGTAGTTACTGGACCCCATAGGATATCTCCTACATAAGGCCATTTTTCCAAGACTGGAAAATGTAACCAACCTACCTAATACATAGAAATAAACACAGAGAATTGGGCAAAATGAGGGGACAGAGTAATATGTTCCAAACAGATGAATAAGGCAAAACCTGAGAAAAAGAACTAAATGAAATGAAGATAAGTGATCTACCTGATACAGAACTCAAGTTAATTAAATTATCATAAAGATGCTCAATGAAAAACTAAAAACAGAACTACCATTCCACTCCTGGGTTTGTATCAAAAAAACAAACAAACAAACAAACAAAAAAAACCAACCATTAATTCAAAAAGACACATGTACCGAAAAGTTCATAGCAGCATTATTTACAATATCCGTGGTATGGAAACAGCCTAAATGCCCATCAACAGATGAATGGATAAAGATACACACACACAATGGAATACTACTCAGCCATAAAAAATGGACAAATTTTTGCCATTTGCAACAACATGGATGGACTTGGAGGGCATTGTGCTAAGTGAAATAAGTCAGACAGAGAAAGACAAATGATATGTCTTTTGTATGATATCACTTATATGTGAAATCTAAAAAATACAACAGGCTAGTGAATATAACCAAAAAGGTGGACACACAGATATAGAGAATAAACTAATGGTTACCAGTGGGTGGGGAGGGCAATATAGGGGTGAGGAAGTGGAAGATGTAAACTATTGAGTGTAAAATAGGCTAAAGGATGTATTGTACAAAAGAAATGATACTCACTGAACTTGGGAGAATTGATGAACACAGTGATAATTTTAACAAAGAGTAAGAAAATATAAAGGAGAACCAAGCCAAGCTGAAGAATACGATGACTGAAACAAAAAGTATACTAGAAAGAATCAACAGTAGATTAGATAGAGAACGGACCAGTGAACTGGAAGAGAGAGTAATGGAAATCACCGAAGCTGACCAGAAAAGAGAAAAAGGAATTTTAAACAATGAGGCTAGTTTAAGAGACTCCTAGAACAACATTCTGTGTACTAACATTGGCATCATAGGGAACCCAGAAGGAAAAAAGAGAGAGAGAAAGGGGCAAAGAATTACTTGAAGAAATAATACCTGAAAACTTACTTAACCTGGAAAAGAAAGCAGACTCCAGGTACAGAAAGCAAAGAGAATCCCAAACAACCAAACCCAAAGGGGTCCACACCAACTCTTGCCACTTTTATTCAATATAATATTAGAAATCTCAGCCACAGAAATCAGACAAGAAAAAAGGCATCCAAATTGGAAAGGAAGAAGTAAAACTTACTCTGTTTGCCAATGACATGATATGATATATAGAAGATCCTAAAGATACCACCAAAAAACTGTTATAACTAATAAATGAATTCAGTAAAGTTTCAGGGTATAAAATTCATATATAGAAATCTGTTGCATTTCTATCTGCTAACAATGAACTTTCAGAGGAGTAATTAAGACAATGATCCTATTTACAATAGCTCCAAAAATAATAAAATACTTAGGAATAAACTTAACAAAAGAGGTGAAAGATCTGTACACAAAAAACTACAAGACTTTGATGAAGGAAATTGAATAATATAATTAAATGAAAGCATACCCAGTGCTCCTGTGTTGGAAGAATTAATCTTGTTAAAATATCATACTACTCAAAGCAATCTACAGATTCAATGTAATCCTTATCAAAATTTTATGACATTTTGCACAAATAGATAAAACAACTCTAAAATGTATATGAAACTATGAAAGACCCCAAATAACCAAATCAGACTCAAGAAAGAAGAACAAATCTGGAGATATCACATTTCCTGGTTTTAAACTACTGCAAAGCTATGGTTATCAAATTAGTATAACATTGGCATGAAAACAGACACATAGATCAATGGAACATAACAGAGAACCCAGAAATAAACCCACACTTATATGGTCAGTTAATTTATGATAAAGGAGCCAAGAACATATTATAGGGAAAAGACAATCTCTTCAATAAATTGTGTTGAGAGAACTATAGCCATATGTTAAATAATGAAGCTGGACTCCTATCTTACACCTCCTCAAAAATCAATTCAAAATGGATTAAAGAATTAAATTTAAGACATGGAACTATAAAATTCCTAGAAAAAAGCGTAGAGGGTAAGCACCTTGATATTCCATCTTAGCAATAATTTTTGGGTTTGACACCAAAACAAAGGCAACATAAGGGAGAATAAACAAATGGGACTATATCAAACTAACATGCTTCTGTACAGCAAAAGAAATCATCAACAAAATGGAAAGACAACCTCTGGAGGGGGAAAATATTTGCAAGTAATATATCTAATAAGAGGTTAACACCAAAATGAGTATAGAAGTCACAATTCAATAGTGAAAAAAGAGAACACATAACAACCTGTTTAAGAAATAGAGGAACTGAATAGATACCTTTCCAATGAAGACACACAAATGGTCAACAGGAACATCAAATGATTCTGCTCATTAAGGGGCTTCCCTGAAATGGCAACCCACTCCAGTACTCTTGCCTGGAAAATCCCATGGATGGAAGAGCCTGGTAGGCTACAGTCCATGGGGTCGCAAACAGTCGGACACAACTGAGCGACTTCACCTTCACCTGATGGCTCAGCGGTAAAGAATCTGCCTGCTAATGCAGAAGGCACAATAAGACGCTGGTTCTATCCCTGGGTTGAGAAGATCCCTTGGAGAAGGAAATGGCAACTCACTCCCAATATTTTTGCCTGGGAAATCCCATGGACAGAGGAGCCTGGTGGGCTACAGTCCATGAGGTCGCAAAAGAGTCAAATACGAAGTAGTGACTAAACAACAATAATCATCATTAATCATCAGGGAAATGCAAATCAAAACTACAGCTTCATCAAAATTATCACCTCATACTTGTTAGAATGTTGATGAGAGTGTAGAGAAAAGGTATCCTTATGCGCTGTTGATAAGAATGTAAAGTGGTGCAGCCACTTTGGAAAACAGTATGGAGGTTTTCTCAAAAAATTAAAAATAGAACTACATGGTGATCCAGCAGTTCATTTCAAAGGAAATGAAAACAGGATCTTTAAGAGATACCTGTGCTTCTGTGTTTATTGTGGCATTATTCACAATAGCCAAAATATATGGGAGGAACCTAAGTGTCTATCAATGAATGAATGGATAAAAAAGCTGTTAATATATATACACATATATATTATGTGTATTTATACACACCACACATATCACAATGGAGCATTATTCAGCCATCAGAATGAAGGAAGTTATTCCATTTCCAACAATGTGGATGAACCAAGCTTGAGGGTATTATGCGAAGTGAAATAAGCCAGTCAGAAAAAGACAAATACTGCACATGAGACAAATACTTACATGTGGAATTAAAAAAAAAAATCACAGAAACAGAAAATACAATAGTGTTTGCCAGAAGCTGGAGATGGGAAAAATAGGGAGAACTTTCAGCTATAAGATGAATAAAGTCTGAGGATCTAATATGGAACATAGTGACTATGGTTGATGCCACCGTGTTGTACAATTAAAATCTGCTTAGAGTAGAACTTAATTGTTTTCACATACTCTATCAATCTATCTATCTATAGTTATATATATGTAAAATTATATATATAAATTTAATTACATTTCTATGTCACTGTATTTATATGTTTTGTATATATACGTATATGTTACATATGAGGTGACAGATATGTTAACTAGATGAGAGGAATCCTTTCACAATAAATATGTACATGAAATAATCACAATGTACATTTTAAATATCTTATAATTTTGCTTTTCAATCATATATCAGTAAAGCTGAAAAAATCCATAGTAGCGCCTACACAGAAAAAAATAATTAATAATTTAATTAAAACATTGGAGAGAAAGGGAAGTGCTGCTCAAGGACCCACAGTCATGTTCATACTGCAAGGTGCTCGGGGTCTAAGACACCAAGGTCTGTCTGCTGTGCAGGCCTCCGCCTGGTCACATGTGAGCATGGATGGGGCGGAGTTTGCTAGAGGGATTTCTGGGGAGTGGCATTAGGGTTCTTTAGACAAACAGAACCAATAGGGTGTGTGTGTGTGTGTGTGTGTGTGTGTGTACATGTGCATGTATATGTGGAGATACACTCTTTTAAGGAACTGGCTTACATGATTGTGTGGGCTACAGGGCCAGCAGGCTGGTAATCCAGGAAAGATTGATGTTGTAGCTTGAGTCTGAAGGCAGGTCTGAGGGCAGGATTTCTTCTTCTTGGGGACCTCAGTCTTTTTCTCTTAAAGCCTTCAGTTTTTCAGATGAGAGTAATTCGGTGTACTCTCCATACCCACATTATGGAGAATAATCTGCTTTACCCAAAGTCTGCTGATTTAAATGTTAATCATACCTACAAACACTTTCACAGCAACATCTGGGCTGGTATTTGACCAAATATCTGGGCACCATTACCAAGTTGACACAGAGAATTGACCATTGCAAAATGCAACCTGAGAGTCTGTGTTCTCCCTGTGGAATGGGAGGCAGGGTCATCTGCTGAGAGTCAGGCAGTGAGGGCGCCCAGGAAGCTGAGGACCGTGGGAGTCGGAGACACGGTGGTAATACCATGGCAGAGGGTTGCTGAGCCGTGTGGGGCCCCAGCTGAGCATGGGTGAGGGCATGAATATGTGAGTAAATGAATGAATGAATGTCTGAATGAGAGCAGAGGGACTAGCTGATGCTATGATGGGAGCCACCTCTGCCACCAAGGCCGGAGAGGAGATAAAGATGGGAAGAGGTACAGACAGGTGGGTGGGTGGGTGGGCCAGAAGGATGAGAGAATCCCACAGCCTCCCCCTTCCCCTTCTCTGCCCTGTGCACCCGGGCTGTTCATGGCTTCAGTACTTCTAATATTTCACTGGTATTAGAGGAGGACCTTGTTGCATGGCCCCTCCTTATCTGATATTCTGAAACATCCCTGAACCTCTATTTCTTTTGTACCTGATCTCCCGACAAGTTCAGGGCTCCAGCTTTCTAGAACCTGCTGTAGATTGAATAATCTGGAGTCTTACGTATGAAACTTCGGACAAGCCATCAAGAGGACCCTTTAGGGGAAGAAACATATGATGAGGGTAAGGAGGCACAAGTGCCCAGAGAAGCCACTGGGGTTGGGTGGCAGGAGAACCAGAAATCACAGCCGAGTTCTGGCCCTGGCTCTGCCCTTACCACCTGTGTGACTGGGGCAAAACTGGGGCTCACAGTACCTGCCCACAGACCTCATGAGGCCATAAGGTCTAACAGCTTCACGATGCAGAGGTGCTTCGAACAGTGTAAGACATAACAACCACAACATATACTATTTAAGGATACTCAATGTATGCCTGGAGCACAGAAAAGGGAATTCCCAGTGCACTGGTTGGAGTGGGAGCGGGTAGGAGAAGGCTTTCACATATCATCCTGGGATGGAGAAGGCCTTCAGCAAGCACCCGCTGTGTTCTAGACCCTGCGGTGGGCACTTGCTATGCAGCTGCTCATTTAAACCCATGACGACCCCAGTGAGGACAGGTGGGCCAATCAAACCAAGTAACTTGCCTGAGGGCAAACGTTCGATGGTGGAGCAGAAAGTGGAATTAGGGGGTGCTTGACTTCCGGGCCTGGGGGGCTCCCCACCCCCACGCTGTACCCTCTTGGGGTGTTTGTGAGCTGACTTTATTATTGTCCTTGGGACCTGAGGATCTAATGTACAGCATAGTGATTGTAGTCAACCATATATCCTATAAACTTTAAATTTGCTAGGAGACTGGATCTTCATGTGCTCACCGTGGAAAAGAATGATGATTTTGTGATATGATCAAGGTGTTAGCTACAGTGGTGGTCACACTTCCAGGTATCAATGTATGAAACCAACACCTGGTGTGCCTTAAACTTACACAATGTAATATGTCAATTATGTGCCAGTAATGAATTAAATAGTGTTGCTAAGGTCAGACTCAGCTTCTTTCACCACTGCTGGCACTCGGGCCCCCTGGGCAGGCTGCGTGGTGTGATGGTGGGCTGGGGGGACTTCCCTGAGCAGGCGCCTGGGTTTGACTGTGAACCTGGGCACCGAGGCTTAAGAGCGTTAATAACACTTCATAAACATGACATAGAAAGGCCAGCCTCTGAGTATTGTTCCAGCAGGAGCTGAGCCTGCCCCCAGTCCTCCGTTCTCTTGTTGCTGTGCTCACCGTACCCTCTGAGCTCATGAAGTGAGTGGTGGAGGAAGCAGTAAAACGGGCAACAGGCTGCGTGCTCACATCTCTGCTGCGCCGTGGGACCCGTGTGGGTCAGAGCGCCAGGCTGCGGGAGCTGCAAGAGCTGGAGGGAGTGCTATCTGATGTCCGTCCCGCCTCGACAGGAAGCTGACCTCCTGGAGGCTGGAGTTGTCCTTGCTTGTTTCCTGACCTCACCTGGAATCTCTCATCAGTGTCATTTATGGAAGGGACAGCCTCCTTCAGGACCCCAGTCTCTGTCTCAAAGGTGGGAGATTGCTAGATGACCTTGGAGGGGAATTAGGCGATATAAGTGATCTACCCCTGCATACCAGGTTACCCCACACCTAGTGGCTTGAAGCAGTATTTATCATCTCACACGGTTTCTGAGGGTCAGGCAGCCAGGGGCTGCCTAGCGGGATGGATCTGGCTCAGAGTCTCTCACGGGGCTGCCGTCAAGGTGTTGACCATGGCTGTAGTCATCTGTAAGCTCACTCGTGGTTGTGGTCAGACCTTGATTCCTTGCTGGCTGTTGGCTGGACACTTTAGCACCTGGTCAGCGGTTCTCTCCATAGGATTGTCCACAACACAGCACTTTCCCAGAGCAACACGGCTGTGTCTGTGAGAGAGAGAGGGTGAATGTGTTAGTCTGGCCGACTCTTTGCAACCCTATGGACTGTAGCCTGCCAGGCTGCAGTCCATGGGATTCTCTAGGCAAGAATACTGGAGTGGGTTGCCATGCCCTCCTCCAGGGGATCTTCACAGTCCAGGGATCGAACTCATATTTCTTATGTCTCCTGCATTGGCAGGTGGGTTCTTTACCACCAGCACCACCTGGGAAGCCCCCTCCTTGAGGGCAGGGGCCATGAATATGTCCATCTTGCATTCTCACTGCTTGCGCTGTTGGCAAGCGGTAGAGTCTTGCTGAATGATGAATGTCCTCTTGGTGGGAAGGAGTTTTAAAATGTCTGAGAGAGACAGGATTGGACCCCCAGCAAACACACAGACAGCAGGACGACTGCTTGGGGAAGGAAAACAAGAGGGATAAAGTTTTTTGAAGATTAGAGAGTGACTCCTTATACATCCTTATGTTTTATAGATAGGGATGAGATGAATGTGAATTTAAATAAAGACTTGAGTCCTTATTTAATGATGCAGTGATCAGGCTGTATTTGGCAACATGTCCCCTGACATAAAGCTTGAAAATCAGCCTTTTCAAATACTAAATTACCCTTTGGGTCTGCCAGCGTTAATTATAAATAAAGCAAAAGTCGACCTCATTACCATCAGATTCATGGAGTGGGTTAATATTTGGTAGACTAATCAGTTCTGAATGCTGAGGAATGAAAGCTTACTAAAGGACAGAGTCCGATGGAAAATAAGGGGCTGGACCACATTTGTAGCCAAGTCCATTATACAGGGGTCAGTGAGCCCTTGCTTCAAATCAATGGGGACTTAGAGCCTTCCAGGTTCTTATAACAGGGCAGGCTGATGTTGCCTTTGACTTGGGTAGCCAAAGTGCGATGCCTTGATGAGTTGAGAGAGTGGGCTCCTGGAACCCTGGCCTGCAGTCCTGCCCTTGGTGGGTTGCATCCCTACGGCTTGTCCGTCAGGCCCAGGGATGGAAGGTGCTGGTTTGCACCATGACCTCTGCTCTGTGTTCCTTCATGAGGGAAGGGAAAGGCTGGGACCCTAGGAGAGGGTGACCAGGCATGATTCTCCCGTGTCCCCTGTGAAGACCCCAGGAGAGTGTGAGACCTGTGACAGGGAAGAGGAACCAACCTCTCTTGCAGGAGATGGTACTTAGTCCTGTGTGAGCCAGGAGGAAGGGAGAGTGAAGAAGAAAGTCCACAGGCCTGGTCTCTCCTCACCCTGAGAACCCAAGCAGCCCACCCATGCAGTGGGCCCATGGAGAGGGAGCATTTCAAGGAAGTGTCTTTTTAAATTGCAAATGCCCTGGTTAGGGTAGTGGAGGAAGAAGAGAGTAAGTTGGGTAAGTAACCCATTAACTCTTAGTCAAACACAACAATGTGCTGTTAACCAGATCATTCTAGAACTGGAGGTGGCTGTGTTTCCAGTAGTGGGAGCTGGGGCCTGGATTCAGAGTAGAAGTGAAAGTGGTCAGGTGGTTTAAGCACTTAGATTTCTTTATCATCATCTGTAAATTAAAATAATAATGATGATAATCATTTTGAAAAATAATAAAAATAGTGCCCACATATCGGATTGTGGTGTGTAAAAGTCAAGAGAAAAAAAATATGTATATATATAAAAATACAAACTGCCAGGGACATAGAAGCATCCAGCAAATACTGGTTTCCCCTCTTTCCCTAAGTCATGAGAGAGGTATCTTCCTCAAATAAAGTAACTCCTTCTCTCCATTCCTCCCTCTGTGCTTTCCTTCCTTTCTTCCAACCAAGCAGCTAGTATGTATTCATAACTTAGCACTAAAGAGGTGATTTAAGAAATTTTCTGGTGGTCCAGTGGCTAGGACTCCTTGTTAAGATCCTGAAAGCCATGCAGCACTGCACCCCCACAAAGGGGTGGTTTATTACACAGAACATTCTAGGAAAACCATTGGAATATACTGAACAGAATAGTGGTAGTAAAGCATCTCATTTTCAGTTTTAATCCCTCAACACATTCAGCTGTGTGTCCTTGAGTTGGTTTAATCTTTCTGGGCTTCTGAACACTCATCTATAAAATGGGAATGCTAATATTTTACTATTATCCCTTTTGTTGTTGTTCAGTCGCTCAGTCATGTCTGACTCTTTGCGACCCCATGGACTGCAGAATGCCACGGTTCTCTGTCCTTCACCATGTCCCACAGTTTGCTCAAACTCATGTCCGTTGAGTTCAGTGATGCCATCCAACCATCTCATCCTCTGTCATCCCCTTCTCCTCCTGCCTTCAATCTTTTCCAGCATCAGGTCTTTTCTGATGAGTCAGCTCTCCATATCAGGTGGCCAAAGTATAGCAACTTCAACATCAGTCCTTCCAATGTATATTCAGGATTGGTTTTCTTCAGGATTGACTGGTTTGATCTCCTTGCAGTCCAAGACTCTCTAGAGTCTTCCCCAATAGCATGGTTCAAAAGCATCCTAGATTATTAAAAAGTGCGAATGAGACAAGATGTGTGAAAGTGCTTTGTAAACTATAAGGGCTTCCCACGTGGCAGTAGTGGTAGAGAACCTGCCTGCCAATGCAGGAGACATAAGAAACTAGGGTTCAATCCCTGGCTCAGGAAGATCCCCTGGAGGAGGGCATGGCAACCCTCTCCAGTATTCTTGCCTGGAGAATCTCATGGACAGAGGAGCCTGGAGGGCTATGGTCCTTGTAAAGTGAGTGACAAATAGTAGAAGACACAATTTTTGCATTAAAAATTATTTTTAACTGTGCTGAGATGCATATAACACAAAATTTACCATATTAATCATTTGTAAGTGTACAGTGTGTGATATGAAGTGCATTCGCAGTGTTTTGCAACTGTTACCAGCATCTAGCTCCAGAACTTTTCTCATGTTGCAGAACTGGAACTCTATACCCACTGAATATTAACTGCCCATTTCTGGCAACCCCCAGCCTCTGACAGCCACCTTTATACTTTCTGTCTTTATAAATTTGGATACTTTAGATATCTCATACAAGTAGAGTCATACAGTACTTATCTTTTTGTTTCTGGCTTGTCTCACTTAGCATAATTTCCTTATGGTTCATCCATGTTGTAACATCTCTTAGAATTTCATTCCTTTTTAAGGGGGGAAATATTTGTATATACAAAGGAATATTGTCTATACCAATATATCACTTTGTCTATCCATTCATCTGTTGATGGACACTTGGGTTGCCGCCATGTTTTAGCAATTGTGAATAACGCTGCTATAACCATAGATATACAAATACCTCCTTGAGACCCTGCTTTCAATTCTCCTGGATATATACTCAGGCGTGGAATTGCTGGATCATATGGTAACTCTATTTTTAACTTTTTGAGGAGCCACCATACTGTTTTCCATAGCAGCTGCACCATTTTACGTTCCCCCCAGCAGTACACAAGGGTTTCAGTTTCTCTACATCCTTGCCAACACCTGTTATTTGTTATTTTCTGTTTTTGTTTTTGGGGGGTTTGTTTTTGTTTTTCATAATAGTCATCCAAATGAATGTGAGGTAAAAAAAGAAGACACAGTGTTAGTGATTTTATAAGTAATTGATTTAATTATAGCTCACCTCATTCAAAACAGAAAAGAGAGGGGGATTCTAAATCGGTATATTAAGATGAGGGTGTTGCTCTGGAAGAAGTCATGGTTTAGAAGGAAATCTAGGCTCTCACACCAGTATGTGTACTGTGGATCACTTACAGATGGTGTCCGAATGATGGTTGGACAGAGGGAGTGGTCCATTTGCCTGGAGTGATCCTTGAAAGTATGTGTGAGACTGTTTTTGAGCCAGACCTTGAGGAATGGCTGAGATTTAGATACACAGCAGTTGCAGAGGAGGGATAAAGTGTGGATATCTCTGCATGAAAATAGCATGGTTGAGGACATCTTAGAAGCAGTCAAGTGTGTTCAGAGAATGCTCCTCAAAGTGTGGTCCCTGGATTAGCAGTGTCAGCAGCTCCTGCTAATTTGTTATAAGTGAAAATTCTTGGGCATCTCCCCAGACCTGTGCATTCATGCTAAGTCACTTCAGTCATGTCCAACTCTTTGTAGCCCCATGGACTGTAGCCCACCAGGCTCCTCTGTCCATGGAATTCTCCAGGCAAGAATACTAGAGTGGGTTGCCATGCTGTCTTCCAGGGGATGTTCCCGACCCAGGGATTGAACCCACGTCTCTTGTGTCTCCTGCATTGGCAGGTGGGTTCTTTACCACTAGTGCCACCTGGGGAGCCCTCCCCCCAGGCCTGTACTGAGTCAGAAACTCTGGGAACGGGACCAGGCAGTGTTATAACGTGCTTCGGGGGGGATGGATACCCTCTTTGCTTTATATAAGGAGTAGAAGAAGTTTAAGGAGGGTAGAGTGGGTTACAGGTTAGATTATGAAGCCTTAGAGTTAGGTTAGGGAACTGGGCTCTGTTTATAACTGTCTGGTAATGGCACATTGCAACTGGAATAAAATGAAACTTCTCATTGTGACCCAGGAGGCAATAAGCCACCTCTGTCCCCCTCTTGATCCTCCCTGCTTCTCTGCGTTCACTATACTCCAGATGATGCCTCTTTACAGATTGACTTTCCCTGACCATTTCCCCTCATTATACTCTCCTGCGATCCCATTTTTCACAGCACTTCTTGCTATCTGAAATTACCCTATATTTCTTTACACAATCTTTGTCTGCCTTCCCCAACCAGAGCATCAGGTCCTCGAGTCTGGGTCTCTTTCTTGTTTACCAGTCTATTTCCAGTGCCCAGAACAAAACATGACACATGGTAGGTGTCTGGTATTATTTTTGCATTCAGTAAACACTGGGATGCTTTTAAGTGCTTCTGAATAGTGGAGGGATCCCCTCAAAGTGGGGCATCATCTGAGCAGACACCGAAATGATGAAGAGGAAGAAGCCATCGGGGAGAGAGAAAAACATTCCAAGTTGAAGGAACAAGAAATAGCTTGGCAGGAATTGGAGTGTACACTTTCGGGTGTGTGACTTTCGGGCAACAAACCCCAAGAAGGGGAAATTTCTCTGGAGAAGAGCACGTCTCTGTTCCTCTTTCCTCCTTTTGTTCACTGTCTCCTGTGTCTCTTTTTCCTCCCCCTTCCTCCCCCTCCTCCTCTTTCGTCTCTGCTTCCTCTCTCCCTTCCTCCTTCCTCTTTCTTCTTACGTCTTCCTCCTTCCTTTCTCCTTCCGCTCTCTCTCATTAAACTGCTCATTATAAAGATTTGATGTTTACTGGGTTTATGGTCTCAGTCCTTAATTTTTAAACTGGGTAATTGCTTGGTCTATACTAAATTAAGCTTACTAGCTTTTTACTTCTGTGGCATATGGCATCAGGATGGGACTGCTTTTCATCTCCTGCAGGTTAGTGCTGTCTTTTCCCTTGTCCCTCTATGCGTTTTAAATCTTCTGACAGCAGCCACTAAAGCATCTCTTTCAGCCAACAACAGCTCATTAGGGAACTCAGCCAGTCAGTGTCCAGTTACCCAGAAGAGCTAGACCTGGTCTGCTGGATTCTAGTATAGAACTTGGGCAGATGCTCCTTACCCTGGAGAGCTCCCCTCCCTGTCCTGGGTGGCTCCACGTGGCCAGGGCCATTTATCTTCCCCAAAGGGGCCACCCCAACTCCTTACTATGTGCTATGTACCCTATCAAAGAGCTCGGGCATGTCCAGCTCTTTTCGACCCCCATGGACTGTAGCCCGCCAGGCTCCTCTGTCCATGGGGATTCTCCAGGCAAGAATACTGGAGTGGGTTGCCATGCCCTCCTCCAGGGGATCAAGTCCTCACTGTCCCTCCACAAAGCCCAGCACGCATGATTTCCCAGGGATACCAGCTAACAAGCAAGTTGGTCTCCAGGAGAAATATGGGGCATGATATGGATTTTTGAGGAAGGAGAGACCCGAGAGGTATTTGTCTTGGTGAAGTGTCACAAAGGATGTTGAGACTTGGGCAGATTATGAAGGAGGTGGGGTGACAGGGAGGTGCTGACCTCAGAGAGGCTGAGGAGATAGTGAAGCAGAGTTCTCACCTACATTCTGGATGTAGACTAGAAATCGGCCTCCCCAGTGCATGTAGAGCAGTGACTGTCCTCGCCAATCAGAAATGGTCATTACAATGTGAGCTGGAATTTTGATACATTTTGTTGGTATGAGTTTCCTCCTTTAACCTTAGGAAAAGAGCACAGTAGAGATTATCTGAATGGTTTTCAGTTAAATTGGTGAACAAATGTTCAACAGAGCACCTCTCCCATGTGGGGCCCTTGCTTAGATGCTCTGACCCCATGTCCTCCTGGATAAATTTCTCTGTCCTATTCTGACTCTTTCCCAGGTGGTGATGATGATGGACAAGCAGATCTATTACTTGTGCTTTGATCTCCTGGGAAAAAAGACTGATAACTCCAAGGTAGAAACAATCAAAGTAATGGCCCTTTGGATTTTTCTAGCCACTTTCTTGCAAAGAACTTAAAGCAGTTCTAATCTGTCCTTATTGCTCACCTTATCTCTTCTACCCTGTTTCTTGGGTGGAAGAGAGATTAGCATCAACCAAATGTGTCAGACTTGTAGCTCTTGTCGTAATTGCCATTTCTGATTGGAGGTGACAAGGCCTGCATTGTGGACTCAGGTGGGCGTGACCCTCATTTATCACAGCTTTGGGTAAAATGTGGAGAGAAGAGCCCCTCAGTGGGATTATGGCTTAAGGTCTCCCTCCCTAGCATTAAGGAAGGAGGATGGAGCAGTGGTGACATCATATGATGGAGATTAACAGGTGGGTCACAGACGGCATGGGGCGGTGGAGACTCGGGGTGGCACCTGCCGGCTGCCCAGGTGAGCTCACCTTGCAGAGTTTGCCTGGCCCATCTCTTGTGCTCTCTGTCCTCCTTCCTGACCCTCACCACCGTCTCCCGAGCTAATCAGTGAGTCTCTGAGGGCTGGGTCCAAGGCTGCTTCATGCCTCCGGGTCTTGGGTTCTCAAATGCATCTACCCCACTAGCTCTAGCATCAAGACAGGAATTCAGTAAGGACTCATCAAATTGAATACCCCCCACCGGGAGGCTGGTCTGGCCTCAGTCTCTCCTCTGGACTTAAGGCAGACCTCGCCTGGCATCTCGGTACGTGCTAGGGTTGTTAAGATGCCCAGCATCCCCCATCGCTCCCCATCCCTCTGCCTCCATTCCACTCCATCTCACAACTCGGCCAGGAGACTGTCACTGGCAGCTGTTACAGAAGACAAACGGGCAGCTCCAGCCCATTCTTTCTCTCTCCCTACCTGATTGTGTGCACAGAGAACCTTCAGTGTGGCTGGTCCAGCCAGAACTACCTGGGGAACCGCCATAGACCTGTGATGAGGAGAACGCAGAGGACTGTCCTTCCCAAAGGAAGCCTAGAGGGAGGTGGCAAGATCCAGGGAGAGAAAGGAAGAGCATGGGGATAACTGGGAATATCCATGGGATATGTGGAGACCTTACAGAGGCCGTATTAACAAGACAGGCTTCTCTGGTAGCTCAGCTGGTAGAGAATCCACCTGCAATGCAGGAGACCCCAGTTCAATTTCTGGGTCAGGAAGGTCCCCTGGAGAAGGGATAGACTACCAACTCCAGTATTCTTGGGCTTCCCTGCTAGCTCAGATGGTAAAGAATCTACCTGCAGTGTGGGAGACTTGAGTTCAATCTCCAGGTTGGGAACATCCCCTGGAGGAGGGCATGGCAACCCACTCCAATGTTCTTACCTGGAGAATCCATGGACGGAGGAGCCTGGCAGGCTACTTCTGAGTCAGACACAACTGAGTGACTAAGCACACAGCACATTGTAGATGTAATTTCCAGTTATGCTGGGGACTGTATTCAGTCATTTTTCCCTAGAGGTTATCTCCTTTTGTCGACTGTGGAAGTATGAAGGATTAAGAGAGCAACCAGAAGGTGAAGCTTGGAAAATGCAACTAACATACATTAGGAGCGAGTCTTTTAACAAGTTTGGAAGGCACATGCCTAATGTTTGCCTGGATTTGTGCTGAGTGGGATGGAGGAGACCGGGAATGATGAGATAGGATGTCCAGCCCCGAGAGCAGTCCCACGGCACCAGGACGCATCCTCTGCGGCCCTGTGCACAGGCCCCGAAGCCCACCCAAGAGGGGGTGGGTCCCCACTGCTCTGTGCGATCTCCCCGCCCCTGCTCAGACTCCCACTCCTGAACTCCCACCACACCCTGGTCAGTTTGACATGCAGCCACAGTTCTGCAGAAGTGTCTAGCCCATCACACGGCCCCCTCCACTTGCCAGAACCTAAGCCTGTCAGGTGTAGCCCTTCCCTTCCAGCCATCTCCAGAGGCACCTGCTCACTCAGAAGAGAGGTGGCTATAATCCCTGCTCCCCAGTGCAACCCGCAAACACCCTCCACCATTGTTCCCCAGGACAAGCCTCCACTCACCTTGTACCTACCTGTCTCATCTGTGGCTTTGCTCCAGGCTCACAGCCTTTCTCTCCTCCAACCCTTGGCTCCCGCCCTGGTCATCCTCAGGGCCCGTGGATCCTTCTCTCTAGTGCCATTGCCTTTGTTGTTGTTTAGTGACCAAGTCGCGTCTGACTCTTTTGTGACCCCTTGGACTGTAGTCGTCTTGGCTTCTCCATCCTCGGTATTCCCCAGGCAAGAATACTGGAGTGACTTGCCTTTTCCTTCTCCAGGGAATCTTCCTGGACCAGGCATCAAACCCACATCTCCTATGTCTCCTGCATCAGCAGGCAGATTCTTTGCCACTGAGCCACTTGGGAAGCCTCCATCAATTCAGTTGATTAGTTCCAGACTTAAGACCTGAGTTTGGGTCTAGCTGTTTTCATGGTCCCTGGTCCTTCCACTCTGCAGAATGGCCCAGAACAAGCTGGAGGAGACCCTTGAGGCATCTGGTCTAATCTTCCAACCCAATGCAAGAATGTTCTCCACAGCATCCCTGAGGGAAATAACCATACAGCCTCTCAGTTCAGTTCAGCCGCTCAGTCGTGTCCATGAACTGCAGTACACCAGGCTTCCCTGTCCATCACCAACTCCTGGAGCTTGCTCAAACTCATGTCCATAGAGTCAGTGATGCCATCCAACCATCTCACCCTCTGTCATACCCATCTCCTGACCTCAATCTTTCCCAGGATCAGTGTCTTTTCCAATGAGTTGGCTCTTCTCATCTGACCAAAGTATTGGAGCTTCAGCTTCAGCATCAGTCCTTCCAATGAATATTCAGGACTGATCTCCTTTAGGATGGACTGGTTGGGTCTCCTTGCAGTCCAAGGGACTCTCAAGAGTCTTCTCCAACACCACAGTTCAAAAGCATCAATTTTTTGGCGCTCAGCTTTCTTCATGGTCCAATGCTCACATCCCTACATGACTACTGGAAAAACCATAGCTTTGACTAGATAGACCTTTGTCAGCAAAGTAATGTCTCTGCTTTTTAATATGCTATCTGGTTTGGTCATAGCTTTTCTTGCAAGGAGCAAGAGTCTTTTAATTTCATGTCTGCAGTCACTATCTGCAGTGGACCCCCAGAAAATAAAGTCTGTCACTGTTTCCATTGTTTCCCCATCTATCTGCCATGAAGCGATGGGACTGGATAGCATAATCTTAGTTTTTTGAATGTTGAGTTTTAAGCCAGCTTTTTCACTCTCCTCTTTCACTTTCATCAAGAGGCTCTTTAGTTCCTCTTCACTTTCTGCCATAAGAGTGGTATCATCTCCATATCTGAGGTTATTGATATTCCTCCTGGCAATCTTGATTCCAGCTTGTGCTTCATCCAGCCCAGCATTTCACATGATGTACTCTGCATATAAGTTAAATAAGCAGGGTGACATATACAGCCTTGACGTACTCCTTTCCTGATTTGGAAGCAGTCCGTTGTTCCATGTCCGTTTCTAACTGTTGCTTCTTGACCTGCATACAGATTTCTCAGGAGGCAGGTAAGGTGGTCTGATATTCCCATCTCTTTAAGAATTTTCCACAGTTTGTTGGAGCACATCCTGGGCTGGGGAATTCACTGTGTCCACAGGGACACATTCCAGAAGCTTCTAGGCACCAAGTCAAAACCTGCCTCCTAATCCTGCCCCATTAAGCAGCCCAAAACAATCCGCTTTCTCTCTCTCTTTTTTCCCCTAACACTTCAAATATTTAAAAATAGTTTGATTTCACTTCATTCATTCTTTCCTGAAACTTAGCATAAAATTTTGTTGAGCACCCGCTTTGTGTCAAAGGCCAGATAAATGATAAATGAGTCACTGACTGCTGAGCCACTGGGGAAGCCATTGCGTTGCTTTGGGGACCCTGAATGTCCTCCTTTCAATGACATTCTCCTTCTCCATGTGACTGTCTAAACTACATTCTGGACTGTGACAACTCCTAGTCCTCTTCTGCCTCTAAAAGCTTACATTTCAAAATCTCACAATCTGAAAACAGCATCCTTTGCCCCTAGTTCTTGCCATCTTGCTCCCACTGCCAACCTTCTTCCATATGTTCACACATCCATGTACCCTAAGTATTCCTCAGTCCCTCTGGGCCCAACCGTTTGGACAACTTTTGCTGGGTTTCACTGGTTTCACCTGCCAAGTGGGAAGACCATGACCCATCACCCTCATCAATGCTCCTGTAAGAACCTTTAATTTGTTTGTCCCCTCCTCCTGCCCACCCACCTAATTACTCCTATTCTTGGTAGTTCTGATACCTACCCACCCTGAGGTCACTTGCAGAAATATACCACCATTCTTCATTTCAACTAGTCCCAAATAGAAATATATTTATATCTCAGAGCACCTATTCTACACCTTCACCTGAAACTACCCACCCTATCTGTCAGTCTTGCTCAGAAAGTGATGATCTTGCCTCTTTTCAGAGGAACTAGAATCTCAAGCTCAGTCTCTCTCAATGCCCTGCCCCCCAAATCTATGTTAGGTAGACTGGCGTTGTCCAGTATGGTAGCCCTTGCCGTGGAGCCCTTGCAGTGTGGCTAGTTTAAATTGAGATGTGCTGTAAGTATTAAATATACCTTGAATAGGGGGAACTGCTTTATCTTAGTGAAATGAAGGGAGTATCAAATGTTAAAATACAAGGAAACTTTCTGAAATTAAAAGAAAATTGATTATTTTTTGTGTTTTTGGGTTTTTCACTTTAAAGTATTACTATTGGCAAATGGAAAATACAGTTAGATCCAGAATTCAAAATATAATGTAATTTAAGTACTTTAAAAAAGTACACTCTGGGGACTTCTCTGGTAGCCCAGTGTCTAAGACTCTACACTCCTAATACAGGGGGCCCAGGTTCAATCCCTGATCAGGGAATTAGATTCCACATGCCAAACTAACAGTTTGCATTCTGTGACTAAGACCCGGCACCGCCAAATAAATAAATATTAAAAATTACACCCCGGATTTTGAAACTTAAGTATGAAAACAAGAGTCCAAATATCTCAGTGATTATTATCTTTATGGTATGTTGAAACATTAGTATTTGGAAATTTTGATTAAATGCGATATATAATTAAAATTCATTTCCTGATTTCACCTGTTTCTGTTTAGTTTTTCAATGTGGTTACTAGAAAATCTGAAGTTGCACATGTGGCCTGCATTATATTTCTGTTGGGTGTCACTGAGTTAGAAAGCAGGCTGGGCTGTAATAACAAGGAGGCCTAAAAATGCAGCTTGCTGTCCCGCTCCCAGCCTAGGTGAGCCTGTAACCTATGCCCCAGGCTCTTGCCTACCAGCCTTTTTGCAGGACTTGCTTCAGAAAGTGGCCTCTTCTTCTTTTTTTAAAATTTATGTTCAAAATTTTTACAGGAGTATAGTTGATTTACTATGTCATGTTCGTTTCAGGTTACAATGAAGTGATTCAGTTACATATATATATATATACATACATACATACATACATACATACATATGCAGTTACATACACACACACACACACACACACACACATATTCATTCTTTTTTAGATTCTTTTCCCATATTCAGTATTGAGTTGTAGAAAGTATTGAGTAGAATTCCCTGTAGGTCCTTATTAGCTACCTATTTTATATGTAGTAGTGTGTATATGTCAATCCCGATCTTTCAATTTATCCCTCCTCTCACCCCCTGGAAACCATGTTTATTTTGTACATCTGTGACTCTACTTCTGTTTCGTAAATAAGTTCATTTTAGATTCCACACATAAGCAATATTATCTGTTTGTCTCTGTGTCTGATTTGCTTCACTCAGTACAATAGTCTCGAGGTCCATCCGTGCACTGCAGTCTTACCAGACCATTGTATGCAGCCCAGTACCTTGTGTAACTGGTTTCCTTTTATAGCACTGGAAACAGGAGAGCTGATGTTTATTAGTGACTCTTGAAGGAAGGGCATATGTACATATGTAATAACATAGGTGAACTGACAGAATTTCAGTAAGAGAGAGAAAACGCAATAGGCAGGCAGGCTTGTGCATTTTAAAAGCTACTTTCCAGTTGTTTGAATTATATAGTTCGGGCAACTTGTACTGTTTATTTTCTTTAGCCAACATTTCAAGTTGTGTAACTTTGGCACCAGAGGACAGACTGGCTGCCCCCCTGCCCCTCCACCATTCCTGCTGCCTGTGTCTTCCATGCCTCCTTTCTGGAAAATGTGGTTGTGATAACTGTGAGTTTCTGTGGTTTATGACCATATTTGAGCATCAGAATGGTGCCGTGTGCTCCTGTCTTGGCCTGGAGACAGCCCCTTTCTTCTGACATTGTCAGTTTCTCCCTCCCCGTAAGCTCCGTCATCTGAGCCCCTCTCCTGTAAATGAATTAAAGACCCTCCCTTGGGCAGTGTGAGTCACTCCACCTCTTGTCTGGATCGCCCTCCATTTCTGGAAGACAAGCTGCTTGACTCCAGGCACGTCTCGACTACTCCTCCACCTGCGGCCGCCTGAACGCTATCCCCTCCTCTCTGTAGGAATGACTCTTGCAAATGTCCCCAGCAACCTCCTGATTACCAGATCTCATGGAAAATTCTCAGTGCTTATCTACTTGACGTCTATCCACTCTAACCACTCTGACTCAGTCTCTTGCGTCAGCTTATGCTCTCCCCAGATATTGAGTCCTTAGGGTCTTAGCCTTGTCCCTCCCTTCTCCTTACTCTCCACCCTATTCCAGATCCAAATTGTCATCACCGTCCTAACCCTGAGGTCTTCCAGGTCTGGGTCTCCAACCTGGACAGTTCTCTGGAATGCCAGGCCAGCAACTTTGCTGCTCAACATCATACCCCAAACTTAATGGATACGACCCTACACTCTCTATACCTTCTCCAGAAACAAACAAACAAAAACTGGCCTCTCCCCTAGTCTTCATCCAAGTCAGTGATGTCACCATTGAAATGACAGATGAGGCCAGAGACCTTTTCATCTCCTCCCAGCCTTCCTCTTGGCTGCCCCTCTTGATTCTGCCTCCTGAATCTCACTCGAATCTGCCCCATCTCCTTCTCTCTCTCTCTCTCTCATTTTTGGCTGCACAGTGTGGCATGTGGACTCTTAGCTCCCCTACCAGGACTGGAACCCACACCTCCTGCATTGGAAGCAGAGAGTCTTCACCACTCAAGTCCTGCCCCATCTCTGATCCTCATCATCCTGTCCCTCAGTACCCACCTCATTTCTCTTTCTTGAGCTACTAAAGTCACCCACAAGCTGATCTTCTCAGCCCCCATTTCAACTCTCTGTCTGGCATATCTACGGTGCTGTGAGAGTGATTACTCTAAAATGCTAATGTCATGACGTCATTGTCTATGGAAAGTCCTCCTATTGTTTTGTCTCAGTTCCCTGCCGTGACACACAAGGTCTTTCATGCTCAGACTCCTGTCGTCCTGTCCAGCCTCCCCTCTCGGGGGCTTGGGCCCCCTCACACCAGCTGAACCAGTCACCCCAAGCTTCCTCGTGCCTTTGAGGGCTCCCCACTCTGGAACATCCTTTGTTGCTTGGCCTCTCCAGGGACACTCATGTCCTCCTTCAGAGTTACCTCTTCTGTGAACCTGATACAGGGCCTGGTAGGTAGTAGGTCTCACCATATGTGTGTTCCATAAATATAGGAGGCTTGCCCTAAAACTTTCCTCCATCACCTAGAAGTGTTTAGTTTTCCTCTGTCTGTACTTCCTTAGAAACCTGTGATTCTCTCTGTGGGACCACTGACTTCATTGTATAGTAAAGGTCTGTTTCTCTCTGTACCTCCAGCAGTCCCCAAGAGAGGCCAAATGTTTGAGAGCCAAGGATCCCTGGTCTTAGTTGTCTGAGAGTCTCCAGCACAGTGAGCACCTGTGGGTGCTTTACGGCTGGAATGTAATGTGATTTTATCAGTCAGATACCATATTGTGTGTTATTTGCTTTTAGGCTTCCCAGGTGATGCTAGTGGTAAGTATCCCACCTGCCAATGCAGTAGACATAAGAGATGCTGGTTTGATCCCTGGGTCAGGAAGATCCCCTGGAGAAGGGATGGCACCTCATTCCAGTATTCTTTTCTGGAGAATCCCATGGACAAAGAAACCTGGCCGGCTAACAGTCCATGGGGTCACAAAGAGTTGGACGTGATTGAGCATGCAGGAAGGAGATCAGAATGTAAATCAAAATGGTGTTATATCACAGATGTCGAAAGATGTTGCCAAGGTAAAGAGTCCAGTCACAGGTACCTCAGAGAGCTAAAAAACTCTGAAAACCAAGGAAGGAGAACCTTGATGGTTTCTGAGGGTGAATCTAGAGATGGTGGAAGCTTAGGATGGAGAAGCTGTAGCAAAATTGGAGGCAGTAAGTGTAGACCACAAAGTGTAAGATGTTTCCTTTGCTGAGGTGGAGAGGCGGGGAAGGAGAAGTTAGAGAGGAACCAGAGGAATAGTAGTATTTTCTTCATAAAAGCATATTTAAAAAATTGAGGCATAATTTATAGACAATAAAGTGCATGTATATATATAACTTTATTGGAGTACAGTTGATTTATAATATTGTATTAGTTTCAGGTGTACGGCAAAGTGAATCAGTTATACATATACGTGCATATACATATGCGACTACTTGTTTTTAGGTTATTTTCGCATATAGGCCATTACAGAGTATTGAGTAGAGTTCCCTCTGCTATACAGTAGGTCCTTATTAGTTATCTGTTTTATATATGGGCTTCCCTGGTGGCTCAGTGGTTAAGAATCTGCCTGCCAATGCAAAAGACACGGGTTCAATCCCTGAGTTGGGAAGATCTCCTGAATAAGGAAATAGCAACTCACTGCAGTATTCTTGCCTGAGAAATCCCATGGACAGTGGAGCCTGGTGGACTACAGTCCATGGGGTCACAAGAAAGTCAGATACAACATAGTGACTAAACAAAAACAACAATTTCGTATGTAGTATTGTGTATATGTCAATCCCAATCTCCCAATTTATCCCTCCCCTTCCCCTTAACCCCTGATAACTGTAAATTTGTTTTCGACATCTGTAACTATTTCTGTTCTATAGATGAGTTCATTTGAACCCTCTTTAAGGCTCCACATATAAGCAATATCATATGAAATTTGTCTTTGTCCAATGGACTTCACCCAGTTTGACAATCTCCAGGTCCCTCTGTGTTGCTGCAAATGATATTTTTTCCTTTATGGTTGAGCTGCAAGATAGTAAAGATAATCAAGATAATAAATTTTTTCAACACTCCCAAAAAAGTTTCCTGGTGCCACGTTCTAATTCCTCACTCCGTTCCTTCCTACCCCAGCCCCAAACCCATCCCCAGGCAACCACTGCTCTGCTTTCTGCACTACAGATTTGTTTGTGCTTTCTAGAAATGCATAAAAATGGAAACTACGGTGTGTCATCTTTTTTGGTCTGGCTTCTTTCATTCCATTTTATTACTAAGCAGTATTTCATTGTATGGATAGACCACAGTTGGTTTATTCATTCACCCGATGATGGCTGTTTCCAGTCTTTGACTGTTCTGGATCAAGTAATTATGAACATTTGTGTACATACGTTTGTGTAAAAGCATGCTTTCTTTGTTTTTGGGTACACACCTAGGAGTGGAATGGCCGAATCATGCAGTAGGTGTGTCTTTAACTTCTTACGAAACTGAAAGATGATTTTCTGGGTGGCTATGGGCTTCCCTGGTGGTTCAGATAGTAAATTATCCACCTGCAATGCAGGAGATCTGGGTTCAATCCCTGAGTCAGGAAGATCCCCTGTAGAAGGGAATGGCTACACATTCCAGTATTTTTGCCTGGAGAATTCCGTGGACAGAGGAGCCTGGCAAGCTATGGTCGAGGGGATTGCAGAGTCAGACATGACTGAGCAGCTAACACTTTCACTTTCATACCCCATTTCTAGCCTCATCAATAGCATATGCGAGGTTCAGTTTCTCCTCACCAAGTTGGTTCAGTTGAGCTTTTAAGTTTTAGCTATGCTAATGGGTTTCTAACAATATCTTATTATGGTTGTACTTTGTATTTCCCCAGTGATTAGTGATGTTTGTATGTTTCACAGGTTATTTGCCACCTATGTAACCTCTTTGTTGGAGTGTCTGTTGAAAAGGGATCTTTTGCTCATTGTTGAAAATTGGATCGTTTGGTTTCTTACTGAGTTTTGAGAGTTCTTTGTATATTCTAGATACCAGTATTTTATCAGGTATATGCTTTGCATATAATATTTTCTCCCAGTCTGTGGCTTATCTTTTTGTTCTACTAACAGTGTCTTTTGAGGAGCAGACATTTTAAATTTTCATAAAGTTCAGTTTTCCATCTTTAATTTGTTGGTTTTGCTTCTAGTGTCACATCTAAAAAATGTTTTTCTAACTCAAGGTTACAACGATTTTCTTCTAGAAGTTTTATAATTCTAAGTCTATGATTTATTTTTCTGTTTTGTTGTTGTTCAGTCACTCAGTCGTGTCTGACTCTTTGTGACCCCATGGACTGCAACATGCCGGGCTTCCCTGTCCTTCACCATCTCCCAGAGCTTGCTCAAACTCATGACCATTGAGTTGTGATGCCATCCAACCATCTTGTCCCCTGTCATCACCTTCTCCTCCTGCCTTCAATCCTTCCCAGCATCAGGGTCTTTTCCAATGAGTCGGTTCTTTGCATCAGGTGGCCAAAGTATTGGAGCTTTAGTTTCAGCATCAGTCCTTCCAATGAATATTCAGGGTTGATTTCCTTTAGGATGGACTGGCTTGATCTCCTTGTTGTCCAAGGGACTCTTAAGAGTCTTCTCCAACACCACAGTTTGAAAGCATCATTTCTTTGGCACTCAGCCTTCTATATGGTGCAACTCTACATTCATACATGACTACTGGAAAAATCATAACTTTGACTATATAACTTTCACTATTTTTGTGTTAATTTTTGTATGTAGTATGAGAGAAGGTTTATTCCATATATAAGACATGGTTTGAAGTTGTTTTTTTTAAACTCATGGATATCCATTTGTTCCAGCTCCATTTGTTGAGAATACCATTTTTTCACTGCATCTTTGTTAAAATATGTTGTCCACATAGGTGTTTTTCAGAATAGTAATTTTGATGGAAGAATAGAAGTAGGCATTATTGTTGTTGTTGTTGTTGTTTAGTTGCTAAGTCATGCCCGACTCTTTTGTGACTCTAGTTCCTCAAAAGCCAAAACTAATTTTACTCAAACATTTAAAAGTGTTATCAGGCAAGGTGCCAGGCACTGGCTACAGAAAAAAATGAATGAAGTGAAAGTTAAAGACTAAACTGTTAATTAGAGTATAAGATCCATGGAATTCTATAAATGTACATAGTTGGAACACTTAATCAACCTTTGTGTTCAGAGAAGGCTTCCAGAAGGAAGGGAGGTCTGAGCTGAGGGTTCATTCTGAGTAAAGAGTGGTGAGTGAGCAAAGGTGAGGAGGCAGGAGGCGGAAGAGACTGAGCAAAAGTATAGGGGCATGGAGCAGCACTGTGTGTGCGCCTGTGTGTGTACCTGTGTGTGCATGTGTGTGCCTCTGTGTGTACCTGTGTGTGCATGTGTGTGCCTGTGTGTGCAACTGTGTGTGCATGTGTGTGCACCTGTGTGTGCATGCATCTGTGTGCATGTGTGTACCTATGTGTGCATGTGTACCTGTGTGTGCATGTGTGTGAGCATGTGTGTGCACCTGTGTGTACATGTGTGTGCATGTGTGCACCTGTGTGTGATTGCGTGTGCGTGTATGTGTGTGCATGTGTGTACCTGTGTGTGCCTGTGTGTGTACCTGTGTGTACGTGTGTGTGCACCTGTGTTTGTGTGTGTGTACCAGATGGTGCTCTGAGAGTTAGATGGTTCAATGTTTCTCAAAGGTGGAGATAGATGAACAGAGAAGCAGAGTATAAGACTGGAGAGCTAGAACCTGCTCTTGTCTGCCATATCAAGTAATTCATTTGTTTGGAGATTGGAAGCTAAAAGCTGGGTTTGCACCTTAAAGGATCACTGACAGCTGTGTGTGGGGGTGATTGAGGAGTGCTGGGCGGTGGTGAAAACTCTGGAAGCACAACATTGTAAAACAACTACACTTCAATAAAAAAAATAAAATTAAAACATTAAAAATAAAAAGTGAGAGTTAAAAGGTTGAAGTGATGTCGTTGAAATGAAAGAACTGAACTAGAACAGCAGAGACCAGAGAGAAAAGCAGCGATTCGAGAGATATTGAGGAGGGACATTCAAAAGCAACTGGGAGTTGAAGGACTGGGGCGAAGGTATGATGCCTGGGTAGCTGGTGCCGCAGTTAACTGAGCTCGGGAATGTAGCAGCAAGAATACAAGGGGGAGGGGGGCTTTTAGCGTGGATCTTACCAGGTCTGAAATGTCAGACATCTGGGATCACTGGGCAAGTGGACATAAGTTAAGCATCCCTGTGGAGGAGTCTGTAAGTGGAATCATTTAGGAAGCCCGGGGGAGTGAGGCTAGAAGAGGGCTCTGCAGGTCCCTGGGGTTCCCTGGTATTTTAATGGCAGGCAAGAGATGTGTACCTTGAGAGAATGGGCAGGGAAGTGGGAGGAAATTTCGTCCCAGGGACCTTGTGTTCTGGAAGCCACGGAAGCTGAGGGGCTCAGGCAAAAAAGAACCCTCAGGATCCTCAGATGCAGAGAATACGGGAGGCGGCTTGATGATGCAGTCTAGCAGCTCATGGACTGTACTAAGTCTGTTGTAAGGAGCTGGGTGAGGAGGAGGAAATGGCAACCCACTGGAGTATTCATGCCTGGAGATTCCCATGGACAAAGGAACCTAGTGGGCTACAGTCCATAGGGTCAAAGAGTCAGACATGACTGATGTGGCTTAGCACGCATGCATGCACAATCTTGGGCAAGTTGCTCAACATCCCCTTTCTCAGTGTTCTCACCTAAGAAGTGGGACAGTAAGT
Source organism: Cervus elaphus (assembly GCF_910594005.1). NCBI lineage: Eukaryota > Metazoa > Chordata > Mammalia > Artiodactyla > Cervidae > Cervus > Cervus elaphus. Next base: position 45,003,907 of record NC_057815.1, read on the forward strand.
CGTAGAGATGTTTGAGGATTAAGTGAGGTGATACACACTATGCTCTTTGAACAGCATGTAGCAGATACAAACAGTCATGCCACTCAGGACTTAATTAGACCAGGAATCAACTATGCCCACCAATTTTGCAGAAATGGCTATTGAGGGTTATTTACTTTGTGGGTACAATTTGAGTGGGGTGGTGGGGACAGAAGGGAGAGTATGAGGGGTCAAGAAAAATGTGGAATGAGTAGCAAACTTTGAGTAATCAGTGGAGAAGCCTGGTTGAAGTTGAAGGTGGAGTAAAAGGAGGGTGGGGTGACCTGCTAGGTCAGTGTAGTCAGGGAGGTCTGGATCAGAAGGGAGGGCTCTGACCATGTTTTGTTTATTTCATTAATTGATCAGTAAATATATTTATTTGACCGCGCCGGGTCTTAGTTGTGGCACGGAGGATCTTTAGTTGTGGCATGTGGGATCTAGTTTCCTGGCCAGAAACTTCGACCCTCCCTCCCTTCCTTGGGAGCACAGAGTCTTAACCACCAGACCACCAGGGAAGTCCCCTGGCCATTTTAGTGGAGAGGAATGAGGGGATCTGGGAAAGACACTGAAAGATAAACAAGAGCAGGGAAGCGTGGTGAGACAGAGAGGTAGGTGGGTGGGGAGTCTCCTAGCACAAGACCCCCCTACCATCTGAGCCCAAGGGAAAGAGGTGGGGTTCACCGAGAGAGGCTTTGGCTTAGCGAGCCAGTGGGCTGAGAGTGAGGAGTTGAGAATAGGCAGCGGCTCTACATGAAGGTCCATGTTATGGCCTGAATTGTATACCCACCTCAAATTCTTATGTTAACACCCCAACACAGTAGTTCAGGGTGTGACTGTATTTGGACATAGGGTCCTTAAAGAGTTGTTAGTTTCTCAGTCTTGTCCAACTCTTTGTGACCCCATGGACTGTAGCCCGAGAGGCTCCTCTGTCCAAGGGATTATCCAGGCAAGAGTATTAGAGTGGATTGCCATTCCCTTCTCCAGGGAATCTTCAAAAGTGAGGTCCTATGGGTGGGGCCCAAGCCGACATGACTGATACCCTTTTAAGTAGAGATTAAGACACAGATTCGGGCAGTGAGAAGACCAAGTGAAGATGTAAGGAGAAGATGACCGTCTGCAAGCCAAGGAGAGAGGCCTCAAAATGAAACCAAACCTGCTGACACCTTGATCTTGAACTTCTAGCTTCCAGGACTGGGAGAAAAATCAAGTTCTATTGTTCCTGCCCCATCTGTGGTGCCGTCCAAGAAACAGATACTCTAGTGTGAGAGGACAAGGGTGGTGGTGTCGTGTCCCCCAGGTGAGGGGCCGGGTGTGTTTGTGGTGGGAGCAGCCTGCACAGTGGTGCAATTGCCGCCAGCCAGAGGGATGGCTGAGACCAGCGAGGGCGAAACAAAGGGTGTGGGGAGGACATGGGGAGTGAGATGCCCGATGAGTGATGGTCGAGGTGGGCTGGGGTGGACAAGCAGCCCAGGGCTTGGCTCTGGAGCAAAGTCAGCTGGTTCCCTGGAGGCTCACAAGGCCTCCTCTTCTTGCTAGCATGCTGCTGTAACAGCTGTAGGCATGTTATAGGTATTGCCTATCAAGACTCTCTAGGAAAACCTCTTTATTCCCACCTCAAAGAGGTGAGAGCATCAAAGCATTTTGAATTCTTCACCAGACGACCTGGAAGAACCAAGGGATTAAGGAGTCTGATTTTCCAATCTGAGGGGTCACTTGTGGGCTGCTGAGAAGTTGTGGAGGGAGGACAAGCCCGGTTCTGATGGACACAGGTGAGCAGAGAGCAGGAGAGCCCTAGTCCCGGGGAGGAGGGCTCCGCACGGATCCTCTGTCCTGGAAGCCCGGGTATAGAAGCTGTGCCCAGTCCACACCTCGTCTAATGCCTACTGCTCCCGGCCCAATGTCTGCTCCTGGCTGTAGGGCTTGAAAAAACAGTGGCCTTGCATTATTTATTCACTCAGTACCATTCATTAAGGACTCCATGCGTGTGTGAGTCTGGAATTGCACAGTTGCAGAGATGAATCAAGCATGGCCTTCACCCTCAGGGAGCCAACCGTCTGGAGGAGAAAAGATGGACAAATAGGCCTGATAAATAATAGAAAGTCAGAAGTGGTTACTCTCTGAGGAAAGGTACAGAGAAGTTTCTGTGGGAGTTCTAAGAAGAGGGGATTGATGTGGGATGGGGAATCTGGGGAGTTTCAAAAGAAGGGAGGATAGCTCTGGGCTTTTCTTTTTTTAGTTCTGGGCTTTTATGGCACAAGCTGGATGAGGAAGCTCGCAGATAGAAATGGAAAGATAAATACCCCTCCAAGGTAGTACATGGCAATCCAAGGAGAGCAGTGGGCTGTGGAGTCAGGGGAGATTTATTTTTCTCTTAAAAAAATTAATGTATTATTTGTTTCTTTTTAAAAAATACTTTTATTTATTCGTTTGTTTATGGCTGTGCTGAGTCTTCTTTGCTGTGCGGGCTTTTTTCTCTAGTTGCAGTGCACGGGCTTCTCATCGCGGTGGCTTCTCTTGTTGCAAAGCACCAGCTCTAGAGCACAGACTCAATAGTTCTGGCTCACAGGCTTAGTGGCTCCTCCGCAAATGGGATCCTCCTGGACCAGGAATCGAACCCGTGTCTCCCGCACCAGCAGGCAGATTCTTTACCACCGAGCCACCAGGGAAACCCTATTATTTATTTCTTGGCCGTGCTGCATGACATGTGGGCCTTTGGTTCCATAACCAGGGATCAGACCTGTGCCCACTGTATTGGAAGTGAGGAGTCTTAACCACTGGACCGCCTGGGAAGTCCCCAGGGGAGACTTCTTGAAAGAGGTGGTCTGAGGTGGGTCTAGTAGCTAGAGGGGGAATAAGGGGCGGGGCCCGTGTCAGCAGAGGCTTGGAGGAGGGACCGTAACAGGCCAGCCCAGGTCCTAGCACAGAGGCACTGTCGCCGTGGGAGTGGGAGGGCTGCTGCAGGTAGAAAGGTGTGGGGGATTCGATGCCATCCTAGAGTCTGGATTAGGACCAACCCTTCAGACAATGGGGAGGTTTAAGGGCCTTGAGAGGGTCAGAGATCACGCACCCTCCCCTCGGTGGTCGTGGCCACACCCACTGGGCGTGAGTAGGAAAGCACTTCAGGGGGCAACCCCGGCCTGCCAGCCCTCTGGGGGAGGCATCCCCGGCCTGCCAGCCCCCTGGGGGAGACATCCTCTCCAGAGTGATGTAGGTGTGGGCCCAGAACATGGCGGGGCACTTGGGTGCCGGTGGGCAGGGCCAGGAGGCTGCCCTTTCCTTAGAACTCAGAGATGCTAGCATAGGGTAAAGGGCTTGGTCGTGGGGAGAAAGGCCAGTGGAAATGTGACGGGTCATGGCTCCCTGGGCAGGAAGGAGTCATGTTGAGTCCATGTGGGTTTGAAGAGTCATTACATGGTCCCCATGGCTGGAAAGGGCTTCCCTGGCGGCTCAGTGGTAAGGAGTCTGCCTGCCAATGCAGGAAACATGGGTTCGATTCCTGGGTCAGGAAGATCCCTTGGAGAAAAAAATGGCAACCTATTCCAGTATACTTGCCTGGGAAATCCCATGAATAGACGAGCCTGGCGGGCTACAGTCCATGAGGTTGCAAAGAGTCAGACACGACTTAGCAACTAAACAACACCACGGTGGAAAGAGGACAGACTCTGATCCCTGATTGCGTCTCCCCAATCAGCTTGGCCTTTGCTGCAGAGCCAGACCCCCCCCCACACCCCTAATCTCACCGTGGCTGCAGAGCAGTCCCCTGGGATGGAGGATGTACCAGATGATGGGGCTCCTCCTTGGGTGGCGCCTGGGGACTCAGCATCCTGGCCCAGCCACACAGCCAGGCCTGGGGATGAAGGTCAGGAGCAGCGGCTACCCATCCAGTCCCAAACCAGCTGCTCTTCTTCACCCCCAGGCCCCGCAGGCAACAGATGGACGCAAGTGTGCTGCTCAGTAACGCCTGCCGCGGACGTGTTCCTCTGGTATCCCAAGAAGGCCTGAGCTTGCACCGCGTCTTGCTGCCCGCAGCCTGGGAATCTGGTTCTTGTTGTCATCCTAATTCTTCTACTCCTGATAATGCTTGATGCCAGCCAACCACCCAGTCAAGGTGGTTCCCAGTCAGAAATTAATCATTGTCTAAAACCTAAAACCTAATGAAAACTTCCCGTGCCCAGGAAGACATGGGAATTGGGAAGAGAGGGCTGGGTTGTGGATCTTAGTGAGCTGGTCAGAACCTGCCAGGTACCTCTGAGGATGGATCCTGAGTGCCTCGTGCCAAGGGGCTCTCGTGTGCCCCTCAGTGTCCAGTTTCCACACTCCCACTTCCCCTCCCCGGCCGTGATCCTTCTGTCTCAAAGTGTGTCCTGTGACCCTGGGTGAGTTCACTGCGTTGTGTCACATGGCTGGCTGCTGTCCTGCACATCAGGGTTTATATTAGCACATTGTCTACATCAGGTTGGGCTGCCATAATAAAACACTATAGACTGGTGGCTTCAACAACAGACATTTATTTCTCAAGTTCTAGAGGCTTCAAGTCTAAGGTCAAGATTCCAGCAGGGTCAGTTCCTCCTGACAGCTTGCTTGCTGGCTTGAGGGGAGGAGAAGGAGCCTTCTCTAAGGGTATTAATTATGTCAGATCGGACCCCAACCTTATAACCTCTTTTAACTTTAATTACCTTTTAAAGATCATATCTCTAAATGCAATCACATTGAGGATTAAGGCTTTAAGAAATGAATTTGGGGGGGGGCATATTTCAGTCCACAGCACACATCTTTTTTTTAAATTGAAGTATAGTTGATTTACACTATTGTATTAATTTCTAGTGGACAGCAAAGTGATTCAGTTATATATATTGGGTTGGCCAAAAAGATTCATTCTGGCTTTTTCATAACATCTTATGGAAAGCCCAAATGAATTTTTGGCCAAAACACATACATACACGTATATTCATTTTCAGATTCTTTTCCATTACAGTTTATTATAAGATATTGAATACAGTTCCTTGGTAGGTGTGTGCTAAGTCACTTCAGTAGTGTCTGATTCTTTGGGTCCCTATGGACTGTAGCCCGCCAGGCTCCTCTGTCCATGGAATTCTGCAGGCAAGAATACTGGAATGGGGTGCCACGTCCTCCTCCGGGGGATCTTCCTGATTCAACGATTGAACCCACCCATCTTATGTCTCCTGCATTGTCAGGCAGGTTCTTTACCAGTCACACCACCTGGGAAGCCCCTTATTTATCTGTTTTACAGATAGTCATTTGTATTTGCTAATCCCAAACTTCTAATTTATCCCTCCCTGCTTTGAGAGGTGATTAGTTTTCGGTGAGGTCATGAAGGTGGGGCCCCCGTGATGGGATTAGTGTCCTATTCAGAGTGACCACAGAGCTGATCTCCCTCTCTCTGCCATGTGAGGACATCAGGAGAAGACAGCCCTCTGCAAAGCAGGAAGCAGGCCCCCACTCCAGACCATCATGCTGGCACGTTGGTCTCCTCCCCAGCCTCCAGAAATAAATGAGAAATAAATACCACCCACTCGATGGTGTTTTCTTACAGCCATGTGAGCTAAGACACACCTACCTAGACCACTGCTTCTCAGCAGCAAATCCCCGGGAAGACAAGTTTTGTTAGAAGGAACGTGCCCTATGGTTAAGGGCACAGGGTCCATATGAGACCCGCCTGAGATCCCTTCCGTCCTCTATACTCACCAGCCCTGTGAATGAGGGAGGGTCGCTTGTCTTCTGCAATCTTTTTTTTTTTATCTCCAAATGAGGACAACACAGAAAACACACTGTCATGGAGTTCTCAGAGACAGCAGGTGAGACTGTGTGCACTAGGACCTACCCTAAAGGGGTCACTGGGTAAATGTGTCCCTGTTAACACTAGATTCATGCCATGGACCCATGCCTCTTTCCCATGACTCATCCTTCTTTCCCAGGAAACGGCATTGTCAATTCCTGACATTTTTTAGGTGTCTCTTTTCTATGCACTAGGTCTGGGCTAATGGTTTCTATGATATTTTTAACAGTGAAACCTTTTTTTCCCCACATCACGTTTTTTGTGGAACTCCAGTATCTAAAACTGACAGATGTGGAGGTTGTGTTAATTGCAGCTGATGTGAGGCTAGAGACTTCCGTGAACCCCTTCTTGAAGGAACCCAGTGGCCCTCCAAAGAATACCATTTGAGAACCACTGCTCTGGGCTGCCCCACTTCCCTTCTACTCCCAAAGTCTTCCTGGGACAGCCCAGTGTAATTGTCCAGGTTTCTTCTTCATAAGTAATAACCTCATTCTGGTCTTGCTTCCTGAAGGTAACCTGGTTAGGAGTTTCAGGTGTCCCTGGGCTCACCAGTCGTACATTTAAGGTCCTTTGGCCACTCTCTTAGGTGTGCATGGACTTTGCCACTTGACTCACAGAAGTTCATTGCCTGGTTCTAGGGGTGCACCTCTGTCGCCCCATGTATTACCAACCATTGTAAACGAAGTCTAATTTGTATTGCTCAATAAGGCTATGCCTATAAATAAACCCACAAATCAGGAAAAAAATTGCTTTGTCATATTCTGTGTCCTGGTTTTGGTTTGGAAAATGGGTCACAAGAGGGAAACAGGGGAGTTTTATACAGAAAAGACAGCACAGAACCTGGGTCTCTGCTCACACCAGCCACAGGGATTCCAGGGCCTCACTTCAGCGAGATCTATTTGGCTCGATTCTCCGTGTTGCTCTTCTGAGGCTTCAACCTCGGCGAGATAAGCTCGATCTTTCTTTTTTTATTCTTGTAACAGCTTTATATTGAGATATAATTCATATAGCCCACAACTCACCCATTTTCAGCGGCTTTTAGTATATTCACAGAGTTGTGCAGCCATCTCCGTGATCAATTTTAGGACATTTTTGTCACATGCCTGCCCCCACCCCAGAAAAAACACTGTATGCATTAGCAGTCACTCTCCTTCCCCCTAACCTCCCCTCCACCACCACCACAACTGGGCAACAACTAATCTGCTTTCTGTCTCTGTGGGTTCACCCACTCAGGACATTTCATATAAAGGGTGTCTTTTAACATGTGGTCTTTTGTGTCTGGTTTCTTTCACTGAGCATGTTTTCAGGGTTCATCCATGGTGAGGCGTACATCAGCACTTTATTCTTTTTTATTTTTTAATAATACTCCACTGTGATGACATACTGCATTTCTGTTCATCTACTCATCAGTTGATGGATGAGTGTCCCCACTTTTTGGCTATTATGAATAATGCTGCTTGGAACATTTGCATACAAGTTTCTTTATATTTAGACAGAGTAACTACTTTTTATGATTTATTTTAATTTTTAAAAATTGAAGTACAGTTGATTTATAATACTGTGTTAGTTTCAGGTGTTATAGCACAGCAATTCAGTTATATATATATATATATATATATATATATATAGTCATTTTCAGATTCTTTTCCCTCAGTACTACAAACTGCTGAGTTTAGCTCCCTGTGCTACACAGTAGGTCCTTGTTGGTTACCTATTTTATATAGTAGTGTATATATGTTTATCCCAATGCCTGACTTTATCCCTCCACCCACCCATCTGTGTACAAGTTTTGATGTAGAGATTTTCAGTTGTGTAACTTCCTCTACTGAGAGAATGAATGATATCAATGGCTAGATTTATTGTTTTTCATGCACCAAATTCTGCTCTGAGCACTTCACACATCTTATCCTTGTCATCTTCACTGTAGCCCGAAGAATAGGCTCTCTCCCCATTTTACAATTGAGGAAACTGAGGCCCCATAGCTAACACGGGGCAGGGCTGGGATTTGAACTCAGGTTGACACATGTTCTTAATGCATATATACTTAATACTGTTTCCAGAAGTTGGGCAGCTGTTGGTACCATGCCACTCCAATCATTCACCCTGATTAAGTCACGACGATTAAATTTCAGTGGTGTGCCCCTTATATACATTGTCTTACCAAATTCTCACACCGACCCTGTGAGGTTGTCTTATCGATACTGTCCCTGCCCAGTGAGGAGAGAATTTCATACAAACTGCTCACCGGGTGACTCGTCTCGTCGCTGTCCGAGCGTGGAGAGCCAGAGGTCAGCAGGACCTCCAGCTGCTCTTTGAAACCACAGCTCTCCCTCTCAAACCTGGCCTCCTTCAACCCTGTATCACCTCGAGGACAGTTTCTCATATGCCCAGAAGTACCATTTTCAAAGCAGAGCCACCATCTGCCTTCTTCTGCACAGGTGTGCCTGTGTGTGCTTGTAAACCTATATCCAAGGGTATCGCCGCGCCCGAACCTGGGGTCCTCGTGCGGGTAGGACCCCTGGTGGCCTACCCTGATATTGCAGGGTTCTTGAAGTGGTTGGTCCCATTAGCGTTCACGCTACACCGCACTACAAGCCCAGACCCTTAGGTAGAGGACTTGCTTTTGCACAGTTCTGAGGATGGCAGGGTGGAGGCGGAAGGTGGCAGTGGGAGGGAGACTGGAGCAGAGGAGGGTGACGGTAGAGGGTACCAACTGTGTCCATGTGGTTGCCTGCCCACAGCCGCTATCTTGGATGACCCCATGGAGTGCAGCAGAGGGGAGCGGCTGTCCATCACCCTGGCCAAGAACCGCATCAACCGCGCTCCCGAGAGGCTGGGCAAGGCCAAGGTCGAAGTGGACATCTTTGAGCTTCTCAGAGACAGCGAGTACGAGACTGCAGAAACCAGTACGTAGAATGGGCAGGGCTGCCCTCTGCTTCCCCTGCTGGCAGAGGAGGGGCTGGTGGTGTGAGCCGCACCCATCGACAGACCTATGATGCAGGGATTCCAGAGAGAGGGAGAGAAACGTGCACCAGGAAGCCCTGTAGGGCTTAGTCTAAACAAGCTCCCAGGCTTTGTTGTAAATCATATGTAGGGTAGAGTTGAGAGAGGAAATTTATTCATTCTTTCATCTTACCCACTCATTCATTCCTTCATGTATTGATTCATTCATCTCCTGGACATTTTGTGCACAGATCCCTAAATGAAACCTTGTGTGGGATTAAGAAAGGAGAGATCTGGCCAGCCCCAGGGAAGCAGAGTTGTGACACATCTGTTTCCTTCCTGTCTTGATTTCTTGTGCTGAAGGCAGTGTTGTAGGAAGAAGCTGAGACTTGGGCTGAAGTTCAGCCACTCACTCTTGAGGATAACCTTGGACAAGTCAGTGATTCTGTTAAGCCTCAGTTTCTTCATCTATAAAATGGGAATGCTAAGTCCACTTTGCAAGTCATTGTGAGATTTAAATGACTTACAAAATAGGAAAGTTCTCTGTGAGTTGCAGTGCTTTACAGATGTACATAGTAGATCCCTCCAGTCACACTTATGGAGCCTGTCCTATGTGCTGGGCACTGCTTTTAATTCTTCCAGCAGCCAGAGAGTTAAGTGTAATTATTCCAACTTTACCAAGAAACTGAGGCTCAAAGACTTTGGGTAACTTGCTCAACGCCAGAGCTAGTCAGATGCAAGTCCTAGACCCTGAACTTGCATCATAACCTTGCCAGTCCAGTGTCTCTGGCACCTCCTCTGCACTTCTCTGGTGTGCTGCTGGTATGATCTAGACAGCTTAACGGGATGAGCTTCCAGGTTAGTGGGGTAATGGCTTGTAACTTAGCTGTAGATGAACAGCCCCAGTTCAGAGGGAAGGAGGGGAGCCCCTCAGCCCAGAGAAATGATAGCCTTTGTTCCCTAAGACTCTGAAGTCCCATCTCTTCCTTTCCCATCCATGTGACAGTCTTCAGTGACAGTCAAGGGCAAAACCAAACCAAACCAAAGAACAAGTCACTTACGTGGGTATGTCAGACATGTGGTCTTCTGCATGTGGGCCCCGTGATGCTCTAATGTGGACTATTACTATTGCAAGAGAAGAAACGTATTCACATGGCTTGAGTACAAGCAGTAGGATACTGTATGGATCCAAAGAGGGCAGGAAGGGAGGAAGGCAGTGGCTCTCTGTATCATAGCTTCTTTGATGCTCCTGTTGTGTCAGATCCATGCTCTGCTCCTTCTGCCACTTTCATTTCCCTGGCTTATTCATCAAGTCCCATGATGGCCGTCCAGTTTACAGTTTGTTCATCCATTTGGGAAATTTTACTGAGCGTTAGCTCTGTTTTGGGCCTGATGCGGGATATCATGTGTTGGGAGCAACAAGACAGATAGGGTCCCTGCCCTCGGGTGGCTTACAGTCTGTCTTCATTGTGCAGCTCCCCCCAGTTTCTGGACCAATTAAAATTGGCTGGTCTCACAAGCCACAGACATTGGCCAGCTGACCTGAGAGCTACTTTTGGGAAGAAAGTCCAGTCCTAAACACTGAGGGTGGATTCCTATCATATGAAGCAGTTGTTGAGGCCAGCAGGATGTGTGGACACAGATTCCTCCAGAAGGAAGCTTGGGGGAACAGGTACTTGGAATCATCATTCGTTTATTCACTTGGTCAGTCAATAAATATTTAGAGGGTGCCTGCTGTACTCTGTCCTAGACAGTGGGGATTCAGTAAGACACAGATGGAAATCCCAGTTATCACAGAGGTTAAACTCTAGTACAGTGAAAGGAAGATTCAGATTTCTCAGGATCTTCCAAAGGAAAGCAGAAATACCAGCAATGACTTATTGTGAAGCTCCTGGTCCTGTCTATACTTTGGTGTGTTTTTTGTCCAGGAGGGCAGGTCTCAGACAAGAATCCAGATTTCTAGATAGTTCTCATAGTCTATTCTTTGGAGAAAAAAAAAACAGCTCCCCCTTCTTTGGTTCTTCAGAGTTTCCCCTGCAGAACAGAAAGCATGGATTGCCCTCTGAGGATGGGGGTCATTAGCAGATGTAAATTTCTTCTCCCAATGACCCGGGCTTAGCAGAGTCAATACATCTAAAATATTAAACCAGAGGAATCAGAGGAATAAAGAAAACATATCTTTAATCCATGATACAGAGCTTTGGAGCATCTTTCTAAGGCCCTTCTTTTAGGCACCAAGTATTTTACTAACAAGTGGCCCTTGGTTCAGCTTTTACATCTCACTGTGTTTGAGGCATGATTAGCATTTGTTAGAAAAGAGGGCTTTTGGATCTTTCTACCCCAAAGGCTTTTCATCTAAAGCCAAAGCTGCTTCCCCACAATGGATTTTAAATACCACCCAGATAGTTCATAGAAAGCTTCCAGCCCCACTTTCCCCTCCCTCAGTAAGGGGTAGAGAGGGTGGTGGGTTAGCACTTTTAGCTGAAGCATGGTGGGGCGGGACCGGTGGTCAGTGGCGGGGTGGAGGAAGGAGTTTGGAAGGAGGCAGGATCCCAGGATGAAGGCGGAACAACAGCTCTGCTATCCCTGCTTGGAGAGACTGTGGGACAGAGTAGGAGGATCCGATTTACCTGGCTCTGTTACCCGTGAGCTGTGTGACAGTGGACAGGCTGTTTAACCATTTCATGCCTGGGTGATAACACCTCCTAGGGTCATTAGGAGCACAGCAGGAGACAGTGCAGGTGAGTTCATTAGCACCTACACATACCAAGTAGTTAGGAAGTGGCAGCTATGGATTTTGTTTTTTGGGTTATTCTCTCCACGGGCTTCTCTGGTGGCTCAGACGGTAAAGAATCTGCCCACAGTGTGTGAGACCCGGGTTCGATCCCTCGGTTGAGAAGATCCTCTGGAGAAGGAAATGGCTACCCACGCCAGTATTCTTGCCTGGAGGATCCCATGGACAGAGGAGCCTGGCGGGCTACAGTCCAGGGGAGTCACCAAATTGAACACAGCTGAGCAACTAACACTTTCACTATCCTCTCCACACATCCCTTGTGCCCCCGCCCCCTTGGATCTGGCTTCCTCTTACCATCACCTCTCTCCTCTCTCCTCTCTCCTCTGTCTCAGAGTTCAGCCATCCCTCCCAGGCAGCCCAGTCCACCTCCCAGCCTCCTCTCACATGGCCTGTCTTAATGTCAGGTGCCTCCTGGGGCCTCGATCATAATTGAATATTCCACTCTCTTTCCCTTTTTCTGGGCTGATGCCTCCGACAGTTCTGAGCCTTTGGAAGTCAGGGTATGCTGCCCGGAGCCAGCTACTGCTCAGTCTCGTGGTGGTGGTGTCTTCCCTGGGCTAGTGGCTGATTTGCATTGATAACTTAAATCCATTTGAGTGGCTCTGGGGCCCTGACCAATGCCCTCAGCCTCACATGTGTCACCCTGTGCCTGGGGACTGCACTTCAAGGAGATGAAAGAGATCTTAGTGATGGCATTCTTGGTTGTAGAAAGCAGAGGCTCTGGGTGAAGATGGTAGCAATCCTACAGGGTACCCTTGTGCATGCTCTTGGCAATAGGCAAGTTTCAAAAACTGCACAAATAATGAGTCACACTTGGGGTAGGTGTGTCATTCAAGAGAAGCAATGGCAATTTCAGAACCAAAGGTGATGAAGTGTAAAACTAAAGATGCTGGGGTCTGGAGTTCAGCTTTATTTGGTGGTTGAAACGGAGACTGGGAGATGGAAAGTATCATATGGGGTGTTAATCAATAACAACCTGGGTCCCCTGGAGAAGAGAATGGATGCTAACTCCAGTATTCTTGCCTGGAGAATTCCATGGACAGAAGAGCCTGGTGGGCTACAGTCCATGGGATTGCAGAGTCGGACCCGACTGAGTGACTGAGACTTTCACACACTTGGACACTGGAAAGATACAAGTAGCAAACCACCTCGCTTCTATCTGGTTCACATAGATTTTCATACAGCGAGTTTATCTAAAGTGAAGGTCACCTATAAAGCTCCCTCAGACCCACGTCTGATCCCCTCCACCTCTCTGCCTGGTCACCATCATCGCCTCGGGCTTCTTGATGTTTGATTTCCTGGCTCCCTCTGCACGGCCCACAGATCTGAAATAAGAGGGCTGGACGAGACCTATCAGGTCACCTCCCCGCCTGCCTGTCCCTTCCCTCCTTTCTCCCGTATCTTATCTCCATCTCGGCCTTTCGTGTGCAGGCAGCTCCCACAGGCCTTGCCCTCCTCTGTTCCTATAGATCCCTGTGTCTCCTGTGGCGAACATATTAGAGCTTAACTAAGCGCCACCCCCTTATCACCCAGACACCCGGAGGCGCCGTGCCTGCTACTGTCAGAGCCAGTTTGAGGCTTAATTTACTGCAGAGCGGAAAGCAGGAGCCTTCCTGTCAGCCCCTTGCCTCTGCCAGGGTCTGTCCCTCTGAGACCAAGCATGCCATCAGCTGTCCACGCCGTTTCCCCTGGAAACCCAGAGGTGCCTGGTTCTCAGGCCCCTCGAGGCCCCAGTGATGGGCAGAGAGCATGAGGTTCCAGCTGCCTGGCTGCCCCTCCTGCACAGGCTTCTGAGCTTCTCAAAGGCTCCGCGGGCACGACCTCCAGCGATCCAGAGCTGTTTCTAGTAAGTGAGGGCTGAGGCCGAGCAGGGCCCTGTGGGGCTCCTGGGCATAGAGGCCTTTCTGCCCCTCATTTCTTGTAGGCAAGACTCCAGCCTCCATGACCTCTGAATTCCAAAGGGCACAGCAGTTGCTCATCAGGAGAGGAGCAAGCAGGAAACCACCTGTTGTTCAGTCGCTACGTCGTGTCTGACTCTTTGCAACCCCTTGGAAAAGCCCCTGATGCTGGGAGAGATTGAAGGTGGCAGGAGAGGGGATGACAGAGGATGAGAGGGTTGGATGGCATCACTGATTCAGTGGACATGAGTTTGAGCAAACTCTGGCAGATGGTGAAGGACAGGGAAGCCTGGGGTGCGGCAGTCCATGGGGTTGCAGAGTCAGGCATGACCTAACGACTGAGCTGAACTGAACTGAACTTGACGGCAGCACTTCAGGCTCCTCTATCTCCCAGAGTTTGCAAAGATTCATGTCCATTGAGTGATACTCTCCAACCAACTCATCCTCTGCCACGCCCTTCTCCTTTTGCTCACAATCTTTCCCAGCGTCAGGGTCTTTTCCAATGAATAGACTGGACCACCTAAGACCCTGCACATACCCTAATCTTGTCAGCAACCCCACTCTTTTGAAACTTTGAAGAAGAAAGAAGAATGCAAGACTGTTACTGCCTTGATCCTTATTGAATACTCCTGCCTGACTGGATGCTACTACTGCTAAGTCACTTCAGTCGTGTCCGACTCTGTGCGACCCCATCCCTGGGATTCTCCAGGCAAGAACACTGGAGTGGGTTGCCATTTCCTTCTCCAATGCATAAAAGTGAAAAGTGAAAGTGAAGTCACTCAGTCATGTCTGATTCTTCGCGACCCCAGGGACTGCAGCCTACCAGGCTCCTCCGTCCATGGGATTTGCCAGGCAAGAGTACTGGAGTGGGGTGCCATTGGATAACCTCTCCCTATTACCCAAAGAGGGGGCCATAGTTCTTGAGGCATTAGCCTATGGTGCTCCCTCTTTGCCTGGCAAAGAAATAAAGCCACTCTTTCCTTCTCTACAACTCTGCCTCTATGTTTCTGTTTGGCATTGGTGCACAGAGAGCCAAGATTTTGGCAACAGGGCTAACATTCCTCCATCAGCTCACTAGAAAGACTCCAAGTCAGCATAAGGGAGAAGGTGAGAAGCCAGAAAAGAAGGCATCCAAATAGTGATGTGTCATTCGACAAGTGTTCCCTGCTCCCCTTTCCTCAGCTGCCCACATCATGTATACATAATAGGGACTCAGAGACACGTTGAATTACAGTGCTAAGAAATCAGGAGGAGAAGGGGACAATGGAGGATGAGAAGGTTGGATGGCATCACCGACTTGATGGACATGAGTTTGAGCAAGCTCCGGGAGTTGGTGATGGACAGGGAAGCCCGGCGTGCTGTAGTCCATGGAGTCGCAAAGAGTCAGACACGACTGAGCAACTAAACTGAAGAAATCACCTGGCCCAACTGCCTCCTTTTACAGAAGGGGAAAACTGAGGCTCACAGTCTTTCCCAGAGGACAGCTGAGACCACACATCTGAAAAGTGACATTAATCTCAGTAGCTCTGTTGTGGGCTTGCCAGGGAGTGGCTCAGAGAGGAGCAGAGGGAGATCAGAAATAGGTCATAGGGTCGCTGGGTGGTCAGGTAAGGCCTCTGGGCCAGGCCTTGGAATGACTGACAGGTGAGGCACAGGGCAGAGGGCATCCACACAGAAGGCTTAATAGTATGCTCGAGGCAGGAAAAAAAATGGGGCACTTTGGGGCACAATGACTGCTGGGCCTGGCTAAAACAGAGAGTGTTTATGGGGGCTGTGGCGATGGCCAGGACTGGAGAGCTGTGTAGAATAGGGGTCAAGACCCTAATCTTGGGTTTACCAGCATCATGGGATTATCACCTGAGCCTCAGACTCCCCACTTGTAAAATGGGAATACTATGAGTTCTCACTTCATGAGGTTGCTGCAAGGACTGAGATAATGCACTTAGAAAACTTACAGCAGTGCCAGGAGTCAGGTGAACTCTTGATAAATTTCACCTATTAGTAGTATTATCAGTAATAGAACTATTATTGTAACCCCTCCTTCATGGGATGATTGTAAGGCTTCGGGGTCCCTGGTGCCTGCATGTGTAAAGTCCCTATAAATGGTATTGCTGCTTCTGCGGTGATCTAAGGTTGAGGCTTTGAGTGATACGTCATTGGTGACAGGATCCAAAGACAGGTGTTTCTTTTCCTTCCAGTTTTATTGAGATATAACTGACATACTGCACTGTATAAGTTCAAAGTATACAGCATAATGATTTGACTTACATACATCATGAAATGGTTATTACAGTAAAGTTAGTGAATATCCATCATCTCACATAGATACAAAATTGAAGAAATAGAAAAAAACTTTTCCTTGTGATGAGAACTCTTAGGATTTACTTTCTTGACTTTCATATAGAACATACAGCAGTGTTAATTATACTAATCATGTACTTAACCTGCTTAGTTTTTTTATAACTGAAAGTTTGTACCTTTTGACAATCTTCATCTAATTCCCCCTCTGAGCACTCCCCACCTCCGGTGAGCACGAATCTAATTTCTTTTCTGTGAACTGGTTTGTTTATGTTTGAAAGATAATTGACCTGCAACACTGTTGTTTGCTGCTGTGTATCACAGTGATTTCATATTTCTATGTATTACAAAATGATCGCCATGATAAGTCTAGTTACCATCTGTCACCATACAAAGATGTTGCGTTATTATTGACTATATTCCCCATGCTGTTCATTTCATCCCTATGACAGCCAGTGGCAGTTTTGAGATCTCAGATGCTCTGGGTCACTCTGACCAGGGACGTATCCATCCTGGGGCATGAGGTGCAGAGACCTGGCTCTGCACCCTCACATTTCCCCTCTCGGCTTGGAAGTCAGCAAGGCCATCCTTTAGGTCCTGGTCCGTTCACAGAGCTGAATGGACCGTGCCCTGGAGGCTCCGGTACAAGGAGGAGACGGTCCTTGGCGCTGATGGAGGCGGCCGTGTGCCCCGCGCGGACGGTCAGGGCTCTGCTCTGTGCTCACTGCACAGCATGATCAGGCTCACAGAGACACCTTGCCCTGCCGCTCCACTCGGGCTTCAGCGCCCTAAAGTGCTTTCACATGGAGGACTCTGAGCTCTCCCGGCCTCTGCTCCACATAGCTCTCAGCTCCCCTTGGCCCTGATTATCACAGGAGCTCAGAGAGCACCCTACTGTAAGTGAAGAGGCCCCAGTTATCTCGTCCCCACCCAGGAGACTACCCCTTCCCTGGAGGGCTTGAAGTTACTGAGCCTATGAGTAACCACTCTGGACCATCTGCATCACAGCCAGGCCCTTCCCCTCCCTGTGAAGACTCAGAGACGGTTAAGTTCCCATAAGCTCCTCCGGTCCAGCCCAGGTGTCTAAGGAGACTTCACATCCAGGCCTGAGCTGGTGTCTGCACGGGAAGAAGTTTCCCCTTCTTACAGCACCCCATCGTGGTGTTTTATTCCTGCAGCTGCTCTGTCAGTTGCCTTCCAACTCCTCTGCTGGCTGGGAAACTTGGTTGCCATGGCAACATCACTCACCTCTCCAGGGCTCCCTGGGAGGCAGAAGGAGAGTGCCCCTCCCGCCCCTCCATCCCTCAGACTGCTCAGAGATCCTCAAGGGACGACCGGGGCCTGCAGAATTGGGGTTCAGGAAGTTTTAGAGCTGAGGTCCTTTATAACTGATTTTCATTTCTACCAAGCAGGCATCCTTCATAGGGAATGAAAGAACAATTCCCAGGTCCTGGGAATTCCTCAGGCCCCAGCTGCTGGAAAGATGATAATTCACTTTAATTGCACTCATTTTGGATCATTTCAGTTCAGTTGAGCAAACATCTATTGAGTAATTCCTTTTTGCCAGGACTGAATAGCTGTGACCCCTACCTTCAAGGAGTTTCAGATGCAGTGGGAAATGGAGATGGACACTCACAAAGGCACAGGTCCCCAGACCCTTGAGACAAGATGTGTTTAGATTTCAGAACTTTTCAGATACTGGAAAGGTCATGTCCTGCTTATACTATACATTAAATAACATTTCAGATGGGGCTTGGGGCTGAACCCCACACTCAAAATCAAATGCATACTTACATTCAGATAGTCACATATTATAAATATCTTCACATCTATCTATTTAGATCAGATTTTGCCACTAAATGAGTTTGATGAAACCATCTGCTGTCAGAACTTTTGAGATTTTGAAACTGAGAATAAAGGATTGTGACTTTCTCTAAGAATTTTTTTTAGGAGAAGCTTCTTCATATTGGGGTTTACCTGGTGGCTCAGATGATAAAAGCATTTGCCTGCAATGCGGGAGACCTGGGTTTGATCCCTGGGTCAGGAAGATACCCTGGAGAAGGAAATGGCAACCCACTCCAGTACTCTTGCCTGGAAAATTCCATGAATGGAGTAGCCTGGTGGGCTACAGTCCATGGGGGCGCAAAGAGTCAGACACCACTGAGCGACTTCACTTTCACTTTTCTCCATATTGAGACCTGGCAAAAAAGACCTAGCTTGGGGCAGAAGCAGGCTAGAAAGTCAGAGAACAGGGAAATTGATCTTTCCGGCATAGAGCTGGCTCAGAACCACAGAGGGATGTGAGTATCGAGAGGAAACGGTGCTTTCTTGCCAATGGGCAAAAACTGAGCTGGGCACTGGAGGATCAGTAGGAGTTTTCCAGACAGAAGGGCAAGAGAAGACATAGACCATGGTAGTTTATAGGTGCTAAAGTACTCCTTCTCAGAAAAGTGTTTTCAAACGAATAGAATTGCATAGATAGGATGCAGAGGGAAACCAATTATATGAAAATGAGACAGGAAAGGGGCAGGGCACCTTTAAAAAGAATGACATAGCCCGAGGACACTACATAAACCGATTAGAATGAACTAGATCTAAGATGGCAGAAAAGCCGCCTTCCACTTGACCTTGAGCCCCAGTTTATGCTTATTGTAACACATTGCAAGCTAATTTACACACCCCAGGCACCATGACGGTTCCAAGGACAACCACAAAAGGTCCACAAAAAGTGGGCAGTGGTCCAATTTCCAAAAATCCCCATCCCTTCCCTAATCCCATCCTTCCCCTCAAATTGGTCTTCCTCAATGGCTATGCAGGAGATGTAGGAGGTGTAAGGTCCATCCCTGGGTCAGAAAGAAACCCTGGAAAAGGAAATGGCAACCCACTCCAGTATGTTTGTTAGAAAAATGGATAAAGGAGCCTGGTGGCGACAGTCAATAGGGCTGCAGAGTCAGATGAGACTGACCACCCATGCATCCCCCAAATTACTGGAATACTCCTCCCACTCATTAGCCTATGAAATTACCCGTTCCGATAAAAACTGGCCACCCCTTACCCTGGAGGTTCTCTTGCCTTCTGAGATGGCCCACACTCTGCCTATGGAGTGTGTTTCCTCTGTGAGTAAAACTTCTTTCACCTCACTATGGCTCGCTCTTGAATTCTCTCCTGTGCGAAGCCAGGAGCCCACACTTGGCAGCCATCCCAGGGTCTCTGACATGACCCGGAATGTGACCCATGCTTTTGAGCTCCACACTCTTTCCTGTGACAGACATGCAGTTAAAATATTTTGATAGTGATATATAAATATACATATTTCTTTATTAATGTACTCAATAGCCAGACCTAGGATCAGGTCTAACTACTAGTGTAATTTCGAAGTAATTATGAATATGAATGGTATTTCAAGATCTCTGCACTACTATAATATGATCTGAAAACACTTGTGATGTCTATCAATGACAGAGTCGCAGTTACTGCTAATATACTGTGGTTTATGGCCTCTATTCCAAATTGAAGGGGATGCTAAATTTCAGTTAGGGGTTAGAGAAAATAATGCCATTTTTCTTCCCCCAAACGTTCACAGACCACTGACTTCTGCCCATAGATCTCAGGCAGCAGGGTTAAGACTGCTGGTCTAGTTAGAGAGACCAGCTTGGAACAGACTCAGATAAGAAATTGCGGGGTGTGAACCAGGTGAGCTTGTGTGAAATGAGAGGAGAGGTGATGGAAGAAAGGGCTGGAAGGGTCATATCTTGAGAAGATCAGACCTGTCTGGATTTTACTTGTTCATCAGAAGACATTTTTTGATAATGAAATTTTAATTTTTATAATGATGTGTTATGAAAGGAGTACATGCCCATTTATGTTAGAAAGTAGAGAGAAGGAGAAAAGAGCATCACTTAGTGTTCCACTGGTCAAGGCAATCTCTATTGCGATCTCGGTTAGTCACTCGTGGCTGAGGGAGGTGGTGTGGCGCGGTGGTTAAGGAACCAACCCTGGAGTCAGGAGTCGGGGGTTTGAATCCTAACTCTGCCCTTTAACTTTCCTGTTTTCTTATCTGTAAAATGAAGGTGAGATAGATAGGATCTCTCTCATCAGGTTGTTTCCAGAATTAAGTAAGTCAATTCATATAAAGTGCTTAGAATGGGCCATAATTAGCACTTAATAAATATGGGCTTTAATAACCTCTTCTTCCAATCACTCCTCAGTGCCTCACTATTTTCTGTATTTGCTTACTTGTAACCTTCATATAGATACACATATAATTTTATATCCTGCTTCTTTCTCTTAATATTATTACATAAATATTTTTAATACTATTATAAACTGTTCATAAGCATTTTAAATGCCTAAGTAATATTCCACTTGGGTATATGACCCACACTTTAGATAACTATTTCCTGATGATGGGACATTTAGTTTATTTCCAATTTTCTGTGGTTAGAGTTGAGTGGGCTTCAGTGTGGTTCAATGGCTATTTATTGAGCACATAACTCTTGATCCCACCCTGCTCGGTGTGGAGGGCACAGAGATAAATAAGACAAGCTTGCTGGCCTGTAGGAGCACACAGACATACGTTTAGGATTATAATTGGCCTCAGTTTGGAGAGCGGATTGGAAATGAAGAATCCAGAGACAGCCTTTAGGAGGCAGATAGTAGAAGGGCTGACGGAACTGACAGTGGGAGTGAGAAGGAGAGGATGGTGGGGGATGAGCCGGTCAAAAGGTCAGAACCTGGCTGCTGGCTGTTGTAGCTCGTGAGTAGATTCAGTGAGAGAAGGCAAAGAAGAATCAGAGACCATGATTTGAACTTCAGAAGCTAAGGGGTGGTGGGGAAGGGGATGGTAAAATGAAGTAGTTAGGAGTTTGGGCTCGATGCCCAAAGTGAAAGTGTTACTCACTCAATCATGTCCGACTCTTTGCGACCCCACAGACTATAGCCTGCCAGGCTCCTCTGTCCATGGAGTTCTGCGGGTAAGAATGCTGGAGTGGGTTGCCGTTTTCTTCTCCAGGGGAGTCTTCCAGACCCAGGGATCGAATCTGGGCCTCCTGCATTGCAAGAAAATTCTTTACTGTCTGAGTCCCCAGGGAAACCCAGATGGAGCTTTAAATTCAAGCCTGGCCCTATCATATATGACCTGTGTGACCTTGATCAAGCTACTTAAATTTTCTAAGCCTCAGTTTCCCCATCTGTAAAGTGGGGATACTAATGAATCTTCCTGGAAGCATGGTGATCAAGTCAGATTATATGTGAAGAGTATATAACAGACATGATGTATTGGGAATAATCATAAGAGTCCTGTGGCACATCAGTACCACTCTAAGCGTGTGTGTGTGCTCAGTCATGTCCGACTCTTTGCGACCACACGGACTGTAGTCCACCAGACTCCTCTGTCCATGGGATGTTACCAGAAAGAATACCACTCTAAATACTTTGTATGTATTAATTCACCTTAATGCTCACAACATCCCTACAGGAGAGGCGCTCTCAACATCTCAGTTCTATAGATGAGGAAGAAGGCTCGGGGAGTTTGGGTAACTTGCTTAAGGTCTCACAGCTAGTCAGCAAGTGATCCAGCCAAGACTCATACCCAGATAGGCTTGCATCAGAGCCCATGCTCCTAAGGACTGTGCTTTCTCTCTCTCTGCCTCCCTCTGTCCATGCTTAGTGCAGGACACCAGAGGCAACACCCTGCGGCAACACCCAGCAGGCGTTTGGAACTTGTTTTGAACCCAGGACATCTGTCAGAGTGTAGGATCCCCTGGGCAGAGATGAGTGGAGGCCGCAGGTAAGGATGAGATTGCCCAGGGAGAGTGAGGCATGGACAAAATCTAAATTTAGTGGGTAGCAGAGGGAAGAGGAGTTGGCCAAGGAAGTGAGAAAGACCTGTCAGAAAAGCAGATGAGAAGCAGGACCAGAAGGTATCATGAAATTCAAAAGAACAAATGTAATCAGTAGCATCAAATGCAGCAAAAGAGAGATAAGAACTGCTAAGAGGTCCTTGGTGACCGTGGGGAAGCAGGTACAGCAGAATGACAAGGCGCGGGGACCTGGACTGTAAGAAGCTGAACAGAGATGGGCGAAGTGTCTACAAGGAGGAGGGCAGACACGGAAAGTGGCTGCGAGCAAGTGGGACGGTCACAGCAGACTTGAATTCCAACACTGACTCTGACTTTTATCAGGTGTGTGACTTTATGGGTGTCACTTAACATCCCTCAGATGCTGTTTCCTTATTGTTAAAGTCAGGAACTGAGCTTCAGCCCTGGGGCTGCTGGAATTTGATGGAGTTTGACGGCCAGTGAACTCAGAGCTCCTCCCTGGCAGTAAGAGTTGACTTGGCTGAGATCACGTGCTCTAATTTCCATGGAAGTAGCTTGAACTTTGATGAGCGTTCTCCAAAGGTAAATCTCGCCCTGGACTTCCCTGGTGGTCCAGTGACTGAGACTCCATGCTCCTAATGCAGGGGGCCTGGGTTCCATTCCTAGTCAGGGAACTAGGAATGCTACATGCCACAACTAAAGATCCTGCATGCTGCAATGAAGATCGAAGATCCCAAGTGCTGCAACTAAGACCCGGTGTACTTGGATAAAATAAAATAAATACTTAAAAAAAAAATGGTAAAGCGTGCCCATAGTCTCTGGGGATGGTTCTGACAGTACTGATGAGCCCCCCTTGGGCACCCACCGCCCACAGCCTGTCTGTCAGCTGAGATCTGTGATGTTGTATTGATTGGACCCCTGCCTGTGCCTTGGGCTGAGAGAAGACCCCCCCACTGATCTGTTCTTTGTGTGATAAACCACGGCACCAGGATTTGAACTCTGGTGCTCTACCCACCCCCGGCGCCCATGAGAGCCAGGACTGGCTGTGTGGGCCAGTGGTTAGGACTCTGCTTTAGGAGAGAGAGCATCCAGGTGGCAGATGTGGCTTTCCAGTTGACTCCATGAGGATCCTTGGGCTGATTCCTTAACCTCAGTGTGCTGTGACGCTTTTTAAATTTTTGTTTATTTTTGGCTGCACTGAGTTTTCATCACTGTGCATAGGCTTTCTCTAGTCATGGTGAGCGAGGGCTAACCTCCAGTTGTGGTGTGCGAGCTTCTCATTCTGGTGGCTCCTTTTGTGACACGGGCTCAGTTGTTGTGGCTCATGGGCCTAGTTGCCCCAGAGAATCTGGGATCTTCCTGGACCAGGGATCGAACCCGTGTCCTCTGCACTGGCAGGCGGATTCTTCTTCACTGGACCACCGGGGAAGTCCCTGCCCTGGCTCTTGATGTTGAGTAGGAGGAAAATGTGCCCAGAGTCAGGCTTTGAGTTTTGTGGGGAAGGACGTCTTACAGTACAGCTGGGAATCACGGGGCATAATCTGAGGGGCGGCTCTTTGGTTCTCATATCACTGTGTGTGTCTTGAGAATTGTCCTACATTCTCTGTCCATCTGTTTTATCCTTTTTCCCTCACTTCCTTTCTCAATCTATAGCATTTTAAAATCTTACATTCTCTCCTCTTCTGACCACGTGCCTCATCTACCCAGTCATTCATTCAACAAACTTGAAATAGGCCCCTAGAAAAAACATCATGCTAGAGACAGGGAAGCATCAAATGGGGATTGAGAGATAAATACGGCTCAGCTCTGCCTTAAAGGGGTTTTAAATCTAGTGAGAGGAGTAACACATCTCAACAGTAAACCGAAATTGACCCATTTACAAGTGTCTTAGAACCAGGGGACAATCCATGGGCCTTGGAGCCCTGGGGAGGATGAATTCCACGTAAAGGAGGTAGGAAGGGGTAAGGAGGAGGTGGCATTTGAGATGCTCCTTGACATGTGAGTGAGTGAGCATCCAGGGGAGAGGAGTGAAGAGTGTCTCCCCGGGAGAGGTGCAAGGTCATAGAGCGTGCTGGTTGGTCAGGAAAGCACCTGTTGGATTCAGGGAAGGTGGGGGGCGGGTTGGGTCAGGCTCCAGGCCGGGTGAAAGGAGAGTGGTGTTGAAAGATGGGGCTCCTCTCTGGCACCCTCTCTTGTTCTCCTGCTCTCTCTCCTGCTCCCCTTAACCTTCACGGAGCTGCTTTCTTCTCTCTGCCTGCAGCATCCTCACTGTCTTCCATCTCTCTGCTTGTCTGCCTTTCCTCCTCTCTAGACTCTCTTCCAGGGAGGTGGGGAGTGATAGATTGGACGCCGGCTGGCTGTTCTGTGAACTGAGCCCTCGGCCCCTGCAGCAGCCGTGTCCGGGCTCCCAGCACCCATCCTGCAGGCCAGGCCAGGGGAGGGCGGGGGAGCAACGTGCAGGTTTCCACCATGCACTTCCGTCCTTCGGTGACAGCCCAGACAATTTATACATCCTGTTGGCGGAGGCCATATGTTGAAATAACCTAGGTCATTTCCTCATTTAATACCATCCATAAACTCTAATAAAAATGTCCAGGAGCCCAGTGGTCCAGGGGAGGAGAGGCACTGGGTTTGGAAGGGTGGGAGGGGGACCAGGATGCGGATGGGTGGGAGGTGAGGGGCCCTCAGGGGAAGATCAGAGGACTTGAGGCTGAAGCCCACACCCCACCTGATGAGCATCTTGTTTCCTTTCCTGCTCCCCTCGCTCTGTCCTGCTGCTGGCTGCAGTGTGTCAGATTCTCCCCAAGGGCGTGGTCGCTGTCCTGGGACCATCCTCCAGCCCAGCCTCCAGCTCCATCATCAGCAACATCTGTGGGGAGAAGGAGGTGAGTGCTGGGCCGGGGTGGGGGCACTCTCTGTGGGCTTGCGGCCTGTGCCTGGAGCCCAGAGAGATCCTGGACTCCTAAGGGCGGGTGGTGTCACTAATAGCAACCATACAAATCATAGAAGTGGGCCTTGGTAGGCACTTACTTTCTTCAGTTTGTTTGGATGGAGGGGACTCAGAGGAAAAGTTTCATAACAAGGCATTCAAGCTGAGCTCTTCCAAGTCTTGGGGCCCTGTGGCGGGCAGGGCAGAGGGGGTCCCTTGGTGGCTGAGGGTAGAAGGAGAGGCTGGGGAGGGTTGTCCAGGGGAGGCAGAGAGGGCTAAAGTCTGAGCCCCACAGGAACACTCCAGAATATCTGTTTAGATATTGGGATTCTGGGGAGGAATGCCTTTGGGGCCAAGGCCTTGCCACATTTGGGGGCTTCCCTGGTGGTTCAGACGGTAAAGAATTTGCCTATGATGCAGGAGATCCGGGTTTGAGCCCTAGCTTGGGAAGATCCCCTGGAGAAGGGCTTGGCAACCCACTCCAGTATTTTTGCCTGGAGAATCCCATGGACAGAGGAGCCTAGTGGGCTATATAGTCCATGAGTCACAGAGAGTCAGACTCGATGGAGTGACTAACAGTTCCACTTGCTACATCTAGTGCTGAAATGCAGTTTGAAATCTTACTTCTATTTCATAAGTTTTCTAAAAAAGAGATTTTATTTTGCTTTCTTCTTCATTCACCAATTCCAATGCTTATTTCTCTAAAGTGTTAGGTCCATTCCCTCTAGTTCTCATTCCCCGGGAGATAAAAATGCTCGGTTCTTAGGGAAATGACAGGGCAAAGCTTTGGACTGTATTTGTGCACTAAATCTTTATTCTAAAAAAGAAAATGGAAACTTTTTAAATGAGAATTATTTACACCTACATTAAAATCTTAATGAGTAAAATAATGTAAAAGAGAGAAAAAGAAGATGCTTGGGCATGAGTTTCTGAGAGAGGGCTTGCTCCCTGTTCCAACAACTCTCTCCTTCCTTTTCCCAAAGGAGAAAACAAACTGGAACCTTCCGTGATTCTACTGCTGGAGACTTTCCTAGTCCATCTTGGAATCAATCAGTCCTTCCCCTTCAGATATATTCCTGGGAGATGATGGCAAAGTGACAGTGTAGCCTTCCAAAGGACTTCTAGACAGGTCATTTGGGGACAGATGGACTTGATGGTCAGGAGCTGGGGAGGGGGCAGAGCAGAGGGACTGGGGAATGGAAGGGTCAGACTTGCACCTGTTATAGGAGCCTGGAGGCTCAGACTTCTGGAAGCTTTAGCCTTGGGAGGGTCCAGTTCTTACAGCAGGACGGGGCACCTGCTTCGTGAGTTGCCCTCACGGGGACAGTGGAGCCACAGACTGGCCTCTGCCCACCCCAAGAGGCTCTCTGGAAGCCACTTCCTTGATGCCTGCACTTCTGTTACGATCAGAGGGCTTGGTGAGTCCCCAAGGCTTTGAGAAGAATATTAAATCTTCTCTGTGTTATGAGCCCGCTCTAAGAACTGTTACCAGCACAGTAGAATGCCCTGTGGTCCCAGCCCCAGTCCTGCAATGGGTCTTTCTTACCACTCCCTATAGGTGGAGCCCCTGAGCTTCATGCCGGAGGTAAGGTTTGTGCGGAATACTCCCTATCCCTACTCCCAGCCATCCTGAGAGAGGACTCCTGTGCCAGCCCAAGCCAAAAAAGGAGCTTCTGTCCCACCGCAGTCCCTTCCAGCATCTCACAGCCCTCAGCCCCCGTGAGCTGGACCTGATGTTTAATTTAAATCTTTCTCACCGGCTCCAAGTAACAGCTCACATCTATGGCAGGCTGTTACTTCCTGCTCGCTGTGATCTTCACCAAGTGAGGTTGCCAAGCTACCCATTGTCTCTTGTCTTCTCTCTCTCTATTTTTTTTCTCCCCTCTCCCTCCTCCCCAGCACTTTCATCACTGTCCCCTGAAGTCATCTCCCCCCTCCCCAGTCTCCACTCCAGAATGGCTTCCTTTTGGGGTTCAGGGGTTATTTTATCTCAGTGAACACATCCTTTAACCCTGCTTGGCATTTCAGGCCGGAGGCGGAGACCCTGAGTTGCACCCATCTTCCCATCCCACTGCCCGGGACTCCGTGCCATTGACCAGCCAGACAGGCTGTGCTGCCCAGGGAACCGCCAGACAGTTACCCCTCATCTGTCTGGTCATGTTCCTTTCAGAGCAACCTTTCCTTTCCATTCAGATTATGCATTTCTTTTAATATTTTATGAGGCTGAACTGCCTTACACTGATTCCCCTCAGCTTCAGGAAAAAGAAATGGAGTCCTCACTGAGGAGTTCATCCCTTTAAATGCTGCTAACATCCCTGCAGGTCCTGCGGCTGGCGGCTTTCTGCCTCGCTGTTCTTCCCCTCCATGCTGCTCACCTCTTCCCCCGATCCACACCTCCATGGTGATGTCCTAGGATGCATTTGTAATTGCAGGTCAATTACCAATTGATTTCTGTCCGAGAGAGAGAGTCAGCAGGTCTGGCCTGGCCATCCCCACCTGGACCCATCAGAGTGTCTGGCTGCTTCCACAGCAGCATTTAAGATGCTGGACTGTGGGAGACTTCCCACCAGCCCCTTCCTAGGGATACCCCTCAGCCCCCACCCCCTGTACAAACAGCCCCAAGAGCTTGTCCAGGAGTTCCTAGATTTGGGAAGAAAGGGGAAAGGGAAGGAGAAAAGGCATTGCCTTTATCCCACATGTTAGGCACTCAGCTAGTACATGCTTCACACACAGGGTCTCAATTTATCCTCCCAAAGCTCAAGAAATACCTGTTGTTTCTCCGTGTGAATGAAACCTAGAGAGGTTAAGCAGTTTGCCCTAAATCACACAGCAGAACCTGATGCAAACCCAAACTCGAAAACTCTTTCTCCTGAGCCTTCACTTTCCTGAGTCTTTTCCTGCTCCATCTCTGGGATCCGCAGATCCATGGGAATCACTAAGGGTGCTTTCTATGGAGGGTAAGTTAGCTGCTGATGGAACCCAATAGGCTGGATGGCCACACAGGGAGGGCCTTGGGCAGCGATGCTGAAATGTGTGAGCGAGCCAGCCTGGCTACCCTGCCCAGCCCTGGCCTCCAGCTTACCCCTCTGTGAACTTTTTTCCATTCACAGTTCGTTTGTGATTCATTTAAGACAGATTGTAAGGGTTGCAAAATATCGGTGGGAAGAAAGACCCCTTATGACACACCCCAGGTCAATGTCACATCTGTCATTACTCATCAGGCTCTCTCCCCAGTGCTATGCTTTTCAGTCTCTGCCGGAAAATATTGGTTGCCTTCTCTCTATGGTTAAAGGGCTAATCCTAGTTGAATTCAGGAATTTTCTCCCTAGTTTCTGCTAAATCTTGACCCTCCCCTCATCCCGGTCTCAGGGGAGCTCTGGTCTCTGGCTGACTTCTTCCAGAAGCTTAAAAGGATAAGTTAGCAGATTTTTCCAGAGACCATGTCAACATCATCCCAGACTCTGGGCCAGCCCAGACAGAGACAATTTCTGCAATCATGCCTGAATAACCCAGTCTGGGAACCAACCAATTCACTATCGGGGAGTTCTTCTTGCTGTCTACCCTCAATCTTGCTCACTTTCACGTTAGTTCAAATGCACACCCATAGTAACCTGGCCCTTACACTGGGCACCCTAAGTGAGCTTGAAGGATGAGTTTTCAGCCCCATCTCTGGTAGAGATTCGGACAGCCTTTAGTTCTTCTGACTCTGGGTACCAGGGTGACAGAATACAATCAAGGTGGATGGCAGCTTATTACATTTTAACTTTCCTATTACCTACCCAATAGCCTAAGCCGCCAATAAAGCAGCCATCACAGCCTGTTAATATCTATTTCTGGGAGAACAGGGGCAGAAGGCAGGGGCAGTGCCTCCCGGAAATGTCAGTAATAGATGCAGAGGGAACCTGACACTGTCCTAATGAAGCCAAAGCAGGTATTTATTTACCTGGCTCCATTCAGAGGCTCTCTAGTCGGTTTCCCAGCATGCAGCGCTTGCCATCCTCACGTGTGTCTTCAGAGGAACACATGCCAGGCTTTACCCTAGAAATTTTGTCCGGAGCTGGTTTATACATCTGTTGGCTAGACTGGGTTGAAGGGGCCCCTTGGTTAGTCCCCAGGGCAATATATTTCTCTTTTTGCCATCTCTGCTCTGATTCATTAACTACAAATAATATAAGGATTATGCCTTCAAGAGCCCTTTGTCTCGCTGCCTAGCAGGAGGCAGTTCCCCCTGAAAATAAAGACCTATTGTTTTGCCTTCTTGAGGCCACAGAACTCCGCTCCACGGTCCACAGTCCGTTTATGCAGGTCTCTGGCTGCATGGTTTCCCATCCTGGGTCTCGAGTGTTGTCAGAGATGCCATCTCATCTTCCTCCTATGGCGTGGGTGCCCTGACTCCCACAAGCCCCATCTCTTACCAGGCAAAGGTCGCTCATGGAAGAATCTGCCCTCTGCAGCCTTATCTCACCCGTCCCTCTTTTCTTTCTCTCTCACTTGTTCTCCAATCTTCCCCGCTGCCCGTTTTTTTTTTTTTTTTTTTTTGCTCCTGCTCCCAGGTCCCTCATTTCAAAGTGGCCCCAGAGGAGTTTATCAAGTTCCAGTTCCAGAGATTCACAACCCTGAACCTCCACCCCAGCAACACCGACATCAGCGTGGCTGTGGCTGGGGTCCTGAACTTCTTCAACTGCACCACCGCCTGCCTCATCTGTGCCAAAGCAGAATGTAAGTTTCCCCAGGCCAGCTGCGCCCAGATGGTCAGGTCCTGTCTGTGTCAACAGGCTGGTTTGCCCCTCCCTGGCTGGAGACCACACCCCGCCGGGGAGGGCTCTCTCTGATCTTAGAGGCACTAGAGGATTCGGGCCTTGCTGGGTGTCCTTGGCTGTTTGTCCGTCTGTGTATGTGAAAGAGAGAGCAGTCCAGGGGCCCCCTTTGTCAGAAACTCCCCGGGCATGGGCCGAACAGCGACGAGCTCGTTTACAGGGAGACTGGCCAACCGCCAAGACTTTCTGCATCTGAGAATGCAATTCCCACATTTTCAGCCTCATTGTTAAGGAGCTACACAGAGAGAGAGAGAGGGAAAATATAAAATTGGATGCATTTGTATTTGATGGGTTGAAGAGCTTCTTTCGTTGGAGAGCAGGTTTTGCTGATGGAACAAGGTTCAAGGTCAATTCCTGGTAAAGTTTTTTTTTTTTTTTTTTCTTACAGATGCAGGTTTTAGAAATGTGTTTTCTCTGACTCTCAATTTGTGACATAAATTTAGTGTTTATGAGATTTAGCTAATTTAGGCCAGCACATTCCAGCAAATCTGTGCATCTGTGTGCTCCGTGGCAGCTGTGCACCCACATGCACTCAGGCAGGTGCCGGCCACTGGCCCCCACTGGGGCCCAGAGTGCAAGCCCCCGGCATCTGTGTCCTGCGCGGGTTTTACCGCGCGGGTCTGGGTGGGCTGCCCGGGCAGAGGTGCACCATTCCTGTTCGGCCCTCTATGGCTTCTCAGAACCGCTCGGCATGGTAAGTCCTTCCTCCAACCTGGAATGCCCACAGCATCTGAAAACAAAAGCCCCCTCTCTGCCAAGGGCCAGACCCATTTCTTATGGGACCTTTGCACCTCACTGCCCCC
This sequence comes from Cervus elaphus, assembly GCF_910594005.1. NCBI lineage: Eukaryota > Metazoa > Chordata > Mammalia > Artiodactyla > Cervidae > Cervus > Cervus elaphus. The sequence continues at coordinate 45,034,023 of NC_057815.1, forward strand.
ACTTATACATTCAATCATTTATTTAATACAAAATGAGTACTTGCTCAGTGCTACCCAAGAAACAAAGTAACTGAGTCCCAGCTATGCATGTTTTTCAAATATATATATATATATTGTTTTATTTGGCTGTGGCGGGTCTTAGTTGTGGCAGGTAGGCTGTCTAGTTGCGGTTCATGGGCTTCTCTGTAGTTGTGGCGGGCAGGCTCAGTAGTTGCGGCACGGGCTTAGTTGCCCCGCAGCGTGTAAGATCTTAGTTCCCCAACTAGGGATCAAACTTGCATCCCCTGCATTGGAAGGTGAGTTCTTAGCCACTAGACCACCAGGAAAGTCCCTATGCGTGTTTTTTTTTTTTATGCTTTATTTAATAATTCAACAACTTGGAGGTTTTGGAAATGTTGGAATGTCCCATTTTAAAATTCAATACACTTTAAAATCCAGTTTCTTAGTCTCTCTAGCCACACTTCAAGTGCTCAAAAACCACGTGTGAACAGTGTAGTAGAGAACATTTCCGTCCTCACAAAAAGTTCTATTGGACAGCATTGCTTTAGATGATAAGGTTTTGTGGACAAAGCATTTTGTAGCCCCCAAAAGAGAGAGAAATGTTTAGATAACACTTCATTCTATCTCTCCCTCATGGAGAATTTCAGCACACATTACCATGGGCACTCTGAGTTGTCCTGTGGCCAAAACAGCTATTTACCTCAGCATTTTCCAAATAGGTTTGATCATATGCCCCCAAAAGGATGCTGATCTAAAAGCCCACACAGGATGCTAGTATTCGATGGAACACAGTTGGGATACATTGCGTTCCACCAGGTGGCCTTCCTCGCCTGGCATCTTTACACCACTGAAAGGTTTAACAGAATCAAAGATTCTCCCTGGGAAATTTCTGCCACCAGCCCACTCAGGCAGGACTGAACTGGCTCACCCCATGCACCCAGCGGGGATGCTGAAGGACAGGACAGGCTGTAAATATGGCCAGGCAAAGGTTGCTCTGCAGCCCTTGTCTGTGCTGGGTTGCAGTGTCTCACCAACCTGACAGGAAGTCCTTTCTTGTGTCTAGCCACAGTCCCTCTTGCTTTAAAGCTGAGCCCTGTTTCCTCTGCTTCAGCTCTTACTGGGTTTTGGGACGTGAGTTGCTCAGACGTTGGTTAAGCACCTGCCGTGTGCCAAGCACTATGCTAGATATGGTTGCCTCCTAGCCCAGGGCGCTTTCCATTGGAATTGACATTCTCTGACATTCAAACAGTTCCTTGCAGATTGCAAAGCACTTTCACTGATGTTTCCCCACTTTACCTCCCTCTTTCCCAGTCATTCCGAGCTGAGCAAAGAGTCTGGGAGCTGCTAAGTGATTTGACTTGAGGTCACACAGCTGGTACGTGACAAATCTGAGCGGGGGCTTCCTCCTCTCTGGCCCCTCCCACCCTCCTGGGCTGCGCCAGGCTCAGGAGGGCTCAGGGTGGGCCCTGCAGGGCAGGCACCGTGTCCTTGGCAGGGCAGAGATCTCTCTGGAACTGTGCAGCCCCTTCCTCCCTCGAGTGGGTGCAAGACGGCTGAGCACAGACAGCAGTCCCGGAGAGGATGAGTCTGCTCAGGTGCTGGTGAGGCCGGCCCACAGCCCGGGCGGGGCTCATCAACCACACAGTGCCGCCTCTGCTCCGAGGAGAAGAGCTCATCTCTGGAGGCTGCTGACTGACTGGCCCCACCTCCCAGAGGCGGAAGGAAAGTGGGGCAGAGCAGAAGTTCAAGGGCAAAGAGGATTAAAAATCTAATCAAAGGATGAAGAAATGAGGGGCTGAAGGGAAACGCAGCTCAGAGCTTGGGAGGAGACACTCTTCCATCTCCCTTATTAATGCAGGGCCGAGAGACGCTGCAAGTCGAATTAGGAACAGGAATCTAATTCTGTTTTCCTAGCGTCAAAATTAGGCATAACAGAGATCATTCCCTGGGGAATCACGCCGCTTACGCTCCTTCTTCCCCAAAGTAGATTTTTAATAAGCAGGTTTTGGACCAAGTACAGTTGTATTGTGGATTGCATTATTTTTCTTTAATGGGAAAAAAAAAAAATCAGAACATCTGCAAGTATCTAGTGCTAGTGAGCTTGAGGGAGGCAAGGTGAGGAGCCCAGGCGTGGCTGTCCCCATCACCCCCACAGGGTTGGGGGAGTTTGCTGTTAGGAGACTTTCAACAAAAGTTGGGGTTCCCCACCGTGGTCCCTGAGTCCCCTTTGGTGAGATCTCCCAGCCCTGCCACAGAGTTACCTTTTGAGACCCTCAGGCTGGACCCAGAGACTCTTCATTCAGTTCAGTTCAGTTGCTAAGTCGTGTCCGACTCTTCGCGATCCCATAGACTGTAGCACACTAGGTTTCCCTGTCCTTCACTATCTCCCGGAATTTGCTCAAACTCATGTCTGTTGAGTCGGTGATGCCATCCAATCCTCTCACCCTCTGTCACCCTCTTTTCCTCCTGCCCTCAGTCTTTCCCAGCATCAGGGTCTTTTCCAATGAATCGGTTCTTTGCATCAGGTGGCCAAAGTATTGGAGCTTCAGCTTCAGCAATAGTTCTTCCAATGAATGTTCTGGGTTGACTCTTCATGGTCACAAGCATAATATGCTGTGCATTTTCCTGGCATTGCTATACATAGTTCAGATCATCTTTTTGTTTGTTTGTTTTTCGTGCTTGCTTTGGCATTTCTAAGTATTTTAATGTTCTTTTGTGTGTGTGTGGCTACAAGTTCTGTGCCCCTACACCCTCTGCCGCTTAGGTACCACCTCTGTGACTCAGAATCAGAAGCCTGGGTTTGGACCTTGCTCGGCCTGTGGGTTCTGAGCTCTGCCCTGCATCTCTCCTGTTCCAGACTTTAGTCTCTGTGTGCAGTGCATTCCTATTCAGTTGTATCCGACTCTTTGCGACCCCCTGGACTGTAACCCACCAGGCTCCTCTGTCCATGGGATCTCCAGGCAAGAATACTGGAGTGGGTTGCCATTTCCTGCTCCAGGGGACCTTCCCAACCCAGGGACTGAACCCTTGTCTCCTTTGGCTCCTGCATTGCAGGTGGATTCTTCACCGCTGAGCCACCTGGGCTGACCTGTTTGGTCTCTACCCAGGAGTAATGATGATACCTGCTTTCTGGGCCATTGTGGGGATAAATCCACAGTATGTGAAGAAGCTTAGGAAACAACAAAAGCAAGTCTCAGGTCAGAGACGCCTGCTGGGCCCCAGCAATTAATAAACAAACAGGGACTTCCCTGGGGTTCCAGTGTTTAAGACTCTGCATTTCCATCCACTGTAGGAGGCTCAGGGTTCAGTCCTTGACCGGAGAACTAAGATTCCACATGCCGTGCAGTGCGGCCAAGAAAATTAAAAAACAACAGCAACAAAACAACAAAGAACTAACCCAATCAAACAAACACCCTGGAGAAACCGAGGGGAGTCCCCGGGTGAGGTTTTTCCCACGTCCATCCTTGCTGTCAGAGAAGGGGGCAGCCTGGATGGCCAAGCAGGGCAGCAGACGGTCCTCCTGGGAGCAAGAAGCCTCCATCCCCTCTCTGTCTCCTCCTCTGACCCCCATGGTCTCGCCCTTTCTGTCTTTTCTTGGGGCCAGGTCTGGGTGTGGGATGGGACAAAACTGAAAGGTGGGTAAAATAAGCCCACTGTTCAAGCATCTGAACTTGTTCCATGCCCCTGCCCCTCTCAGGACACCTCGGACCCTCATCCCTCTCACTCCATCAGAATCTGCTCCCTGGAAAACTAGGGCGTGAAGACAGCACAGCTGAGGCACGTGCACCTGTCAGGGAAGGGAGTGGCCACGCACCAGGTTTTGGTGCTCCGGGCAGAGTGGTGGGTTCATCACCTCCGTGCATCCTCACCACCATCCTCTAGTCCATGTTACGTCAGCTGCCGCTCACAAGAGTTTAAAGTGAAAGTGTGAATGGGCTTCCCTGGTGGCTCAGCTGGTAAAGTGTCTGCCTGCAATGCAGGAGACCCAGATTTGTTCCCTGAGTCAGGAAGATCCTCTGGATTCACCAGAAGGGAATAGCTACCCACTCCAGTATTCTTACCTGGAGAATCCCACGGACAGAGGAGCCTGGCAGGCTACAGTTCACGGGGTCGCAAAGAGTCGGACACGACTGAGCGACTAACACTTTGGCCAGCGGGAATGTTACGATCTTCCAGGATCAAAGCCTGAAGCCCAGGGGATCAGCCAGTGGAGAGGGAAATGATCACTTATTCCCACTTGTGGATACAAGCATCCTCTGTGTCCCCGGCAGACCCATCACTTAGCTCTTTGTGTCCTTGTCCCGCAGCCCCATCCAACCCCGGCTGTGCCTTTCTCAACCTGCCCATCCGTCTGCTGCCCCACCTCCCAGTCTCAGAAGCCAGCCTCCCTCCTTCTTCCTGGAATAGCCAGTCTGCTGGCTTTCACATCGATCCATCCCATCACATCCTGAGCGATACTAATAGGTTCCCCAGTTCCCCTCTCAGCCTTGGACTTGGCAGCTAGGCCCGCTGCTGGGCTAAGGGACCCGCAGGATACGGGGGTCAGGGTGGAGCTGGAGGGGAAGCTGGGGAAAGAGCAGCTTTGAACCCCTCTGGTGGCAGCTGCGTTTGACAAATACCTTAGTTCCATTAAGGGGTTCCTAGTGGCACAGATGGTAAAGAATCTGCTTGCAGTGCAGGAGACCCAGATTCCATCCCTGGGTCGGGAAGATCCCCTGGAGGAGGGCATGGCTACCCACTCCAGTATTCTTGCCTGGAGAATCCCATGGACAGAGGAGCCTGGCGGGCTACAGTCCATGCGATTGCAAAGAGTTGGACATGACTGTGACTGACACACTACACTTGGTTCCATTAAACAGGTAGAGGTAAGGTAAACAGCAATTGGAAATGGCAGACTGTACTGAAAAACTCCTGACATGCTTAATGTAACTAAACCACCCTTCCTCTTCTGCAGATGTTTTCCACTTCCTAGAATTATAAAAAAAAAAAAGATCCTTTTCTAATTCGTAAAGAATCTCTGGGCTAGAAAGGCACCAACATCTTTGTAGTTCAACTTTCCAACCACTGATTTAATTTCCTCTACAACCATCCTCAAATGGGGCTTCAGTCTTTCCTTGATTACCTCCAGCCATAGGGAACTCACTCCCTCACGATGTAGGCCACTGTCTCTTTAGAGAGCTCCAGCAGAGTTTCTTCCTTACATTGAGCCAAGTGCAGCCCCCTGTGACTTCCATCCATTCACTGTTCCTGGGGGTAGTCCTTGACTATAAGTCCAGAACAAGTCTGTCTTGTGACAGCCCCTTCCCTGTGCCTCAGGCCAGGCACCCCTTCCTTCAGCGGCTCCTCAAGTGACATGGTGTCTGCTTCCACCCGGCACTGCTTCTCCCCTGACTTCTCAGGAGGGAGTCTCTTCCCTCACAGTCTCCACTCAGTCCACCAGCAAGCACCGTGCACCCTGCCTCTCACTGGGGCTGAGCTGCGGAGTCTGAAATAGGATCCCTACCCAACGCTGTGAAATAATTAGACTACATGTTATCTGTTGTAATATATGCATATATGCGTAAGCATATGCTATCAAATGTTTCTTATGGTTTATAACCAAGGGCTGTATCCTGCGAATTGGGTAATAAATCCTGAAGGAGTTGGAAGAAGAGAGAAGGGGAGGGTGGGGGCTGGAGATCGGAGAGAGGGTTTTGGGGGGATGGGACGGGGTGAAGGACAGTTAGGATGTGAAGTGGTGGGGGAGGGGTGGATGAAAACCAGCTTCATGAGGCACCTTCCAGGTGACAGTCACCAATCTGCTCACTTGACTCCCCCTGTAAGGTAGTCATTTCCCATACCCCACGGATGGGCACCCACAGAGGGGCAGGGGGCAGAGGTGGTGCTGGAGCTGGGATTCGCGGCCGCTGGCCGCTGACCTTGTGCTCTTCTTGCTACTTCAAGCTCGGCGCAGCCTGGGAAGGGGAGGGACTCCTAGGAGATGCTGGGGGAGGTGGCGGGCCTCCCAGGCACTCGCCGCCCTTCTCCCCTGCCTCCCGGCAAACAGTGTTGGATGAGACGCTGCTTCTTGTTTAAAGGGCAGCGGGGGTGGGCACGTGGGCATTGATGGGAGCAGGGTCCCCGGTTTTCCTGGCACCTAGGGGCCCTTTTTCCCTGGGAGCTCAGTGCACCTACCAGCTTTCAAAGGTTGCAGGGTCCCTGGGCTGCCTTTTCCAGGCTGCTCCGCGCCGTGTGTAATTGTCCTGTCGCTCCCCAGGCTTCCGTCTGGTCCCGCTGAGTTTCACTGCCCATCTGATGGATCCCAGGGCATTTGGCCTCTCTCCCAGTCAAACTCCAAAGGTTCTCCCTGCTGCACTCCAGGCCCAGTGGGGAGTCCACCCTCACTACCCCTCCCTTGCTCATACCTCCAGCTGCTCCCCTAAAGCATGTCCTGAGGACAAATCTTTCCTTGAGCCAAGGAGCTGGCCAAGACTCCAGCAGCTCCATCCCTGTGCCCTCCCTGATCTCCTTGGCCTTTTGATCAGGTACTCAGACCTTTGTCTCAGTGCAATTTTGCTTTTCACAGCATCTCTGTGAAGATGTGAATATGCTTTGCATTTTACATATAGGAGGAAATGCAGTTGCCCCATAGAAACCAGATTTTTAGGCCACCAAACAAAATAGGGATACAATTTGGGGCTTTAAAAAAATTTTTTTTGGAACATAGTTGATTTCCAGTGTTGTGTTAGTTTCAGGGGTATAGCAAAGTGGATCATATATACATATCTATATGGTCACTCTTCTTTTAGATTCTTTCCCCATATAGGTCATTATAGAGTATTGAGTGAGTTCCCCGGGCTGTACTGTAGGTCCTTATTATCTATTTTATACACAGTACTGGGGATATGGTTTGAACTTTGCTATACACTTACCTGGGGCTTCCCAAGGTGGCGCTCGTGATAAAGAACCCACCTGCCAGTGCAAGAGACATAAGAGATATGGGTTCGATCCCTGGGTTGGGAAGATCCCCTGAAGAAGGGCATGCCCACCCACTCCAGTGTTCTTGCTTAGAGAACCCCATGGACAGAGGAGCCTGGCAGGCTATGGTCCATAGGGTAGAGTTGGACACAACTGAGCGACTGAGCATGCAGGCACACACTTAGCTACCGGTTCCTGGCCTCTGAGACCCTGGAGGGCAGGGTCTGTACCTGACCCATCTTCTCTGCTGGCGTCTTGTCAGCCCAGTGCCTGGCACTAGGACAGTGAGTGTTGGATGAACAGACGAGTACCTTCTCCCTCTTCTTCTGCCTCACTAAGCCGCCATTCCCGACCTTTGTGTTCTTATGGGAATGAGTAGATACAAGAGAAGCAATGTTGATTCCATGCATGCCATCTCCCAGCCTGTCTTCACATAGGATCTCAGTGAGTTCTCACCTGTTATACCTGTTTTACAGATGAAGATTGAGACTTAAAGAGGTTAGACGGTTCTCAAGGTCACACAGCTAGCGACAGTTGACCCTGAGCTTGAATCCAGATGTGCATCAAAGTTGGCAGGAAGAGCCCCGGCAGCTTTGGTACCCTTCTGGATGGAGGATGGTGGTATGGAGCCATGAGGGGCACAGGTAGCAGCAGGGGGTCTAACAAGCCTCCACTGAGGCCTGTTTGGAAAGGAAGGGAAAACCAACTCAACTCTGGGCTTGCACAGCCTGCGTTTCTGAAACCTCTTTGTGAAGGACAGGCCCTCTAGGGGCTTCTCCACCCCTACCGCAGCCCCTCGTTCCTTGGACCACCTTTTCAGGACCCAGGGTGGGGGTGGGAGTTAGGGATTGGCCCCACCTTCCAGGGCTCTGATCTCCATCACGCCAGGCCCACCCTGCTCCCTAGCTCCCTCCACCCTGCCCCCTCGCCCTTCACACAGCACACCGAGGCTTTCGCCCCCAAGTCCTGAGACATGTGCGCCCACGCTTCCCGGGGTTCCGTGCCTGCTGCTCCTGGTGTCTTATCCTAAGAGGAAGTCTGGACTCAGGGAAGAGGATGGGATGGAGACACGGAAATGGGAATTCTGGTCCCAGCTCTTTCCCTGGGCACATCCTGTCATTTCTCTACAAAATGAGGAAGGTGGTACAATGCTCTGTAGTTTTTTTTTTTTTAATATTTATTTACTTGGCTGTGCTGGGTCTTCGTTATGACACTGGGGATCTCTGATCTTTGTTGCAGGATGTAGGACCTTTGGTTGTAGCTTGCAATCCTTAGTTGCAGCAAATGAGATCTAGTTCTCCAGCCAGGGAGGGAACCCAGGCCCCCTGCATTGGGAGTGTGGAATCTTAGCCACTGGACCACCAAGAAAGTCCCTACAATGCTCTTCAGATGCCCCCTTATCTTACCTTTTGGTCCTCAAGGATCAGGAGGGGGTTTAACCTGCACAGGGAAGAGGCTTCTTCAGGGTCACATTCATGACCTCCCTGCATTTAATATTCCTTTAACCAGTGCAGACACCAGAGCACCGGGCTCTTTGGTTAGAGAGCATCCCTCCCCGGGCCATCCACTGTGTGTGGTGACAGTGTCTGGGAGAGTTCCTCCTCTCCTGCCTCCTGCTCGCCTTTGTGCTATGGGATTGGAATACTTTGTACAATCTTGGGAGGACTTAAACGAGATGAGCCGTTAAAATGTTTAGCCCATTACCTGGAATGCAATAAGAATTCAATGAATGTTACTCTTGTCATTGATTGGTTTGGGAGCAGATGCCTGTAGGTCTCTTTCCATTGGAATTGGGACCACTGCCTTCCCAGGAGACCCCTACCTATGCACACACCCTCCTCCTGGCCTGCTTTTTCAGAGATGTTGTTTAAGACCCATGTGTCTTGGTGACATCCATCTGCAATCCCTTCTCCCATGTGCTCGGCAGCGAATAGCAAGGGCCAGGCAGAGCCCTTAGCTCAGGATCCCCGGTTGTTCTGGGTCCACCTGACTGCCTGCTGGGGTGCAGTTCAAAACCTGTTCTTTCATAATCATAACAATACCTTGTCTCAGAGCAGCTCCTGTGTTCTGAGGGGTTCAAAGCATTTTGCTAGATCTGTTTTTTGGGCCTTGTGACCTGGAGGGAACTGCTCCCTGACCTCCACCATGGAAATAAAAGCTGGATGTAACATTTATGAGGGTTCACCATGTGCAATGCTCCAGCCTAACCACTTGATGCCAGACCCAGGACCCTGCCTCCCTCCCCAGTTTTCTGGCTTTGGCTCCCCTGTCTCCCGAGGCAGCACCGTGGACCCTCAGGGGCTTCGTCCTCTCTTCCCCTCCAGGCCTTTTAAACCTAGAGAAGCTCCTCCGGCAATTCCTTATCTCCAAGGACACACTCTCGGTCCGGATGCTGGATGACGCCAGGGACCCCACCCCGCTCCTCAAGGAGATCCGGGACGACAAGACCGCCACCATCATCATACATGCCAACGCCTCCATGTCCCACACCATCCTCCTGAAGGTGGGCGCCGGGCCGGGCGGGTGCTGGTGGGCGCCGAGCATCCCCCTGCCTCTGAGCTGACACTCTGCTCCCTTCTTGCCCTGGGTGTCCCGCCGGGCCGAGGTTGAAGGAGCCCTGGGCTGGACCTCTGACCCCAACGTGTGCTTCAGTTTTGGTGAACAGCTCCTGAAAGCTAAGGGGAAAAAGTAGGATGATGCAACGTCACAGCATTTAACTCTCCATGCAACAGGGCAGCCACCGGCTGAGACATTGGCCACACCTAGATCTGCCAGGGGCTCTGGTCCAGGGGTTCCTAGGAGGGGCAAGCGTGGTGGGGTGGGCTACTTGGGGGCTGAGGCTATTTGCCAAGCCAAGTAGAGGCATCTCCATATTCTGACAGCCAGGGCTGTCTCATCGTGTGTATTACTGAATACCAGCCCTGAGTGTAATCTTTACATGTGTTCTATCGTTTACCGAGTGCTGCCGTGCCATTTTTCAATGTAATCCTCTCCATGACCACACGAGGTGGACATGATAGCATCCCCCGGCAGCGGAAGAAGCTGAGAGTCTGAGAGATGAGCAGTTTTGTCCAAGGCCAGCCCTGTGAGGAGCAGCACAGAGCCTGCCTCAGTTCTCTTCACAGGAAATCAGTCCATTTCTACCCCGCTCCCCACCCGCTCCCGGGGACACAGACACCAGCCCCTGAATCAATGTATACACATGGAAACTGGAATTCTCTGAGGGAGGCCGATCCAAGAGAGAGAGACAGAGGCAGAGACACACACAGAGACAGAGACAGAGGGAGAAAAGTCAGTGCCTGGGGGTCCACGCTGGACAAACAGCTTCGATCATCTGGGCATCCTTGGGCCCACTGGGACTGTGTCCTGGGCTGGCGTCTGGGCTAAGCAAGCAACCCCAGACAGAGTGGACCCTGCCAGGCTCCGCCCTGGCTCCGGCAGCTCCCCCAGCCTCTCTGGGCTCATGGTCTCCTCTAGTGCCGTTTTAATTGCACATTTAAGTGCAGCCCAACGTCTTCCACTGGGGGAGTGAGGTTCCTCATTAACCTCGGCAGGGCCGCAAGGAGCCCAGCAGACACAGGATGATTCTCTCTTCCTCTCCCTCCCTTGCTGTCTCCTCACCTCCCCACCCCAGCTAGTTTTGTCTCAGAATTAATAAGAGGTTTGAATGAAATTTCTCTGAGTACTGAGGGCCGTCCCTTCAGCCTGTTGCTATAGTAATTTTCTGCAGCTCCAAACCCACGTCTGTCTGTGTGGGTATACCCAACTCACAGACACACACTCCAACACACAGTTTTTCTCTTTCTCTTTCTTCTCTTGTGTCCAGAGCTGTGATCAATGAAGTCGTCAAGGATGGAAGAGCTCCTTTAAGTTTCAGGGCATGGGAGATGAAGGCTGAGGAGTTCTCAGGAGGGTGAGGAGGACTGAGGACTAGGGAGCAAGATAGATGTCCCTCAGTCCCCCTGCCAAGGGCAGATCAGAATGTGTTTCCCCTGCAGTAGCTGATTCCTGCCTGGACAGCCCCCAGGTGGAAGCCTTTGGGGGTCAGCCCTTGCCCAGGAAGGCTCCCAACATATGTGGTTGCCTCCCTCCCTTTTAAAAAATATGTCTAGTTCATTGTTGAAATCTCAGAAAGTACAGAAAAGCCCATAGGAAAAAAATAAAAATCATTCACAATTCCATCACCGAGAGAGAACCACTATGAAATTTTGATATCTAGTCTTTCTGCCCTTAGAGACACATTTTTTTTTCCTTTTTAAAAATTATTACACCCTGCACATACTCTTCTGGAACCGTTTTTTTTTTTTTTTTCAACTTAATTATACGCCATGCATTTTTTTCTCATGTCATGACATATTTTTCTACAAATATTTAAATGACTGCATCATTTCTTATCATATGGATGTACCATAATTTATTTAACCATCTCTTTATTGTTGAGAGATACAGGTTGTTTTCAGTCTTTGCTGTAATAAATAATGCTGGAATGCACATCTTTGTACATAAATCTTTATGCACATTCATGAATATTTTCAGAGCATAAATTTCTAGGAGTGGAATTACTGAGTTAAAGGTATGCATGCTTTTAAGGATTTTGATATGATTTGCCAGCTTGCCTTTTTAGAAAGTCTGTAAGGATTTACACTCCCACCAGTGGCGTATAGGTGTCTTATAGCACCCTTGCCAGTACTGGGTATTTTCATTAAAAACGCTTTTAATTTCTTTTTTATGGCTGTGCATTTGAAGGAAATTCCCTTATAATGACTATTATTAGCAAATGGTTCTGCTGGGTGGCCAGTGGCAGGCTTTCCTGAGGTCATCAATCAGCCCCAGCCCATGTAAGCTTGGAACCAAACTCATCAATGAGCAGTGAGGTTTTGGGAAAGTTTGTCCCCATTTGAATTCCTAGAAGACCCAGCAGGCTGACCTTGTATCCATCCTGGACTCAATCCCCATGCTTCCCTGAAGCTCCAGGCTCCTCCTTCATGAGGTTACAACCCGGCCTTGAGGGAAGATAGGCTCAGCGTGGGAAGCAGTGCAATCAGAGGGCGCCCAGAGCTTCTGGGAGTCTCGCTGTGCACTCGTGAGCCTGGCCTCGGAGCTTGGCAGCACTCCACTGTCTCTTGATTTCAGGAGGATTTTCAGAGTAATCCCCTACTTTATTGAGCGGCTGTTCCAGCAACGAATTCCATGTTTACCCAGAATTCAGGTCTTAAAAACCAAGGATCTCTTGTGTTTTATCTTTAGGACAGCAGATTTCACAAAGTGGGTTTTAACCATCCAACAGTGCCCTTTCTCAGCCCCTTGCCCCCAACCCATCCCTGGAACCAGGGGGCTCCCATCAGCCTAGGCATTGGTGAGAGGCAAGGGCATTATTATATGGATAATTTGAGGGGTGGGTGAAGAGGTAGAGGTGAGCACCATGCCCTCCTCCCCAGAAGTGGAGGCATCACTGTAACTTTGCTAGAGGAAGGAGAGGCCTTGAGCTCCATCATGACCCCTTATAATCTTGCCCCAGTTGCCTCAATTTCTTATAGGGATGGTGGTGATATATTGGGCTGGCCAAAAAGTTTGTCTGGGTTTTTCTGTAACTTGGAAAACCTGAACAAACTTTTCGGCCAACCAACCTAATAATTACCCCAGCCTGTCCTTCAAGGAGCCTGTGAGAATGCTCACACAGTTATTGGAATCCCTGGGGAGATAAACACAATATAAAGGGAGAAGGCGATCATCCCTGATTTTGTTTACCGCCCCCCCACCCCCATGCACCTCAACAGTCATGACAAAAGTGGTTTCCTAGTGGCCCAGGGCTGCAGGCTCCATGATGAAGATCTAACCGACTGTCAGGAGGGATGGGGGCCCTGGGGAGAGTCGGGCTCATTATTTCCATGATCTCCTTGTCGATCTTCTATAGCACCTGTCACACTCCAAGCCAGGCACATGGCACAGAAGGTTGCTTATAGAGGTATTTATGATGCTGCAAAGATCAGACAAAAGGAGGCCCATATGATCTAGCAGCTCCCAACCGTGGGCTGAGGCTCCCTGGTGCACCATCAGCAAGGGTACACCACAAGCAACTTACTCCTCACTACTAACAGAGGACCACAGTATGCAATGAGTCACCTCTTTCCAGCATCACCGCAGACTGAAGAATATGCCTATGAGGCATACTCACTCTCACCCTGACGCGGGTGGAGTTAATTTGGGAATTGCCTACAAGCCACCACTTTCCTGTCCATGCCTTGGCTCCTAAGAGAAGTGGTGTCAGCAATTCCATCAATATCATAGTTCTCCAAGGGGAGTGTTAGGCTGCCTGGCTTTAATTTCATCTTTTCTGTGTATGAGACGTGTGATCTCCTGGACAAGCTACACAGCCTTTGGTGCTTCAGTTTCCTCAGCTGTAAAAGGGGGTGGGAGTGGTGGACGAGTAACAGTGAACCCAAGCCAAATGCTGTCCGGTGCTCGCTGCGGACTAAACAGTGAGTCAGTGTTAGCCATTGGTATTGTTAATGGTTGTGGAAATTGTTCTTATAGTCTTTTGTTATTTGTTTCATTTCTCGGAAAGTCACTTTGGTTTCCATAATCCCCAGTTATATCCGTGGGAATGTGTACACATCAGAATATCACCTACCATGAGTGTCACTGCAGGGGTGGGGGCGTGGGCTGGAGGGAGAGAGACCTTACTCTAGAGGCCAGGGTTTCTGTGCTCCATCCTCCAAGGTTGAGGGTGGTGTAAAAACCCTCAAGACGTTCTACTCTGCCGGTGGAGAGCCAGACCAGGGGCAGGCACTTGGAGCCCTCCCTAGTCATGCACTTCCAGTGGGTTTTTTATTTTCTGCTCTAATCTCCTTCTCTTCCCTTTGCAGGCAGCGGAACTAGGGATGGTGTCAGCCTATTACACATACATCTTCACTAATCTGGTAAGACATTTTCACAGCTCACCTCTTTGGCATAGAGAGTATCATTAATTAGGGTCAGTGGGGTGTGACAGAATGAAGCCCTGGAGATGGGCAGTAGGGCAGATGGAACGGAGGAGCAGACGCCAGCCAGAGAAGCAGGGCGTTTGAAACATGGAAGCCCAGGAGCCCTAGGACTCTTTTCCTAACAATTCTTAGCCTAGAAGAATCTAATACCACCACTCAGACACCACAGCTGACCCCTCTGATGGTTGCGTCTCCTCTATGGGTCCAGTTACAGGCCGGCAGTCCAGCTGCTACATTGCCAGACCCTTATGCTGGCTGGCTTAGAATTAGGAACACTAGAGCACAAAAATTACGCCTGTCCTAGGTAAAAGGTGTTATAACTGATACACCTTCAGGGACCATTTTTTCAAATTCCCTTCTTTTGCAGCCTAGAAGAGAGACCCATGGAAATTTTACTGAGTCAAGTTGGAGCTCTAGTTTTGCCACATACAAGCTGTGTGCCCCTTAAACAAGCACTGAGCCTTGCTTTCCTGTCTGTAAAATGGGTATTAGGACAGCTACGTTGTGGAATTGCTATCATTTTGAAATGATGTAGTTTAATCTGTGTATATTTTGAAATTGTAAAGCATTAAGACATGTGAAACATTGTGAAATATACACATTCTCAATTACTCAGTAGAAAGAACCTCAGAGAACAGGTTTAAAAACATTATAACTTTTTATTTTGAGATAATTATAGATTCACAGAAAGCCACAAAGATAATACAGAGGGGTACCATGTAACTTTAACCCAGTTTTCTGCAGTGGCTATATCTTATGTTATTACAGTACAACGTCAAAACCAGGATATCAAAATACCAAGTCTGTTAAGACGTGTGTAGATGTGTGTAACTCCTACTACAATCAGGAAAAAAACCATTCCATTACCACAAAGATCTCACTACTACTTTATAGTCACATCCATGTTCCTTCTTCCCACCAGCCCTAATCTCTAATAACTGCTAATCTGTTCTCTATTTCTAACTTTTGTTGTTGTTGTTGTTCAGTTGCTAAGTTGTGTGTGAAATCTTTGTGACCCCATGGATTGCAGCACGCCAGTTTCCCTTGTCCTTCACTATCTCCCAGAGTTTGCTCAAACTCATGTCCTTTGAGTCAGTGATGCTATCTAACCATTTCATCCTCTGCCGCCCCCTTCTTTTGCCTACAATCTTTCCCAGCATCAAGGTCTTTACTGATGAGTTGGCTTTTCGCATCAGGTAGCCAAACTATTGAAGCTTCAGCTTCAGCAACAGTCTTTTCAATGAATATTCATGGTTGATTTCCTTTAAGACTGACAGGTTTGATCTCCTTGCAGTCCAAGGACTCTCTAGAGTCTTCTCCAGCACCATAGTTTGAAAGCATCGATTCTTCAGTGCTCTGCCTTCTTTAGGGTCCAGCTCTCACATCTGTTCATGACTACTGGAAAAACCGTAGCTTTGCCTAACTTTTCTACTGTTATGTAAATAGAATCATGAGTAGATGACCTTTGAGGTTAAATGTTTTTCACTCAGTGTATTGCCCTCAGGATCCATCAAAGTTGTATGAATCAATAGTTTGCCCTTTATTTTTGCTGAGTCATATTTCTTGCTGTGGATGTACCTGTTTACTTAATCATCCACCTATAGAGAGACATTTTAGTTGTTTCCAGTTTGGGGCTATTACAGGTAGAGCTGTTATAAACTGTCATTCAGAGAAGAGGTTTAATTATTATGTGTTTATTTATTTCATAAATGCATGAGATATCCAAATCATTTAAGTAGTCCCTTTATTCAGATATACTTTTTAAAATGTTTTTTAAAAAGTGGGCTGAGTCTTTGTTCCTGCAGGGCCTTTCTCTAGTTGGTGGTGAGCGGATGGGCTCTTGGGCACTCGGGCTTCAGTAGTTGCGGCACACAGGCTTAGTTGTGGAATTTTCCTGGACCAGGGATCGAACCCATGTCCCCTGCATTGGCAGCAAATTCTGGGAAGTCCCTATCCAGACACACTTCTGATGTAACAGGCCCTGAGCCAGGCATTAGAAATTAAAATGGGAATAAGAAACCAAGCTGGCCCAGCAAAAACGTATTGCAAACTGTCATATTGCAAAGTGGCAAATTCCATGAGATGTGGACACAAAATGCTTTAGACCCTAGAGCAGGGGCCACTTGCTCTACCCAGGGCAGGTAGGAAATGCTTCACAGAAGAAAGGGTCTTTAAGCTACATCCTGAAAGAGAAGTAGACTTCTTCCTAGACAAACAAAGAACAGAATACCATTTGGGAATAAGGAACAGCATGCTCACATACCTGGAGATTTGAGTCCCTTCACACATATGGACTGCTCCAAGAACGGGTGTGCCGGTTCATTATTACTCATTTGTCTATTTATAGCCGTTTGTGAAAGTAACCTTCTTAAAAGATATAAGGCAGGTAACATCAAATGAATAATAATGAACTGGCACACCCATTCCTGGAGCAGTCCATATGTTAGAAGCGACTCAGATCTCCAGGTATGTGAATATGCTGTTCCTTATTCCCAGTGCCAGTGCAGGAGACATAAGAGATGCGGGTTCAGTCCTTGGATCTGGAAGGTCCCCTGGAGGAGGACACAGCAACCCACTCCAGTATTCTTACCTGGAGAATCCCATGGACAGAGGAGCCTGGGCGGGTGGTTACAGCCCATAGGGTCGCCAAGAGTCAGACACGACGGAAGCGACTTAGCACACACACAGGTGTCAATGAACCACAAGAGCCTTGATGTATTTAGGAAGCAGAATTCAACCTTGCAGATTTGAGTCTAGAATCTGAAAATGGAAAAGGTTACCCAGAATCTGAAAATGGAAAAGGTTACCTGGGAGTTAAGACTTTCTTGGCCCACACAGGTGGTAGGGTAAACTAGGGGTCATGCGGTGTCCCTTCTGGGATTTAGGGGCCAGGGTCAGGTCTCCTGAAATATCCTGCAAAGGTGAGGAGGGGGCTGCCCAAAGAGCCGGGCTGGGATCCTGCCGTCCCTGTTCATCTCTAGTGGCAGTTTTGTGAACAGCTCTTTCTTGGGGCTTCTGTGGCATTGTTCACCCTGAAGCATCCTATAGGTCTTTGCTGTCAGAGTTGAAAGCCCTCTTGAGGAATCCTGTATAGCTTCTCTTCTGGTGTAGGGACTCCCTCCACAGCAGGCTTGCCAAAAAGTCATTCAGCTGTCTTTTGCCTGGTACGCCCCCACCACAGGCCTGCCTGTTCCATTGGAATTTTTAACTGAGGTCTAACCTACAGATAGAAGGCCACACAGATCACAGGTGAGCAGCTGAACGAACGTTCTCCAAGTGAGCACACCTGCGTAAGCAACACCCAGATCCAGAAATAGAATGTTGCCAGCACCCCCCAGAAGTCCCCTGCACGCCCCCTCCCAGTCACTGCCCCTCAGAATATAAAGCAGAAGGAACTGCTTTGTTGGCGTGTTTATTTTATTTATTTTTTTCTATCTCACACTGCTGCTGTAAATCAGGGCATTAACATGAAAAAGGAAAGAAAAGGATTAGACTATTCCCAGAGTAATGCGAAAGCATTTGCCTGAAGTAAGGAGGCATTTGGGGGAGCCCAGCAAGTTGGCAGAAGAATAAGGACAGATTAAACTCCATCTGTGTTCCATTTGGGGAGCCTGGGAAGCAGAGGGGACGAGGGGGAGAAGGCAGGCCAGGGGCCACCTGCCTTGGGCCAGCCTGCCCCCGTGTTAGGCCGACAGGGTAGCCGAAGAGGAGGGAGTGGGGCAGCTAGGACTCACAGAAGTGTTTGTGCAGATGGAAGGAGGCTAGTCGTTTGAAAGATGAATTCCCAGGATGATAAAGAGAGTAAGGCGAGGTTGCTTGGCCTGGAAATGTTTAAGAAAGCATCACGGAGGCTTCCCCGGTGACTCAGTAATCAAGAATCTGCCTGCCCATGCAGGAGACATGGGTTCCATCCCTGATCCAGAAAGATCCCACATGCCATGGAGCAACTAAGCCTAAGCCTATTGAGCCTGTGCTCTAGAGCCCAGGAACCACAACTACTGAAGCCCAAGTGCCTAAAGCCCATGTTCTGCAAGAAGAGAAGCCATCGCAATGAGAAGCCCTCACATTGCAACTAGGCAGTAGTCCCCATTCGCTGCAATTAGAGAAAAGTCCACGCACAGTGATGAAGACCCAGCAGAGCCAAATATAAATAAATAAAATTATATACAAAAAAGAAGGCATCACAGGACTTCCCTGGCATCCAGTGGTTAAGACTTCACTTTGGAAGGCAGTGGTACAGGTTCAGTCCCTGCTTAGGGAAGTAAGATCCCACATGCTTTGTGGCCAAGAACACCCCTCATAAAACAGAAGCAATATTGTTGTTCAGTCACTAAGTCATGTCAACTCTTTTCGACCCCATGTACTGCAGCACACCAGGCTTCCCTGTCCTTCACCATCTCCCAGAGTTTGCTCACACTCATGTCCATTGAGTCAGTGATGCTATCTAACCATCTCATCCTTTGCAACCCCCTTCTCCTCTTCCCCTCAATCTTTCCCAGCATTAGGGTCTTTTCCACTAAGTCGGCTCTTCCCATCAGGTGGCCAAAGTATTGGAGCATCAGCTTCAGCATCAGTCCTTCCGATGGATATTGAGGGTTGATTTCCTTTAGGACTTATTGATTTGATCTCCTTGCAGTCCAAGGGACTCTCAAGAGTCTTCTTCAGAACCACAGTTTGAAAGCATCAATTCTTCAGCACTCAGCCTTCTTGATGGTCCAACTCTCACATCTGTACATGACTACTGGAAAGACCGTAGCTTTGACCATACAGACCTTTGTTGACAAAGTGATGTCTTAGGCTTTTTAATATGCTGTCTGGGTTTGTCATAGCTTTTCTTCCAAGGAGCAAGCGTCTTTTAATTTCATGGCTGCAGTCACCCTCTGCAGTGATTTTGGAGCCCAAGAAAATAAAACCTGTCACTGTTTCCACTTTTTGTGACAAAATGGGAGAAGGCGAGGGGGGGATGTTTCGAGAGAACAGCATCGAATCATGTATATTATCTAGGATGAAACAGATCACCAGCCCAGGCTGGATGCATGAGACAAGTGCTCGGGCCTGGTGCACTGGGAAGACCCAGAGGAATCGGGTGGAGAGGGAGGTGGGAAGGGGGATCGGGATGGGGAGTACATGTAAATCCATGGTTGATTCATGTCAATGTATGACAAAAACTCACTACAATATTGTAAAGTAATTAGCCTCCAACTAATAAAAATAAATGGAAAAAAAAAGACTTTAAAAAATGATCCACGTCAAAAAAAGCTTTAAAAAAGGTAAAAAAAGAAAGCATCACCCCTGCTATGTCCCACCACTCCCTCTTCTCTGAAATGTTAATAATGACTTTGATGATGAATCTTGTGGAGAAAGCCCTGCCCCATGGAGTCAGGAGACCTGGGTCAAGTCCCCACTCTGCCTTGTAATCGCTATGTGACTTCGGGCGAGTCGCACTGACTCTCTGAGCCCCAGGTCTCTCATCTGTAAAATGGGGATAATGAAATCTTGCAGGGTTGTTGTGAGGATAAAAAAACTGCATTATGAATTGCCAGATACTATATGTTTTCAGGACAGTGTGTGTTTTGGTCACACTCTGATACTTTCAACTTTCAAAGGGCTTTTGTCCTTCTTGAGTGAACACAGAATGAGATGAGTTTTGGGAGGGTACCTTCCTCAGAGAGTTCTTTGAATCTGGAATTGACAGGATTCACACAGTTTGTAAGTTTGCAACAGGAAACCAGAAAAGTAACTGTGTGAATGATGATGGCTGAGTAACAGCCAAGAAAATAGAAGCAAAGCCATTTCAAAAATCAGTCAGTGAGAGAATATTCTGGATACTTCCCATTAGTGCCTTGGCTCTTGGAAGGACAGACCTTTATTAGGAGTCAAGAAGCTATTTTTAAGTCCATTCTTTCTGCCCAGTTGCTGTTGGAGTCTTGAACCAGAGCAGGAGGGGCTTTATCTAGAAGGTCATAGGTGAGCCTCTAGTGCTTCTCTAGTCCAGTGGTCCCCAACTTTATGACACCAGGGACCGATTTTGTGGAAGACAATTTTTCCATGGACCGGGGGTGGGAGGATGGTTTCTGGAAGATTCAAGCACATTACACTTACTGTGCACTTTATTTCTATTATTATTACATCAGCTGCACCTCAGATCATCAGGCATGAGATCCTAGAGGTTGGGAACCTCTCCTCTAGTCCTTCCCCCCAAATATAGATACCACCTGGACTTTCATTCTTATTTATTTCATCTCTGAATTCCTCAAGGACGTCCAGCATGTCCCATCTCTCTAAATTCGGCCACAGTGATGCAGCCAGCACTCAGATTTGCATTTGAGAGTTAGCACAAAGGTGCAGGCCTTTGCATTAGCAGACAAGACTAAGGACTCCAGGTTGACTAGCTATCAGCTGTGTGATGCCTTGCAGGTTGCTGAATCTGTCTGAGCCTGGGTGGCCTCATCTGCTGGTGAACACTAATAATACCTGCCCTGGGAGATAATAGCCACACAGAAACTGACTCACAACACACGTCTAGTAAAGGGAAGGTATTATTTTAAGAAGTCCTGGGCTTCCCTGGTGGCTCAGTGGTTAAGAATCCTCCTGCCAATGAAGGAGACACAGGTTCGATCCCTGGTCCAGGAGGATCCCACATGTGGTGGAGCAACTAAGCCCATGCACCAAAAGAGCCCTGCTCTAGAGCCTGGGAGCTGCAGCTACTGAGCCCACGTGCCATAACTACTAATGCCCGTGAGCCTGTACTTCACAGCGGGAGAAGCCACTGCAATGAAAAGCCCCAACACAGAAACTAGAGAGCAGCCCGGACAGCAGTGAAGGCCCAGCACAGCCATAAATAAATAAATGAAATTATAGAAAAGGAAGTTCTATTTGTGTTTCCCAGGTACCGAAAAGAACAGAAGATATCTATTTTGCTGTCCAGCCTCTAACAGCCTATAAAAGTGCCTCCTAAAAGGCCATTTTATTAATTTCCAGACAATGAGTAGAACGAGGTAGTTCAGTTATTGTGCAGTCACAATATTATTATTGTGTGGAATCAGGTAATATGTGTCTTTTGTGTGTGGCTTATTTTATTCAGCATAGCGTTTTCTACATTCATTCATATTACAGCAAGTATCAGAACTTCATTCCTTTTTTTAAACTCTTTTTTTTATAGTGGAAATATACATAAAATTTGCCATTTTAAGAGTATCATTCAGTACAGTGAGTATATTTACATCGTTGGGTAGCCATCATCACGATCCACGTTCAGAACTTTTTTCATCCTCAAACTGAAACCTTAAACCCATTAAACAGCAACTCCCCACCCTCTCCCCCCTCCCAGCCCCTGGCAGCTACCATTTTGCTTTCTGTCTCTATGAATTTGCCTCTTCTATATGCTTCATATAGATGGAATTCTAATGTTTGTCCTTTGGTGTCTGACTTATTTCACCTAGCATAATGTCTTCAGGGGTCATCTAGGTGTCAGAATTCCCTTCTTTTTTAAGGCTGAGTAATACATTAAAACACTAAGATCATGGCACCTGGCCCCATTACTTCACTGCAGATAGAGGGGGGGAAAAGGTGGAAGTAGTGACAGATTTCCTCTTCTTGGGCTCTAAAATCACTGCAGATGGTAACGGCAGCCATGAACTCAGAAGATGATTGCTTCTTGTCAGGAAAGCTATGAGAAACCTAGACAGTCTGCTGAAAAGCAGAGACATTACTCTGCCGACAAAGGTCTGTATAGTCAGGCTATGATCTTTCCGGTGGTCACGAATGGTTGTGAGAGCTGGATGGTAAAGAAGGTGTAATGTCAAACCATCGATGCCTTCGAACTATGGTGCTGAAGAAGATTCCTGAGAGTCCCTTGGACAGCAAGGAGATCAAACCAGTCAGTCTTAAGGGAAATCAACCCTGAATACTCGTTGTAAGGACTGATGCTGAGGTTGAAACTCCAGTATTTTCCTCATCTAATGAGAACAGCCGACTCATTGGATAAGTCCCTGATGCTAGGAAAGATTGATGGCAGAAGAAGAGGGTGTCAGAGGATGAGATGGGTGGATGGCATCACTGACTCAATGGACATGAGTTTGAGCAAGCTCTGGGAGATGGTGAAGGACAGGGAAGCCTGGTGTGCTGCAGTTCGTGGGGTCACAGAGAGTTGGACACGACTTAGCGACTGAAAGAACAATGGTAATCCACTTTACATATATACCACACTTTGTCTCTTCATCCATCAATATGGATGTTAATGTTGCTTCATCTTTTGACTATTATGAATAGTGTCTCAGTGAACACAGGTATGCAAATACATGTTCAAGTCCCTGCTTTCCATCCTCTTGGGTATATATCTGGTAGTGAAATTGCTGGATCATATGGTAATTCTGTGTTTGATTTTTGAGGAACACCACACTCTTTTCTAGCCCTACCATTTTTATTCCCACCAGTAATGAATGAGGGTTTGAGTTTCCCCATATCCTACCAATGCCTGTTATTTTTTGTGATAATAGCCGTCTTAATGGTATGAAGAGTTCAGATGTGTTTCTTATTTCTATTTGGAGTTTTCCCATTGAAAGAAGTGAGAGCGAATGGCTGAAGTGGAGAGTCCTGATTAGGAAACTTTCTAATGAGAGAAAAAAGCTGTAAAAACCCAGTTTTTATTTATTTTATTTATCAGCTATTGTACAGTCACAATATTATTGTTGTGTGGAATCATGTAATATTTGTGTCTGGCTTATGTCACTCAGCATAACGTTTTCTAGGTTCATCCACATTATAGTAGTATCAGAACTTCATTGCTTTTTTTTAAACTCTTTTTTTTTATAGTGGTAAATATATATAAAATCTGTCAGACCTGGTGAAAATCCTCAGTTTGGGAGCTTCCTAACTGTGCACCCTGATGCTCTTGGCAGGCCTCAGTTTCCCCATATGTAAAATATGAATCATAATATCCATCTCAGGAAATCTTGGTAAAAAGAAAAATCAGCAATGGATAACACTTTGTATTGGGTAGGCAATGCCAACTGCAGTTCCATGGATTCACACAGTAGACGTGTTATTTCTCACTCAAAGTCCCCCAGGTGCGTTTCTGATCATTGGGCAGCCTTCCAGAAGGTCATCTGGAAGCCCAGATTTCTTCCAGCTTCTAATGTGTCCACTGAGAGGCCAGGAAAGGGACAAAACACAGTGGGTCAGACACAAGAGGGCTTGGGGGGGGGCAGGCCTGGAAGTGGCCCCTAGCATCTCTCCTCTTAATCCATTGGCTGAAACTTGGCCACATGCTTGCACCTACCGCAAGGGAGATGGGGAAACATCATGTCCTGTGTGCCCAGGGAGAAGAGGATATGGGAATGCTGATTGGCTAGCCATATCGGTTGCATTATTTTATGATTAATGATCATCGCAGGTCTCTTTCCTGTATTCTAGAAGAGCAGTTAGCAACCTAAGCCCTGGCATGTCTGTTTAGAGGCTACCTGACCCTATACGTGGAGACCAGCACTTTGTTATAAGGTGTCAGTGAGTGAGTGAAAGTTGCTCAGTTGTGTCCAACTCTTTGCGACCCCATGGACTATACAGTCCATGGAATTCTCCAGGCTAGCTAGAATACTGGAGTGGGTAGCCTTTCCCTTCTCCAGAGGATCTTCCCAACCCAGGGATCAAACCCAGGTCTCCCGCATTGCAGGCGGATTCTTTACCAGCTGAGCCACAAGGGAAGCAAAGTTGTCAGCTCCCTTATAACCAAAAGAGTCTGCATCTTGCATGCCTTTGCCCAGGTGGGCTGCTGACCTGATGTTCCTGTCTGGTGCTTCCAGGTGGGGCGTGCACTGGACAGGTATGGATTCAC
Source organism: Cervus elaphus (assembly GCF_910594005.1). Classification (NCBI taxonomy): domain Eukaryota; kingdom Metazoa; phylum Chordata; class Mammalia; order Artiodactyla; family Cervidae; genus Cervus; species Cervus elaphus. The sequence continues at coordinate 45,057,795 of NC_057815.1, forward strand.
TCTGCTCATCCTGCTCTTTAGTCTAGAAACAGTCTCTGTCCTCCAGTCGGCCTCCAGGTTTGGCTATGGGAACTGTTGTTCTGTAAGACTGATGGGAGTTTGGATAAAGGACGTGAAGAATTAACGGCCTTTGGGCAAAGCCCAGCCGGCCGCTGAGATAGCAGAGATGCCATCTGAAGGGAGGAGGTGAAGGAGGAAGTGCTGTTTGAGCTAATAAATCTGGGAGCATTATCCAGCTACTAATGAACCCAGGGAGATTCGCAATCACTGCCTAATAGAAAAGATAAAATCACCCTAATCTATTGTCAGTGAGTACAGATGGGCCTGGTGCCAAAGCAGGAAGCCAACGCCTTGGCAGGAAAAGTGTAGAGATTTAGGGTAAGGGTCAGAATCGTGAAATGTCCAGGAAAGGTAGGAAATGGGCCCTGGAAGTGGGAACTATATGGTCTGTGGGCCACCTGGGCTGCTCCCAGCATTGCAGGCAGCATGGCTTGCTGGATGCTGTGATCATCTCTTCATTTTCCTGCCGCAGGTAGGGCTAGAGTGCCAGGCTCTTGCCACCACCACTGTGCGGGAGGGCACAGCGCCATTTGTGCCATGTGTATACAGGCGGTTAGCATCTCAGAATTGTTCCCTTGGGGAATCTAGAGAGAGGGGACCTGGTGCTGGCTGGGTATTGGAAGGCATGAGGCAGGGTTCCACGAGCACCTGAATGGTTATACTAGCACCTGTAGGGTTACACCTGCATGGTAAGGATTATACGAACAGGAGGCCTCATCATATATAGTATTTGCCTCGCTACTAACTAGTGGTCAACATAGTATTAGTCAAAGTTGATATTTATTGCCTACCTTCTGCATGCTAGACTCTGTAACAAGTGCTTTTCAGTTATTTTCTCATTTAAACCTCACCCAACAGCTCTAGGAGAGCCCTCTTTTATCCCTATTTTAGAGATGAGCAAGCTGAGGCTCATAAAAGTTTGATACGTTGCTCAAGGTAGTAACCCAAGCAGTTAGCGTTTAGCCACCTCACTCTACTGCATTTATCTAGGCAAGCCATTCTCCTCCCTATGGTTCAGTTTTTTCATCTGAAAACTATGAGGTTGTATTAATAGTAGGTGATCTTTGAGGTTCTTTACAGTCCTGGACTTATTTCATCCTACACACTGTTGAGGGCATTTCAATTCACAGCACTCTGGTTGGGAATATTTCCTGGAGAAGAGGAGAGGATGACCCATTAGATCAAGGGCCCATGGCTGTTCAGCTAACAGCTCCCTGGATTCCCAAAGAGTAGCCAGGTCCTGCAGAAATAACTCCTTTGTGCCCCAGTCTCTATCTTGTTTGGGCAGAATGGATATATGCAGCCAATTTTTCTCCTCTGGGTCCATGTTACTGTCAAGCAGACTGAGCCTGTGTTTATTTTTCTAGAGGTTTATCAGAGAGATTAGCCATAAGCAATTGAAATTGCTAAAATTATTCCAGAAAGGGGAGCCAGGGCAGTCAGGGAGGGAAGAAATAAATGATTCCAAAGGACGCAAATGCTCACTGTCCTGCTCTCCTGCTCCTTTCTCTGATGGGCCAACACTGTTCATTGTTGAGGTCTTCCTTAAATGTCAGTTCCTTGAGGCATTTTCCGCTGATGTCACCTGTGCTGAGTTCTGTTACACACTCTCACAGCACCCTGTCTTCTGTATTTTGTAGTGTCCATCTCAAGCAGGAATTCCTTCTTCTACGTCTGACCTTTCCACCAGACCTTGAATTTCACAAAAGAAAGACCAAGTCTGGGCTTTCCCAGTAGCTCTGCAGTAAAGAATCCGCCTGCAATGTGGGAGACCCTGGGTTGGGAAGATCCCCTGGAAGAGGCAATGGCAACCCACTCCAGTATTCTTGCCTGGAGAGCCCCATGGACAGAAGAGCCTGGTAGTCTACAGTCTACAGTCCATAGGGTTACAGAGTTGGACACAACTGAAGTGATTGAATGCACACACACACACAAGACCAAGTCTGTCTTGTCCATCACTATAACCCAGTAGCCTACTGGCATATAGTAGGTGCTCAATAAATACTGAGTTAATGAGTGGAGAAGTTCATAACCTTATAGAGTTCTTGGACTGGGATGGCTGACCAGGATTAAGGCTCATCTCCTTCATCCAACAGGAATTCAGCTCATCCCAAGTAAGCCCAATGAGTGCAAAGGTCCCCAGCTCAGCCAGGAGGAGCAGGGCTCAGTGCCCCTTTTCTTGAGGATGCCTGCATTTTCACAGCCCACACGGTAACCACTCGGTCTAGAACACTCTTCCTCAATTCTGGGCTGGACAGATTTGAAATTAAGGATGTACAAGTTCAGCAAGGATGGTTTTGTTCAGGATCCAAAACATGGAGTATCAGGGAGTTCTTTTTTTTTTTTTGGCCACACTATGCAGCATGAAAGATCTTAATTCCCCAACTAGGGATCAAACCCGCACCCCTGTAGTAGAAGGGTGAAGCCTTAACCACTGGACTGCCAGGGAAGTCCCCTATCAGGGGGTTCTGATAAGTGAGGGTGGTGTTGAAACCTGTGGCCCCTGCTTGACACCAGTACTGACCATAGCAGTGAGAAGGGGCAAAAGAGTGCAAGGACAGTCTGGCTGATTGTGCTGAGTGACCTGTCACCTGGGGCTGCTTCCTCTGCTGGCCACACCTTGCTGGGTCAGCCTTGGTCAAACGGCCTCTTCCAGCCAGCTCCTGGCACTCTTGAGCCAGAACCCAAGTGTCTCTGAAACAAAACCTCTGCTTCGGGTTTCCAAGGTCATTATGAAATTATCTAATCCCGTCCACCATCCCCATGACTTGGCATGCAAGGTTGGTGAGCCTCATGACTGTGTCATGACACAGAGGGTGGAAACATGGCTTAATGGAGGCAGCTGGGGACGCGGATTAGAGAGGACCCGAGCTGGAACCTGGGCCCTGCCATGCATGAGATGTGCACATGGACTGTTACTTAACCTACTGGAATCTCAGTTTTCCCTTCTGTAAAATGGGGATGATAATTCATACACCGTCATTTTGTGAGGAACATGGAACATTTCTAATCCTGTCAATATTATTTACTAGGCTGCTAGTAAACATTATTTCCTTTCCTTCCCTCTTTCCCACTTCCCTGTTGAGTATTTCCATGCTTAGACCTCAGTGTCCTGGTTTACTGTGTCTTAACTTTTGAAAACTCCAAAGCTGCTATCAGAAACATTTCAAAATTGGTCTCTCATCTAATTGAAGTTACAACTACAGTTCCCAGGGTGCGTGAGCCTCTTGCATGTTTTAGAGTCTTTTACTGAAAGCATACACCACATGTACACACACACACACACCCCCCCACACACACACTCACACACTCACACACACACAGAGCTAGCCAACAACTACAATCCATCAGTTGGACAACTTTCCAGTGCCAGAGCAATTGATTCTAAAGTGTAGTTTATTGTAAAATTATTAAGACTATCCACATATTTCACCTTTATTGAGCCTTTTAGGAGAACCACTCTGCATAATACAGTATACTTTGGTGAATAAATATGTTTTTAGTGCAACTAGGAAAAGAGTAATGGAGTGAAAGTTCCCCATGTGTCTGACTGAGCTTCCAAGGTACCGCCCCCACCAAATGCAAACTCAGAGAGGGGGCAGGTCTGGCAGTGACAAATGTCCCCTGGGCGTACATGGGTCCAACAGCATCTTAAAGAGAAACTATTATTTCAAAATTGTGCTCTCTGGCTGCTAACCCTCCTGTGTCTATTCTCTGAACTGGGCCACAGCTAGAGGGGGTGTGTTCAGGGGAGAATTGGAAAAAGATTCAGGAGGCCACGACTGAAAATTATTCTCTGCATTTGCATCTGGGGAAACCGGCTGACAGCTGGAAGTCCCTTGGTCCAAGTTATGGCATTATAAAATGATTAGCTAGTCATGATTAAGCGACTTACCTACGGAAAATGCTGAAGTCAACTCCACTTATTCAGCAAACATTTATTACATGTCTGCTGTGTGCTGGAAATGCAAGCAGCAGTAGGATGTGGCTTAAAGAGGCGAGAAGTGGAAGCCCAGAGGAAGAGTGTTGAGTGTTTTTTTGGGACCTTGGAGAGAGGTTTACAGATTTGGCTTCCTTTGAATCATTTATTGAGGAAAGGGTATAAAGGACAGGGATTCCCTGGTGATTCAGATGGTAAAGAATCTGTCTGCAATGCAGGAGACTTGAATTCAATCCCTGGATAGGGAAGATCCCCTGGAGAAGGGAATGGCTACCCACTCCAGTATTCTTGCCTGGAGAATTCCATGGACAGAGGGGCCTGGAGGACTATAGTCCATGGGGTCGCAAAGAGTTGGACATGACTGACACTTTCACTAGAAAGGTGAATGGCATGTGGCCGGTGGTCAGAGGTAAGCAAGGTAGGCCTGACAAAGTAAAAGCAGGGTGCCTGCTGTAGCCGGAGCGAGGGCCTGTGATGCAGGGAGAGGAACCAGAGTTGGCAGAGGAAGGTTCCCGTCAGATGACATTCCGTCTGCCCTGCAAAGTTGCTGGACTTTTTAGCATTAGAAGTTGGCATTGGGACTTCCCTGGTGGTCCAGTGGCTAAGACTCCACAGGTTTGATCCCTGACTAGGAAACTATTAACAGATCCCACATGCCACAACTAGAGAGTTCACATGCCACGGCGCCACAACTAGAGACCCAGTGCAATCAAATAAATAAATAATTTTTTAAAAAGAAGTTGGCCCTGGTAGTTCCAAGGGCTAGGCTTGGCTGTCCCACTAACTGACCTTGTGTGATCTTGGAGAAGTCCTCTCTACCCTGGGGATAAACTGAAGGATCTCCAAAGACCTTTCAGCTCTTAAATTCTGTTGACTTCATGGATTGGGCGAATCTGTAGTAAATGAATGTATTCTCTGGGCATGTGAAGCTTCTGACTTTCCTCTTCATGGCTTCTAGTGTCCTGCTCTGGTTTGCTTGTCCCTCCACTGCCTTCTGCTCTCCTAGTTCCCCCCACCCCCACCGCGGAGGGCAGCACCCCTGGCTTGTGAGTGTCTGGTCCTCTCACCCGCTCTTGCCCAGAAGGCGCTATCCTGCATCCCACATCCAGGCCACCTCCTCAGAGCCCTGATGGATGGCAGGCCTCAAAATTCACTTCATGCCGACATGTGAAGGGCTGATGACAGCACGGAATCTGGGGGGACCTTTGAGAGCATCTCACTGAATCGCATTATTTTACAGTTGAGGGGAAATAGCTGGAGCGGGACAGTGAGTTGCTCAGCTCTCACAGTGAGTCAGGAGTGGCGGGCAGAAGTCTCCTGACCTGTAGTCCACGCATTGGCTGGTCAGTGTTAATTGAGCACTTCTTGTGCTGCCTGTCAGGAATGCAACCATGAATACAGTCTGTTCTCTGAGAGGGTCAGGGTGGAGTGGGAGACAAACCCAAACAGAGGATTGAAAGCCAGTGGGTTAAAATAATGAAGCTATCCACAGAGCCTGGCAATCTCATGGAAACTTCCTGGAAGTCACACCCAGTGAGCCCTAAAGAAGCACTACTTAGCCAGGTGGAGAAGGACAGGGGGATGGATGTTCTAAACACACAGTTTAATGCCTTAGACATTTCCTTTTTAACCAAAGCCTCTACCAAGGAAGTGGATCCTATGGGAAATTGTGGATTTGGTGAGGAAGGTATTTTGGGGTGGGGAACTTTCAGAGCCTTCACCTCCCTCCACACAGGTAGCCAAAGGCAACCTTCCATGTTCTATGAAAGGCAGATAAAGAAGGAAGGTGGGAGTCACAAGTGAATCTGCATGCATGCTAAGTCAATTCAGTCGTGTCTGACTCTTTGCGACCCAATGGACTATAGCCCGCCAGGCTCCTCTTGTCTATGGGATTTTCCAGGCAAGAATACTGGAGTGGGTTGCCATGTCCTCCTCCAGGCAATCTTCCAGACCCAGGGATCAAACTCTCATCTCTTATGTCTCCTGCATTAGCAGGTGGGATCTTTACCAATGGGCTTCCCTAGTAGCTCAGTTGGTAAAGGATCTCTCTGCAGTGCAGGAGACCCTAGTTCAATTCCTGGGTTGGGAAGATCCCCTGGAGAAGGGATAGTATTCTATCCAGTATTCTTGGGCTTCTCTTGTGGCTCAGCTGGTAAAGAATCCTCCTGCAACGTGGGAGACCTGGGTTCGATCCCTGAGTTGGGAAGATCCCCTGGAGAAGGGAAAGGCTACCCACTCCAGTATTCTGGCCTGGAGAATTCCATGGGGTCGCAGAGTCGGACACGACTGAGTGACTTCCACTTTCACTTTCTTTACCACTAGTGCCACTTGGAAAGTCCAAGTGAACTTGATTTAACACCTGTATTGTGGTGCTAGGTGGTCATAAATGCCTGAGACACTGCACATTCACTTGGGTGGCTGTCAGCTATTCTCCCCTTGAAGGTGGTGGGCACTTCAGGCCTAAAGAGAGAACCCCAGCTAGGGACTGGACTGGGGACCAGGAGCCCCAGGCCCAGCAGCTGGGCCTCACAATGAGATCTGGGTATTACAGGTGAGCCTGGAATTTCCAGATACACTTGATTCCTAATGGCGTGGGGCAGGGAGTGTGAGAGCAGAATGAGGATTGCCAGGAAAATCAATCAAAACCGAGGGAGCATTCAACAGGGGTGTGGAAACCCTGGTGGAGGCGAAGAAACCCTGCCTGGTGTCAGAGGAACCAATTATCACTCAGCCCCTTTGCTCATGTTTGACAAATAGTGTGACAGTGAACATTGGTCCCATGGGGCTCCTGGCACCAAGTTGGAGATATTTGCGTATCATCCATGTAATAGAATTGAAGCTCATTCCTTGCATCTTCCTTGACACACACACACACACACTCCCACATCCATGCCTGTGTGTGTTGCTGGCGGGGTGCACCAGACTGTGCTTGTGAAATAAATCAAATTGAAATAAGAACTAGACTCTGGGGACTACGCTGGCTCCATATCTCTAGAAGTATAATGGAAATGTCCCCCTCTGACTGCCCAGGCCTTCTGCTTAATAGAACTTTGGGAGAGGGGAGACCTGCCTTGACCTGAGTCACCAATAGTCCCATTAATTCAATGAGAGATGCCTCAGCCTTCCCTCTGTCCACTGATCCAACAATTCCCAATAATCCACTATTAAGAGTCTGACCATAAACACCTACCCATTTTCACTAGCTGGTATTGTAACAATCATTGGTCCCATGGTACCAGCAAAGTACCAGACACCATCCTAAGTGCTTTATGCTCACGATCTTAAATCCTCAAAATGCCACTATGATGTAGGGGCTCTGGTTCTACCAAGCAGGGAAGCGAGGCTCAGAGATGTTTGTAAGCTTTAACTGAGGTCATTCACTCCACAAGTGGTCCAGCTGAGAATTTGCCCTTGACCTCCCTGCCCACCTCATGTCTTTAACAAACTGCTCTTTATTGCTTTTCCGTGCTGTATGAGTTTTCTGTTGCTGTGAAACCTATTACTACAAAGCCAGCAGCTTAAACCTCACAGCGACTGGCTCACAACTCTGTAGGTCCACACCACATGGCTGGACTCTCCACTCAGGTTGAAATTTAGGTGTTGGCTGGACGTGTTCTCATCCAGAACTCAGGGACCTCTTCCAGGCTCATCCTGTTGTCGGCAGAATTTACATCCTTGTGGTTGATTACAGGACTGGAATCTCTGTTTCCTTCCGAGCTCTTGGCTAGGGACTGCTCTCAGCATCCGAAGGTCACTGTCCAGTGCCTTGCTCCTGGCTCTCTGGCAACACCTCTCATTTTCTATCCTTTTATCAGGTAATGGGGGAGGCGGAAGGGAGCAAATGAAACTCTAGTCCATGCCCATGACCCCTCCTTCCCCTCCATCTCATCCTCTTCTTGTCCATGACCTGCTCTGTGATGTCTCCATCTCATCCATGGACAGTCTGCCTCTAGCCCAGGCCTTCTCATAACTTTGAATCTCTTTGACTTTCTCTTCTGCAACGAGCCAAAGAAAACTATTTTTAAAAAGTTAGCGTGCCTGGATAATCGCCCTCTTTTAAAGTCAACTGTGCCATATAGCAGGGTCTCCCAGGCGGCTCAGTGGTAAAGAATCCGCCTGCCGGTGCAGGAGCTGTAGGAGAAGCTGGATCAGGAAGATCCCCTGGAGGAGGAAATGGCAACCCAACCCAGTATTCTTGTCTGGGAAATCCCACGGACAGAGGAGCCTGGCGGGCTACAGTCCATGCGGTCTGAGTCAGATGCGACTGAGCATGCACTTGCCATATCCTATAGCCTAATCATGGAAGTAAAATTCATCACAGTCACTCACATTCCTAGGGACTGTATATATGTGGGGCGTGGTATATTTAGAATCCTGCCTGCCCCATGCACTAAATGTGCAAATTAGTTTGTTTCATTTGCTCCCTCCCCTCCCCCCATTGCTTGGTGAAAGGATAGACAAGGAGAGACATTGCCAGGAAACCAGGAGCAAGGCACTGGAGACCTCGGGACAGCAAGTGGTACATCCCCTGATAGATGGTGGACCCAGGTTCCCTCCGCTGACCACTGGGGGGCTCTGCGCAGGGCATACGCATTGACTCCCGATGATGCTCTGTAAGCAAGCCCCTGAGAGAAGATACAACCAGAGCAAAGGGGAAACTGAGGCCCCTGGGACAGCTGAAGTTGCCTCATAGGCTCCTGGCCCTGGGGAATTTGGGCCCTGCTGAGAAGAGTGCTTGGGATGTAATGAATGTTTGGAAAGCATAAAGAGGCTGAGAGGAAAATACATTACGGCAAATTATATTATTATTATTATTACATTATAAGTGCAATTGTATTACAAGCACCATTAGGAGGAGCAAGTGCTATTATTATTAAGCAGTCCAGCTCCTCTCTCCCTAGCATCAGGCTTCCCTCAATATCAAAGGCATCAACCACTCAATTAATCACCATCTGAGGCTTTCCCCACCCCCGGCCCTGTGCTTGTGGTGCTGACAGCTCCCATTCACAGCCCAGGAGTAAGTGTGACACCTGCCCGTCCAGCTGAAGCCTCCAGCCATCACCTGTATGGTGGACGCCTCTCCTGTGAATTTCAAAGCTGGATTTTTATCCTGGCCAAGTGTTAAGATCTTCCTAAAACCATCCTTGATGATATCTCTCTTTTGCTTAAAACCCTGCAAGAGCTCCCTATCTGTCACCCCTAGATAAAGTCCAAAACATCTTCTTTTTTTTATTTTTATGTTTAAAATCTTGGCTGCCCTAGGTCTTTACTGCAGCGCATGGACTTTCTGTAGTTGTGTCATGAGGGCTTAGTTGCCCCATGGCATTTGGGATCCTAGTTCCTCAACCAGGGATTGGACCCTCGTCCTCTACATTAGAAGGCAGATTCTCAACTGCAGCACCACCAGGGAAGTCCCCAGAGCAGTCTTTTTTGGACGGCCTCCTGGCAGCACCCCAGCCACACAGGGTGGCTTGCAATGCCTTGCACTGAGCCAGTGCCTTGCTCCTCCACAGCTCCATGCATCCCACCACGTCTCTGTCTTAGAAGCTACTTCTGCACCTCCTTGCCTACTGACTCCTGCTCGCCTTTCAGGCCTCAGCTTGCAGTCAGCTCTCAGCTTGGGAAGATCAACAGTCATTTTTACGGCCACGCCGCCTCTCTGTGCCCCTGGCACTTGAGCTCAGCACTGTTTGGGACTTGCCTCCACTTGCCAGTAAGGATAAACACCTTGACAGAGATGAGTTTGCTCACTGGTATGTTCCTGGTGCCCAAAATGATGTGTGTCCTAGAGAAGAGGCTCCTGGGTTGTTTTGTTTAGAATGAGTCAAAATGGCCAAGATCTGAAAAATCACTTGTTATGTCCATTTCCCTCCTGAGTGTCCAGTGGCTTGGACCCTGGTCTAGCCTTAGTCATGCACTTGCTGAGTGACCTCAAGTGTGTGTGTCATAGACAGCAAGGTACCCCGCCCCTGTGGGAGCCCCTCATTGGTCCTGCTGCAGAGGTGGGGGAGGAGGCTGAGGCTGCTGATTGACAGTGTCACTCATCTTCCCCAGCAACTGCTAAGACAGGGGGTGGGAGGGCCTTGTGTCTCTACAAGCCTGAGGCTAATGAGTTGGGAGGGAGGGGGAGCATGGTGCAGACAGATCAGTGGACAATCAAATCAGACGACCAGTGGATCCTGAGTGCAAGGGACTTCAGAGGTGAGGCATCAGTGCGTGATAGAGGAAGCAGGCCTGCAGGAAAGCAATGGCGCCCCCCAGCCCAAGGGGAGAACACAAAGCCTCCACTATTTTGTCAGTTTGATCCATTAAGGTCTCGACATCACAGTTAGTAACCACTTACTTAGTTCCCAGAGGCACAGAACATTTCTAAAGCTAAGATGAAGACAGAGCTGCTGGGGTGGAGGTGGGAGGGTCCTCCCCTCCCTGGCCTCTGCCTTCTTCTTCCTGGGAGCAAATGACTGAAGTCTTTGTAAAGGTGTTTCCACCCTGATGCATGTTTGCAGGTGATCATGAATTCATATAATGAATGTTTGAGCACTTGCTAAGCACAGGCGCAGAGTAAGGTGCAGGGACCAGAGCACTGAACAAGACAATACAGTCTGCTTTTTAAGTCCTGTTTGTAGACTCACGCTGGGAAAGAAAAGCAGAGAAGGGACAAGGTTCCTGGGAGGAAGGGCTATGCAAGCTCAGGTCATGGGGCTACATGAAGAGGAGACACGCGGGGAGAAGGATCCAGGAAAGCTGGGAGCAGGGAGGTTTAGAACCAAATCTCCCATTAAATGGAATTCACTGACAGGTGTGAATTAGCCTCCCAGCTGCTACTTTCTTCAAAGACCTATTACACAAAAAGCAATCACCTAGAATGCGGAGAGCACAGGCTGTGATGCAGATAAACAGGCACCTGGAGGGAGGGAGAGGCTGTGAGAGTACCCAGGAGATTCTGGACTCCTGGTGGCTTCAGTGCTTTCTCGAGAAAGGCTAAGAGGCCACTGTTTTTTTCTTTTCAATTTTTATTTATTTATTTGGCTGAACCAGGTTTTAGTAACAGCACGTGGGATCTTCGATCTTCGTTGCAGCATGCAAACCCTTAGTTGTGGCATGTGGGGTCTAGTTCCCTGGCCAGGGTTCGAACCTGGGTTTCCTACAGTGGGAGCAGAGTGTTAGTCACTGGACAACGAGGGAAGTCCCTAAGAGGCCACAAAGGCTTGGGTCCTGGCCTCCTCCATACTTTGGGTCCCAAGGGAAAATGAATGGCTATAGTCATAAGGAAAGAGCCTTGAATGTTAAAGGACCAAGCTGCCCATCCAGTAAAATAAGAAAAGCCTGACAGGTGTTCCCTTCCTAAAATTCATTCAGTCAACAACCTTGACTTCTTTCTATATGCTTTGCACCCGGGTGGATGCTGCTACTGTACATACATTGCCTCCAATAGCACCCAGTCTTTGGGAAGCTGCTTTGAACAAACTCATGATGGCTTCCGAGATGGCACTAGAGGTAAAGAATCTGCAACGCAGGAGATGCAAGAGACGAGGGTTTGATCCCTGGGTCAGGAAGCTCCCCTGGAGGAGGGCATGGCAACCCACTCCAGTATTCTTGCCTGGAATAGACCAAGGAACCTGGCAGGCTAGAGTTCGACATTAATGAGTGACTGAGCGGTGATGGGATAAAAAGCTCTAAGTGATGATGGGTATACCTGTGAGGACAGTGTCCAGTTCTTGGATGATGGAGGAAGTCAAGGTGAAGAATGAAAAGAGGGGTAGACAGGAATCATAGCATGAAGAGACACACATGTCCAGCTAAGGAGTTTGTTTTTGTCCTGAGTGCAGTAAGGAGCATTGGGAGGTGGGGAGGGATTCATGATCAAATGAATTGTTGAGAAAGAGCTCTTGAGCAATAGCATGAAGGAGGAAGCTGGAGAAAGGCAAAACTGGAGGAGGGGAAACCAATTCATTCAAAGTCCAAGAACAAGCTTGTGAAGGTCTGAATTGAGGCAGAAGCAGTAGGGATGGAGAGCAGGGGACAGATTCAAGAGATATTAAAAAGGTACAGCATTTCCAGTGACAATAACCTATTGCATGCAAACATGGATGAGATGGGGAGCGTGAGAAGGGGAGAAGTGGAGAATGAGCTCCAAATCCTAGCCTGAATAATGGGTGGATGATGGTGACATTCACAAGTAGGCAACCAAGGAGGGGATCAGATTGGGGCAGAACGAAAAGAAGTACAAGTTTAAGAGTGATGTAGTCAAGGATATCTTCCATTATTATTCCAGCTTCGTAATAATGGCTTAAGAAATTGGAAGCTTTTGGTGTTCTCAGTACTCTGGGGTTAGAACATTAAAAGTTGTCAGTCATGAACAACCTCAGTGGAGGGCTTGTGCATTTGAGTTTATGCTGTATCCTTCACCAGTGGCTCAGATGGTAAAGAATCTGCCTGCAGTGTGGGAGACCCTGGGTCAGAAAGAGCCCCTGGAGAAGGGAATGGCAACCCACTCCAGTATTCTGGAGAATTCCATGAACAGAGGAGCCTGGTGAGCTACAGTCCATGGGGTCACAAAGAGTCAGACACCACTGAGGAACTAACCCTACTACTACTATTGACTTAGCCTACTGCTGAGCCCCAGTAGTGAGGAATGGAATTGTAAGTGCTAATCTTGAATGCCAAGTACCTGGACCTTTATCCCAGTCTGTCTTTTGAGCAAGACACTTAACTCCTAGACACTTAAGTTTCTCCATGGGTATGTGACTAAAACCCACTCTTTCCACACCACGTGTGCTGGTGAGGACCAGAAGAGGTGCAGGAAAGTGCCTTACAAGTTTTGTAGAGCTTTGCCAATGGAAGCAGTTAATGTTATGATCCTCAGTGATAAAGTAACATTTAATAAATGACTTCTGATTTGGGTGATAGGAGGTTGCTGGTCTCCTCTCCCAGGAAGTTAGTGAGCACGAAGCAGAGATCAAAGGTTGAGTCTTGGATGAAAGCAACAGAGGAGCAAGGGACTGCTTGAAACACCACTGTGTGAATATGAACCAGTTCTGGAGCAAAAGATCTGCAGAGAAGGGCAGTCAAAGCCCAACTGGGTCTGGGTAGTGGAATCCAAAGAGACTGCAGGGGCTGTAGAGGTGTCATCAGGGTGGCATTTTAAAAGTTGCTGGTGGCCCTGGCAGGAAGGGAGGTGTTGAATTCTCAGGACTCTATGCAAGATCATAGAGATCTTCCTCCATGACAAATCTGTGGGGAAGACAGAAGCCTCCCTCCCCACCCTGTCTTCCTCATTGCCTATTAATGATGCCTGAAAGTGCCTGCAGAATGCCTTCCTTGAGCTAGTGTATTGTTAACTAACAATACTAATAATTTCAGGGAGCTCTTGTCATATTTCCTATCTATATAGCACTTTCCTATATATCACTGTTATCTCTTTTAAGTCTCACAGCCAACACTGTGAAGTGTGATTTTCCCCATTTTGTAACAGAATCCTGTCTAATGAAAAGAGACTAAAATAAAGAGATTGAAAAATTTAAAAAGCAGAGATTGGTTTTTGGAATTTGGGACTCCAGTGAAGCTCCCGTGAAGAAAATCTAGGGCAAAATACCAGCAGACAGTGTATGATTTAACATGTTGTGACTCTACATCCATACCCACTCCCTCCAGCACAGTTATTATTCTCATCATTTAATGAAACCAAAGAACCAGCTTCTGGTTTCACTAAGTTTCACTGGGCTAGAGATATAGCAATGAGCGAGACCACCCACAGGCCAGCAGGAAAGCTTTTGTGGCTCAGATGATGGTGATCAGGGATGACCAAGGCTCCTAAACCAGTCCTGGCTGAAGTCAGCCAAGTTCATGAAGCTGATTTTAACTGCCTACTTCTCTATGCATGTTAGCCATTCATGTCTTCAGTCACAATGCTTTTCTTTCTTTTATAAAAAACTTTTTATTTTGTAATGGGGTATAGCCGATTAACAATGCTGTGATATTTTCAGATGAGCAGTGAAGGGACTCAGCCATACATATACATGTATCCATTCTCCCCCAAACTCCCCTCCCATCCAGACTGCCACATAACATTGAGCAGAGTTCCCTGTGCTAGACAGTAGGTCCTTGTTGGTTATCTGATTACACTGCGTTTATTTCTAATTCCTCCCCACCTGAAACCTGGTGTTGTCTCATGTTCCTTCCTGGGATTCTTTGTGCTGAGCAGACATGGTGTGGGGCAAACCTCAGCTCTCCCGTGTTCTCAAGATGAGTTTTAGTTGCTCAGTCTGGAGCCCACACCAATCCCCAGGACCCTTTGTAATTAAAATGCTTCTCAGGCAGAGATTTAGTCGATGTTGGATAATCTCTTTACTCTCTTGGACGACCAGTGTTCATTTTGTAGCTGCAAATCTTAGACCAGAAGTCATTGCTCTTAAAGTCGAGTGGTGTATTCTGAAATGAATTTTAATTCAATTTTGCCAGCTCTCTTACAGCACAGTCAGCATGAACTCATAGTACCCTTGACCCTCGATGCCCCGCTCACAGGGATGAATAAGGGGTACAAACATCTAAACCACTGGGTCTGGGTCTGTTTGCAGCTGTGTGACCTTGGAAAACCACTCATTCCTCTGGGTCTCTGCTCCTTCAGCTATAAATTGACACTGATAACTCCCCTGTGGTAGGGCTGCTATAAGAACGGATTGAGATCCTGCACATACACTGCTTAGTTCTGCCAGGCACACAGTTGGCGGTCAATAAATTGTCACAGTTATTATTATTATAATTATTGCTTTGTTAGGATTATTTATGGTTGGAAGGTCTGGAACTGCAACTCAAGCCTTCTGTCTCCACACAAATAGCCACACCAAGCAATTAACACCTTATGGTGACTGACTTGGCAGAACTTTTCTTATTTGACAAGTAGCTAAGGATAGCTTCTTGCAGGGTAAGGAGGGGAGGGAAGAGGAGAGGAGAAGTCCCCAGGCCAGATAGTTCACTTTGTCCGGACCTAAGTGGAGTGTGGGGATCAGAAGAAGGAAGAAGGGGCAGCATGGAGGATGGACTGCATAGCTATGGATTATCCCTGCAAGGTGGATGCTCTGGTCTGCATTTTATGGGTGAGCAGAATGAAATTCAGCGAGGCTACTCACCTGCCCAGGATCACCCAACCAGTATGTGGCAAAACAGGATTGGAACACAGACTATCTTATTTCGTAACCTCTTTTTATTATATCCTGCTGTCCCCTGATAGGATCACCACATGGCATGACTCCAGGGGCTGCCATTCATGTTGGCATCACATGAGTGGCAGCTGGGACTTCTGCTGTGTCGTGGCTGAGTCTCCCAAGATCCAGGGGGTGGTTTACTTAATAGACAAAGAAGAAATGAGGCAGGCCTGACCTAGCGGGATTGGAAATGAAGGGATAGAGATACAGGACACATTTAGGAGACAGATGTGAAAGGATTGACTAGATATAGAATTGAAAGAAGAGGGGGTGGAGGCTGCCTTTGAAGTGTCTAGCTTAGGTGGCCCTGGCAATGGTCAGGCCCTTGGGGGCTCAGCAATTGGGAGAAGAAACCAAGGAGAAGGGGCTGCTGGGCAGAGAGTATGAAATGCCCTTCCCCCCTTCCCCATTTCCCCTGCATCCAGGCCCAGGCTGTGAAGGGTTAAGAGATGGACTTGACCCCAGGACACGGTCTGGACCTGTGTTTTGATTTCCTGTTTTTCTCCTTAAAGTCAAGTACAGAGGCTGAGTCCAGATCATGAAAAACCCTTGTGCTTTTAACCTGTAGTCGGCTGACCTTGTCCCGCACCCCTCCACCCCGCGGCCCACACTCAGCTGGCCTTAGCCCCTGGCCTGTTGGATGAGCAGGCTATAGGGACGTGGAGTGGTCCTTGCAACTGACTGGAGTGGAAGGCCGTGGGCAAACCAGGACATTGGAAGTGTCACAGCTGCTGGACAAAGGGACCATTCAGCTGATCCGCAGCACCCATGTGGCTCTGCATCCTTTATGCGTGAGGCCTTCCTTCCGGGCCTGTTCTAAACACCCTTCAATTTCAGGTAACACTCTCCAGTATTCACTTGGGTTCATGACCTGACCTTCGATTGCAGCTATTCAGTCCCCTGAAAAATCACTGTATACAGAAGAATACACATGCACACACAATCCCATATGCTCACACATACACAAATGTGTGCACATCTATAACTTTTTAAATGAAAAAGCCCGGTGTTAAGAAAACAAGCTGTCAGAAATTTGCTTTTCAAAATATGATAATGTAACTTGCAGAGGACAATCGAGCGATGGTCCCCATCCTGCTCGTGTCCTTACACCTTCTGTAGGAATAAGACTGAGAAGAGTCAGGCATCGTGAGGACCCCAGGGCATGGAAGCATCTTCCATCCACAACCTCAAGCAACATTCACCAAACAGCTTCTAGGTATTAAGCTCTATTCTGGGTGCAGTGACGGTTTCAGAAATGAGGCAGGAAACTTCCCTGGAAGTCCAGTGGTTAAGGCCCTGCACTCCCAATGAAGGGGGCTCAGGTTTGATCCTTGGTCAGGGAACTAAGATCCTGCAACTCTTGGGTGAAGCCAATTTTTTTTTTTTTAAATGGGGGACTTCCCTGATGGTGCAGTGGATAAGAATCTGCCTGCCAATGCAGGGGGAACGGGTTCAATCCCTGGTCGGGGAAGATCCCACATGCTACAAAGCAACTAAGCCTGTGTGCCATGACTATTGAGCCCAAATTCTTGAGCCCCAGCCTGCAAGCAGTAACTACTAAGCCCGAGTGCCACAACTACTGAAGCCCATGGACCCAGAGCCTGTGCCCCGCAACAAGAGAAGCCATTGCAATTCCAATGCAATTGCCTGCAATTGCAATTAGAGAGTAGCCCCCACTCGCCACAACTAGAGAAAAGCCCAACAGCAGTGAAGACTCAGTGCAGCCAAAAATAAATAAATAATAAATGGGTCAGTTACATCCCTGCTCTTAGGAACACACAGGCCTTGGGAGGAAGAGGCCACGGACATGAAAATATATTGTCACTGCAAGTGCTGTCACAAAGCCACGTGCTCTTGGAGCAATTGAAGACTTGGTCCTGGCCTCTGTGTCACCACTCAGCCTTACCAGGTGGCCATAGGCTCTGTTCTTCACCCTGGTTTCCCTGGTCTTGTGACGGTGGTGGAATCCACTCACATTGGGAGCGGAGAACTTAGGATTTCCCGCCCCAGGACATTTATAAGAAAAGAATCAAGGTCCCCATGAGAACCTGATCTATCCCAGGGCTCCTAACACTTTGTCATTTCAGTTAAGGTCACAGTCAGCCAGGGAACACACCTAGGGAGCACAGAACGCCTGGGTGAGGCCAGGGTGCGTTCCTGGCTAGAGTTCCTGGTGGAAAGCTGGAGCCAGAGGGCCTGTGCTCCCCTCTCATCCTGAAACTGGTTGATTTTATGTAACACCGTGTCAGCCAAATGTCACTTGATTTGGGGATTATATTACATGTTTCCCTAAATATGTTTAGAATTGTTGTTGTTCAGTTGTTGCTAAGTCATGGCCAACTCTTTGCGACCCCATGGACTGTGGCATGCCAGGCTTCCCTGTCCTTCACTATCAAATGCTCAAACCCATGTCCATTGAATCAGTGATGCCATCCAACCATCTCATCCTCTGTCACCCCTTTCTCCTCCTGCCCTTAATCTTTCCCAGCATCAGGATCTTTTCCAGCATGTCAGCTCTTTGTATCAGGTAGCCAAAGTATTGGAGCTTCAACATCAGTCCTTCCAGTGAATAGTCAGGGTTAATTCCCTTTAGGACTGACTGGTTTGATATCCTTGCTATCCAAGGGACTCTTGAGTCTTCTCCAACACCACAGTTCGAAAGCATCAATTATTCAGCACTCAGCCTTCTTGATGGTTCAACTCTCACATCTGTACATGACTATGTAGCATGTTTAAAACAGTATTTCCCACTGCACAGTCTATAGAACACTCCTGCAGGACATCCATAGGTTTGGTGGGGAAAGTGTTTCATGGTTAGAGTTTAGAAAGTCCCAGGTTAAACAAAATTAAGCTGCTTTACGGTAGGACTTCTTTAACCCTTTAATGTGCTAGTGTACATTGTAAATCTTGAAAATATGGTTAGAATACACCATGTTTGCTCCACTTATTTGAACATGGAACCTTGTTTTCTTGAAACACTTCCCAGAAAAGCTAGTGTCCTGAGAAATACACTTTTGTAAATACTAGAATTTAAAAGATTTTTTTGTGTGTACAAACTGGCAGTGGGCAGCTGTTTCCCATTTTCACTTAGATACCAAGCTTCAGCAGCAGCAGAAGAATATAAGTTTAGACAGAAAGAAGCATTTCCTAACAGTGAAGATGCTTACAGAATAGAAGCCTGAAGTGTCCTGGGAAATTACAATAAAAGAACACTCCACCCCTTTCTTGTCCTTTCACAAGCTCTCCCATGAGTCGTTATAAATAGGATGGATTATCAAGGAAGCTTCTGGATCTTTTTATCTTAAGGGGGCCTTTGAAAATAGGATATAATTGGAGGATGAGAAGGTAGTTATTAAAAGGCAGGAAGACAGTTTGTCTGGCTTTGGGATGGGCTGTCTCTAAGTGTCTGTAATTAATTCATTCATTCTTACTCAGCTTGGGTCATGTATTTCAAGGAAACACCTTCTGAACTCAGGTTTCCAAGACTAGTGGAACTAAAGAAGTAGGAAGTGAGAAGCTGCCCACAATCTGGTGGTAGCATGTTCGTAGCTGTCACATGTTGAACATGTCTTATGTGCCAGAGATGATGCGCCTGGTGCGTGCCTATTACTTGTTCCTTGAACAATCTCTGAGATTGCTGTCATTGTTGTTGCCACTTTAAATGAGGATCTGAAGCCCAGATCATACATGGCAGTATAGTGCAGCATCTGGATTTGAACCCAAAGCGTTTACCATGTGTCCCCCCTACTGCCACTGTGAGTTTAGACATCAAGGTGTCAAAGTAAAAGTGAAAGTCGCTAAGTCATGTCCAACTCTTTGTGACCCCATGGGCTATACAGTCCATGGAATTCTCCAGGCTAGAATACTGGAGTGGGTAACCTTTCCCTTCTCCAGAGGATCTTCCCAACCCAGGGATCAAACCCAGGTCTCCCGCATTGCAGGTGGATTCTTTACCAGCTGAGTCACAAGGGAAGTCCAAGAATACTGGAATGGATAGCCTATCCCTTATCCAGGGGATCTTCCTGACCCAGGAATCAAACCGGGGTCTCCAGCATTGCAGGTGGATTCTTTACCAACTGAGCTATCAGGGATTCCTTGAAATGGGCCTTCTTCCACCCTGCTGTGCTTGTGAGGATGGGGCAGGGGGTGGTGGTGGTGATGAGCTGCCCACATTGACACAGAAGCCGAGGGAGAGGGGACATCTCCAGCTCCCCCCACACCAACCACAGCCGGGGAGGCCCCTCGGTTGCCTGACAGCAGCTTGGCTCTGCACCCTGCCACCCCCCCTTGCCAGATGCTCTTTCCTTGTTAGCCATCTGCCCCCTCGTGTCTGCTGATAGTCCACAGCGCATGGGCAGCTGCCCTGTTAGAGACGGGAAGACATACCAGCTTATGAATCAATACATTCTCTGACACGTCCGGGTTCCCCTGACAGGGATGTGGCAGGATCCAAAAGACACTTAATCCTCATCCCACTCCATGCTGTTAGCCTTTGGTGACTCCAAAGGCATCTTTGTAACTTGAGTCTGCAAGCTGCAGCTAATGAGGCTGGGCTCCGGGCAGAGCGCAGGCCCATGGCCTGAGGGCTTGGCCGTGGCCGTGGATGTGAGTGAGTGAGTTTGCCAGGGATGTGACAGGGGCCTGGAGGAACTAAGTCTTAAAACAAGGAGGCCGCCTGAAGAAGAGCCGTGTTTCTGCTAGGCTACAAACAAGCCCACGGCACCTGCCATCTGTCATGTCAGACGGAGTGGCTGATGGGTTAGTCCTGGGGTCTGACGACCATGGGCCCAGAGGGTGCAGAGCTGTGTGCGAGGCATGTGGAATAAATGTGTGATGAATGTGAATTCAATGCACAAGGATGACCTGACCTGCATGTGAAGGCGTTATTTCAGGAGCAGGGATTGGCGAGCTGAATAGCCCACACTCTCTTGCCTGGTTTCCCTGTAGAGGACCAGGGGGATTTTGGGGGTCCCGGGCTCTGACCTCAGCCCTGCCTGAGATAGGGGTGCGTCTCCCTGTGACACTAACTGGCCTCCATGAGACTCATGCCTGCAGCTTTTAGCTGACTTAAACCAGGGCTCCAGCCAGGTGATTGGGTGAGGACCACACGTCCTGGGAGAATTCCCTTGAGCGTCTAAATGCCACTGCCCCACATGGGGTTTCCCTAACTGCCTCATCTCGGGGAGCAAGCCCCACCCTAACCCCCCATAGATATCTGACAGTGCCTGTGTGCTAAGTCGCTTCATTTGTGTCTGACTCTGTGATCTCATGGACTGTAGCCCGCCAGGCTCCTCTGTTCTTGGAATTCTCCAGGCGAGAATACTGAAGCAGGTTGCCATACCCTTCTCCAGGGGATCTTTCTGACCCAGGGATCGAAACTGCGTCTCCCTGTGTCTCCTGCACTGCAGGCAGATTCTCTACTGCTGAGCCACCGGGGAAGCCCTATCTACCAGTGTGTGTGTTTATTTGTTTGCTTACAGTCTGTCTCGTCCCCTAACCTGCAACACATCAAGAAATGTGTTTCTTGTTCATATATATTCCGTGTCTAGAACATCCTCTGTGCCCGTGTCTGGCATGTAATTAGCACTTCAATATTTGTGAAATGAATAAAAAATAATAAAATGAAGGCACAGCCCTACCTGCAGATGTTCAGGTGGAGATTCTTAGAAATACAACTTGATCTCACTCCTCGGCTGACTGAGCCTTCAGGTCCCATCACTATTAGGATAAAGTGCAAGGTCCCCGACCCAGGAACCAAGCCCTGTGCTCTGGCCCCTGCTGACATCTCCCGTTCCATCTCTCATGGTCACCCCACCCTCACATATCCTGGTTCTGACCCAGTGACTCTCAAACTTTGATGTGCATGTGACCTTGGACCCTGCTAAAAATACCAGGTCCTGGGCCTCAGCTTTTGAGATATGGATTCAGTTGGTATTAGGTGGATTGCAGGCATCATCACTTTTTTAAAAAAAGATACCCAGGTGAGTCTGACGGCAGGTGTTCTGTGGACACACTTTGAAGAGCGATGCTTCTGTGAAAGTATACTGCAGGCGCCCACACACTGTCTCACCTCCAGGCCTTTGTATCCATGGCGACTTCTGTCTGAAATAGCCTTGGTCCACTCACATTTTCCACCCAGAAAATGCCTAAGCATCCTTCAAGACAGCTCATGGGTCACACCTTATGCACACACCATCCTGCCTCCACCAGCTCATTCGTGTTTTTCTTTCTTTCTCCGGCCAGAGCAATGTACACCTGCCTTTCTTAGAGATCATTCTGCTTATTTCTCTTTTCTCCCTCCCTGCACCCCTACACTGTGAGCTATTTGAGGAAGAACTCTCTCATCCCTGGACCCTGACACCCAGCAGAGCACTTGGCAATTGTGTCCATCGCCAAGGATGCACTCCCCAGCTGTGCCCCCCGCAGAGCCCACCCCACCCTGCCCTTCCTAACCCCGCTCTGCTCTGCCTGCTGCGTTTTTCAGGAGTTCTCGCTCCAGAGGATGGACAGCCTTGTGGACGATCGTGTCAACATTCTGGGCTTTTCCATCTTCAACCAGTCCCACGCTTTCTTCCAAGAGTTTGCGCAGAGCCTCAACCAGTCCTGGCAGGAGAACTGTGACCACGTGCCCTTCACAGGGCCCGCAGTAAGTGCCCACCAGGCCCCTCCCTGGTGCCCCTTTGCTGCCACCTGCACCCCCTCTGTGAGCCAGCCCCTCCCCCCAAATACAACCCATCCTGGACTCCAGCCTTCTCCAGGCCCAGCTCAAAACTAGATCATACAAGTGCTGGAAAGTGCTTACAAGGGACACTTTGGGGGAGAAGTCAGCAGGGAGGCAGTGTGTGGAGGGCCCAGACTGTCATTTAGTGATGTCTGTGGCCAGACCCCTGATGATACTGTTGCTAAGACCCCCTGAATTTAAGATCCAAGAATCTTACATTGGAAGGGCTTTAGCTGATCTGTTCCTTCAGCTCTCAGATAGACTGAAGCCCAGGCATGGAGATGAGGGAAGGGGATGTGGGGATCTTGTTCAAGGGCAAACACCAAGCCTTTTGCAAGTGAAACTCGATTCCAACACTCCTGGCCCTGTGCTGTGGATCACTGCCCCCAGTGCAGCTCGTCCAGAGAGGCTTCCTTTGTGCCTTCACCTGCATTTTTCCTCCTTGCACTTCGTTCCCCTGTGTGTGTGTGATGGAGGCAGAGATTCCCCTGGCTGTTCTCCACCGGGTCCAATGTCCTTACTCTGTGGGGCCTGTCAGGGATGTCTGCTCACTTTCATTTATTACAAGGCACGTTCTCTGGAAGTGGGCTTGCATGGCTTTCTAGATCTGTCCTAGCCGGGTTAGATTTAAGCCTCCCGAAGCCCCACGAGACTGTTCATGTGATGCTCACATAACTTTCCAAAGGTCAGACCTCTTCAAAGCTCAGTGAGCTTTGATCAGGGAACCAGCTGAGAGGAGGAGGCATGAGAACTTGAGCTAGGCTCTCAGGGTTACCAAGCGCATTCTAGCAGGGTGTTTTAGACCTGAAAGAGGGAAGCTGCTATAGGAAGGATTTGCTGCGGCGAAACACCTGGAGGAAGGGAGTCCTCACCCCCAGTTGCTTAAGGGGCAGTGACGAGTCCTCAGGCATAGGGTCGTGGGTGGGACCAGGCTCACCCCTCCTGGGAGGAGTGCAGCCCTGTGCCCCGGTCTTGTCTGTGGGTCTTGCACTCATCACTCCAGTGTTGTAAAGAGGTGCTGACATGCTTCAGAGGCTCATGGCACCGTATCAGGAAGTGAAGTGAAGTGAAGTGAAAGTCACTTAGTCGTGTCCGACTCTTTGCAACCCCATGGACTGTAGCCCACCAGGCTATTGTGTCCATGGGATTTCTCAGGCAAGAATACTGGAGTGGGTTGCCATTCCCTTCTCCAGGGGATCTTCCCAACCCAGGGATCAAGCTCAGATCTCCCGAATTTGCAGGCAGATTCTCTACCAGCTTAGCCACAGGGGAAGCCCAAGAATGCTAGAGTGGGTAATCTATCCCTTCTCCAGGGGATCTTCCCAATCCAGGGATCAAAACGGGGTCTCCTGCACTGCAGGCGAATTCTTCACCAACTGAGCTAAGAGGAGGCAAAACCTGCTGCCTCCTCTCCAGCCCAAACCAGTCCACATTTGGCATCTGGCCTAGTGACATTAAAGGTCCTGGTCCCACATTGCCAGCGTCCCTCTGAGGGTTTCAGCCCTTCCATTTGTGTGCACGTTGACCACAGACCGGCAGATGGGCGGTCCTGGGTACCTGGCTCATGAGCAACCGACACCCAGGCCAGGCGGGGCCGCTCAGGGCTGGGGGACCGGCTCTGGCTGTGCTCACATGTGCTGACAAGAGCCCTGGCTTTGGAGGCACAGGACCTGGATTCAGATCCTGGCTCTGCTGTTTTCTTGCTGTGTGATCTTGGGCAGCTATGTAGCCCTCCTGGGCCTCAGAGTCTTTTCCTGTCATTTTAGGGAATTAGGTTTGACCATCTTAGAGGATTAGTGTGAAGATAAAATGCAATATGATTCCATCCTCAATTTTACTGCATAATGTATAAAGTACAGATATGCATTGAATAAATTTATTTAGCATTCCATCTGCTGGATACTTCAAGAACCATTCCCTGGTGGCTCAGATGGTAAAGAATCTGCCTGCAATGCAGGAGACCCAGGTTCAATCCCTGGGTTGGGAAGATCCCCTGGAGAAGGGAATGACTCCCCACTCCAGTATTCTTGCCTGGAGAATCCCATGGACAGAGGAACCTGGCGGGCTACAGTCTGTGGGGGTCGCAAAGAGTAGGACACGATTGAGTGACTAACATTTCACCACTTCTTCCACTACATGCATTGAATGAACTTATTTAACATTTTATCTGGCGGATATTTCAAGAAGCATTAGTAAGTATTTCAGGTAGCTTTTGCAACACCAGCTTTCTAACAGCCAGCCCTCAGATCTCACCAGCTTACGACAATAAACATTTATGGAGCTCGTGCATCTGAGGGTCAACCAGGGATCAGCGCATCTAAGCTGGCTCAG
Organism: Cervus elaphus; assembly: GCF_910594005.1. NCBI lineage: Eukaryota > Metazoa > Chordata > Mammalia > Artiodactyla > Cervidae > Cervus > Cervus elaphus. The sequence goes on from NC_057815.1 coordinate 45,082,051, forward strand.
CTGGGCAGCTCTGTTGATCTGGGCTGAACTCATTCAATGCCTAGGAGTCGGCTGATGCAGGCTGGAGCTCCGCATAGCTCTCATCCTTCTAGCCCAGCAGGCTGGCCTGGCATGTTCTCTCATGGTGGTGGCAGGAGGGTGGCAAAGCAAGTGGAAATGCACAAGACCTCTGAGTCCTAGGCTCCCAGGACGGGCACACTGTCACTTCCAGCTCATTTTGTTGGCCAAAGAAAGCCACGTGCACATACTCAAGAGTCAAGGAGTGAGAACAGATAGAATGCTGAACCACTGATGCTTGGAATAATCCCAACTGGACCTCTTCTTCCTATTCATGGCACCCTAATAACAGACAAGAGCAGTCATGCTCCCCTTGTTGAACAAATGAGAAAACCGACGTGCAGAAGTGCCAGGGGGCCTTGCGGAGGACCTCCAGAGGACGGTGCCACAGCGAAGCCTGGACTCTAGCTTATAGAACCTTCCAGCCATGGTGTCTGAAGGCAAGGTGATGTAGGACCTCCTCCCCTTGACGAATGTGAAGCTCATCCTTCTCAAGGCTTCTCGCTTCAGCACTACCTTTTGAAAAGCGGTGCCTCTTCCTGTCTCTTTGGGGGCAGAAATTCCTAGCACAAACAGCCTAGCTCCTTCATCTGCTGGGAGCTGGAAGGCGAGAAAGAATCAGTTCCAGGAATGCACAACCTGGTTTGTCTCCCCGCTCAGCTCCCTAAAGAGATGCTCCATCTGGGAGGGACCACTCTCCTCCTCTCTCTTTCCTCCGCTGTCCTCTCCTCCTCCATCAGTTATGTTCTCTTTTTCCTTCTCATCTCCTCCCCCTCACTCTGCCCTTCCCACTTTCTTCTGTCACTATAACCTCCTCCCCTTCTTGCTCTTTCTGGTCTTTCTCTCCCGCACTCCACATTTTCTTTGCATTTTATTCTCTTCTTTTTCTCCCAACTGGAGTGTGTCTCCCTCTCTTCCTCATCTTCCCTGGGGGCCCATGATGTTCCAGGTGGAGCTTGTTGGAATGGGGGCCCAGTTCCAAGGGCACAGAGAGGGAGTGGTTGTACAGAAGGGTGACCACCAAAAAAATAAATAAATAAAAGCGCTCAGTGCTGCCCCCACCAGGCTGTGCCTGCCTGGCGGCTGCCGGCAAACCACAACCATGCTTCCTGCCTGAGCAGAAGACAGTCTTGAACACGTCCCTGCTAATTTCATATGCCACTCCCATTCATCACGCAGCAAAGAACAAAAATCGTAGAAAATCATTAAAATTACAGATGGCTAGATTAAGTAATTAGAATTTGGGCTAAAACAGCTGTTTGTAATTAAGTGTTTATTTCATTGAATAAAACCCAGATTGTAAGAACTATTCCATGAAATTTTAATGGTTCCTGTTCTGGAATTATGCTGAGGATCAGAGTTTAAGCGACAGAAGTTCAGAGACGAACGGACACCCAAGAGGACTCCAGGAATCCAGTGATCTGGGGGAGGGTGGGGGAGATAAGGGCTATAGTGGTGTGTTTAAAAGATACTCTTATTCTTATTCCGATGGATGGGGGAGAAATTCAGCTGCTATTCCTTGAGTCAGATTGATTCATCTTAATTTATACAGTCTTTCATTCCCCTAAACAATTTACAGACAGCTTCAAAGAAGATAGCAATGAAGAAACAAATGAAAATATAAAAACAAGAGAATCGCGGGTGTTTGCCAAGGAACATTTTGAGCCAAGAAAGAGGAGAGGATTTTAAATGAGGATTGAGTTGTTTGGGGGATTTAATATTTAGAAGAGACAAGGAGAGGAGAAGCAGAGACAGGATCTAGAGGCATGCCCACATGGATGGGGAACAGAAGCCACAGAAAGACAGCGAGGGCTCTGAAAGGGAAACAGGATGGAAGACGCGAAGGAGCAGGGATGGTGGGCTTTGCAGACCCAGGAGTGGAAACATGGATGGAGCGCTAGTTGGGTAACAGGACTTGCCCCAACTGCAGTGCCAAATGCTTTCCAGAGCTAAATTAGTAAATAATGGTAGAGGGAGAAAGCAATTGGGAGGTGGAAAAGATGCTTCGGGATGGAGACCCGCAGTGGGATGGAAAAGCTGATGAGCCAGAAGTTAGATATCAGGCTCTCACACCTTCGGAGGTGAAATTGGTGATGGGGGATGGGGTGGGAGGAATAAGCTGGAATGTGGATGGAACACAAGGTTTCAGAGAAGCTGCTGAAGGATCCCAGTGAGAGACCTGGGCCGATTGCCAGAAGCCTGGGAGAGAAGAGCTGTCTGGTGACAGACGGAGGACCCTTGGAGACTAAGCTGGGAAAAGAAGATGTTCAGGGCTTAGGAGGTTTCAGGAGCTCAAAGCAGCCCAAGCTGGACCGCAGAAAGGACTCATGAAGCCCAGAGCACGCAGGATACATCACCTGGGTCACCTCTCTGAAGACAAGATGCAGGTAGAGAGAAGACAGGGACCTTGAGGATGGTCCTTCCATCCTCTTCCTCCTCCTCACCCCCAGCATCCCTTGTTGGAGTTGTAATTACTTACAAGCACCTGAAGAATCTCAAAGGCCAAATGCCAGAGAATACTGAGGATAGGCACATACCGATCTCTCAGCATCTGGATCGTTTGCTAATGAGGGAGCATCAGCCAAGACAACCACATCCCAGACGGAGTGGGAAGCAGCAACCATGTGGCAGGAAAGAGCTTGGGGCCTGGTGGGAGGATGCGAGAAATGGCGTGGTGAGCTGTGTGTCTGCACGTCTCCAGGGAGAGGTGGACCCAGGGCATCAGAGACACGCCCTCACTTCTTCTTTGTTTTGCTTTTTCCTCCTCCTCCTCCTTTCTTCCTCCTTTTCCTTTCCCTCCTTTATACCCATCACTTTGTCTCTCCGCCTCAGCTGTCCTCGGCCCTGCTGTTTGACGCCGTCTATGCCGTGGTGACCGCGGTGCAGGAGCTGAACCGCAGCCAGGAGATCGGCGTGAAGCCCCTGTCCTGCGGCTCGGCCCAGATCTGGCAGCACGGCACCAGCCTCATGAATTACCTGCGCATGGTGAGTGGCGGTGGGGACCCTGCGGGCCACGCCCAGACTGCCAGGGGCGGAGGGGGGCAGTCTATCACAGTGTATCCCCAGTATATCACAGCCATGGGTAAAACAATGCTCTGTGGTGACCCCATTCGGGGGACAGTCAGTCCCAGTTGTCCCTAATCCCTAAAAACCACAGAGAATCCATGGCAAGTTTGTTTGCAGGGCACTGGCCCTTGAGCCTTAGACTGTTAGGCGGTCCCTGGATTCTCAGCTTGGAACTGGGACCCCCCTGGGCTCAGACCTGGTCCCTGCAAAGCTCTGCACACGTGGGGATGGATGGATGATGCTGCCATGGCTGGTGGCCCCTCAGGGAGTTGCAGGCTCAGCACTTCTGACCTGATGCTAAGTTCCCCCAGAGTTCTCCCAGCCAAGCCACCACTGGTGGGATGGACATGGATTCTAGCCCAGGAAAAAGCCATCTCCCATCAGAGAAACCTGGTGCAGAGTGGCTGGGACTTTGCAGCTAGAGTCAGGTCATCCTGACTTCCTGCAGCTTAGAGATGGGCGAGCAGCTGCCCAAGGAGGATAGATGCTATTCACAGCCAAGGGCGTGGAGGAGCAGCTCCGGGGATCTGAGCTTAAGCTAGCATCTCAGTACCGAGTTGGTTTATGCAGCAGCTATGAGGTCACCGGATGTGGGGCATCCTTTCCTTGGCCCCGGCCAAGTCTGAACTGATTCCAGAGACATCACTTTCATAGTCTCAAGATCCTGTGGCCGAGAGGAGGACAGGAGAATGGGTCTTGACAGCTTCCCCTCTCTTGTGCATCCTTCACTGGTATGGTGGAATGCTTGCTCCGGGCCACATGGAAGGCTGGGCCTATTTGGTGCTGTAACTCACTCTCTCTTGGACAGGTAGAATTGGAAGGTCTCACCGGCCACATTGAATTCAACAGCAAAGGCCAGAGGTCCAACTATGCCCTGAAAATCTTGCAGTTCACAAGGAATGGTTTCCGGCAGGTGAGCCTCGCCTGCTGGCAGATCCCTCCTCCTTGTCCCTGTCTCTGTCCCTAGCCTGTTTCTCCTTGGCACTCGGGATGGCCTCCCACTGTCACTCCCAAAGCAGCAGGCTGTGACCCGTGCAAGGCTTCTCCTCTTCCCGCACCAGGATCAGCCAGTGTGGATCAGGGGTCACAGCCCCAGCAGAACACCAAGAGGGAGGCAGCTGTGCTTCATAGCAGGAGAGGGCAGAGAGGGGGGCATTGTCTAAGGGGGGAATTCTACCATGTGGATTATTCTACTTCCTGAATTTCGCCCTAGTCCTGGAACCAGTGTTAGTTTCCACCTTGCTTGCTGGTCACATACAGATCAGATCCCATCCCATGGGCTTTGAGGAATCCCTTCAGGGTTCTGTTCTCTCCTGTCAGCTCTTTTCTGACCAACCCACCTCCGCCCCCCTGCCATGCCAATCACACCCCTCCTCCCCTGGCTGCTCCCTGTCCAACTCAGGGATGCTTCGTCCTCTGGAGCTCCTTTCAACTCGCCCCGCCTTTCTCATCCTCCTCCATTAACCTTCTGACTCTCCTTTCCTCCGATTCTCTTACATCAGAGGAAACAGGGATTCTGGCAGTCACTCCAAGTGCCTCTCTGAAGGTCTCCCAACCTCTCCATCACTGTAATAGTAAATTCTTTGTTCTTAGTGTAGCCTTTCTCCAACCTTAGGAAAACATTAGAACCAGAAAATGATGCACTGCTTATAGCAGGAAGCAGACATATTGAAGAGCCTCCTGACTATCAGAGTGGCTAAGGGAACATACCACTGAAGAAGGTTGCAGAATCACCTTTCAGGAGATTATGAAGAATCGTCATCATCATATTCTTCTTCACCAACACCACCACCGCTATCTTGACCACCACTACCATCATCTCTACCACCACCACCATCACCATCATCTTCATGATCACCATCACTGTGATCTTCACCATCACTGCCACCATTACTATGATCTTCAGCATCACTGGCACCATCTCCAACATCTTCACCACCGCCTCCACCATCTTCACCACCATCACCACCACCATCTTCACCACCGCCACCACCATCTTCACCACCATCACCACCACCATCTTCACCACCGCCACCACCATCTTCACCACCATCATCACCATCATCTTCACCACCGCCACCACCATCTTCACCACCGCCACCACCATCTTCACCACCATCACCACCACCATCTTCACCACCATCACCACCATCTTCACCACCATCATCACCATCTTCACCACCATCATCACCATCATCTTCACCACCGCCACCACCATCTTCACCACCATCACCACCACCATCTTCACCACCATCACCACCATCTTCACCACCGCCACCACCATCTTCACCACCATCACCACCACCATCTTCACCACCATCACCACCATCTTCACCACCATCATCACCATCTTCACCACCATTATCACCATCATCTTCACCACCGCCACCACCATCTTCACCACCATCACCACCACCATCTTCACCACCACCACCACCATCTTCACCATCACCACCGCCATCTTCACCACCATCACCACCACCATCTTCACCACCATCACCACCATCTTCACCACCGCCACCACCATCTTCACCACCATCACCACCACCATCTTCACCACCACTACCACCACCATCTTCACCATCACCACCACCATCTTCACCACCATCACCACCACCATCTTCACCACTGCCACCACCATCTTCACCACCATCACCACCATCTTCACCACCGCCACCACCATCTTCACCATCACCACCACCATCTTCACCACCATCACCACCATCTTCACCATCACCACCATCTTCACCATCACCACCACCATCTTCACCATCACCACCACCATCTTCACCACCATCATCACCATCATCTTCACCACCGTCACCACCATCTTCACCACCATCATCACCATCATCTTCACCACCGCCACCACCATCTTCACCACCATCATCACCATCATCTTCACCACCGCCACCACCATCTTCACCACCATCATCACCATCATCTTCACCACCACTACCATCATCATCTTCAACCACCACCACCATCTCTATCATTTTCACTACTTACCACCATCATCATTATCATAGGGGTTTTCATTCATTAGACTCTAACCATGAGCCGTTTACCACACGAAGTACATCATTCATATTTTCCCTTTTAATCCCACAAAGTAGTTACTTCTTATTAATCCCCATTTTACAAGTGAGGAAACTGAGGCTCCAGGAGACTGACTGACTTGGTCTTGGACAGTGTAGTCATGGCAGCTGGTTTTGAATTCAAGCACCTCTGACTCTAAAGCCCAAGTTCTTAACCATTATGACAAATTATGCATCAGAATCACCTTGGCAATTTGTGGAAAGTGCAGATTTTTTAGACTCCACCCCACAAGAGTCTGATTGGGTAGACCTCGTGGAGGACCCAGGAACAGACCCCAAAGGTGATCTGGGTGACGCCCTGGGCTGTGCTGGAAGGGCCATCACACCTGCATCCTTCTACTTGGTCCCTGTGTCTGAGAGACTCTGATTTCAACCTGTCTCACCAGGGCCAATGGAGTTCCTTCTAGGAGGAAAGCAATTATGCTCGACTGCAAGGGCAGGTCACCCTTCTGGGAAGACAATAAAGTAAAAGGCAAGAGTCCCAGACTGAGAGAGGAGCTATGTTAACGACTGCTGTTAGCTCAGGGCCGGAGCGCCGTGATCTTGAAGCAATGACATCAGTGACTGTTTTTCATAACTTCCCAAATGGGGCGGGAGTGAGGTAGGCAGTCAGAAACTACGGGATGGAGGATCACAGAATGGTCATTTCACGGCTGTCAGAGACTGTGAGCCTGTCCTGCATGTCAGGCACCGGGCTGGGCATGGAGGAAACACGATGGAAAAGGCACAGCTCCTGCACTGAGAGAGCCCGCAGTCTGGCAAGAGAGACTGACATGGAAAAAATAAGTGCAATTTCAGGTTATTAAACTCAAATCGTGCCCTTGGGCGCATAATTCCCCAACAAATGAAGCCACCCATCTGTAGGAAAATTGTCAGGCTGACTTCCTGAGTCCCAGTGGGGGATGTGAAGTAAGGAACGTTTATTCATTTTTTTCAATATATACAATGGACTTCCCTCGTAGCTCAGTCAGTTAAGAATCTGCCTGCAGTGCAGGAGACCCAGGTTTGATTCCTGGGTCAGGAAGATCCCTGGAGAAGGAAATGTCAACCCACTCCCACTACTGAAAAGAACCCACTATTCTTGCCTGGAGAATTCCATGGACAGAGGAGCCCGGTGGGCTATAGTCCATGGAGTCGCAAGAGTCAGACATGACTTAGCTACTAAATCATCATCATCATCTATATATATGTGTGTGTGTGTGTGTATATATGTATGTGCATATATATATATATATATATAGAGAGAGAGAGAGAGAGAGACAGAGAGAGAGAGAGTTCCTATAATGTTCCAGGCTGCCTTCTAGACAAAGGTTAAAAATGGGCTTAGTGTCTACTTCCGTGGAGCTTGTATTCCAGTAGGAGACAGACAGGAGGCAAACAAATACTATATAATACATCAGTGGAGGTAAGGGCTACAGGAAAAGTAAAACAGGGTCAGGAAAAAGAGGGGGTAAGAAAAACAGAAGTTAGGAGAACAGCGAGGGTGCCAAACCCAGACTCATTCCACAGAAAGCCCAGGCTCAGGCTTTGAAAAACTTCCCTTGGCCTTCAGCCCTGCTTTCTAATGCTCCCCAGAACGAGCCCATTTCTACCAGGCGACACCTGCTGTGGCAGAGTTGGCTGTTGGCCCTGATCCTACCCTCCACTTGAAGAACAGCTCATTAGCCTCGGAGTACCTCTTCACCTTCCTCCGCTTCTCCACCAGCCGCCACTCAGGCTGCTTTTCCCAGCTGCTGGGCTGCAGAGCTGCCTGAGTCATTAGGAGACAGCATCTCCAGCCACCGGCACCCACCCCTCGACCCAGCCCAGCCCAGCCCAGCCCAGCAAGGGGTTCTGCTCAGAGAGGCTGCTGCCCCATCTTCCACAGCACCTATTATTGGTGGAGGGTAGGGCTTCTCAAACCCAGGTGTGTGCAAGAATGACCCATGGTGCTTGCCTTCAAATGTATGTTCCTAAGCCCTCCATTTATGCATGGAGTTAGTAAAACTGGGTGCTTCCCAGGAGCCTGCGCCTTCTGAACTAGCACCCAGATAGATGATTACCACGCTGGTGATCTATGGGCTGCGCTCGGCATGCTCAGTCATGTCTGAGTCTTTGCAACCCCATGGAGTGTAGCCCACCATGGAGTTTTCCAAGCAAGAATAATGGAGTGGGTTCCATTTCCTCCTGCAGGGGATCTTCCTGACCCGGGAATTGAACCCCCGTCTCCTGCACTGGCAGGCAGATTCTTTACCACTGCGCCACCTTCTTTACCCACTGAGCCATCAGGGAAGCCCCAGCCCACAGGCTCACCTTTGACAAATGCACACTGCAGCCTCTAAGAACAGGCTTGACCCCCCAGTATCCCACCCTCATCTTTTTTGAGCTAATGTTGAATGGAACCTGCTGCAGAAGTGACCATTAAATAGGATGGGGGGTTTTTGACTTTCAGCTACCCCAAGGGACACACGTCCTTGATTGGACTTATAAAGTGCATCACAGTAATCCTCTTCTGTTACCCATTTCCCTTCAACTAATCTGGTGACCGTCTTGCTGCTCGCCTGTCTGGCTCAGGTTCCGTCTTGCTGCTCGCCTGTCTGGCTCAGGTTCCGTGAGTAGCAGTGAAAATCTGCAGGATATATCGTGAGCACAGATGTAGCTGTGCAGCTCCGGTCCCCAGGTCCCATCCCAATCACCAGCCCGGTCTTCGCCTCTTGACAGGTGTCCTTCCCCTGCTTATTACAGGATGAAGAGATGGTTTAGGGACTGATAATTAGTTGGGCTTCTCTTCCAGGGTAGGAGGAATGTCAGGGGTATGTCAGTATCACTGCTGTACTATTCTCCCAGCTCCATCCTCCGTGATGCTGGCAGGGGAGGGGAGAGTGACACAGAGCAGGGATATAACATCTCTTGAGGACCTGTTTGGTACCACAGACAACACATGTGCGCTTTGCACAGGTCAGTTCTGATCTGGAGGGCAACCCTTCAAGGTAGATAAAACTCCCACTTGACAAGTAAGGAAACCAAAGCTCAGGGTTGCTAAGGAGCTTGGCCCAAGTCCACAAATAGCAAGGACTTTGGGCGCAGAGCTGGAATTCACACTCAGGCTTGTCTGACTCCCAAGTCCATGCTGATGGGTCTCCCACTCCTGCATTTTCTCACTTTCCTGGAATCCCTAAGCCCCCAAATCAAAACACCTTAACTTGCTGCCACCTGCTCCAAACCAGGATGGCACCTGGCTCCTGGTGACCCGCTGGGCTGGGCTTTCTTTAGTAATGGCATCTTCTCATTTGGATTTGGTTTTGTTCTTTCTCTTCCTGTCTGGGCGAGTGACTGTTAAGAGCTGGGTTTGATTATTTAAAAAGCACCACGCAGGGACCCAGTGGGTTGTAATTGGTAAAATGTCTGAACCAAATACCATAGTCCCTGCCAGTGGCTGATTAAGGGATTATTACCATTTTAAAAATAGTCTTTTAGAATTTCAGGGTTTTTTTTCTTTTTTTTTACCATTTAAAAAAATTACTGTTTTGATTCTGTTTGGAGAGGGTTTTCCATCTGTGGAGCTTCCATTGGAGGCTGTTTAGGGGAAAATGTTCCCTACAGTGTCCTGGAAGGAACATTTCCAAACCTGGACAAGGTTTGCTAGCTTCAGCCCCCAGTTTTTGCCTGTATGAGATCTCCTATCTCTATCCAAAATTCTCCCTCCCCATCTTCCAGAAGATGTCCTGGGTGGTATCAGAATAGTATAATCTTCCTGCCTAATTTGCAAGAAATCATATTTGAAAGAGGCAAGGGGAAAAATGAAGCACAGCATCAGCGGGCCCTTAATTTCCTTCATTTTAACTTGGTTTAAAGATCAGAGATTCTGAGCAGGCCCCCAGTGACTTTGTTAGGGCTGTAATAAGATGAGTACACCTTTCATCTGAGGATCGGAAATGGCTTAACAGGCTCTAATTAAGCCTTTGGGAGAGGGAGGGATGAGGCCAGGGAGGTGGGATCAACATTTGTCGACTGGCTCACTGTGTATCACTACAGAGTACCTCAACTTTCTCCCTCTGTGCAGTGAGGATGGTAACCTCTCAACGTCTGGCCTGGCTAAGCTCCAAGATAACTGAAACTAGATTTGCATAGCACTCTGTTCTGCTCGCCTGTGGTTAGATAGAAAGCTGACTGCTGACATAATGAGAATGGATATCCTTTACTGGGTGTCTGCTACAAGGTGAGCTGTGCTGGGTGTTTTGTGTACTTAAAATTTCTCATCCTTTTATCAACCATGCCTAAAGGCTGGTCACTCCATCTTGCAAGTAGAGAAACAGAGAGAATCATGGTCCTCATCCATTCAGCTGTTGTGCTTGGTTGCTCAGTCATGTCCAACTCTTTGCAACACCATGGACTCTCGCCCGCCAGGCTCCTCTGTCTGTGGGATTTCCCAGGCAAGAGTATTGAAATGGGTTTGTCATTCCTTTCTCCGTGAGATCTTCCTGGACCAGGGATCAAACCCTCATCTCCTGTGTCTCCTGCATCGGCAGGCAGATTCTTTACCACTGAGCCACCTGGGAAGCTCCCATCCATTTAGCTAGTTAGTTCCAAACTTAAGAGCTGATTGAGGTGTAGCTGTTTACACGGTCTCTGGTCCTTCTGCTCTGCAGAATGGCCCAGAACAAGCTGGAGGAGACCCTTGAGGCCTCTGGTCTGATCTTCCAACCCAATGCAAGAATGTTCTCCACAGCATCCCTGAGGGAAGCAGCCATACATCCTCTCCTTGAGCACATCCTAGGCTGGGGAGTTCAGTGCCTCCCCAGGGACACATTCCAGAAGCTTCCAGGCACAGAGTCAAAACCTGCCTCCTAATCCTGCCCCATTAAGCAGCCCAGAACAATCCGCTTTCTCTCCCTCTCTTTTTTTTTTTACCAGCTCTTCAAATACTTAAACATAATTTGATTTGATTTCATTCATTCCTTTTTGAAACTTAGCATAAAATTTTTTTGAGCACCTACTTTGTGTCAAAGGCTGGAAATGTAAGATAAATGAGTCAGAGCTCCTCATCTTTTGGGAAAAGCAAAAATTACAGTCAACAGTCACTGTCCAGTGCTTGAGTTGTCCTGCCCCTCTGACTTTTTCTTACCCCAAACCACGGCCCCTAGCCATTCCCAGTGCGACACAGTTGACGAATTTCTCACCATAAATGGCTTTTGGTTTGTCTGGAGCTCTGTTAAAACACGAGACCCGGGACTTCCCCAGTGGCCCAGTGGTTAAGACTTCATCTTCCAATGCAGGGGGTTTGGGTTCGATCCCTGATCGGGAGGCTAAGGTCCCACATGCCTCATGGCCGAAAAACCAGAACATAAAACAACAGAAGGAATATTGTAGCAAATTCAATAAAGACTTTAAAGTGGGGACCAGGCTCCAGATGAAGCTAAGTGGCACATAGTTGAGAGCACCATGAGACTTTCACCTCCCTCACTCAAAACGTTCCATTTCTATTTGCCACATTAACCTGCTTACTGGAATTAGTCTTCAAATTTTGGTTCATTCTGAACTGCAGCCCTTGGAATTAATTAACTACTCCTCTTGCCCCTAGGCACCACTTCCAAAATATACAGAGTTATTTTCACGTGGTTTTTTCATAGAAACCAGTCCTGAGCCACCTTTTCATGGACCATGGATTCACTTAACTCTGTGTGTGTGGAGATGGAGATTGGCAGAGATGGCCAGAAGTAAGCAAATAAAAACACTGAGTCGGCAGCCATGTTTTGTTTTCCAAAGCGGATACAAACCCAGCTTTCCAAGGACCTGATTTCCTGGAATGACTTGAGTATAGTGCTAACCAGAGGCAGGAGGATGGGCAAGATGGCTTTTCTGAGTCACTCTTACAAACTGAGAATTAGGGATGTAGTGTCTTCTAAAAGGTTCAGGGACTCCAGTCTCCAACTTCTCGAAGTTCCTGCAGGTCTCACCAGTTGCTGGGAGTACAGGATGTCTCTCTTTGATCTCCTGTGCTGCCCCCTTGCCTACAGAGGCCCCCCACCCCACCCCACCCCACCCCACAGCAGACACATCTGCCATCTTCCACGGAGGTCTGGGTGGGGTCGTCCAGTGTGACTCTAGAACGTGCTTCGGCTGCATCACTGAGTAGTGTAAAGGTAGCTACACTTGTTATCTTGGCGCTCGCAGCCAGAAGACCAGGAAGTGTCTGTTGCTTTGATGCAACTTTAGCAGACCTGCTGGGGTCTGTCCCCCCTTCAGATCGCTTCTCCCACTTCCAAAGCAAAGAACAATAGTAAATCCCCAAAACACGCTGTCAGATGATGGTCTGTGTTGCCATTGCCTGCACATGGCCTTGGAGGAACAGTGAGGAGGGAGTCATAAACAGGTCCATGGACAGATCCCCCCATCCCCACATCTGTGTTCTGTCCCCCATTCCTCTTTGCATGAGCCTCTGGCATAGCTCAGGTCTCACCTACGCTAACGAGAACAGCCTTTAAGGCTCAGACAGTTTGCCAGTCGGGGAAGCCGCTCAGAGAGCCCAGTGATTGCTACTGTTGAATACGTTTTCCATCCAAGGAGGGAGTTTACCATAAACATGCAGATCCTTTGAAGCTGCCTCAGTGGGTCCCAGCTCAGCCACGCAGGAGTGGGGATTGATTGCTGGAAATCAGCTGCCTCACTTGCTGCAAGGATGGACCTGACAAGAGGGTCAGCCAGAGGGCTGCCTGGCAGGCCATTCCCCACAACTTGGCCTTTGATGAGGAAATTCTGAGGCAGCAGGTTCTCCAGAGAAGGGAGAGGAGATAGAGATTGGTGGTTTGGAGGCTGCTTTGAAGGTTCCTGAGAAGTCACTTTTCCCTTTTAATGAAGGGGCTGGGGGGAAGGGGAATTGGTGAGAGGTTTAAAACAGTTGTCAACATCTCCCAGAACATTATAAATTCTTAGGGTTGGAGGAGACCTGAAAGGTTATCAGGCCCAAATTTCCCACCAGAGGAGGCAGGAGGAAACATTAGTCCTGGACTGAAAAGCCCATGGTGGCCCCCGTTTGCTTTCAGGGTAAATGGCAGCTCCACAGCAAGCCTGTAACGTGCTGGGCCCTGCCTGCTGGGAGCCTCCTCCCTGACCAGCCCCCCTGATGCCTGGCCCTAGTGATTCCACAACACACCTGGCTGTCTCACACTCCTGCGGCCTCAATCCCATTTCTCCTCGGCTACTCCTGCTGACACCTCCAGAGCTCAGATCACAGAGCCCCTTCTCAGGGAGTCTTTTTAAATTAATTAATTAATTTGTGGCTGCACTGGGCCTTTATTGCTGCATGCAGGCTTTCTCTAGTTGTGGCAGGTAGGGGCCACTCTGTAGTTGTGGTGCTGGACTTCTCGCTGTGGTGGCCTCTCTTGTTGCAGAACACAGGCTCTAGGCGCGCCGGCCTCAGTAGCTGTGCTGCACCATCTTAGTTGCCCCAAAGCATGTTGGATCTTGCCAGGCCAGGGATCGATCTCGTGTCCCTGCATTGGCAGGTGGATGCTTAACCACTGGCCCACCAGGGTAGCCCTCAGGGAGTCTCCAGGCGCTCCTTTCACCTGCTCTGTGGCCGCCTCTTCTGTAGCACGCTTGGACTGTTGTCACTCCAGGTTTGCGGAGGGACAAGCCTCCTTGGGGACTCCATGACTACAGCCGAGGATCACCCAGCTGGGAGTGAGACTCAGCAAGGGCTGGGAAAAAGGAGGCATCTGTGAACAAGGGACTAGGGTGTATAGAGCCCAGGGCTGGGACCTGGGAAGTGTGGAGGAAGCCTGGGGACCTAGGATTTTGTCCAGCGTTCCTCATTTGTTCAAGAGAGATTTCACATGACAAGCCACCCCATGGGCAGCTGGAATTTGAAAACTGGAGTGGAAGTCCCTCCAATCATTGATACGATTCTCCCTTTCCATTTGCTTCCGTTCTCTGACAGCGATAGTCCTCTGGTTCATTAGAAGTCTATTAATATTAAGCACCCCCTCCTGTGAGGGCATCTGGCACTCCTGGCCACCCTCAGGATGACTAACAGTCAAGGGGCAGATGAGTTGGCTTTGGGAGGGTGTCACCTGAGGGCCTCCCCTCCTCCCGCCTCCCTGGCCCACAGACTTCTGGCTCTTCCTCCCAAAGCACAGGGGCTTCCCGCTTATCAGCTCTGATGGAAAAGTCACTGACTGCCGATGCTTATTCACACGTCAGCCAGCAAACAAATTAGAGCTACTTGAAATTTCAAACAGCGGGCTGCTTTTGGGCAGAGGAATGGGAATTTAAAGGGCTGTGTTTGAAATCTATTTCTTATAATATGCCCGATCACGCATCCTGCCTGAACTCAGCCTGGGGAAGTTTGCCAGTTCTGAGTGACGGCTTCCCGCGCCTCTTCAGCCAGCTCGAGCCAGGGAGAGCTGCTAATTTAGTCTCAGGAAGCAGCCCGCATCCCTCAACTCTGATGAGACACAGGGCAGGCTCCAGGCCAGAGGTGTGGGGAGTACAGGCAAGTGGGCCAAGGGGAGGGGAAAATTCAGGGAGGCGAGAAGGAGCTGTGTGCAGGGCGGCCACTGCGGGGCTGTGGAAGGGCTCAGACCGGGTCCCAGCTCTCATAGCTCCCAGCATTCCATTCCTTGATTGCATCCTCAGTGAGACTGGAATGATGGTCATCATAGTATCTGCTTTATGTGAGTCATCAAATTATGGTGAGAACAGAATGGAATATTTTTCATAGATGTGTGTTGAGGATTCTCCTCTACCGTGCTCATTTTAGTTTGGGTGCCTTGTGGAGATGTCTATTCCTGTATTTCTCTCTATGCATGCAGTATTCCTGGAATCTCACTTCTTACCTGCCTCACAGTAGAGAGATGAAGCAGGACCAAACCATATGCTCACATCACTCCTGCAGCAACTCCAGAGTCCTGCAAGAGGGCTGCAAGGGCCAGCCCGGGCCGGCCGGGCTTAGTGGAAATAAATTCTGTCGGCTGCCCACCCCCACCCCTCCCCGCTCCAGGATGGGTTCCCCACAGCGCTCCCCCACCTCTCCCTCTCCTTCTTCCAGCCCCAACCTCTGTCCTTCGTCCACTCCCTCATGCGGTGGTATGAGCAGTTCCACCCTGCAGAGTTTCTGAGTGGGTGTGAAAACGAAAACCAGAAGTCACAGCTTTACTCCTGGGAGAATTCCCAGGATGCCTGCGGCCTGTCCAGACAAGAGCTGCTGACACCACTGCCCTCCCCCACCTAAAAGCTCCCCATCTTCCCGGAGCTCCGTGAGGCCCAGCCACACACCATCTCCCACCCACAGTCTGCGTCTGCCTAGGAGCAGCAATGGACCATCCTCAGTCCATCCTTGAAAGCTTCCTCTGCC
Organism: Cervus elaphus; assembly: GCF_910594005.1. Classification (NCBI taxonomy): domain Eukaryota; kingdom Metazoa; phylum Chordata; class Mammalia; order Artiodactyla; family Cervidae; genus Cervus; species Cervus elaphus. The sequence continues at coordinate 45,097,606 of NC_057815.1, forward strand.
CTCTTGCCTTCTCAGCCTTCCCCTGACTCCTGGAGGATGGGACATGATCAGCTTCCTCCAGCCCAGATGCTTCATTAGAACCATTAGTTCAATTGGCATCTGCCGCTCAGAGCTCAAAGTTGTGTGTTATTAGTACAACTGCTTCCCTGAGAAACTTCTCTACCCGGTGAGTTAACAGATGAAGCCAGGCACTCTCCTTGCCCTGACTGTGTTGTGTTTGTGGGCAGTAATTTTCTTGTAAGATGAAAAAATCTCAAACATGCCTGAGCTCTCTGATAAATTCTCTCCTCAGCAGCTAATTTGAAATACCTTCCATCTTCAGGGAGGTGAGCAAGGGCTGTGAAGCTGAGTCTTCACGTTTACAGTCTCTGTCTTGCACTCACCCCATGCTGGTTTGATGGGGGTTCCCTGATGGCTCAAGCAGTAAAGAATCCATCTGCAATGCAGGAGACGCAGGAGACTCCAGTACACTCCCTGGGTCAGGAAGATCCCCTGGAGAAGAAAATGGCAATCCATTCCGGTATTCTTGCTTGGGAGATCCCATGGACGGAGGAGCCTGAGGGGCTACAGTCCATGGGGTCTCAAAGAGTCGGACATGACTGAGTGTATACTGATATGCTAGTTTGACGAGCTTCCAAAATGTTTAGAAGAATGTCTGTGAGATTTTTGACCATATGAAGAAAAAGAGGGAGTTGAGATGTAGGTAAAAGAAATCATCAAAATCAGTATTTCCATCCAAAGAGAAAAATGAGATGAGCATCCTCACTGCCCTACTCAGGGAAATTTATCTTCTGAAACCCTAAGCTAGTTGAAGAGTCTTTTAGACTCCTTAAGAGCATTGCTGAGGAGAGGACCTCAGCCAGAGCCAAGTGGGATGAACCCATCTCTATTCTTGCCCTAGTGAGTACTTATTGGTCACCAGAGTCCCTGGAAAGAGCCACTGTCGATTTGTTCTCTTTGGCAGGAGGAGTGTTGAGGGCTAGGCCCAGTTCCAGTTCATATTCCAGAGATTGGGGATTCGGGATGGAAGCCTGGGCACATCTTTCCAAGAGCCAAACATTCGAGTGCAGATGAGTACAGTTGATCCTCATTATTTGCAGATTCCATATTTGCCAATCTGTCTATTCACTAAAATATATTTGTAACCCCAATGCAACCCTTCCCTGGTGGCTCAGGGGTAAAGAATCTGCCTGCCAATGCAGGAGATGAGGGTTTGATCTCTGGGTCAGGAAGATCCCCTGGAAAAGGAAATGGCATCCTACTCCAGCATTCTTGCCCAGGAAATCCCATGGACAGTGGAGCCTGGCAGGCTATAGTCCATGGGGTCACAAAAGAGTCAGACACGACTTAGCAACTAGACAAAAGCAACAACCCCAATGCAGTGCTCACGGTGCTCTCACAGATGTGTGCGTGGCAGGGAAAAATTTGAGTGGGTCACCTGGCATGTTCCCAGCTGGTGTCCAACTAGGCGATGCTCTGCCTTCTTCTTCGGGCTCATACTATAAACAAGGATTCTTTTCATAGTCTCTGCAGTGTCACATCTTTCACCTTTTTGTGATTTTTCTTGGTGATTTTGCTATTTAAAATAACCCCTGCACTTACTGCCAAAGTGCTGTCTAGTGTTCCTAAGTGCAAGAAAGCTGCAGTGTGCCTTACAGAGAAAATACAGGCGTTAGGAAAACGTTGTTCACACATGACATTTAGTGCTGTTGTTCAATGTTAATGAATCAGCAGTATGTATTAAGTAAGATGTCTACCAGCAGACACACACATACATCGAGGTTATGTGTTAATTGGTTGATGGAAATGTTGCGACCAGAGGCTCATAGGACCCTAGATCTGTTTTTCCCTAAGGAGAAATGGTTCTGTCTCCCTAATTCAGTGTTTGTGGTAATGTTATAGAACACAACTACCATGAATTATGAGAACCAAACATCGTGAGTTCAGCCAGAAGAGAAGACCAGAAATGAGCGAACTCACGAATGGCTGATGTTTTCCTACAGTGACTTTGTCTTTCTGCATTCATTACCCCATACTCCTGTTCTGTTTTCTCACAGTGTCCAAGGACCTCATCTGTCCCTTGATGCCCTGGCCTTGCTCCTGATTCCCCAGATATAGAAGTGTGATCCAGATCCCACACTCTTGAGGCCAAAAGGATTAATACGACCCTCTAGACCAGTGTGCTAGTCAAATGCTTAGATTCTTGCAAATGTGTTCTCATGAAGTAGAGTCTGTGCTTGAATCCTCCAGTGCATTCAAGGAACTCACTACCTATAGGGATAGCATATTCCATCTTAGAAAGCTGTCACTGTTAAAAAGTTTCTCCATCTATTGGGTGGAATTCTTTTTTTTTCTGAAGCCTCTTCCTTTTGTCTTTAATTCCATTTCTTGGGTCCACACATCTCATCTATCCTTCCAATGACTGCCTTTACTTGTTCCTTCTAGAATGTGATTTCAGTCAATGTTAATGAATCAACAGTATGTATTAAATAAGATATCTATCAGCAGAAACACACATAAATCGAGGTTATGTGTTAACTGGTTGATCAAAATGTGACTGGAGACTCATAGGAACATAACCCTGTTTTTTCCTTAGGAGAAATGCTTCAGTCTCCCTAGTTCAGTGTTTGTGGCAATGTTAGAACAAAACTACCATAAATAATGAGAACCAACTGTAATGAGTTCAGCCAAGAGGGAAGACATGTGCTTGGAACACACTCCAGTTAGTCTATGCTCCACTGAAAGAGTGGTGTCTGGAACAACACTTGCAATATTTGAGGTGTAAGTAAGCAGTGTGTGCAGCTGACTGGCTCAGTAAATAGCTGTTGAATTGAATAATAATATTAATGTGTTAACATTTTGATATTTATTTCCATGTTGACCAGCTCTCAGACCATGCTTTCTAGTGAAGGGATGACAGGCATGAGCCGTGGGGCTCAGAGAGAGCTGATTCCTGGCAGGGAGATCCGCCTTCCTGGCATCCTCATAGGTGACCACCTGCTTTATTTTCATACCTGGGCAGCCAGGCTTCCAGTGCTCTTCTACAATCACCTTTCCAGGCCTCTTTATGTTGTACTTCTTAGGACTGTCTATTCCTGGCATTCCCCCAAAGCCCTTTGAAAAACTATGCTGCATTAATACACCTACCTGGAACTTTCAGGAATTCATGTTTGAGCTGGAAAGGGCTAGACTAGAGCCTTCTTTTATAAGTAAGATGACTAAAGACTAAAAAGAAGGGACTTTCCCAAGGAAATTTCATAATTCAATTTGACACACATTTATTGAGCACCCAGGTGCTGTCCTGGGAGCTGGAGCTCCAAAGAGGAATTTATTAATGCAATTGTCAAATATTTACTAAGTGCTGATTCCACGCTGGGCATTGGGGATATGTGGGGAATAAAACGGAGTCCCATTAGTCATAGAATGGATTTTGTAGTGCAGGAAATAGACTTGAAACAAATAGTTACCTAAATAATTACACAAAATAAATAATTATCTAAATAATTATACAATGAGCGCTATAAAGGAGAAGTTCAGAGCTTCATGCCTGAGTCTCTGTGATGGTGAATGAGAGGTTGGGAAGGATCTGCCCAAGGGGGTGGCATTCAGGCGGAAGGTTGCTGGCTGGCTGGGCATCCACAGAGGAAGGGGGCTCTGGTGAGCCCAAACAAGGGCTCCCAGTACTAGTGGTCATGCGTGGGATTCAGAGGCCAGAGCCAGTTGATGGGAGAACCATGTCAGGAAGCCAGAATTCCTGATGCTTTACTTTTTCCATGAACCTCTCTGTCCCCTTCCTCAAGCTTTATTTAACTATCCTCTCATAAATATGTAAGTCAGAACCAAAGGCAAGGAAAAGCAAAGGCTGACCCCAGGAATGTAGACTCTCAGGCAGGAAGACTTTACAACAAATACCAATAGATAAGGAATAACAATGAAAAGGTTTTCCAAATGTTTAGCTACACGTCTGCAGCCCAGGAAAATTAATATCTTGGGGGCAACGCAGCGGAGTAGACCTGCCTGGTTTAAATCTGCGTCAACTATGGAACTTTGGGCAAGAAACCTAACCTCTTCGAACATCTGTTTTCTAATCTGTAAAATCGGATGATAGTAGTACCTTCCATGTAGTGTAGTTGGGAAGATTAAATAACAAATGTAAAGCATTTAGTCCATATGTGGCACTCAGCACAGGCTCCAAGGGCTTCCCTGGTGACTCAGGGGTAAGGAACACACCTGCCAATGCAGGAGATGTGGGTTCAAACCCTGGGTTGGGGAGATACCCTGGAAAAGGAAATGGCAACCCACTCCAGCAGTCTTGCCTGGGAAATCTCATGGACAGAGGATCCTGGCTGTAGTCCATGGGGTTGCAAAAGAGGCGAACACGACTTAGTGACTAAACAACAACATGCTCAAAAGTATCAACTTGCATAATTTTCATAGTCCTGCAGTTGGTCCTGCAGTTAAAAGTGACTAGGATAGGAGTTCATTATTGCCAAAAATGTGTTTTATTGAGCATCAGTTGTGTTCCAGGTACTCTGCTAGGGGCTGACTATAGAGCAGTGAACAGGCAAAGTGTCTGAATCCCCTGTGCCAGGCCCTTTTGTCCTTTTTGAGCATCACTTGCATTTTGGTTGCAAATCCAGGACATACAGTAACACCCATCCCCGCATAATTGAAGCTAAAGCTTATGAAACAGTAGGTGCCCATGCTGTGTGGGTTGCACTCTGCTCTGTTCTGGATATATATTTCATTTTTAAAATGCAGGTCTTGACCCACTAAATTGATTTCCTAACCTACTAATGGGTAGCAGCCACAGTGGAACAAAACACTGCCTTAGACCAACTCAGCTGAAGGCTTAATCAGCCCAGAAAGAGCTCATTTGATATGAAGTCTTCCCATATTTCCTCAGGATTGTTTTTGATCTTTTACCTTTGCCATTTGCGACTGTTGTCCTTTGATCCTGGGTTTTTACAGTATTTTGCATGTAAGTGCATATTTTGTGCTAAAAGAATATTTTGGCTGGGAGAACGAGATCTTCAGCCAACATCAATAACTCCCTTTGTTCCCCAGATCACCCTGCTCAGGCAAGGGACCTCTGATCTAGTCTCCCATGTGAACTGAAGTTTTATGACTGGAGATACTGGATTTAAATTCGGTAAACATTTTGCTTCTTCATGCCAGGGGTTCACCATGGAGGCTTCCATTACAAATCTTTTAATTGGTCATATATCAAGGCACAGACCTATGCTATAGACACTCCAAACTATAACTGAGTCTCAATTCCTAGCCTTAGTGGTTCACATCAGACCATCACTTTTACTGCCTGTATGTTGAAATTAGTTCTCTGTACTCAAGGAGACACTAATACATTATTTTATGTATTCTTCCTAGTGAAAACTTCAACTTTGAACCCTGAAGCTGAGGTTAAAAAGGTGAATCATGTGTTATGACATTCAACCTTGGATGGCCCTAGAACACAAGGATCTGGAAGAAAGAGCTTATGTTTGGATAGGGCTTTAAACTTTTGTCACTGCTGTGATTGCCTTATATGATCCCAGTAAGAGGAGAAGGGCCTTATCTTATAGGTAGCAAAATTGACTTCCCAGGGCCACATAGCACACGACAGGGTAGAACTTGACTTCCGGTCAGCTGCATTTCTACCAGACAGACAGTAGTGCTATTAAGTTCCCATGGCTTATTATCACTCATCAAAAGCCATCATGGCTTCCCAGGTGGGGCAGTGGTAAAGAATCCATCTGCCAATTCAGGAGACACAGAAGACGAGGGTTCAATCCTTGGATTGAGAAAATCCCCTACAGTAAGAATTGACAACCCACTCCAGTATTCTTGCTGGAAAAATTCCATGTACAGAGGAGTCCGGTAGGCTACAGTCCATGGGGTTGCAAAGAACTGGACATGACTGACTGAGCATGCACAAAAGCCATGAACCACACAGCTCGGTTGACTGGGAACAGCATTGCTGTACTATGGGAAAGCCAATTCATTTATTTCCATTTTGTAGCTAAGGAAGATTCAGAGAGGTTAAGTGACTTGCTCAAGGTCACACAGCTTATGCATGGCAGAGAAGTTAAGAAAATGTAGGTCTTCTGGTGCCCTCCCCTCGTGACCTTCTATGCTCAGTCCCTAAGAAACTACCCTGTACCTTGGTCAAGATCACTCTTGTGGACTCTGGCACAGAATCCCTTCAGGGCTGTAATCTCCAAAGAACAAGTTGACAGTGATGAAAGAGGTGTGTGGCAAGGCCCAGGACTTAAGGTCAGGGTAGCTTGCACCTGTCCTAACCCAACCAGATGGTAGAGCAGTAAATAGAACCCAAGTTTTAATTCCAGTTTCATCCCATATTAACTGTGATCCTCAGCTAGTTTGATGTCTCTGAGTCTCAGTTTCATTCATTCATTCAGCCAAATAAATTCATTTATTTCATTCATTCATTCTTTCAACAAAAACTTGTCTGAAGTGCCTACATTTCTCAGATGGGAATGGTAACAGAGTTGTTATGCAGAATCAAAGGAATTTGTGTAATTAAATCACAGGGCTGATTGCCTGGTGTGCAAAGGTGATCAGTAAGTGTTTGCAAACTCTTGACTCTGGAGCAGAAGGACTTGCCCAGCCTTGGAGCTATGTCATCCTGTCTAGAAACTGGATCCTGGCAGTGCTGAGTGCAAAGAACAATCATCTAAAAGTACATGAAACGTTAAATGTTACAGAGCCGTGTGCATACTCATGGAGGCAGGTACTGTTGTGAGGAAACCCTTCAGGGCTTTACAAATGAATCCCTTTTTTACATATTGGGGAGAGAACAAAGCTGCAAAATGACAGCCTCTAGTGATTCTAGGCGGGAGGGAGCAGGAGGGCTTGGGAGCTGGAGGGGTGTGGCTTCTCTGGGCAGGACTGAGAGCGGATCAGGGAGAGAGACAAGCAGTGAGTGATGGGCTCATTAATGAACGTGTAATGACAGCCTGAGACGGATGCTCTAAAGGAAAAGAATGTGGTTCTGGGAGAAGTTTGACTTTGGGAGTTAAAAGAAAGCCTTCCTAGAGGTAGTGAGTGAAAAATTGAGGCCCGAGGGGTTAACAGATATAAACTAGATCAAAGTTTGAAAAACTTCTCTTGTAAACAGGCCCAGAGGGTAAAAATTTAGACTTTACAGCTTTACTGTTGTAGATGAATGTCGTCACAGACGGTACATCAATGAATGGGTGTGACTGTGTTCCAATAAAACGTTCTTTTCTGAAACAGGCAGCAAGCTGAATTCGGCTCCCAGTCGGTGGTCTGCCAACCCCTGAACTAGCCGAAATGGGGCTGCGGGCAGGGGGTCGGGCAGCAAGGAGACTCCCAGAGAGGGAACGGCGGGCACCAGAGACCCTGACGGGGAGAAGCTTTTTGCACTTGAAGGTTTGCCTGGAGCTCAGATAAGGCCGGGAAAGAGGGTATGAGATGAACGTGGAGGGTGGGCAGAGGCGAGGCTTTGCAGGGCCCGATGGGTTTGAAGGGCTTGGTCTTAAGGACTCTGGTCTTTACCCTTAATTCAAAGTGGAAGAAGAGTGGAAGGGTCTCAGCAGGGGCCAGTGTGACCATAGTTGAGGCTTTGTAGAGTTGGCTGTCTGCTGCTGAGTGTCTAACAGAACAAGCAGAGGCCCTGGAGGTTTCCAGTCCCAGCCAAGTTCATTGGGAGCTTGGATGAGGATGGAAGCTGGGAAGTATGAGACTTGGAGAAATTAAGTGAGTTGCCCTGTGGTCCCGGTGCTGGATGCTAATGCAGATCTCCAGACTCCACCACCAGTGCTTTCAGAAAGCAGCAGGGGACACCTGGGGTCAGGGCTTCTGGACAAGCATTTCCCATGATGCTTTGCTGAGGGCATGACCAGCTTGCTTACCCTGACCCGGGGTCACGCAGCGGACCAAAAGCAGGTCTCTGACACTCATTCAAGTGTACGGCAGTCGCCTCTCCGAGGGACTGTGGGTTGCCCTTTATCAGTGTCACAGAGTCTGGTCGCTGAAAGCCCTAGGCCCCATCAGACCTTATCTCTGCTTTTCCTACAGCAGTTCTTTCAAGCTTGGTCCCCTGGTTGCTCAGCCAGGGATCTTAAACACAGCTGCTGGAAGGACAGAGCCGCTTCGAGACAGCTATCCTGATAGTCAGAAATGACAGTTCACCGTGAGAAAAGAGATACTATGAAAAGCAGACAAATTAACTTATGAAAACACAGAAATGAGGGTGAGAGGCCACCACGTTTCAGAAAGTGATAGCAGCGCTGTATCACAGAAGCGGGTAATAATTGCCTTCAAAAGGATGACACTGCATTAAGGTAAAGGCATGTACTCTGTTTAAGAGGACAGCAGAAAGTATTAATATAATTCCCTTGGAAAGAATTTTGGGAAATAATACTTTCAGATAAATAATTAACCACTCCCCCAATTTTAGTGCTTAAAGGAGCAAGATTATTATTAATTTATATGGATTCTTTGTCCTTTGGAAAAATTGGGTAAATGATACTTTCTGTGCACGTGCGAACACATCCCATATCGTATTTTGGGATATCCCATAATATCCCATGATATCCCATATCCTACCAATTTTCATATTTGGTAAAGTACTTCTAGTTCCTTCAAAGAGCATAGAATCAGTAGTGAGAAGGAATATGCTTTTTTTTTTTAAATATCATGATCTCAATAAAGCAGCAGATTGGCCTTGTTTTGAATCCTGGTTTTTCCCACATCTCAGCTCTGGGATTCAGGTAAATTATTCCCTTATGCAGAGGTCACTTTCCTTACTCATAAGCAGGGTGGCAGTGAGATTTGTAGACATAAATGGGCGCCCATCCCAGGACCTGTGAGCCTGGTGGCACCAGTGATGTCCTAGAACCAGCTCACCCAGCTAGCCAGAGCTCCCCTCTCCCCAGTTATACACTATTCTTCCCAACTCAGTGTCCCATGATTACATATTGGTAGCTTTAAATCAGCCTCAGTGGGAGTGTTTACATCAATGAAATGGACAAATAAGACCTTTATTTATTTATTTGGCTATGCCAGGTCTTAGTTGCAGTATGCAGGATCTGGTTCCCTGACCAGGGATCAAACACATGCCCCCTGCAGCCCGCCAGGCTCCTCTGTTCATGGGATTCTCCAGGCAAGAATACTGGAGTGTGCTGCCATGCCCTCCTCCAGGGGATATTCCCGATCCAGTGATCTAACCCAGGTCTCCTGTATTGCAGGCAAATTCTTTACCATCTGAGCCACCAGGGAGACCCTGGTCTAATCTCATAACCCAAAGTCTACAGTGCCAAGTGTGGGGCACAGAAGAGATCCCACCTTCTGTCTCAAATGATGACATTACAAATTAAATGAATGCTTACCTAGCACTCTGCACATATATTATCTCATTTAATCTCCTTACAAACTGTTAGGAGGTAATCACTGCTATTTTAACACCCATTTTATAGGTGAGGGAAACAAGCTCAGAGAGATTAAGTAACTCACCCAGGATCACAAGCTCAGAAGCAGAGAAGTCAAGTTCAACTCAGGTCCTCTAACACTGGGGCTGTTGATGCATAGCGCAGACTGGGATGCTCAGTGGTGAGTGGAGGCTGGCATCAGCATGCCCAGCTGCGCGCCTGCTGGACTACATCAGCCCAGGGGGATGTCATTTTCCTACCTGCCTGAAGGTGCTGTATAGGTTTACAGTGGTGGTGTCCAAGTCCAAAGCCTTTCCTCCCTTCCCTGCAACTCCTGGGGTCTCTAGTGGGAAAGTAGAGCAAGTGGGAGAGAGAGAAAGCGCAAAGAGAAGGCCCCAGAAAGTCATTATTTGCAGCATAATCAAGCTGGCACATGTGGACATGTGGAAGAGGCTTACGAAGCAGCTGTTCCTGCAGGAGGTTTGGGGCAGGTGTCAGTGGGGTGGAGCAAGGGAGTCTGGCTGGAGGCAGAGCCGCAGATTGTCGGTGATGCGAGCTGGAGCTCCTGCCCACCCCTGGCAAGTGTGTGGCGTGGAAGGTGCCCAGTGGGTGCGGCAATTAGCCTGTGTCCCAGGGCGCCTGGCTCTGCCCCTCGCTCTCCCTCCCACTGCCTTTCTGCAATTAGATTGCTCTGGGTAGTAGCTGCCAAGCCGCTTTGTTGGATCTGATGAGTTTATTAATTTCTTGGGGGCTAATGGGAGTGTTGGGGGGGGTGGAGATTCATTTCCTAGCTGGAGCTTGGGGGATAATTCATCTCCTCGTCATGTCCCCAGAAGTGGGGGGTGGCAGGGGACATGGCTCAGGCTGTCAGATCTGGCTCTGGGTAAATCATTTATATCCCTATATATCCCTAGGTTTTATGCCAACCTATCCCATGACTTGGGTCAGACAGGGAGTCTGGGGCTGGGGCAGGCGGTTAGTGAGAACTGCGTCCCCTGAGAACAGTGAGGGTGCGGAACTGGTAGGGGGTGAAGCCTTGCTAGTCCTGTCTGTGTGAAGTGCATGCTTGGGGGACAGGACTCTGAGAAGTTCAGTCCTGTCCCAAACATCCAGATGCTGACATATGGACTTATTGTTAATTAGGTCTTTCTGTTCAAATCTGGCCCTTCTGATCCTAGGAGATCACCAGGAGCCAGTTCTAGCCATCTTGAAGATAGGGAAGCAGACTCATTTCACTTGCTTTTGTGGCTATAAAAACCGAGGAGAGAAAAAAGCTGTGTCCTGGGTTCTTGCTATATGGCTGAGGCTCCTTTGAGCCTTTCCTCTGGTTGGCCAGGCTGCTTACATAGAGGACATATTAGCATCCCCACCCCAGAGACAGCAGCGGACACGGGAAAGGTATTGGATTCAGGAGTCAGACAGCTCTGGGTTCAAGATCATGCATCACCTGCTAACTAAGTGACTTTGTTTTTGTTTAGTCGCTAAGTTGTGTCTGACTCTTTGCAACCCCATGGACTATAGCCCACCAGGCTCCTCTGTCCATGGGATTTTCCAGGCAAGAATACTGGAGTGCCTTGCCATGTCCTTCTTCAGGGGATCAACTGACCCAGGGATTGAACCCACATCTCCTACATTGGCTAGCAAGTTCTTAACCACTGAGCCACCACCTTAGGCAGGTCATTAAACCTCTGTGCTCTAGTTTCCTTGTAAATACAATGAACACACTGTCACTACTCCACAAGGTTGCTGGGAAAATTCAAACAGCTGAGAGAGCCCATGCAGCACATGAGGTGTCTGGGAACTCTTGTTCCCTTTCCCCCTTTACTTGAAAATCTGCGGCTCATCCCTCATCCTCCCCAGCAGAGAGAGGGGCGGGGGCCAGGGAGCTCAGGCTGTACCCTGACCTGGCTGGTCCCTCCAGGGGGCACTCCAGGGAGCCAGAGGAGGCTGCCTGCCCCCTGCTCTTGCCTCACCGACAGGAACACCCAGCCTGCGTGAGATGATGGTTTCCTCTGTGCAGGAAACTGGGAGGTGAGCCTGAACAAGCCCGCCCTCCCCCACAGACTAGCGGGGGCGATGGACATGTAAACAGAAGGTAGGACTCTGGAAGAGCCAGGCAGGACGCCACGAAGGCATCCTTGGCGAGGCGATCTGGGGCTAAGAGCACAGGGGTTAAAGCTCAGGTGTCTCAGCTGATGGCGAGGTTACTTCAGGCAAGTTGTTGAGCGGGCTCTTTTATCTTGGCCTCAGTTTCTTTATCGAGACGGGGCTTCCCGTGTGGATATGCAGGAGACGCTGCTTGTAAACTAAAATGAACAGGAACTCGTGCAGTACCTATCTGCCTTTGCAGAGGTGGAGACACCAGTGGCATCCTTGCTGAAGCTTGGAGAGGGGTTTTTGGTCATCTCTCCTTTTTTTTTAAAAAAAAAAAAAAGGTTTTTTTCTCTTTCGTTTGTTTATATATTTATTTCTGATTGTGCTGGGTCTTTGTTGCTCCAAATGGAATTTCTCTGGTTGCAGCGGTCGGGGGCTATTCTTGGTTACGGCGTGTGGGCTTCCCATGGTGGTGGCTTCTCTCGCTGCAGAGGACAGGCTCTTGGTGCACAGGCTTCAGTAGTTGCTGCACATAGGCTCAGTCATTGCAGCTTTCAGGCTCAGTAGTTGTGTCTCAAGGGCTTAGTTGCCCCACTGCATGTGGGGTCTTCCAGGACCAGGGATTGAACCGGTGTTCCCCATATTGCAAGGCAGATTCTTAACCACTGGACCACCAGGGAAGCCCCCATCTCTCCTTTGACAGATGAAAACACACTTGTAGAGGGCATCGGCGCTCTTGCTGGAACTGGAGGCTTCCAGCCTGGCCCTCCCCTCTTTAAGCTCCAGACCGTGATGTCAGAGAGATGGGTCCTGCTCCCCCTGACTGTCAGCCTTCTGGGGGTGGGTCCAGAGCCAAAGGTGAGACGAGTCTTTACTGTGGTTGGAGCTTCCACAAGAGGAATCCAGAGACCAGCTCTGGCCGGTGGAGCCATGTGGCATCCATGGAACCTGTGAGAATTTTCCAGGGAAGCTGCTGCTGGTGCCTGGAGATGCCTGGCAAAGGCGGATGTGTGCATTTCATTGGGTTTCTAGCCAGCTGCCAGCCGACTCTCCTGTCTGCCCACCTCCAACACCCAGCAACAGAAATGGTTTGCCAGGGGATCCAGCTAGTAGAAAGATATTGGTAGCACACACACATATGTGTAGCTATAAAAGGGTTCCACTGGGAAAACAAACAAACTCTCTAAAAACCTAATGATGTTGAATTTCGATTTAGGTGACTTTCTTAGAAAGTGGAACTAAATGGAACTGGTGGAACTAAGTTGTGGGTTTTTTTTCCCCCTCTCTAGTCAAGACAATGAAGAGGAGGGAAACTAGCAGGTATTAAGTTTCAGCTTAAATCTGTTCTCACAATGACCCCATGAAATTTGTATTATTCCCATTTTACAGATGAGGAAATGTGTTCAGAGAAGTTCAGTCACTTCTGGGGTGATGTATTTGAGATCCGAGGTCCTGGGTCTGGCTGAATAATGTAACATCGAACTGGCGTATGCGTGATTTCCATTTGTTCTGAGAAGGCAGGGCAAACATTGCCACCCCCATTTAGAGCTGGGGAAACGGAGCCTGGGAAAGATTCAAGTCACCTGCCAAGGTTCTCACAGTCAGCAAGTGACTCCACCAAAACTAGAGCCTGGATCTTCCTCCTCATGGTTCATGCATCCATTGAACCATTCAGCGGGCATTTATTGAAGAGCTGAGTAAGTGCCACGTGGTAGCCATGCTGGTTCTTATTTAGATGATGAGGCTTCCTGAAGGCAGGCGAGAGCCAAAGAGCTGTGCGGCTCAGTCCTGCCTCCGGTTAATGCAGTTCCCCGGCTCCCCACCCTGCTGGGTGAGAGAGCACCCCTGACCTCATTCCGTTCCTGACTTCTTTTTTCTGTTTGTGATTTTTATAGGACTTTAGTTGCTTTACGATATTGAGTTTGTCTCTGGTGTACAGCCAAGTGAATCAGCCACGTGTACATGTGTGTACCTATATCTCCTCTTTTTTGGATTTCCTTCCCGTTTAGGTCACCTCCATCCCTGATTTCTTTTCCTGTTTTCCTCTCCACCTCTCTCTTACGTCTTGCCTTCCTTCACAGTCTCCCTACCCTTCCCTGACCCCCCTGACTCTAGTAGCCCTGTCCCAGTTCAGCCCCTCTGCTCCATACTCTGCATGGCTCCCTCCTTCTGTGACTTAACCGTAGCCCCGCCAGAGGCAGGGGACTGGCCTCTCAACTCCCCCAGCCCTGGAGTCTCGGGGGACCTCAGCACCCCAGCTCCCCAGCCTCCACCTCCCCCCAGCCCTTCCCAGCCTCTCTCCTTGGTCTCCTCAGATTGGCCAGTGGCATGTGGCAGACGGCCTCAGCATGGACAGCCGCCTGTACGCCTCCAACATCTCTGACAGCCTCTTCAACACCACCCTGGTCGTCACCACCATCCTGGTAAGCGGGTGCCCCAGGGCTTCCCAGCTGCTGCTCCCTGGGGTGCCTCCTCCTTCTTGCAGCCTCCCCAGGAACAGAAGATGGGAGCTCTAATCACAGCGCCGAGGCCAATTTATGACAGTGTAATTAAACTCAAGTTGCTGCTTCATATGGAAATGATATCTGATGAGTTCCAAGGCAGCTGGGGAAGCGGGATGGGGTGGCGAGACGGCAGTTTGTAGATGTCTCTAATGGGGGCACCCCAACACCCGGGGCATCTGTGCGCGGCCAAGGGCAGGGCACCTTAAGACACAGGTGGGAGAAGCCCGCCGGCGTGGCCCCCGCTCTCTCGCGGCAGCCTGCTCGGTGCTTACGTGTACAAATTGCACCCCTGCCAGTGGACACCTGAACTCAGTGGGGTTTTATGGCCTGCGATGTCTTCATTTCCCAACGATCAAAGGAAAGTTCTCAATCTACAGAGAAAGGGACCATCTGCCTTTTTTATTTGATTCAATTCTCTTCGATGATTACCCAGCCCCTCCTGCTGTGTGTCAGGCACTGTGCTCATTCCTGGGGACACGAAGATGAGTAAGACTCAGTCTCTGTCCTCAAAGAGGCTGTAATTTAGTAGATGGCATGAGTCAAGTACATTCATGGCCAAAGTTGTTTTCCTCTCCCCTCCCCCCACCTCCAAGGACATCATATTTTTTAAGATTTGTCAATTAAACCAACTGCATATTTCCAGTAATAATGAGTTTTTCCCCTTCCTCCACCTCCTTTTAACTAATCAAAAGCCGACTTCCCTGTCTGGCCCAGCGTCTTATCAGCAAGAGATAACCAGTGTGGCTGCACTGATGTAATTCCAGCTCCAAACAGACCCAACTATTAGTGAGTCTGTTCAGCCTTATCGTAGCTAACTGTGCAAAGTCTGGAAATGTGTCTGTTAAGAAAAGGACTGTCTTTTGAAAGATTAGGCTTTCAAGATAATGCAAAAGAGTTCAGGGACCTCCATCACTATGTTCATAAACTCCAGGGGCCCAGGAGCCCTGGACTGGGATAACTGATCTACTGTGAGCAGAGCAGGAAAAAAGCCAGGAAATAGGCTCGTGTCTAGTACTGCAGAGTTTGAAGGAGGGAGAGGTCCCATCCCACTGGGGAGGTCAGCAAAGCCTTCCAAGAAGAGGGACCATGAGGATGGGCCTCAAAAGACAGTGAGAGATAAGGAGGGAGAAGTGGACGACGGAGAGCCTTGTTGGGCACTCAGGAAATGCAGGAAAGCGCAGGTTGCTAGGACACAGGCATAGGTAGAGAGGGAAGGCCTGAGGCTGGCAAAGTGGGTTGGGTCCACAATGCTTAGGGACTTGAATGCCAACCAATGGGTTTTCCCTTCACGTGGTAGGAGACAGGGGTCACTGAATACTTCCATTCATTCACCAAGTATTTGGGGGGCATGCCTGTGTGCTGGGCGCAGTTCTGGGTGCTTGGGTGTAGATAGAGCCGGGAAAGGGGAGTGGGGTGCTGGCCTCACTGAGAAGGGCAGATCTGAGCAGAGACCTGATGGGGGTGAAGGGACATGTGGCGGTCTGGGAGGAATACTCCAGGCAGAGGGAATAGTCATAGCAAAGGATGGAGAGGCAATTCCAGCTCACAGAGTTTTTGCCAGCCCCCATCTCAGCTCAACCTTAGCTCATCCAAAGCAATGTGAAAACGTCAGCAGGATGAGGGGGTGATGGTGTCACATAGACCCCCGATCTGGGCATGCCTGGCTGAGCTGGGGCAACACAGCCACAGTCCTGGCTGAGGGGGACAGCACACAGCAAGATTGCTGGGACCTTCTCTGCCTCTGAAGGACGTCCCGAGTCTGTGCCCTGCTGCCCATCCTCAAGCATGTCCCAGTCCCCAGTGACCATTTGGGAGAGATCCTTGGCAAATGGTCATCCTGAATCATTTATCCCTTTTTTTTTTAATATACAAAGATCTTCATTACAGATTGGTTAAAATACACAAAATTTAGAAACAATATCTTTCAGAGTTGAGGACTGTTATTTAGGAGCTAAAACCAGATTTCGGAGAAATATGAACAGATGTGGTGAAAAAGTCACCATCTAAAGTTAACACACAAATGTTAATAATAGTATTTGAGTTACCACTGCATTGAATACCCATTTTTCTACTTTTCTACCTTTTTTTCCATTTATTTTTATTAGTTGGAGGCTAATTACAATATTGTAGTGGTTTTTGCCATACATTGACATGAATCAGCCATGGATTTACATGTTTCCCATCCCAATCCCCCCTCCCGCCTCCCTCCCCGTCCCATCCCTCTGGGTCTTCCCAGTGCACCAGCCCCGACCACTTGTCTCATGCATCCAACCTGAGCTGGAGATCTGTTTCGCCCTTGATAATATACATGTTTCAATGCTATTCTCTCAGAACATCCCACCCTCGCCTTCTCATTTATCCCTTATAACCCAGCACATAGCCCTGTTGTGTCCTGCTCCTGACAGGGTGCAGTTGGGACTTGTGATTTATTGGTTAACACCAGCTAATACACAGAATTGTTGCTGTTGTGGTTTAGTTGCTGAGTCGTATCCAACTCTTTGTGATCCCAGGGACTGTGGCCTGCCAGGCTCCTCTGTCCATGGGCATTCTCCAGGCAAGAATACTGGAGCGGGTTGCCATGCCTTCCTCCAGAGGAATACACCGGGTTAGCTGCAGCAAATACCCCACCTTGTGTCAGAACCCGGGTTAAGCTTTTTGCCCACATCACTATCTTCCGTTCTCCCAACACCCCTGCCAGGACAGGGCCCCAGGCCAGCACTCAGCCCCCACACTTTCCAAAATGCCTGTGACTCCTCTCTCTAGCATTGGCTTTGTGTTTATTCACTCTAAATATGCCAGTGTATTTTAAATTAACTTAAGAGTGCTCAGGGAGAAGACTTTTGTGAAACTCCTCGGGGTCATTAAAGATACCTTAGGAGGTTGCCTTCCAACCCAGACATGGAAACCCCCCAGCTGTGATCTGGAGGTGAGGCCACTTCAGCACTTTTCACCCACACAGTCCGTGGGTGCTGAACACGAGCCAGGTGGGGACAGCAGGAGGAGTCAGTCCCAGGCACACACACGTTCTGCCTGGGAGGCAGCAGGTGTAGGAGGATAGAGAATGTGTGTGTGGGACCCTGGCTGGGAGCACAGTAGGAATTCTGAAACGTGGGTGGGCGAAGAGGAGGCAATGGGACCCCAAGGACAGTATTCCATTAGGTTAAACAGAAGGACGGAGAAGAGCCCTTGAGCCAAGGACGGCTTGTATGGAAGGCGGGGAGCCTGGCTGCATCTCACTGACAGGACCGTGCACTTGATCATGAACCAGAATCACATCACCTTCAACTCAGAGGTCCCTCCCCCTGGCTCGGAACCTCCTACCTTTCCCTCTTCTGCTTCACACCCACAAGACTGCTCTTGCCCTTCCTCCCCTCATGACCTCTGGTCTGCCTGGCTCCCCATCTTCCCCAGCCCAGAGGTCCCTTCCAGCCTGAGCTCAGCAAACCAGCACTTCAGCACTTCCCTCTCTCGGCTTCTAGAATCATCTCCACCGTGATGCTCAGCCATCTCACCTCCTGCCCGTCTCTGAGTCCACCTCTCCTTCCAAGTCCTGCCCCCAGCTGCCTCTCTGCGTTCAGCCTCCTAACTCAGCTGGACCTGGGCAACCCCAGGCTCCTCTCTGTCACCCCCATCGTATCCCCTGAGCAAACCCCTCCAGAGGAACCAAGCCTTCCCTCCTGCCCCCAGCACGACTCTGGCACAGTTCTTATGTCTGCCCTCCTCCCTTCCTCTCTGAACCTGCATCTATGCTCTCCACCCTACCCCCAGGCCCACTTCCCGGACTCAAGTTCGCCTTGACCCTGGCTCTCCTGGGACCTTACTGACCTGACTTACACTTCTCTTTCTTCCTTCTCTATCTTGCCTTTTCTAGGGATTCCTCCCTTTCTACCTACATACATTCTCTGGTCCCTCCCATTCTAAGACCACCTCACCTACACCCTGCTGCCCTTGGACTACCCTCCAGTTTAGGGGATCATCCATCAAGGGGTCAGTGGGCACCGTTGCTGGTAGAGGGGAACTGAAGTTTGGAGAGAGACGTGCCTGGGAGCGGTTGGGTGGAGAAGGCTCTGCCGGCTGGCCCTTATCTCCTAACCTCCCAACAAGCCCGGCACTCCCCCGTGCACCTCTCATTCAGGCCCATCCCTCTAGGCTTCTGCCATCACCTCCCCCCAACACCCCCAACCTGCCTTCGAACATCTCCAGTGACACGTGACCCAGTCGCCCTTTCACAGCCCTGCTTCCTCTCTGGGTGGGAATACCTGCCTTCTTCTGCTTGAAATCCCCACCTCCTTGACTTTCATGATCACGTTTTCCTGATTTTCGGCTTTTCTGGCTGCTTCTGCTTTGTCCTGCTCTGTGGCTGCCCTTCATTCACCCCCGCCCCGCCCCACCCGGATCAGGTCTTATCCCTCTGCTGTCCTTCCCCCTCCATGGTCTCCCATATCCTGCAGCTTCAGCCACCACCTCTATCTAGAGGCTGCCTTATCTATGCCCCCTATCCTGCCCTCACTCCATGTTCCAATATTCAGTCGCATGTTTGCTCCTGAGTCGCCTACCAACACCTCAAATTCAACATGTTCCCAAACCTCTTCCTTTCCAAACCATCCACGGCCATGATGACACCATCCTGAGTCTCCTGCTCAGGCTCCAAGGGTCTGAGGATCCTCCCCCTGTGCCCCACACCCATCCTGGCATCTACCTGACCCTCTCTGTGTCCTGTCCAGCTCTGAAACCCACCTGAGCCAAAGCACAGCTCAGGAATCAGCATTTCCTAGCAGGAGAGGGTCTGTCCTCACTCCCAGACCTTCTCTCTCTCTCACTTTGTCATATTCTTCACTCATGTCCTTGAGTCTTTAAAACTGTGAGTACTTCCCTACTATATATGTGTGATGTACCTCGCCCTGGCATCCAAGGCCTGTGCTGACCCTAATTCATCTTTCTAAATTTATCCTCCCATCCCACCCCTACCCACAAGCCAGGCTCCCACTCAAAGGCACCTCCACATCTGCTGAATGGGACGAGCTCCATCTCACTGGGGATTATGTCCTTGATCCTGCCTTTCCCCTGCCCGTGCAGCCCTCTGTCCACCGCCACTTCCATCTGTCAGTGTTCTGTCATCCTCCGGAGCCCAGCTTGCATCCCACCTCCTCCATGGAAACCTCCCTGGTCATTTCACCTGAGAGACCCAGCCCTTCTCCCAACACCCACGGCTGGACCCATTCTGCCTTGGGTTGCAGTCATACAGTGCATTTAAGAACCTCACCTGTTCTGTCATCAGCATCCTTGCATCTCATAATGCCCTGAGATCAGTCTGTGTGGAATAAACAAAAGGAAAGGGGGGAAAAGGACGGAATGAAATGGGAGATGGGGTCAGATGATGACCTTAAACAAGGTAGAGGGGCTTCCACTGAACCCTCTGTGCAGTGAGACCCTTGCGTGTTCCTGGTAAGAGAAGTGCCTTGAAGTCAGGAAAGGGAAGTAACTGCCACCTCCAAAGTGTCCCATTACCCAAGCCACTTCCCTCCTCCACCCCATCTTCTCCCCAACCTCCTGTGTCCCCAGTCCCCTCATCACATGTGGCTGAGACGCCAGGGCTAAGATGAGAATGACAGCTGCCCAGTTTTGCTGCAGGAAAACCCGTATTTAATGCTGAAGGGGAACCACCAGGAAATGGAAGGCAACGACCGCTACGAGGGCTTCTGTGTGGACATGCTCAAGGAGCTGGCAGAGATCCTCCGGTTCAACTACAAGATCCGTCTGGTCGGGGACGGCGTGTACGGCGTGCCCGAGGCCAATGGCACCTGGACGGGCATGGTCGGGGAGCTGATCGCTCGGGTAAGGAAAGAACAGGTGGTTTGGATCTGGGGGTGGGCCGGGGAGGCTGGTGGAAGGACAGAAGGTTGTGCTGTATGCTTATGAACCCACTGTTTATTCAGTCAATCAGTCATGCTGTTTTCATTTATTCGCCCATTCATTGCACGAATCTTCCCTGAGCTGGCACCGAGCCAGGCATTGGTGGTATAGATACATTGGTATTGGTCATTGGTGAATAAGATCACCATGATCCTTGCCCTGTGGCTCTTCTGGTCCCAGTCTAGAACCTGTAATGGCTAAGGAATAGAGGCCTTGACCAATAAACGCGACTTAGAGATTGGGTTCACTTCTTGGATAATTCAGGTGCTTTTTGTTTTACTTTTTAAAAAATTATTTATTTTTGGCTTCGCTGGGTCTTCATTGCTGCACAAGGGCTTTCCTTTAGTTGCAGCAGACAAGGGCTCCTCTCTAATTGCCATGAACAGGCTCCTCATTGTGGTGCCTTCTCTGGTTGTGAAGCACCAGCTCTCGGATGCACAGGCTCAGCGGTTGTGGCACACAGGCTTAGTTGCCCTGTGGCATGTGGGATCTAGGGCTTCCCAGGTGGCGCTAGTGGTGAAGATTCCACCTGCCAATGCAGGAGAAGTAAGAACCGCAGGTTTGATCCCTGGCTCGGAAAGATCACTCCACTCCAGTATTCTTGCCTGGAGAATCCCATGGACAGAAGAACCTGGCGGGCTACAGTCCAAAGGATCACAAAGAGTCAGACACAACTGAAGCGACTTAGCACACACACATGTAGGATCAGTCGGATACAACTGAAGTGACTTAGCACACACACATGTGGGATCTAGTTCCTAGAGCAAGGATCAAACCCGTGTCCCCTGCATTGGCAGGCAGACTCTCAACCACTGGACCACCAGGGGAGTTCCAGTTTTGATTATTTTTTTGATTATCAGTACCGTTGGCAGAGTTTGGACAGGTCCCGAGAGTGTAGAACACAGCTACATCAGCTGACTTTGACACTTGAGAAGGGCTGTCAAAGAGATATGGTTAAATAACAAGGGAAAAGGGACCGACTGTCAGAGGCATTGGTCACAGTTACGGCTATTCTGTTACTTCTAGTATTATTTTCTGCTATCCTTAATGTGCCCTTCCAGACCAGGGCCACGGTGCACTTGGGAGGGCTGTAAATTTTCAGGGTGAATGTGGAGACTTGATTAAAATGTAGGTGAGCATCCTCAAATGTCAATCATCATTCAGTTAGAGCAAGACTGTAGAAAGTTCTTCCAGGGCCAGAGCGTTTGTTTTCTTGGCACAAACCACTAACATCTGTAAAAACTAAGTTGCTATTAATTCACTGTCTGTATTTCCATAACTGAGTGTTTCTCGTCAGGGTAGGTGATTGGCACCCAATGCAGAGACCACAGACCTAGGTTCTTGGAGTGACTTTGAACCGACCGGTCTCCGTCTGTGCTTTCCAAGTTCAGGAGGAGCCCCTGCAGCCTCCCAGCCAGTGCCAGCGTGTAGGGGGCCTTACATACATCATCTCTAATCCTCTCAGAACGTACCTTTTATTAATAGTTCATCATTATCCTCGTTTTACAAATGTGCCACCTAAACAGAGAGCTTGAATGATTTGTCTGAAGGCACTCCGTCAGGGTGAGATAGGGTTGGGATTTGAACCCAGATGCGTCTAACTCCAGAATCCCACCATAGCACACGACCTCAGCTGGACTGAGATGTCACCAAGGAAATTCCGCATAAGCCCAGTCCCTTCCTTTGTGTTGTCTATCCCTCTCACCTTTGCTTGCTTTTTTCTCTCCTTCTTTCCTCTCATCTCTTTATCTGTTAAATTAACATGATTGTAATCTTTTATATATGGGCTTTCCAGGTGGCTCGCTGGTAAAGAATCGCCTGCCAATGCAGGAGACATGGGTTCGATCCCTGGGTTGGGAAGATTCCCTGGAGAAGGAAATGGCACCCCACTCCAGTATTCTTGCCTGGAGAATCCCATGGACAGAGGAGCCTGGCAGGCTACAGTCCACAGGGTTGCAAAGAGATGGACATGACTGAGTGACTGAGTATGCATGCCACATTTTATATGTACCAAACTTGGGATAAAAGATACATTTTTTAAATCCCAGTCTCCAAGGATAAAAATGTTAGTTGGGGTATTGAATAAGCAATCCTTGGCAATGCATGATGGAAAGTTCTATGTAGTCAAAAGCGTGTGGAAGGTATTTAAGGGCTGAGGTGGGATGGTGGTTAGGAGTTTTCCTGATAGCATTTGCAGTGACTCAGCAGGGCCAGCAGCAAGTCTTGTTTAGTGACACCGTGAATTGTCCAGTTCCTAGAGTCCAGGAGGGAGGCCTTGCTGGCAGAGTGAGGCTTGCAGGCAATCATGAAAGACCATAGGAGGCCCAAGGGGCCCTGAGAGCCTCTCACAGGGACAGGCTGGGGGCGAAGCCTTCTGCCATCTTTGAGGTTCAACCCCCTAGCCGATGATGCCCACGCGTCCCGGAAAAAGGATGGGGGTCCCCAAAAAGGGTTCAGGTTAGCTCCTGAACCCCTCCCCCAAGGCAGTCTTACTGTTTAGAACCCCGGTCGAGGCGCCCTCTAGTGGTTAAACCTCAGAAAGCTGAACCGCCCCTCCTCCTGTCTTACGGACTCGGTGACCTTGAGCGGTTTCTTCAGCTCCCTTGCACTGCCTTGTGACTTGTGGGGTGACTTCAGGGATGTCGGAGTCGGTGCACAGCCATCCCCTTATCAGCCCCTTAATGAGCTGTGACGTGGACTGGCAGGAAGAGGAAAGGATCCGGGACTCAAGGACATGCAGCTCCATACTGAATGATTTGGGCAATCAGACTGGGATATTAAAATTCACCCCAGATCAGCTTTCAAGTCAAAACACTGCTGCTTTGGTCTCATCAAGACGTGGCTGGGTAGTATTAATTAATTAAGGAATTAATCCATTCTTTCAATACATATGCTGGCCCTGATCTTCCCCAGGTTCAGTGCTTGATATGTCTGCCCCGATGTCTCCTAGGATCACAACAGTCCTAAGGCCCGCAGACCCCCTGTTTGACCCCTTCCCCAAGTTGCACAGATGAGAGGTTATAACAGCAAAGCCTTGGGGTTGGCTAGCCAGTGTCCTAGACAGAAGAGACCTCAGAGGTCATCTCACCTAAATTTGTTACTTATATACAGATGAGGAAATGCAGGCTCAAGGAGGTTAAATAACCTGCCAAAATCACACAGCTGGTAAGTTTAGAGTCAGCATTTAAACCCTGGTCCAGCTGACTTGGGGCTTCCCTGCTGGCTCAGACGGTAAAGAGTCTGCCTGCAATGCAGGAGACCCGGATTCGATCCCTGGGTCAGGAAGATCTCCTGGAAGAGAGCATGACAACCCACTTCACTATTCTTGGCTGGAGAATCCCCATGGACAGAGAAGCCTGGAGGGGTACAGTCGCTGGGGTCCCAAAGAGTCGGACACGACTGAGTGAGCTGACTTCAGTGCTCATGGTCTGAGAGTGGGAATCTTGATGTTAAACCTAATGTCAGTTCACTTACTTACTAGCTGTGTGTTCTTGGGCAACATTTTTTATCCTTCTCACCCCCATCCCCCAAAGCTTCAGTGTTCATCCAGAAAGAATTTTTGTAAGGATTTAAAATAACACACACATGAGCATGCCCACACCCACAGAAAGTTTGATAGACAGAAATCTCTTTATTTAGATCATTTGAGGAATGCAGTAGCCTCCTGGATGCAGAGTGATGCAGCCTAGAGAGTCATCTCCTGGGTCATCTCCACTGGGTGTTCTAGAGCCTCAGTCTTTCATATCCACAGTCACCTGCTTACTGTGGGGCTTGCACTCATGGCGTGTTAGTTATGAAAGAGCATTCAAACATATTTTCTGCTTACTTTTGAAAATCATCAGAGTATGTCTTTCAGTGTAAATCCTGTTAAAAGTAGGAGTGTGGTTGGAGTGAAAACAAGTGACTTCACATCATCTGGGCAGGTGGCTGGCCTCTCACCCCCCAGGGCCATATCTGGGTAGGGGAGATGTGCAGTGTGTCTGTTTGGGAGCCTCTTGGGTCTGGATTCATTTTGCCCCCAGTCAAACCCTTCACAAGCTGAGCCCACAGCTGTGATGGTGTGTTTTGCTGGAAGTGTACTTGGCAGAGGGGAGGAGATAGACTAAAGATTGAAGAAGAAGATGCCCTTGGAACAGTCTCAACATCCTCCTGTGTCACCCCAGTATATTTATTTAAACTGAATTTTTCATTGAAATTGTTGGAGGTATTCAGATACAGAGTTGAATGAGACAGACACTGGGTCACTCTTTGATGGAGGACCAGTTGGGTAAAAGCAGAGTGAGAAAGGCTAGGATGGGGAGGTAGAGGGGCTGGTGAGAGGACTGGAGGAGGGCCTCCTGACTCTGCTTTTGATGTGTAGGGAAGACACCTGCAGGAGATGTTGCTTGACTTGAATCTTTAAGGACCAGGAGAAGTTGGCCAGGGAGAGCAGGGATGTGGAGAGAGAAGATCAAGCCAGGAGGAAGGGAACCAGGCAGAGTCCACGGCTTGGAGACAGGAAGGGGCATGGTAGTTTCCGTTTTAGGATGTTACAGCTGGAACAGAGCGTGGTGGGAAGTGAGCCTAGGGAGTGGGCGGTGGCCTATACGGCCTTCTACAGTGTGGAACATAGATGGGTGAGGGATGGGAAAGTCCTGGAGGCAGGGGAACCAGGGAGAAGACTGAATTGTTGCAAGAGGTGATGAGAACCAAAAGTAACTTAGGAATCAGAAGAAGCCTTCAAAAGCTGTCTTTAAAGGTAACAGTTTTTCTGTAATATAGAATGACTCAGTGGTGAAGAATCCTCCTGCCAGTGCAGGAGACAGGAGTTCCATCCCTCACTTGGGAAGATCCCCTGGAAAAGGAAATGGCAATCCACTCCAGTATTCTTGCCTGGAGAATCCCATGGACAGAGGAATCTGGAGAGCTACAGTCCACGGGGTCGTAAAAGAGTCAGACAGACTTAGCGATGAAACAATAAATACGATCTTTATAAAATATATGTGTTTTAAAAAACAAAGAAACAAAAATTACTTGTAATTCCACCAGTCAGTAATACCCGTGGTTAACATTTCAATATGATCCCTTCTGATTTCTTGATGAGTGTGTACTTACACAAGTTTTTTTCTTAAGTGAGATCATAGTATAATTCTGTTTGGTAACTTGTGGAAGGTATTTAACCGATGCGTTGTCCGGACTCAAGGACTGAATGGGCGTGGCCCGTGCAGAGGGAGGAGAGTAGAATGAATGACACCCGGGTTTCTCTTGTGGACACTGATGTGCACGTCTGGGTGGATGGTGCTGCCAGTCTTTGAAGTGGAAAACCCAGGAGAAAAACAGGTCTGGGAGGAAAGAGGGGGATGATTCCCGCTTTGGAAGCGGTAACTGTGGAAAGCCTTTTGGATGCGTAGGTAGAGATGCTCAGCAGCGAGTTGGTTAGAGTGGGCTCTGCGGCTCCAGGCGTAGGTGCTGGCGTGGTTGGCGAGCTGTGGTTTGCAGCTGTGAGGAGGGACGGAACCCTCTGGGAGAAAATCATACATTCAGGAGGGCGGTGAGGGAGGAGAGCCTGTGAAGGCTGCTGAGAGAGGTGGGTAAAGAAGCTTCCCACCTCTTGAAAGGAAGCACAAAAGAGCCTCCCGTCAGATTTAGAATGCAGAAGCCACGGACAAGAGGGGTTTCGGTGGGTGGCTGGATTGAAATCACACTGCAATGGTTGAATCATTGTGGAATACTCTTTACAGAAGCTTCGCTCTTGTGGGAAAGCAAGATAAAGGGTTGTAGCTAGAAGGAGCTGTGGAGCTGAAAGGTTGGCTGTTGTTTAAAATGAAATCGCTCGTGGAAGCAGCTGCTGGGACTCGAGAGCGCGTGCGTCTCTTAGGCATTGGGGAGAGCAGGGATGGTCACGTGGCTGGAGCGGAGTCCTGGTGGGGATCACGGTGGGCAGGACAGGGGGCGGGGAGGCGCATTCGTGAAGGGGTTTGCGGTCCTCGCGGAGACACGGACAGGTCACTGGGAAACAGTGCAGTCAGGGGTGTGTCTGTCCTGGCTGTTGTCCTTGTCACCCCCCCCCACACACACACACACGTATGCGTTGATTTCATGTTTGAAACTGCGTTCCCAGCCCTGATTCTTTATCCTCCATAAGGGCTCTGTGAAGTGGACCTATGGGTGAATACCCTGCGGCTTAGAAGTACAAATGATTCACCCCTGGTCCCACAGCCAGCAGATGGGCACCTGAGTCCTCATGGCCTCTCCTGATGGACTCACACTGTCATCTCCCTCCAGCCATGAATGGTGCTCTCTTCTGAGAGGCCTTTCTAGGCAGAGCCTGTGGAGGATGCCCAGAACGTGGTACCCACGTCTGACTCTGGCCCATAAAGGGGCTGCACTTTATTTGTAAAGTGAGTGGATGACCTCTCTGACCCCTTCTCTGCTCCCCCAGTTGTGTGTGAAGCTTTCTTTGTGGGTTCAGCCCTGAGCAGTGGTATCCTGGAAGGGGAGAGATTGCATTTCACATCCTAGGGGCCCAGCTTGGGAAGGACTAAAGCGTGTTCAGGAAGAGAGAGAGAGCCCCCCTCAAGCTTCAAAGCTCAGAACCATGTCCCCTGTTGGCAGTCAACGCCAGGTTGGCAGAACAGCCCATTTAGGTTCAAAGAGAAAGGGGCTTTAGAAGGCTTAGATTCAAGGCTCATAAGCTTTGGACATCAAATAGCTCTTACCAATGACATTTTGATGAATTAAGTGTAGATGAAGCTGAAATGCCTCATTCCTTTCCCCTCCTGGGCCCCTAGGAGAAAGGATTGTGGAGACGGTTTGCCGAGGCCTGGCAGGGTGGGTTGTCTGTGGCCTCAATCCACTGGGAAAGTTGTTCAGAGACATTTTGCTGAACTAAAAAAAAAAAAAAATACAACTAGTCCCCTGGGATTCCTTTTCACCTTGAAGCCAGAGACTATTTTAACTGAAAATAGGTCATAGAATTCTATTCTTTAAAATCAAGATACTGATCCAGGGACTAAAACTGAATGCTCTACTCTTTTCCCATGTGACAGCCATGTTCAAGGGTGGGGACTTTCTCTTCCTCTTAAAGCCTGGTCCCTGTGTTTACTCAGATAGGAGGAGGTGGGCTCCAATGATAATTCAGCAAGTCATTCATTCATTCATTCATTCATTCACTCATTCATCAAAGTGCCCACTCTCTGACAAGCACCATTGGGATGGGAGGAATTGCTGGTAAGGAGTTCAGGACCTACTCAAAGAGACAAGTGAACCACAAATTCCAGTACCGTGTGATACATGCTCTATTAATAATATTAACAGTGCTGACAAAGATCCACATAATCAGAGCTGTGGTTTTTCCAGTGGTCACGTATGGATGTGAGAGTTGGACCATAAGGAAGGCTGAGTACTAAAGAATTGATGCTTTTGAATTGTGGTACTGGCAAAGATCCTGGAAAGTCCCTTGGACAGCAAGGAGATTAAACCGGTCAATCCTAAAGGAAATCAACCCTGTATATTCATTGGAAGGACTGATGCTGAAGCTCCAATACTTTGGCCACCTGATGCAAAGAGCCAACTCATAGGAAAAGACCCTGATGCTGGGAAAGATTGAGGGCAGGAGGAGAAGCGGGTGACAGAGGACGAGATGGTTGGATGGCATCACCGACTCGATGGATGTGAGTTTGAGCAAACTCCAGGAGATAGTGAAGGACAGGGAAGCCTGGTGTGCTGCAGTCTATGGGGTCACAAAGAGTTAGGCACAACTTAATGACTGAACGACAACAACAATGATGAAGATAACAATGACCGACATTTATTAAGTGTTTCCTGTGGGCCAGGCACTGTTTTACACGCTTGACTCGTTTGTCTTCATGATAACCAGATGTTCCAGGTGAGGAAACTGAGTCACGAAGCAGATAACGTGGGTCACATGGGTAGTGAGCGACACTGGTAGGGCTGGCGGACGCACGAACAAGGTTTGTACAGGAGTGAGCAGGGAAGGACTCACCCAGGAAGGGACCATGGAACAGAGTGTTGAGGATGGAGGAGCATCATCTCAGTAGAAAAGAATATTTTAGGTGCAGAAAATACTGAGATTATCCAGGCAGTGCAAATGGTTCTGTGCGGCTGGCATCAAGTATGGCAGGGAGTGGAGGCGGGTAGAGCTATAGGCAGGGGCCAGTGGTGACAGGATTTATATGTTTGTATACTTAAACTATGTCCAGAGGGCTAACGGGGAGCTTTTGAAGAGAGAGAGAGGTGGTTGGTTTGTTTTATTCCAGGAGGGGAGGAGTGCTGTAATTGGCTTTGGTCCCAGAAAGTTAGTCCGGGAGGCGAGATGGGGATGAATTGGATGTGGGAAGACCAAATTCAGTTATGCTTATCAGAGAGTGGTCCAGGGATGCAGGGGGCGGGATGGGGCCTGAATGAAAGCAGGGTCAGTGAAGATGACCAGGAGAAAACGGCGACAGTATGGGGTCTCGGCCTTTCTTTCTAGGACCTACTGAGTGCGGGAGCTCCCCTTTCCTGGGGACTTTTAAGCAGGTTGTCCTGCTTCTCAGGAAAAGAGGGAAGGCTGTCTGACTCTGGGCAAGGTCCTTCCTGGACTGGCTTCATGCGGCATGTGTGTCAAGCAGTGGTCCCTGCATACAACCCCTGAGAGGTGGGAAGGGAGGAAATCCATCTTGTCTGGTTCATTATCCACAGGCTGTTGTCCTTGAGAATAAAAGGGCCAGAGCCCTGGGCTGCTTCCTGGACCACAACCGCCTTTGCTCTCCATCTCTCGTCAGACCCTCCCTTACAACTGTCTGTCTCATCTGGAGTCCTCAAAGGTTCCTTTCTATTACCCGAGTCCTTTCACCCACCCGATAAAAAGCCAATGAAAGCAGTTTTGAAACTGCAGCCACTGTGCCTTTCTTCTGAGATGTCTGTCTCAGCTGCTGCCCATGCAGCTGGGTGCTGCTGTCTGTCTCTGTGACCGCTGTCCTCTCTCCACATTTACGGCTGGGGTGCACACCCCCCAGAAGACTGCAGCTGGGCCTCTGGACCCTCAGCCTGAAATGAACATGAGCCCCAGACAATACCTACCTGGCCGTCACCGGCTTTCAGCTGAGGGCTCTGTCGTGGGCCTTCAGATTTTTTCCTCTTGCTCTCCATGGCTCTGTAGAGAATTAGAATGGGGGGAGTGGTCATCTGATGAAGGCACCCTGTCCTTATTCAAAGCTGAGCCCCCAGGAGGGAGAGGAGGACGAGGACAGCTGCTGACAAGGGCAGCCACTATGTAGGAACTCGGCAGATGCTATTTCATTTAATCCGTGCATGGTCTGAGAGGGATTATTACTCCATTTTACAGATGAAATGGAGGCTCAGAGAGTCAACAATGAACCCAAGCACAGACTCACAGCAAGCAGCCAGAGCCCAGATTCATATGCTATCTTGTGCATGCCTTACTGCACCACCAGGGACGCATGAGAACTGGGGGCTGGAATGGAGCATGATTTTGGTACAGACTTCCTGTCCTCTGCATCTATGTGCTAGGAGAATGGAGAGGAAGGAGTAGACTGGACCAGAAGAATGGCAAAAAAAGAGGAGGCGCTGCGTGGCCAGATTGAGAGGGACACATGGATGATATTTACATCCTCAACTGCATTATCTGGGAAGTGGGTGTTATAACTACTTCCTTTTTACGGACTAAGAACACACAGCCCCAGAGAGGCCAGTGCCTAGAAGCACTAGAATTTGAAACCAGGTCTCTTTCCTCCAGGAGCTCTCCCACTGGAAAGGCAGACAGATGGCAGAAGTTATTTTAACACCAAGTTGTATGGAATAAAGCTCTGTTATAAACTACATCGTTTTCAACTGATAAAGTAGGAGGCAGGAATGACTCCTCACTGCGGACCGCTAGGATGGATTCTCGGTGGTGATGAGACTGGCAGTTCCTTGCGGGCAAGCACAGTATCTCATTCCTCTTGATATCCACATGCACCTGTCACAGTGCCTGGGACACAGGAAAGTGTGTCAGATAGTTCTTTAGGTCATGCAGAGCAAGGCACCAGGTGATAAGCGCTTCCTGAATAAACTTAGGGAGTTCATTCCTTAGCAGGTTTCTATCAACCCAATTGTTAACCTGAGGCTTGGAAAACTGGGCCATGAATTGATTAATCAATCAGCAGATAGTAATTTAACACAGTAAGTCAGTTACTGTGCTGGAGGTTTGGGGGGAAAGGATAGGTGAGATTTGGTTTTGTCTTTGAGAATTTACAGGCGAGGTGGTATGGAGGTAGGCAGAATACAGACACATAAAAGAAGCAGTGTGCTACAGGGTGGGCAGGAGAGAGGTGAGTAGGTTGCTAAGGGAGCCCTAAGCAGGGCAGAACCAGGGAGTGAGAGTGTGCATCAGCTGTGAGGGCACACGGCTTAAATGCTCATCTCCCAAGAAGCAGTGTCAAGATGGTTCCCTCTCTGGGATCATGGACCATGAGGCCCAGAGAATCAGCCACAGATTCAGGAAGAGAGAGCAGAGCTTTGCCTGGCTGTCCTGAGATTCCGGGAGGGTTCTTTCTACTGAGGAAGCTGCTATGGATGGGAATCCCAGGGGCTTTGGAGTTGTTATGTTCGCAGCTGCCCCAGCAGCTCCAGACTGGGAACGCCTCCAAACCCCATGAGTGTCTAGAAGCGGCCTGGGAAATTTGTCAGAAGGCTTCCTTCTTGGGAATTATTTCCGCCTTCCCAGCCGAGTAGCAGCTGTTTAGGGGAGTGAGGGTCTGCAGAGTAAGTGAAAGTGGGTTAATTAAGGCATCTGAAAGCCTTCTGAGAGGTTGTCTTGCTGTGACACAGAAGGGCCAGGCAGTAGGGAATTGACTTGGGGCAGGAGTGGGGAAGGAAACTGCGAAAAGTGGTATCTTAATGTCTCCTAAGAGTCCTGTAGTCCTGATTGCCCGCCTCACGTGGCGGAGGTGAGGTGTCACCTACGGGCTCGACCATGCCCCAGGCTGGAGTCTGAGATCAAGGGTGCTTTGAACAGGTCCAGTTGGGCATGAGGACATGTAACCTCTGTCTTGTTCCCCAAAGTGAAAGAAAAGGCGCTCAGTCTTGTCCAACTCTTCAAGACCCCATGGACTATACAGTCCATGGAATTCTCCAGGCCAGAATACTGCAGTGGGTAGCCTCTCCCTTCTCCAGGGGATCTTCCCAACCCAGGGATCGAACCCAGGTCTCCTGCATTGCAGGCAAATTCTTTACCAGGGAAGCCACAAGGGAAGCCGTTGTTCCCCAAAGTACCCGGTAACTCAGCTGCTGATTTTTCTCCAAAGCCTGAATCTCTGATGCTACCAACCCTGGGTCTTGTCCCTCCCTTCCCTCCAGGAGTTAAGGATGCTCTTCCTGAACCTGGGACCAGGGCCCTACTCACCCTACTTAAGTGCTTCCCATCCTCAGGCGCTATTACCTGCCCCTACAGGCATTGATTCAACACTGGTTGTGACTTCAGGTTAAATAAGACCCAGTTTTTACTTTCACTAGGTTCACATTCTACCTTCACAGAGCCTCCAAGGAAGGTTGTGCAAATTGTATATTGTACAAGGGGTGGGTGGGGACTGAAACCCAGCCTCACGCAGCTCACCAAGCATGTGCTCTGGTGTGAGCCTCTATCCACCTGTAAATTTTCTTCCTGCAAAGACGTCTTTAGTTTGCCAAGTCGTGTGCCCACCGAGTTTGCTAGGAGGATCAAGTTTTATAATTTGTACAGTGGCCCCCAAGTATAATAAGAATGAGGCCCATTGCATACAAATGAGACCACAGCATGAGATGTATGCAAAATGGGATCATATACAAAATTTTATGGGAATACAGGAAAAAAAGAAATTATGCAGCTCCAGGAAGCCAGGCAAGACTTTAGAGCAGCAATAACGATAATAATAGCTATTGTTTATTGAGGAGCTACTACCTGCCAGGCATTTCTTATGTGTCATTTCCTCTCCGACAACAATCTTACAAATAAATGTTATTATTCACAGTTTATAGTGAGGATGCTGAGGTTAGCCCCAGCTTAACAGAGAGACTAACTCAGCTAACAAGTTGATTGATTCTGGAATTCAAAGCCAAGCCTGACATCAAAGTCCATGGTCATTCTAACACACTGTGATGCCTCTAAGGGAAGTTAATAGTCAAGTTGGACTTTAATGGATAAGTAGGAATTTGACAAGAGCCAAGGAGGAAAGAGTTACAGGCAGAGGGAACTGTGTGGGCAAAGACATGGAGTTTGAAATATGTGACAGGTGTAAAGAACACAAATAGAGCAATGTGGCTGCATCGTAGGTTGACGAGAGATCAGGGCTTGAAGTGACGCTGGAGAGAAAGTGTGGGACAGATCGTGAATATCACTGTAAGGAGTTTGGACCGTATTTGAAAGCTAGTAGGTAGTTGCTGGGGGTTTCCCAGGTGCCTCAGTGGTAAAGAATCCTCTTGCCAAGCAGGAGACACCGCTTCAATCGCTGGGTCTGAAAGATCCCCTGGAGAAGGAAATGACAACCCACACCAGTATTCTTGCCTGAGAAATCCCATGGACAGAGGAACCTACAGTCCAGCTACAGTCCATGAGGTCACTAAGAGTCAGACACAACCTAGCAACTGAGTGCGCATGGACACGCGCACACACACACAGGGAGTTGCCGGAGTCTCTTTAAGGGGGCAGTGATGTGCTCAGACCTTTTGCTGGAAATTGATTCTAGAGCAGTGGTTCTCAAAGTGTGGTCCTGGAACCAGCAGCAGCAGTATTCCCTAGGGCTCGTCAGAAACCCAAATTCTGGGGTCCCATCCAGACCTGCTGAATCAGAGTCTGGAGTAGGGCCCAGCAACATGCATTTTCATAGGCCCTCCAGGTGGTTGTAACGCACGGTCATGTTCGAGGACCCCAAGTGCCCCTGGCATCCACTCAGCTGGACAGATGGAGTGGGGAGGAACTAGAAGCAATGAGACCAGTGCAGGAGCTACTGAATAATCCCAGTAAAGACTTGAGTGATGACAGCGGCGGTCAGACCTGGGCGGTAGTGATGGATTACATGGGCGTTTCAGAGGCAGGATGGATGAGGCTTGGTTGCTGAATGAGAGACAGCAGGGAGGTGGGAGGGGGAGACTCTGGCTGACTCCTGGTCTCGGCTTTAGGTGACAAGTGCCTGGTGAAGTCATGAACTGACAAACAGTCTCTGGAAAAAACAAGTTGCTTTAGATGGCAGAGATGAGAAATAGACGACATGGGTCTGAAGTACAGGCAGAAGTTGGAGGTGGAGAAATATAGTGTGGGGGAAAGATGGGTGAGGGAGGCCAGCGAGAGGGCAGAGCTGGGCCCAAGCTCCATTTGAGGGTCATCAGAGGCAGGAGGTAGTGAAATGGGGGGAGCTGAGCGTGCTCATCCATCCTCCACCCCTCTCCCCATGCTGCATCCCTGACCCCGGGTGCTTGGACAAGCCAGCCAGTGTTTCTGATCCACCCCACTCACATCTTCGTCCTCAAAATGGAGATAGTAGCATCCGCCCCAGGGTTATTATGAGAAATCAATGAACTGTAATGTCCTCAGTATCCCTGGCATGCTGTGACTCTCAGACAAGGTCAGACCTCGGCTCTCCTTGCCGCCTGTTACCCGCCTCTCCCATAATGCTCTGCCTGCACTTCCTCTCCGGACCTAAAGCCTCAGTTCCTCCTCCATCCATCCCCAAACACATGGGTCCACAGGCCTGCCTTTCTGCAAGATGTGCTCTTCCAGGGCTGGGTCCTTCCCTGTCCCAGGCTGGCCTGGGTTAATTGGGCTAATTTCTCCTTGCCACACCTGTCTGGGGACCACAAAAGTCTAACTGATCAACACAAAACTGAAGTACCACATGGCTGGTCACACTCCTGTGGCATGATCTCTGGCTGCCTTCTAAAGGTATCAGTGGGAACCTGCCGCAGTTCTGACCCCCTCTCCTTGCCCTCTTGTCTGGGGAAAGCAGACGCAAGGAGCAGAAATTCCCTCCAGAGGAACGGTCTCTGGGTCATCTCTTGCGAGAGACATAGCCTCTGTTAGGTGACAAGGTGGTGGCATTGGTGGCAAGTTCACATGTCCTCTTGATCTTAGAAAAAAAAATACCTTGAGTTGGAAGTCTAGGTATGTCCCTGAGCTTTAAGCTGGTGCCAAATCTCCCTGGGCCAACATTTGCTCCCTTTTTCAGTGAGCAAAAACATTTCCTCCATGTTCTACCTTCATCAAGCGAGGAGTAACTAAAGAACCTCTTGATGAGAGTGAAAGAGGAGAGTGAAAAAGCTGACTTAAAACTCAGCATTCAAAAAGCTAAGATCATGGCATCCGGTCCCATCACTTCATGGCAAATAGAAGGGGGAAAAGTGAAAACAGTGACAGATTTTATCTTCTTGGGCTCCAAAATCACTGTGGATGGTGACTGCAGCCATGAAATTAAATGGCTTGCTCCTTGGAAGGAAAGCTATGACAAACCTAGACAGTATATTAAAAAGCAGAGATATCACTTTGATGGCAAAAGATCTGTATAGTCAAAGCTATGGTTTTTCCACTAGTTATGTACGGTTGTGAGAGTTGGACCATAAAGAAGGCTGAGCACCGAAGAACTGATGCTTTCAAATTGTGGTGCTGGAGAAGAATCTGGAGAGTCCCTTGGACTGCAAGGAAATCAAACCAGTCAATCCTAAAGGAAATCAATCCTGAATATTCATTGGAAGGACTGATGCTGAAGCTGAAGCTCCAATACTTTGACCACCTGATGCAAAGAGCTGACTCTTTGGAAAATGCTGGGAAAGATTGAGGGTGGGAGGAGAAGGGGGTGAAAGAGGATGAGATGGTTGGATAGTATCAGCGACTCAATGGACATGAGTTTGAGCAAACTCCAGGAGATAGTGAAGAACAGGGAAGCCTGGCGTGCTGCAGTCCATGGGGTCGAAAAGAGTAGGACATGACTTAGCGACTGAATAACAACTACCTTCGTCAGTCACAATTTCACCAACGTCCCTACCATCTAAAGAAGTAATTAAGAGCTCACAAGACCTTGCATCTCCCATCACTGGCCCCACTCTCTCTGACCTTCTCTTGACTCCTTGTACATGGCATGCCCAGGTCCAGCATATGGTTTGTGCTCTTCTAGCAGAAACCTGTTCCTTCAAAGTCTCCAATCTACTGTTTCTACCTGGTTATCTAGGTCTAATCCAGATGTTTCCTCCTCCAGGAAGTATTCTTTCTCTGCCACCTAAGGGACTGCCATCCTGTCCCTGAACCCCACTCTTCCACAGTACCTTGTTGTATCATCTTCAAAGAAACTGTTGCCAAATGAAATCACCTTGCTTACTGTGAGACTAGAATGCAAATTCTCTGAGATCAGAAATTACATCTGTCTTGTTCATCTGTATGCTGATGGCACCTGGACCAGCCCCCAGCATACTTAGGAATTATAGGATGGATGAAAGGGTAGATAAATGGGTGGATGGATGGATGGATGAATAGATGAGTGGATTGATGGATGGTAAATAAATACGTGGGTAGATGGATGGATGGACTTCCCAGATGGTGCTAGTGGTAAAAACCTTGATGCTTGGATCAGGCAGATCCCCTGGAGGAAATCAGAGCAACCCACTCTAGTATTCTTTCCCGGAGAATCCCATGGCAGAGGAGCCTGGCAGGCTGTGGTCCATAGGGCTGCACAGAATCAGACATGACTGAAGTGACTTAGCACTCACACACGCAGATGGATGGATAGTAGATAAATGTTTGGGTGGATGGCTGGATGGATGGTAGATAAATGGGTGGGTGGGTGGATGGATGGATGGTAGATAAATGGGTTGATAGATGGATGGATGGATGGGTGGTAAGTAAATGGATGGGTGGAGGGATGGATAAGTAGATGGATGGGATGCCATGAAGGCATGTGTAAAAGAATGAACCATTATAGCCCTTGACCCCAAAGACCTCAGAGCCTGGACAGAACATCCCAATGCCAAGAACCAGTGGTAGATTTTCAGATGATCCCTTTGACCAGTAACAGGGAAAACACACAGTGGCCCAGAAGTGCTGGTGCATTCAGTAGGCTAGGGCAGCAGAGATGCCATTTGCCCTGGGGCTGTCCTCCCAGGGCAGCCACGGGCCCCCCCAAACACTTCCCATACTTCCTCCCTTCCTGGCTCCACCTTCCCCTGGTCCCCAAAGCTGGGCCCAGTGTATGTGCAACCCCGCCCTACATCCCACACCAATATTATCTTGAGAAAGAGGAGCTTAAGCTTCCTCCCCCTCTTTCCTCTCCTCATGGAGTGGGAATGTCTGGGATGAGTTGTCTCACTCCGAAATTGACCCCATCTTCTAGTTTTCTCTCTGAGTCACAGCCCTCTGTCTTCGGTCTTTAA
This sequence comes from Cervus elaphus, assembly GCF_910594005.1. Taxonomy (NCBI): domain Eukaryota; kingdom Metazoa; phylum Chordata; class Mammalia; order Artiodactyla; family Cervidae; genus Cervus; species Cervus elaphus. The sequence continues at coordinate 45,133,901 of NC_057815.1, forward strand.
GCTTTAGTTGGCCTAAATGATTGCTCAGCTCTCATCACACACATTTGTCCTCCAACTGCCTTTGTTTTACATGTATATATATATATATATATATATATATATATATATATATATATATCTTTGTTTGTTTTGACTGTGCTGGGTCTCAGTTACAATTCACGGAATCTTTAGTTGTGACATGCAAACTCTTGGTTATGGCATGTGGGATCTAGTTCCCTGACCAAGAATTGAACCTGGGCCCCCTGCATTAGGAGCACAGAGTCTTAGCCACTGGACCACCAAGGATGTCCCCTCCAACCTCCTTTGCAATCAACCTCTGCTTGTGCTTGCCGGTTTTATTTCCTGGAGTATAGGTGTTGGTGGAGAGAGTGACACCATGTGTACCATGAAGCGGGCGCTTCACGGACATCTGAGTCCTCTCCTCTGAGGCTCCTGTATGCTGAGCTCAACCCCTTGTGACTCCCTAGGCTAACCTTTCACCTGTTCCCTGGGTGATATTGCACCAAAGATAGTCGTGGGTGCTGTTTATTGAGCACTTACTAGATGCCAGGTGCAGTGCTAATAGTTGCTCTACAAATATTATCTGATTTAATGAAGCACAAGCTGGAATCAAGATTTCCAGGAGAAATATCAATAACCTCAGATATACAGATGATACCACTCTTATGCCAGAAAGTAAAGAGGAACTAAAGAGCCTCTTGTTGAAAGTGAAAGAAGAGAGTGAAAAAGCTGACTTAAAACTCAACATTCAAAAAACGAAGATCATGGCATCTGGTCCCATGTCTTCATGGCAAATACACAGGGAAACTGAGAGACTTTACTTTCTTGGGCTCCAAAACCACTGCAGATGGTGACTGCAGACATGAAATTAAAAGACGCTTGCTCCTTGGAAGAAAAGCTATGACCAACCTGCTGCTGCTGCTAAGTCGTGTCAGTCGTGTCCAACTCTGTGCGACCCCCTAGACGGCAGCCCACCAGGCTCTTCTGTCCCTGGAATTCTCCAGGCAAGAATACTGGAGTGGGTTGCCATTTCCTTCTCCAATGCATGAAAGTGAAGTTGCTCGGTCGCTCAGTCGTATCCAACTCTTGGAGACCCCCTGGACTGTAGCCCACCAGGCTCCTCCGTCCATGGGATTTTCCAGGCAAGAATACTGGAGTGGGTTGCCATTGCCAACCTAGAGAGCATATTAAAAAACATTACTTTGCTGACAAAGGTCCGTCTAGTCAAAGCTATGGTTTTTCCAGTAGTTGTGTACGGATATGAGAGTTGGACCATCAAGAAAGCTGAGTGCTGAAGAATTGACGCTTTTGAAATGTGGTATTGGAGAAGACTCTTGAGAGTCTTTTGGACAGCAAGGAGCTCAAACCAGTCAATCCTAAAAGAAATCAACCCTGAATATTCACTGATGTTAAAGCTGAAGTTCCAGTTCTTTGGCCACCTGATGTGAAGAGCCGACTCACTGGAAAAGACCGTGATGCTGGGAAAGATTGAAGACAGGAGGAGAAGGTAAGGCGACAGGATGAGATGGTTGGATGGCATCACCAATTCAATAGACATGAGTTTGAGCAAGCTCCAGGAGATAGTGGTGGACAGGGAAGCCTAATGTGCTGCAGTCCATGGGATCACAAAGAGTTGGATACGATTGAGTGACTGAACTGAACTGAATCTTCAAAGAACCTGCAAAGTAAAGTATTCTGATCCCTGTTTTATAAATCAGCAAACAGGCTCGGAGGTTCATTTGTCCAAAATCATGGGGCTGAGAAGTGCCAGAATCAGATTCCAAATTCACATGGGTTTGCAGTGTGTCCTCTTGAGTACTGTAGGGAGCCGCCTTGAACACCTGCCATCTTTGCTCATCCAGCCGTCTCTGGGTCATCGGATCCTGCTGCAGTGGCTCCCTGCCCACTCCAGCCCCCACCCCCAGCAGGCGGGCACTGCTCACCCCTTGCCTTGTGCGTGCACACTCAGTCACTCAGTCACGTCCGACTTTTTGCGACCCTATGGACTGTATTCCACCAGGCTCCTCTGCCAGTGGGATTCTGCAAGCAAGAATATTGGAGTCAGTTGCTGTGCCCTCCTCCAGGGGATCTTACTGTCCCAGGAATCGAACCCACATCTCCTGAGTTTCCTGCATTGGCAGGCAGGATCTTTACCACTAGGGCCACCTGGGAAGCCCCTTGCCTTCCCAGGAATAAATAGCTCTGCTCCAGAGCAACCATATGCGACAGTCCCCTCTGTCACTCCACCATCCATCCCTCACTCACAGAAATGAATTCACACCAGAAGGGCTTGTGTTTTCAACTTGCTTGTTGTCATGGCTTGGCCTCACCATCTCGGTTCTTGGCCAGAAGCCTTATATGCTTTAGGGGGCTTATTCACAGATTATTCTTCTGGCCATCCGATAGCTTGTCAGGAGCAACTGACATCCCATCATTTGTCAGCGTGAGAACCAGAACTGGCTCAGTGGTGCCAACAGCAGTGTTTGCAGCTCTGGAGACGGCTGTCTGAGAGCCCCGTTCTGCCTCGCCCTTTCCAGAACCTATGGCATTATTCCTTCTGCACTCCTCAGGTGAGCTCCCTTGCTTGATGACAAACTTCAGCCCCTGCTGTGTCTACATTTGCAATTTAGGCAACAGGGTGAAGGCCTAGGTCATTAAAAATGGCAGCGGGTGGTCCATTCAGTGAATTTGAACAGCCCAGAAAGATGTCAACTCTTGCTGAACGGATCCTTTATCCACATCCAGGACACGCCCTGAGCACACCTGCCTGGTCTTGGATGGCAGCAGGCTGGGGACCCAGCTGGCTGCCGGGGTTGGTGAATGGTGGAATACAGGCAGGAGATCAAAGCAGAGGGCGGATGTGGTCAGTAAGTACAGCAGATCAGCATTTGTGTCAGCTGGTGTCAGTCCGACCAAAAGTGAAGGGGAGTCAGTAGGAGCCAATCAGGTAGGAGAGTTCAACCTTCAAAAACCCCGCCAGATGGTCCAGTGGTTAAGAATCTGCCTTGCCATGCAGGAAACACTGGTTCAATCCCTGGTCCAGGGTCTTCCCTGGCGGTTCAGCGGTAAAGAAACTGCCAGCCAGTGCAGGAGACTCAGGAGATGTAGGTTCGATCCCTGGGTCGAGAAGATCCCCCGGAGGAAATGGCAACCCGTTCCAGTATTCTTGCCTGGAAAATTCCATGGACAGAGAAGTCTGTCGAGCTACAGCCCATGGGGTCACAAAGAGTCAGACACGACTGAGCGGCTAAGCATGCACACCAGGAGGATCCCACATGCCGTGGGACGACTGAGCCCTTGTGCAGTCACTACTGAAGCCCGTGTACCACAACTTGAGCCTGCAGTCTAGAACGCGAGCTCTGCAAGAAGAGAAGCCACTGCAGTGAGAAGCCTGTGCACCACAGCTAGAGAATAACCCCCGCTCGCTGCAACTGGAGAAAACCTGCACGCAGCAACAAAAAAAACAACTAAATAAATAAACAAAATTATTAAAATTTAATAAAATTTATTTTTAAAAAACCCACCCGGCAGGATGGTGCAGCCCAAAGCACAGGCCAGGTCTTGGGGGTGTCGAGCAGATGGGCAGAGGATGGAGGCGGGATGCCAGAATCAGAAGGAGCATAATAATAATAGCAGCAAACATGATTGAGCAGTGAACATTTTCTTTGTGTCAGACCTTGGACATTAACTCATGTAATCCTCACAGCAACTCTGTAAAATAGAAGCTGTTACCATTCATACTTTACTCATCAGAAAACAAGTTCAGAGAGGTTAAGTAACTTGCCCATGATCACATAGCTAGCAGGACACATACTTAAACCCAGGACCCACAAAACACTGTGAAAACATCGCTATCCACCATGGGACGGAGTGCTGTCTCCCTCTGGGTTTTAAGACCCATCTAGAGTGGAGGCTGGCAAGTGTTGGAGGATGTTTTCGGCTTCCAGCTGAGGGACCAGGTTCCCCCACCCCCCGCCACTGGGCTTTGCCCAGTGTTCACAGCAGATAGAGAGTTGGCTCCTGAGAGTTTTACAGTCTATCCAGTTGTTTGCACCAGACAAGGGATCTGGATTTTTCTCCATCCGGATGCAAAATACAAATCCAGTTAAAACATCCAAATGTTCCTTTTAACTCGTCTTGAATTAGAAGCCACCCAGATGTTTAAATAGAGATAGGCTAGAGATTTGTCATGTCTGAACATACCAGCCCCTGGCACAAATAATGTAGCCACTGCAGCCCTGTATGTATCTTCCAGGCTTTTTCATTCCAAAGAGTCTGCAGGCAATGTTTTATGTGGCAGCCTGGATGGGAGGGGAGCTTGGGGGAGAATGGATACATTATATGTATGGCTGAGTCCCTTTGCTGTCCACCTGTAATTATCATGACATTGTTACTTGGCTCTACCTTAATTTTTTTCAAAAAAGAGTCAGCAAGATGCTGAGTGTCAGGCTTGATGGTAGCCACTCTCTCTTCTGCTTGGACAAATTACTTAACTTTTAAAAAAGCATTGTAATTGAAATATACATATAGAACACACACAAATCATAAGCATCAACTTAACTTATCACAAAGGGGACATACCAATGTAATCACAATCCCGGTCAAGACATACACCAACACCAGCTCACTGCAGACCCTTGCCCCTGCCCGCCAAAATGCCTCCCTTCACTCTACACCCTCCCTCCTCCCAAAAGGTAACCATCATCCTGAATTGAACACCATCTTTGCTGTGTCTTATTCTCCTATCTCTGCATTGGCTACTGCTGGCTTTGAGGTCGTTATGGAGCTCATATGCAGTCTGTGAAAAGAATTTTGGGGGTGTTTATTGTGAGGGGGCATGCGAACCCTGTCAGCACCTCTCTGAAGTAGACCAAATGCACTTCATCACCGAGGAGGAGGAGCCAGAGTTTTAAGACAGCACCTCTAGCTGTCCTCTCGGGAAAAACCGCAGGGATCCCTAAGAAAATGCCCTCTGCCCTTGGCAATGGCTTTGACTTGTGCATATGCTGATAAGAGGTGAGAAAAAGGCTAGCCCCGTTAACCAGTTCATGGATCTGATGAGTCAGATCTTTGCTCACCCTTCCTGGCACCCTGAGGCACAGCTCAGGGGTCAGTCTGAGACCAGTTCAGACCTTTCTTCTGTCCAGCAACACAGTAAGGGATGCGGGAATCACTGGAGGAAGCTTGTTGACTTGGAGTTCAGAAGGGGCAAAGAAGCCAGCTCTGGAAGTTCTCTGTGGCCATCAGCAATGCTCCCAGGGACTGGTGGTCCTTTATCTCACCCAAAAAAAAAAAAAAAAAAGAAAACAGTCCTAATAGCAGCCTGTGAATCATGCTGTTCCAAAATATGGGGCTGACAAGCGGGAAGGGAAATAAAAGAAGAGTGCCATGAGCTGGAAGTGCTGTCAGATTCCTCCAGCATGGAATGCTGCTCCCTGAGGCACCCTGAGTTTGCTTTACACACAGAGGCCTGGAACCCAGAGGCCCCCGCAGCTGTGGAACTGGCTTGGTCAGTGCTGGTTCTCTACCTGAAAGGTCAGGGCTGCAAGCTTGATCCCCATGTGGGCCAGTTAGCCTTGCTCGATGTCAGAGCCCCATACTGCGTTCCAGACCTTTGGCTTTTCTGGCAGCCAGCCTGGTATGTGGGAGACTGGCAACAGTGTGTGAACTCACCAGTGGCAATCCTCTGCCTCTTATCACAGATCCTACTGACGGCCACATTTTCATGTGGGCTGGAGGTTTTTATCAATTTGATTGGGGAACAAGAAGCATTTGGATTATGAATGAGCATATCATCCTGAAAACTGAGGATTCTATAGTTTTCTTTGATGTGTCAATCACTGGTTGATCTTCAGAAAATCGGGGGTTGGGGATGATGAAGGCGATGATAATGGTGCCACAGTGTGAGGAAGCAGAGTTCAGGCTTCCCCAGGCATCCCTGCATCCCCAGACTCTCAGGGCTGGTTCTTTTTCACATCCCAACTACATAAAAACAGCCTAACATCTAGCATACGTATCGGTTTTCCAATCATGGGATTTCTTTGTTCTCTCTTCAAAACCTGTATTGATCTTTTGAAATAATCACTGTTTTAAATAACATTGAAGTTGATCCTTTAACTTGCAACAACAAAAATAATAGCTTACACTTCTGTAGTATTTTCTGCTCCAGGCACTGATCTGAGTGCATTTCATTTATCATTTCATTTAGTCTTCACAACATCCTTGTGAGGTATGTATTATTACTGTCCCACCTTCCAGATGAGGAAACTGAGGTACAAAGAGGTTAGGTCACTTGCCTAAGATTATGGTGGCTGGTGAGTGCCAAGGGTGGCTGGAGCATGTGCAATTTTAGCTGGAATTGTGCATAATTGCTCCCCTAAGTCAGAGTCAATGTGAGAAAATCACATGAATGAGCTCTGCTTGCTTCCTTTGATTCATCTATTCATTCATTCGGTTGTGCCTTTCTTCATCAAGTATCTTATTTGGTACCCATCACATGCCGGGCACCGTTCTAGGCTCTGGAGAGACGTGTGGCCACAGCAACAACAGGTTCCTGCCTACTGGAACCCCCTTTCTAAACGGACAAGACAATTTTAGATTGTGATTTTTGCTGTGAAGGAAAAAACTCAGGATAGTTACACAGAGAGTGTCAGAGAGAGGGCTCCTTTGAATGAGCATTCTGGAAAGACCACTCTGAGATCCGAACCGTGTGCAGAAGCAGCCTCACCAAGGCCAGGGCAGAGCTGAGAATTGGTGTTTAGTCGCTCAGTCGTGTCCAACTCTTTGGTGACCCCATGGACTGTAGCCCACCAGGCTCCTCTGTCCATGGGATTTCCCAGGCAAGAATACTGGAGTGGGTTGTCATTTCCTCCTCCAGGGGACTTTACCAGCCCAGGGACTGAGCCTGCATCCCTTGCATTGGCAGGGGGATTCTTTACAGCTGACCACTTGGGAAGCCCAGGAGCAGGGAGAGGAAAGAGTAAATGCCAGAATTCCACAGTGCAAATGAACCGGTCATGTTTGAGAACCAGAGCACCACCCATCACACCATGCCTGGTGGGCCTGGTGAGGAATCAGGGTTAGTAACTGGAAAGTCTCTCTGGGTTTTTTCCCTGGGGTCCATGCCCACCCAGGATCTGAGAACATCAAGAGAGATCATAAACTTAAAAGGGAAAAATTTATATCTATGTTTTTTTCTAAATTCAAACTGAAATATGATATTTCCTTTATCTATACATGTGGACAACAAACCTGTGACTTTGTCAACAATGATGCCATTAGAATGTTGCTAGACCTACCTCTAGCTCTCATGGTCAGTGTATCACAATTATGCGATTATGTATTTTTTTTATTTTTTATTCATTTATTAGCCTCACCATGTGGCATATGGGATCTTAATTTCTCTACCAGGGATTCAACCTGCACCCCTTGCATTGGAAGCAGAGTCTTAACCACTGTACTGCCACAGAAGTCCCCTGTAATTATGTATCATGTAATACAGTCATGTGAAACAGCAAATATAATAAACATTTAAAAACAGTTTTAAAGAAAGGTCGACAGACCTCACCAGACCACTGATGGGGGTCCATGGCCGAGAAAAGTAAAAAGGCAATACAGAGAACAGCATGATCTGCTTTAGCGCCCAACACCCCCTGGCTACAGTTGGAAGAGGGGGTTGTAAGGGCCGAATGAGCCCTGAGCTCAGGCCACAGAGGTTACTGGGTTTAATCCTTGCAACCATCACAAGAAATAGGCATGATTGTGCCCATTTTAGAGGTGAGGAAGTTGAAGCCCAGACTTCAGGTAGTTTGCTCACTGAGGATTGTAGAATTGGGATAGACATACATCTCTCTGACCCAAAAGGGCAGAGAGGGTTCTTAGCCAGAGATGGGAGCATGTGACAAGAGGTTAAAGGTCAACAATATCTGCCTGGCCGCCTGACCCAGCCTGGACCCCTGTGCTGCTCAACTTCACCCGTGAAAGAATTGCCAACCCTTCTTTCCTTAAGCCTGGTTCTTCCCTCAAATCAACCCACATAGGCCAATTACACAGCTCTGAGCTGAGCCAACTAAATATTTCATGGGGATTTTAATTTAACTCTAAAGAAATTCATCCAACCCTGAGAGTAGGCTGTCACCTCACGAAATAGCACCAGGGAGCCCTTGGACCTGCCAGTGACATTGTTACTTCCCTGGGAATGCTAATGCTTCCCTGGGTTTGGCTCTGAGCCTTGTAGCCTCAGCCCAGGGTGCATGAGTAAATCTCTCAGATTTGGGCTCAGATTTGCTCAAAAAGGGCTTCCCAGGTAGCTCAGTGGATGAAGAATCTGCAGAAGGTGTGGGTTTAATCCCTGGGTCAGGAAGATCCCCTGGAGGAGGGCATGGCAACCCACTGCAGGATTCTTGCCTGGGGAATCCCTTGGACAGAGGAGCCTGGTGGGCTACGGTCCATGGGGTTGCAAAGAGTCAGACACGATTGAGTGACTGAGTATGCACGCACACATGGACTCAAAAAGGTTCTGATCAGGACCTTCCTCGGAATGGGCATCAGGCTGATTTGAGTATGTGTGTGAGAGAGACAGGTGACTAGCTGGTCCTCCTCCTGTTCCCTTATCCATGTTCCCATATCCTGGCCTGCAAGAAGGGAGGGGAAGGGATGGAGTTGACCCCCAGTCTCCTCAGTGTACAGGGCACCCATCACTGTGTAGGTGTCATGGGGCCTATTAATTTACCCTCAGCCCCAGCCCCCGGCGGGTGGAGTGGGAAGCCGCCTGCCTCATGCAACAGAAGAACAGCTGTGTGCATCGCTGAAACCTGTTATTAGGGCATCTAAGTGATGGCTCCTGCAGATAACAGGGGACCCAGGAGTGGGAGTGAGCTCCCCGGCACCTTCGGATCCTATTGCCACTCAGCACAGGGACCCTGGTGCATCCCGGCAGGTTCCCTGAGCGGCTCCCTAGGTGGGGGGCGGGAGAGGAGAAGAAGGTGCCCAGCAGGTAGATGGATCAAAAGACAGAAAGTGAGCACATAATCTAATTTGAAATGGGCTGAGCTGCAGATGTTAATCTGCTCCACTGCACAGCACGGGAGGCCTGAGGGCTGGAGAGATTCTGGAAGCTGGTCCTTTCTCTTCTGGCCCGCCTGGCTCAGGCCGGGCCCTCAGCATCCGCTTCTTCCCAGAGGGTAATTAACACCTCTCCACGGACGGCTGCCTTAATCACAGAGCATGGGGGCTCATTCGCCTTTCACTTGGGCTCCCTGTGTAGGCCTGCCCTGGAGTTACAAGGATGGGGCAGGGGGAGAAGGGAGCCCTCTAGTGGGGATGTGGGGCTTCGAGTCCTCTTTGGGCTGGAGGATGAAGAATTGTTATCTGTTTGCATCCAGAGCATGACCTGAATTTAGTTATAATGACCCAGCTTCCTGATAAGTCCCTTCTGGTACAGGCACGGTCAGGCATGTGTCAGAAATCAACCTGATTCTGCTGTCGGCAAGAAGGGGCTAGAGGGTAGGCCGTGTCTGAGAACTTGGCCCCCTGTACCTTGCCCTGTTGGCTGCAGTGGTTTTAGAGACTTACTGTGTGTCCACTTTGGGAATGTCACTGTGAACAATGCAGCCCTGAGAAAGCAGTCCTGAGAATATGTGCATCTGAAGACAGATTTCTCTGTATCCAGGCTGTGAGCCCTTGAGCAAATTAGTAACCTCTCTGGGCCTCAGTTTCTCTGTAAAATGGAGCCTATGGCAACTACATAAGTTAATTTTTTTGACGATCTCGTCCTTGCTTTTTATAATCTAATGGGGGAGCTAATTTATGTGCATGAATGTTCACAACAATAATAATGTTCACACAATAATAATAGTAAGAGCTCTCATTCAATGAGAATTATTCTGTGCCAGGCATAGACTTTGTATGGGTTGTTCAACTAATTCCAGTAGAGGCTCCAAGAGGGTGGAAACTGTTGTGAGACCCACTCTCTCGATGAAGAAATTGAGGCACAGAAAAGGTTAAGTCCTTTCCCAAAGTCACATAGGCAGTAACGGTAGGGTTGGTATGTGAGCCTAGGTCCCTGTCCTAATATAAGGCAATTGATGGCAAATGCTACCTGAGTTGTATAAGCAGTGTTGTGGCTCCATTTTTCCCCCATATCTATTCACTTTATTATTGTTTCTATTTATTTATCTTTGGCTGCATCAAGTCTTAGTTGTAGCATGTGGGCTCTTCCTTGTGGCATGTGGGATCTTTTCTTATGTGGCACTCAGGCTCCCTGTTTTGGCACATGGGCTCCAGAGTGCTTTGGCCCAGTAGTTGCGGTGTGCAGGTTTAGTTGCCCCGTGGCATGTGGGATCTTAGTTCCCTGACCAGGGATTGAACCCATGTCCCTTGCATCGGAAGGCAGGTTCTCAACCACTGGACCACCAGGGATGTCCCTTAGCTCTCTTTTTGATCGAGAGGAGGGAAGGCTTATTCCTGAGAAACTGATAGGGAAGCTTGTACGGAGGAGATAAACTTTGAATGGACCTCGAGGAGGGAAGTTACTGTTGGACATTCCAAGTGAAAGAGCTATGGGAGGTGTGTTTGACTCCCAGGGGCTTCGGGAGGAGTGCTGGGAAATGAGGCCGAACTTGGAGAGGTGGGCAGACCATGAGGGCCTGACTCCCAGGCTACACCTGTAGCTCTGCCTGTGTGTCAGCTTACTAACTAAGCAACAGGCAGGCTACAGATATTAACTGTGTTAGGATTACAGACCTGATTCTGCTTAAAGTACTTCAGGGCCTTTCAACTGCTCTTCACGTCACTGCATCTTCTGCCTGCCCCTCCAGCTTCGTCTTATAGCACTGTTCCCAGCACTGTGTGCTTCAGACACTCTGGCCCTCTTCTAGCCCCTGGAATGTCCCAAGCTCCCTCCTGCCTCAGGGCCTTGGCACCTGCAGCAACCCCCCACCCCCCGAGTGGGAGTGCTCATTCCAGGCCTTCTCACCAGTAACTCTTGTTCAGATAACTGAGTCTTATCTTGAGAAAGCTCCCATGAAGACTCGGTCAACCCCTGTTCTCCCTTCTCATGGGGCCGCAGATGACTACTTTAAACACAGCGCCGCTGTCATTTTACAGATCTCTTCTTCAACAGGCTGGCAACTGCCTCTGCTGCCATCAGGGACCCTGCCTGTGTTTGCTTACCCCTATATCCCAGCACTTTACTCCCTGCCTGGGGCAGGGCAGAGGGTCGGTAAGAGGATGCTGTTACAGAGGGAAGGATTGCTGGGGAAGGGGCAGTGGGTTCTGCCTTCCCTGACATTGCTGGGGATCCAGTGAGCTCCGTGGTCCGGTGTCACCCAGGGCCCAGATACTCAACCAGAGCCCAGCATCCTTTATCCCTCCCTGGGAAGCCAGGCTTGGTGAACTTGGGGCTCCTCCCTATCTGGGTCTTTACAGATAATGCCCTCGCCACTCTCACCACCTCAGGCCTGGCCTTGCTTGGGATTCTGTAAGCCTTTTCAATATACAGAGGATCTCCAGAGACAATTACCCTGGAATGAAGGCTTCCAGGAATGCTCGATACAGCCTTATTCTGTGTAGCATTTTCTCATTCCAACTGTATCCTCCCAAAGCTTTCCAGTGTTAAATAACACAATTACAGAGTTAAATAAATGCCGGCAAAGGATGTGAGGCACTATGGGGCCTGAGTAGCAGGTGAAACAGGATCTGTGCAGATGTGACCAGCAAAGGAGTAGAAAGCTGGTGGCAGGGCAGGTGAAGGAGGGCAGCCGGCCTCCCCAGCGGGCAGGAGCCCCAGGGGACTGGGAGGCAGGGGGAGCCGAGTTAAAAAAAGGCCAGAGAACAAAGACCTGGAAGCTGACCAGAGACAGCATGATGGATCCAAGAATTCAAAGGGAGCTGGGGAGGTCATTGAATCTGTTGTCCCCAGAGGAGAATCATATAATAAGGAAGAGGCTGTGGATGATGACTGGGTTTGGTTTCCAAGCTGGATGTCAGGTTTTTCCTTGAGATTTCTAAGCAGTGGTACAGTATGAGGCCTAAGAGAGTCCTTAGGTGGATAGGCAGTTACACTAGGGAGACTCACTGGGTCAGTTCAGCTGTGTGTGTGTCTCAGGTCACCTAGGAAAGGCCACTAGGGGCCAAATGTCCAGAGACCTCTGCCCACCTGGAGATGGAACAGGCCTGGCTGTCCCCTCAGACATTTTTACAACTCATCGTGGGTTAAGATGTTGTCTCCAGAGGCCCTGTTGAGATTCTCATCATTGTCAAGTTCATCATCATTATCACTATCAGTATCATCTTAACATCAAACATTAATCAGGTACTTCCTTTGAAGCGGGCCCATGATCAGCATTTATAAGCACCGTCTCATTCGCTTTCTTAGCAGTTCTGGGAAGGGCGGGGGGCTATTATCATCCGCACTTCCAGATAAGTGAACTGAGGCTCAGAGAGATTACATAACTTTTGTCCAAGGTCACACAGCAAGTAAGGAATAACAGAGCCCGGATGGGTCTGGCCCACACTGAAGGCTGGGTCTCCGCCACCCTGTCTGCTGCTTTCATTGTCCCAGGCCAGTGGGGGTGGGGGGGGGACTCTACAGTGTGCAGAGTTCACAGGGCTCTTCCACGCCCATCATCTCCCTTGACTCTCACATAATATTGATAGGCAGGCATCGCCCCATCGTATAACCTGGTAAGCTGAGTCCCAGAGAGGCTAAGTGAGTCATTGTGAACATTTGGTCAGCAAAAGGCAGAGCCAGGTCTTCTGACCCACCCCATCCTCTCATTAGCTGGGGTCCATGTGAGAGAGGAGCTCTTAGACGAAGGAGGCAGGAAGCTGAGCCTGCGAAGGTCTGCCCAGGGTGCCTGGGCACTGCTGAGGTCAAGGGATAGAATTTTGCCCGAAAGGGGGCAGCAGGTGCCTAAAAGAGAAGGAAAGGGAGACAGAGGAAAGCTTTGTTCCTTCAGCTCTTCCAGGATCTGGTGCTGTGGGCAGAGGCCTCCCTGGAGGTGTTCCCAGAGAAGCACCAGGTGGGGTCTGCGGGCTGGGGCAGGCATGGCCCAGAGCCCTGCTGTGAATTTGCTGTCTTCCAGCCAGGCCTCTCATCCTAGGAGAAGAGCTGCAGTCACCCCGAGCCCTCAGGCTCTGATAGCGATGATGGTGGCAGTCTCATGTAACCCCTATTCAACCCAGGAGGCACAGGGTAGCATGTTTTGGAAGTCACCTCCAGGCTGCCTGCAGTCTGCCCTCCCCTTTTGTAAATTCCACAAACAGCCAGGAGATAAAAGAGGGGATCTCTCAGAGGCAGAACATGAAGCTCTTCAAAGAACACTTTCAATCAAAAATGGGAAGAGGAGAGAGGTCTTTCTTTCAGAGGGAATGTATTTATACACCCCTGTGTGTGTGCACACACACACACGCAGTAACCAGGAGCATCGTGATGCTTACAGAATGCTCTGCCTGTTCCATATTCCCATTCCTCCCTCTCTTCTTTCTCTAGCTCCAGGCGTCCTACCCTTTTCTGGGTTCCCGCCCCCACCCTGGGGTACACTTCCAGATCTGCCCTCTCCAGATGGCATTGTATCTTTCTGGCCTTTCTGCTTTCCTGCCTGGGGCTCTGCTCCCTGCTGACTAAGGTGATAAACAGTCTCCTCCCCGACATCTCTGAAACATCGATTCCAGGGACCACCCATCATCTTCTGGAGCAAACGGGGACCAACTGATGGAAGTTCCTCCCTTTCCTAGTCCAGCAAAATGAAAGTCTGGAATCTTAGGCCTGGGGAAGAGCTTCAGAGGGCTTCCCAGGCAGCGCTAGTGGTAAAGAACCCACCTGCCAATACAGGTTAGACATAAGAGACACAGGTTCAGTCCCTGGGTTGGGAAGATTCCTTCCTGGAGAATCCCATGGACAGAGGAGCCTGGCGGGCTACAGTCCATAGTGTTGCAAAGAGTCAGACATGAGTGAAGCGACTTAGCACGCACACGTGCAAGAGCTTCAGAGCATCTGGTTGAGTCCTTTCATTTCACAGTAGGAGAAACTCAGGCCCGGGCAGTGGAATCACTTACCCCAGATCACAGTGAGTTTGTGGCCCAGCTGTGATGAGAGCCAGGTCTTCTGATGTCCTGTCTGTGGTTCTTTCACTGGAGAGCACGGCTCTCCCCAAAGAGTGACTGGAGATGCAGAAGGGCTGGGCTGAACCGTCGTGATGCCCGCACTTCCCTTGACTTCCCATGCCCACAGTTGCCAGTCTGCAGCTCCAGCCCCTGTGGCTGTTAATTCGGTTCCGTGGCACATGACCTCCTCATCCAAGCCTGCTTTACAGGGTAATGTCTTTTTAACTAAGGTAAAAATAAAAGACATGCCCGCCTTTTGGAATAGCAGATCCCATGAGGTTGTTGCTGGTAATCCGGGCTGCACGGAAGCCATGGTGCATGATTGCTGTTCGCTACTGAGTCAATGAAAAAAAAAATCCACTACATAACCTCCATAGCTTCTTCTAGCATCTCACTCTTCCCTCCCTGCCTCCCCTGCACCCTGGTTACTCTCAAGTGGCGAAAAAGGAGAGAGAGAAGGGCTGGGCTAAAGAGGCAGCAGTGTCTCCAGGAGGCAGTTTTCTGTTTGGTCTAGTTTGGGGAAACGTCTATTTGAGAATAGACAGAAGTGCCCTGTCTGAGGCTGGGACAGACGTTCTCCCAGGGTTTGTGGTCTTTCTGCTTCTATCAAGGAAAGCGCCCTCCTGGGATGCTGTCCATTTCTAGTTTCCTCTCCATATGGAATCGTTTTACCATAATGTTGTTGTTGGCTGACTTTATAAACTTGTGAAATGATTTCTAAATTGCAGTCTGAGGTTCGCTCTTTTGGGAAGAAGGCTGTTTTGGTGGGGGCAGGGGGGAGAAACTTGAGGATAGAGTTGTTGGTTTGGGTTACTTGGTTTGGATGTATCTATTTTTTTTTAATAACCAGAAAAAGGACAGGATGCTGTGGTTACCTCTTGCCCATCGTATCAGTTTTCATTTTTCTATTCTTTTCTTCAATTCTTTCATTCCAAGCTATTAAACTCCTATCTCCTCCGCCCAAGGTCTTTGCAGAGCTTGACTGCTGTTTTGCCATAACCCAGCACAGGACCAGCATTGCACCTGCTACATCTTTGTGGTTGATTTCTGTTACTTTACAAATGTGCTCTTGAGTGGAACTCAAGTTAGAGCCACTGTCATCAAGGGACTGAAGTTCAAGGTCCAAAAAACCCTCTGAAGGGTCCCCACAAATGAAGGCACTAACAATCTTCTAATCAAACTTCACTCCCTCCTCACGGGTTGATTCACTTGACAGCAGTCATCAACCCTCTCTTGGAGAAATATAGAATGAGCTCAAAAAGGCATTTATGTTTTTCGTTGTTACTAAAAATCTCTTACATCTGCACGCTAGTCACTTTAAAGCCTGGCCTCACTTTGTAAGGGCTTCTCTGGGAGCTCAGATGGTAAAGAATCTGCCTGCAACGCAGGAGACCTGAGTTCAATCCATGAATTGGGAAGATCCCCTGGAGAAGGGAACGGCTACCCACTCTAGTATTCCTGCCTGGAGAATTCCAAGGACAGAGGATCCTGGTGGGCTACAGTCCATGGGGATGCAAAGAGTCAGACATGACTGAGTGACTAATACTTTCACTTTCACTTTATAAGGCTCTACCTTGTTAACTGATGCTGGATCGAGGGGCTGCTTTCGCATGAGTTGGGGGTGGAGGAGTGGAGCTGAGATGGAGAAGAAACTGACTTTTGTCAATGGATGTACAAATAATAAACCCCTTTGTGTATAAAGTGAGGAGTGACATGTCTGTCTCCTTACTTCCTTTGCAATGATTTAGGAAAAATCGCACACGTGTGTAGCATGTGCATGTGTGTGTGTGTGTTCTCATTCAGAACCTATTGGCCTGTTTGTAGATTGTTAAACACCTCACTTTCCTTTTCTTTCTCCACCTTGTGTGTCAACAGATCCACCAGAATTAGTGGTAAAAGAAGCTGAAATGTAAACCTTGATGGAGGCCAGTCTGAAATACATGCCTTGGTTATAAAACATAATTCTTAAATATTGGTATAAGTCGGAATCACCTGGGCAACTATTCACAATTGCAGATTCCCTGGCCCCATAACCAGAGTCTGATCCAGGAGGTTTGGGATGAAACTCAGGAATTCACATTTTAATAAGCACTTTACTCTTTAACATTCTTAGTCTTTTTTTTTTTTTTTCTTTAACATTCTTAGTCTTTAATAAGAATAAGGTGATTTTAATGCGGGTGATCCTAGACTACACTTTGAAAATCACTGTCGGAGAATTGCTTGGAAGGATCCTGGCACTGTCTAAACCCCACGCCCTTGGTTTGCAGATGAAACTAAGGAAGCCAAGAGAAATGAAGTGACTAGTTTAGGTTGGTTAGCTAGTTAGGGCAGAGCATGGCCAGGAGTGAACAGCACTCTGGGCCTTTCCCACCACTCTATGTATAGGGGAGCAGGCCAATAGGAAGTGAGCTTGCTTTGCAACAGGGTGGATTGAAGTTAGACACAAGGAAGAACTTCCTAACAGAGAGGTATATGGAGGAGCTGACAGCACCTCCTTTCTCAGGGGATCTTAATTCAAGAAAGATTCTCATCAGGTGTGGGCACTGAGGTGCAGAAACATCTGGTGACTTCATGTAAAAGGGAACAGAGACCCTTCTCAGAGTTCTGCTGTGGGGCCTGGATTTTGACCTTGACAGCCACATAAGGCCAGTGGTCCAGGAAGCCTGAGGCGTAGTCCTACCTCTGACAAAGACAAGCTTGTGACATTGGGCCTCTTGCTCAATTCTTGGCCTTCATTTCCTCCCTGGGAGATAAATGCGGTTGCATTAGATTGCCTGTAATTTCCGAGGAGCCATCATTTTTATTTTCCACTGTACTCCCTCACCAAAGCTCACACAACACTGGGACTTGTTTGTTGGCTGAACAAGTTCATCAGTTGAATAAAAAACTACTCATTATTGAGTATCCAGAAGTTCTGTCTGCCAATTCTCCCTTGCCTAGGGCGTTTTCAGTCTCTGTCTGAACGGTCCATAGTGAGCCTCCCTTTTTATACTAATTTGCATACTTAAAGGGGTCTAGCCTCAGATGAGAGCTTCCCCGGGGGCTCAGTGGTAAAGAATCTGCCTATGATGCAGGAGACACTAGTTCGATCCCTGGGTCAGGAAGATCCCCTGGAAAGGGGCATGGCAACCCACTCCAGTATTCTTGCCTGGAGAATCCCTGGACTGAGGAGCCTGGTGAGCTACAACCTGTAGGGTCACAAAGGATCGGACAGGACTGAAGCGACTGAGCACCCACACGTACTTGAGACAGTCACGAGTTACAGCTTCAACATCCATGTCCTCTCATGAGTGATTGTCCAGACCTCTGGCTGCTTAGAGTCACTCCCCAAGCAGAGAAGCCAGACCAGAGTGGCACCTCCCCATCACTGGCGGCCTCTGGTCACAAATCCCTCTGCCCCCATCTCATGGGGCCACCCCTTTGATGACCTCCCTCTGTTCCTTTCAGAAAGCGGATCTGGCCGTGGCGGGTCTCACCATTACTGCGGAACGGGAGAAAGTGATTGATTTCTCGAAGCCATTCATGACTCTGGGAATTAGCATTCTTTACCGAGTTCATATGGTAAGAGATTTATTTTATAAGCATTTATGGCATTAGAGTTATTTGCATGCAAACACTAAGTTATATGGTAATAATGAATGACTCACAGAAATATTTAGATTTCAAGACTTCAATGCAAATGTGCCAGGCTATTTTCTCCCCCATCAGCTGTGAGGACTTGCAAACAGGAGGAATGGAAAAGTCACACTTGGGGGCTTTCCAGTAAAAATAATGCTTCTGCTTCACTGCATAGGGATGGCCAAGAACGATCATTCAACCCTTGGTTTGTAGAGTGTTGGCAATTGGACCCATGGGTTACTCAGGTTCCTCCAAGGTGGTGGGTCCCTAGCCTAGATGAGTCACCGCAGATTTCTCAAAGCCTTTGGCAACCTTCAGACCTGCTTCTTTTCATTCTGAGCATTGCACCTACTGAGGCAATGCAGACTCCCTCTTTTGATTATCTGCACTGGAGAATAAAGAGCAGGTAATGTAATATCACTTATAGCTTCTTCTGCCTCTCTTTCAAAAGGAAGGACTAGACTGAGTGTAAAAATGAGTTTGTGAAAGCTCACCCATGGGCAGCAGGGGCTGGATTCGACGTCAAAGTTACCGGCTGGTGGGGGGAACATCCGGAGAGGGAATAGTAACCCTTATCCAACCTGGCTCTAAGCACACATCTATTACATGGATTTCCCCAATGATCTAGTCACTTTAGGCATCCAAGGTCATGTCAACATGATGTATTCTAGCACCTGGCACCACAGAGCTGCTCAACAGCGAGGAATCCAGAGCTCATCCCATGTACCTGCTGAAGACCCTCCAGCTTCTGAGCCCCTCCCAAGCGCCGAGTCTCAGCCCTGGGCCGAGTCTCAGCCCAAGAATGGAGTAATCTATATTTGCAGCCCCAGCCAGCGCATCAGGATCTGTGGCCTGTTTCTCCAGGAGGAAGGACTTCTTGTTTCAGAGTCCACTCAGGCAGCTCAGAAGACCACTGTCCTGGGCTGGGCTTCAGTGTGCATCATCATTGCTGCCCAGCTTGGGCAAAGAGGCTACATCATCTGGAAGATGAGACAGCATCAAAATCCCAAGCTCTCCAGGCTAAACCAGAAAGAAATGTGAGGATCTGGTCATAATCACTGCGGTGATGGATGTGTCTGTCTTGTGAATGAAGGAGGATTTTGATCCTTCCTCCTGTCTTTTCCATGATAATGATAACTCCCATTCACTGAGCACCTCTTGTGTGCCAGACACTCTTCAGGCCCCTGTGATGGTGGGCTGTTGTTACAGATTGATTTGTGTCTCCTCAAAATGACTTGTGAATGTGACCTTTTTTGGAAATAGGATCTTCGTAGATAGAGTCAAGTTAAGATGAGGTCATACTGGAATGGGGGAGGTGGAGCAAACCCAGTGTCCAGTGTCTCTATAAAGAAGTGGGAAATTTGAACACAGACACCCAAAGGAGAAGACAAGACCCTGTGAATTTGGAGGCAGATTGGAGTGATGCATCTACAAGCCAAGAAACACCAAGGATGGCCAGCAACCCCAGAAGCTAGAAGGGACGAGGAAAGAAATTGCCCTTAATTCTGAACTGCCAGCCTCCAGAACTGTGAGACGATACACTTCTGGTGCATTAAGCTCCCTCCCCCCAGCCAGTGGCACCTCGTTACGGCAGCCCTAGTAAATGAATACAGTCATCCTGTTCTTATTTTAGAAATGAGGAAACAGTGGCAAGCAGTTCTACAAACATAGCCAAGCCCACACACCTCTCAGTGAAAGAGCAGAGTTCAAACCCAGGAACGGCGTGGTGCAAGCCTGTGTTCTCTCTGTTACTGAAAAGAGTGTAGGTGGGGCCCGGCTGCTCGCCACTCAAAAGCCAGTAAGCAGACCAGGCTGGTGGAAAGGAAAGTTTGCTTTATTTCAGATGCCGGCAACTGGGGTGGGGGAAGGGTGGCGGACGTCTGTCCAAAATGTGGGGGACTCCCCCCACCCCCTGATGGCAACCAGTGGGGCAAGAGCTTTTATAGACAGAAGTAGGGGGCTACATACAGAAACAGCACAGTCAGCTCTGACAGTCTTCTTTAAATTGGTCATCTGTGGTCTGAGCAGCAGCATCTTGATTGTTTAGGTCCAATCTTTCGTTCCAAGGTCGGTTTGTTTCTATTTCTTTGAGGCCAGTTCTCAGAATTGTGGCAGCTCATGTCATGGGCACAGTCTGGTCATCCTGGAGTTAATTTCTCCACCTGGTGTTTTGGTATCTGTAAGACAGCTCACAGGATATGGCTCAGAATATTATCTATAGCCCTTGAGAAAGAACCAAAGATTCTTGACGATGCTTAATGACTGCATTATTACTATTTAGTCTCCTCTGACTGTTTTCCTTTGTTTCTGCATTTCTCACTTCTCTGATTAAACTTATCCTCTAGCTAAAGTTTCCCACACACATAGGGCAGGCAGAGGACATGGTGGGGGAGACAAGGACCGTAAGTCCTGCTCTGTTTCACCGTGACATGAAGCTGTCACCTACACCGTGTGACCTGCTCATAAGGTGTCCCGTAAGTGGAGCTTTCTCCCTGTTCTCAAATGGTCCTCACGGCTGTTCTTTGAGGAAAGAAGGGAGGTGTTATAATTCCCACCTTACAGATGAGGAGACCAAGGTCACACCTGGAGTTGGGTCTGGAATCCAGGTCTCCTGATTCACAGGGTAATGTTCTTGTCATCATTACATCTCTTGGTACCTGGAGACAGCTTTCCAGCCAGCACCATTTCTTGAGCGCCCCCCCGCCGTCACCTCCCGACCTACTCTCCTCCCACAGCTGAGCTCCAAGGGAGGATCCAAAAAAGACAGAGACCTAATAGGATAGAAATATTTTTGTTTGCCAAAAGAAATGTTCCCTCCAGCCTCTCAATATGTTCATTGGATCATTATGTTCATCAGTATGCTGATGAACAACATCAGTATGTTCATTAGACACAACTTTTAGGTTGTGAGAAATACATAGTGTGGAGTATCTAATATAAATATATCGTTTTATGACCGGATTCATCATGGTGGAAACATCACTGGACTGCTTTTATGTTTTTCAGATATATTTGTATACAAAAAGAACACAACTCTTTATATAACTTAGAGAAATCTTCACATTTGGTAAAACAGCATAGGTTAGAAAAGTTTTCATTTGCCAGTGGCATTTGACTTTTAACGAAAATAGTGAATTATTGTTTTAAAGTACTTATTTATAGTTGTATAGACAATATGTAAGTTTTTATGGGTGATGTTAGTGATAGTATATCAGACCTGAGTTCATTAAATAGTTGGCTGATCAAAGGAATGTTATCTTATGTGTATATAATAACATTATTATATGTTTTTAGGCATATGAGCTATAATTTATGCATGTTTTATAAAATATTAACTATGCAGAGAGTGAAAATTTTGCCTAATTTTCAGACTGAGTAAATAATTGGGCAGTTAAGGGAAAAAAAAAAAAAAAAAGCAAAAAAGACAGAGACACAGTCTTCCTCCAAATGGTATTTCTATGGCCAGGTCACATGACTAGGCTCTGGCCTTGATTTCTTGATTAAGGCCAAGGGCACTAGAGCACCACCCATGATCAGATGGGCTGAGAGGACCCACATGAGTAAAGGCACATCAGCGGAGAGGACAATGCTGAATCGACCAAACTGGGGGAGACCTGGTTAGAACAAGTCTGAGATGAACTGTGCAGAGTCTGAAACAAAAGAGGTTGTCAGAAACAGCTAATACCAAAGGGGAGCCCAGCAGAGTTCACCATGAGTGCTACAGTCTAAAATTATTATACATAGAGAAGCTCTCTCTGACATAATCAGTGTTAAGCTGATGAAATTAAAGTTGAATACTGGGTGTTTATTATTTTGTAAATTTTCTCTAGCTGATAGTTCTCTGTGAGCAAAAATATGATTCATTTAATGTAATTTATAATCTATAATGATCCAGTCTCTTAGCTCTATATCCAAGGTCACCTGAGTCGTGAGTGATAGCTTCCAAAAAAGTGAGCATCTGGTGAAAATCAAACCTGTGTGCAAAAGTGAAAATAATTAGCACAAGGTATAAATGCCTAGTTAGAAATTCTTCAGAACCTTTCAAAAATAACAGGTGGTGGCAGGTATATCTCAAATCTAAAGATATTCAGAAGTAATTTGTGCCCTTCCAGCAATCTCAGATTATCTAGGCTCCTTCTCGAACATGGGTCATCACAAGTTGATTGTGGGATATTTTCCTTCCTCTCAACCTTGGGGTATAATCTATTTCTGCCGGGCATATCCAGGATCAGAATCAGAAGACTGTTTTGCTCTTTGACCTATACTCCCTGCCACTCAGAGGCTGGCTTTGGCATTTGTTATTGTCAATCTCTCCTGCTTATTAAAACCTCCTCTCTGTTCCTAGCATCCACATCACCGTTTTCTCCTGCTGTGCTTCCCGCCTCTCTGATTATCACCTTCTTTACCATTTCTGTTGGTTCTTCTCTCTCTGTTTGCCACTTAAATGTCTGTGGTCCTTTCTTCTTCTCACTCTCCCAATTCTCTGCCTGGATAATCTCACCTGCTCCCAAATCTATAAATCTAACCCTGACTGCTCTCCTGAATTCCGGAAGCATCTTTTAAATACATTACTAAGTCATCTCCAGACTTCCCAGGTGGCTCAGTGGTAAAGAATCCGCCTGCCAATGTGGGAGCCACGGGAGACGCAGGTTCGATCCCTGAGTCAGGAAGATCCCTGGAGGAGGCAATGACAACACTCCAGTATCATTGCTAGAATGATACCATGGACAGAGGAGCCTGACAGGCCATAGTCCACGGAGTCACAAAGAGTCAGACCTGACTGAGCAACTGAGCACACACAACGTGGATATCTCACAGGCACCTCAAAAACAGTGACACAACCAAACTGCATTTGGTATATTCCTCCCTCCTCCCCTCTGCCCCATCTCAGGTCACAACCTCTCCATCCAGCCACCTGAGCCGCCCTGCACTTGTCTTTCCTCGAATGTCCATTTGGTCCACTCACGTCCTAAACAATCTTCATATTTACTGTCTATTCTTGTTCACCCTGCCTTGGTTCAAGCTCTCTTCATCTCTAACATCAACTGCTGCATTCCCGTGGGCTGTATCCTCCTTGGAGGCGGGTGTTTCTTTGCTTTTTATTTTTTAGGCTTTTAAAAAGTACTTTATTTACTTTTATTTTTGGCTGTGCTGGGTCTTTGTTGCTGCTCGTGGGCTTTCTCTAGTTGCGGTAAGTGGGGGCTACTCTCTCGTTGCGGTGTGCAGGCTTCCTGTTGCAGTGGCTTCTCTTGTGGAATACAGGCTCTGGGGCCCTCAGGCTTCAGTAGTTGCAGCACACAGGCTCAATAATTATGTTGCATGGGGCTTATTTGCCCCGAGGCACAGGGAATCTTTCTGGAGCAGGGATCATCAAACCCATGCCTCCTGCATTGGCAGGCAGATTCTTTACTGAGCCACCTGGGAAGCCCCAATATCATATGGTATTAGACTATACATTTTTATGGGATGATTTTTGGTATGGAAAATGTCATCACCCTAAACATGCAGCATTTACTTGAAAAGTATGGAAGGAAGAAAGGAAAGGGGGGAGAAGTGTGAGGGATCTTGTAATTCTGTGAGCAATGAGCACTACTTCCCTTTGTGGCTCACGGCCAAGCATCACTGACTCCCAGGAACCTCGCTTCTGTTGGGAGGTCCAGTATTCTAGGCAGCAGAATGAGTGACCTGAATTGATTTCTTCTTTTTCTTTCTGGCCCTTACCCTGTTGGTCTTGAGAACAAAAAGCAAGTGAAAGCAGATGTTGGGGCAGCTCAGATCCATCAATGGGTCAGGCCTGCCATAGCTGCCACCAGAACCCCTTACTCCCTCCCGCCCTGATGCCTGTGCATCCCACAGACAGCAAATCACCCTCCTGAGAAGGCCTCAGAACCCCTGACCCAGGCCAGATGAGCTTCCAGGCCATACATAGAGGGCCCAGCCTTTAGAATCTGGAGTGTCCCCTGCTACTCCACAGATGGGAGTCCAATGACTGGGGACATCAGAAGTTCAGGACTCTCTTCATTTCCTTGGCATATTAGCTCATTTCTTATTGAGAAGTTCAGTATGTAGCATAGCAGTATAACCCCAAGGGCATTTTGCAGTCCAGGGGGTTTCATAGAATTGTGCATTTTGTAGTCCAGAGTTTTATAGAATTGATGCATACTATAAGCTCCCAAATATCTGTGAATGGAAGGGAGAAGAGCACAGAAAATCAAAACATTCATATTTGATACTAGAGTGTGTCATGTAGTTTTCTCTCTCTTATTTTTCTACAGCAGCAATTTGCCTAATGAGGTTTTTGCTCAGATTAATATTAAAGTAAGTTTGTATGCCTCAAGCACACACTGACTGTTGGAGCAAGGCCTCACCAGAGCATGCCAGAAGCCAACCTGGGGTTTGACATTTGGCACATAGAGGCCCCAGATGGATAATCAAGTTTTAAAAATTCAGCATCGATATATTCAAGGAGGTTGGGTGCATGTCCAGGATATTTGCATGTTGACTAACATCGTCTGACGCCTCGTTATTCATGAAGCACTTCCACATAACAATCTCTGGTTTACTACAGCAACCCCCCTGAGGCAGACAGTAGAATTCTCGTTTCACACAGAAGGATTCTGAGGTCAGTGATGGCCAGTGGTGCAGGGGAAAGAAGAAAGAGGGTGAAGTGATGGGAGTGGCACAGAACCCAGATTTTCAGTCTATCTTTATGGTATAGTAGGTATGTTTCCTTGTGTCAAGGACATGTGTTAGGTGATCTTTCAAGATCCTTTCTAATCTGATGATACTATCTATGATCCCATATAGTGTCCTGAACCAGCCAGAGCATCTAAGGCTCCCTTGAAAATTTGAGTCAGTGAGATTTCCCTGGTGGTCCAGTAGTTAAGAATCCGCTTGCCCATGCAGGAGACACAGGTTCGATCCCTGGTCTGGAAACTAAGATCCCATATAGCTCAGGGCAACTAAGCCCATGAGCTGCAACTACTGAGCCTGCAGGCCACAGCTGGAGAGTAGCCCCAACTCGCCACAACTAAAGAAAGCCCACATGCAACAACCAAGTGCCCGTGTGCCGCAACCAGGGCCATCAAAAACAGGTAAAGAAATAAGTACGTTTTTAGAAAATATGAGTTAATTATTTTTCCCTGCGATGTCCTGCTCCATCTTTGAATGACAAATGTAAAAGTTTGATGCTTTGTTCTTTTTCTCTTCTTAACCCTTGACAAGAATTGTCTCTCTAAAGAAAAGTAAAAAAAAAAAAAGCAAACAGTGATTAAATTTAAAAATGAGCAAGAAGAAAATGTCAACATTAAATTAACACCTGGCATTTTTTTCTGGATGTATTAGTCTTTTTTCAAGAAGGTCTGTTTCATCTCAGAAAGACTGTCTAGGAAAATGGAGAATAATACTTAGTAAACCAATGAATCATTTCTAATACTGCTTAATACTCTGTTATAAGAAAATAGAAAATGAATAAAGTTCTATTCCTTAAAACTAAGTAACCTGATAGCCCATATAATGGAAGTATGATTCTCTGGATGTACAATCATGTTAATATTAGTTATTTATAGAGTGCTCCTCTCTCAAGAAGCTCAAGGATTTTATCAATGTTACTATAGTAATTCTCACATCCCCACTTCATGCTGACTGTGGTGTTACACTTTCTGGAAGAAGAAAACAGCACCCAGAGAAGCAGAATGGTTCACCTAAGATCACTCAGAAAGTCAAGGTCAGGACCAGGTTTAGAACTTAGGTCTTCTTGTGCCAGATTCCCAATCAGCAAAGTGAAAATAGATACACCAGCATCTGGATTATAAAGGCAACAACCCCATCTGGGTGTTTTAAGTGAAGAGGAATTAATTGCTTACTTCTTTTTTCCTCTTGGAGTCAGAGGTGGGAAGTGCATCCTAAACCAAAATATCAAGACAATCCACTGCAGACACACTGAGGGAGTTATCCATGGGTTCCTGGGGTGGACCAAGAATCACCTCCTTCTGCTTCTTCCAGAAGGATTCATGGAGACTGCATCTGTCTTACCTGTTTCTTCAGCCCTAAGGAGTGTTTTATTGACCACTGATAACAATTGGTAGTGGAAAGAAACCTCTGTATGAATGGCCATTTAGTTCTACAGACTGGCAAGACCACATGGAGGACAGGATGAGCCTTTGTCATTGGTTCTGCTGGAGAGGGAAGAGTTCTGCTGGAGGAAGAGAAGGAAGAGCACTGATGTCACAAGTCTGTATGTCAGGAAATGGTGATGAGGGTGCCCAGCCCTCACACAAATACAGAAGAGCCTGCTGCAAATCTGAGCCACTCTGTCTTGACTTCTCTGGGAAGGCTGAGGTGGAACTGAGTTCCAAAGCTTGCAATTACCAGCTTCTAAGAGCCAGCCTTCCAGAAGAGAGCCTGGTATTACCCTAATCACTTCCCGGGGGAGCCCTGGGGAAACCCTCATGATTCATGTATCAGTTCAGTTCAGTTCAGTTGCTTAGTCGTGTCTGACTCTTTGCGACCTCGTGAGTTGCAGCACGCCAGGCCTCCCTGTCCATCACCAACTCCCGGAGTCCACCCAAACCCATGTCCATTGAGTCAGTGATGCCATCCAACCATCTCATCCTCTGTCGTCCCCTTCTCCTCCTGCCCTCAATCCTTCCCAGCATCAAGGTCTTTTCCAATGAGTCAGCTCTTCACATCAGGTGGCCAAAGTATTGGAGTTTCAGCTTCAGCATCAGTCCTTCCAATGAACACCCAGGACTGATCTCCTTTAGGATGGACTGGTTGGATCTTTGCAGTCCAAGGGACTCTCAAGAGTCTTCTGCAACACCACAGGTCAAAGGCATCAATTCTTTGGTGCTCAGCTTTCTTTATAGTCCAACTCTCACATCCATACATGACCACTGGAAAAACCACAGCCTTGACTAGACGGACCTTTGTTGGCAAAGTAATGTCTCTGCTTTTTAATATGCTATCTAGGTTGGTCATAACTTTCTTTCCAAAGAGTAAGCGTCTTTTAATTTCATTGCTGCAGTCACCATCTGCACTGATTTTGGAGCCCAGAAAAATAAAGTCAGCCACTATTCCCACTGTTTCCCCATCTATTTGCCATGAAGTGATGGGACCAGATGCCATGATCTTAGTTTTCTGAATGTTGAGCTTTAAGCCAACTTTTTCACTCTCCTCTTTCACTTTCATCAAGAGGCTCTTTAGTTCTTCTTCACTTTCTGCCATAAGGGTGCTATCATCTGCATATCTGAGGTTATTGATATTTCTCCCGGCAATCTTGATTCCAGCTTGTGCTTCCTCCAGCCCAGCATTTCTCAAGATGTACTCTGCATATAAGTTAAATAAGCAGAGTGACAATATATAGCCTTGACGTACTCCTTTTCCTATTTGGAACCAGTCTGTTGTTCCATGTCCAGTTCTAACTGTTGCTTCCTGACCTGCATACAGGTTTCTCAGGAGGCAGGTCAGGTGGTCTGGTATGGCCATCTCTTTCAGAATTTTCCACAGTTTATTGTGATCCACACAGTCAAAGGCTTTGGCATAGTCAATAAAGCAGAAATAGATGTTTTTCTGGAACTCTCTTGCTTTTTCAATGATCCAGCAGATGTTGGCAATTTGATCTCTGGTTCCTCTGCCTTTTCTAAAACCATTCATGTATTATAACCCACAAAAACTCTAGGAGTTACAGAAAGGGAATGTGGCAAGATGGAATTCTCCCTCCAAGCATCTTTAGCATGTGCTACTACGGGGCAGAAAATTGGATTTCTTGTCCATGAGGGAGGACTGTAAAAGGAAGTTCTCTCTTTGGTCACACACCACCTCCCCCACCTCTCTCACACATGGCTACCATCAGACAGTTGTTGTTCAGTGGCAAAGTCATGTCCGATTCTTTGCGACCCCGTGGACTGTAGCCCGCCAGGCTCCTCTGTCCATGGGATTTCCCAGTCTAGAGTACTGGAGGGGGTTGCCATGCCCTCCTCCAGGGGATCTTTCCCATGCAGGGATCAACCCTGCATCTCCTGCATTGGCAGGTGGATTCTTTACCTTTGAGCCACCAGGGAAGCCCATTAGACAGAGGGGGAGCCAACACTTGTATAGCACTTACCATGTGTTAAAACAATGCATGAGGGAGGTTTTATGATTACTCCATGTTACAGAAGAAGACATGGAGACCTAGAGAGCTTACGTAACTTGCCCAGGGTCCCATTATTGTATATGGTACAGCCAGGATTCAGTCCTGGGCAGGCTGACTCCAGAGTCTGCGTGTTAATTCATTACCTGTCCTGCACTACCTGGCCCTGATGTCCTTATGCATTTGGCTCCAGACTCTGGGCAAGCAATTACTTTCTTACTATAATGTCATTCCTTCCAGTAAATGTGGAATGAAGTGTCAGTGAGTTTATGGATTTTTTTAAGGATAAGAGGAATTTTCACCAGGCAAGAGGAGATTAGTTCCACTCTGTAACTCTGTGAACAGCTCTACTGCTGACATTCAAAGGGCCTTGCCACTCAGGGATCGTAGTCATTTGGTGACCAGCCCCGTCTCGCTCACCATCCGACGGCATCCATGATGCTGGCTCTGATGTGGTCAGTCTGAAACACAATACAAAAATCAAGGAACCAGTTTCCACTTTGGTGCCATCTAATTTGCAGCCCCATTTACAGGGCTTGGCCTGTCCTAGACATTTGGGGCATAGACTCTGTATCACCAATTATCTACTTCAAAGTGGTTGTCTTCACCAGAAGGAGCAGGCCCAAAGTGTAGTCAACAGAGACATGTATAAATCAATAAGAGAGCCCCCCTAAAGGATGGTTCATTGTTGGTCACTCACTCAGTCATGTCCGATTCTTTTCTACCCCATGGACTGCAGCACACCAGGCTTCCCTGTCCATCACCAACTCCCAGAGCTTGCTCAAACTCATGTCCATTGAATTGGTGATGCCATCCAACCATCTCATCCTCTGTTGCCCCGTTCTCCTGCCTTCAATCTTTCCCAACATCAGGGTCTTTTCCAATGAGTCAGTTCTTCGCATCAGGTAGCCAAAGTACTGGAGTTTCCGCTTCAGCATCAGTCCTTCCAATGAATATTCAGGGTTGATTTCCTTTAGGATTGACTGGGTTGATCTCCTTACTGACCACGGTACTCTCAAGAGTCTTAAATGATGATGAGTATAAATAAATAATGTTTAGAGTACTTTAAGGGGGTGCAATCAAGTAGGCTGGGATTCTGTTGGCATTGGGGAGAAGGCGTGGGATTAATTAGGGAGTTTATTGAAGCAAATTGTAAAGATAAAACAGAGAGGAAGATGCGGTACAGCTGCCTTTTGAAAGAAGGAGAGCACGGTATCCCTATGGCACAGCTTGACAAATGAGCACCAGAGAAATTGAAACCATCACCAGTGATGTGAGCACGGCACTTAACCTCCCTGGGTCCCATTTCCTCCATCTGTCAATATGGAGTACTGAGTACTGAAATCCAAAGAACATAGTGAAGCATTTTGAGTTCTTCTGAAGAAAAGCATCACCATCATATATCCATATATCCGTTGGGTTAAGGAAAACCTGTTATTAGGAAGAAATGTCAGTGGCATGTGACACCTGATCTACCCCCCAGCACCAGTAACTCAGATGTCTGTTGGGAAGGAAGCAATCAAAAGCATCCACATAGAAAAAAACAGGAGGCGTTCAGAGCCTTGCAAGGAACATACTTCTCTTTGGCATCATAAAAACAGCTTGGGCTTAGTCCAAGCCTAGTCTGTGCAAGCCCAGACCCACATCTCAAATGACTGCCCATTCCTTGCTCTTCTGGTTGGCGTCAGTCAATCACACGTGGAATCAGATGTTGCCTTGCCAGTGTGACTGATATGTTTCCAGGGGAGCTCTGTTTATGTCTTGATCCTTGTTTGTGTGATGCTCTGTGTTTTATAACTTAAGTCTCCAGGAATTTTTCCCATGGCTGTGCATCATTTCTTATCACCCATAACCAAATATGGCAGCTTTAAATAGTGCTGTCATTTTCCTCAATTTCATTCGTTGTGATATAATCAGGTATAGATTTCTGACATTGAGCATCTAATGGGGTTTCAGATTCAGAGAGCAACAATGAAAGAATTTTTTTCTCCTGGATATCTCTTAGTTGGGAGACACAGAGTGAAGTAGTCATGAGTGACAGGTGTAGAATTCATGTACATTTGCCCAGAGAAGTTCCAGGGGATAGAAGGACCCCAGGAATGGCCCAAGCTAGTGATTATCTGCAGCAGGTGTGTAGACATAATGGGCATCTTCATCCCCTCTGGACTCAGTCTGTATCTTCCCGCATCTGCACTGGCTCTTAGGATGATGATGAAGGCATGGTTAGTCCCGTGATGGACACGGGAATGACTAACGGAGGACTCCAATTCTGCTGTATTGAGTCCTTCTTCCTGTTAGACAATTTACATAGTGATAGGACCATACATACTCAAATGGTCTTCTCCCTATTTCTCTCCTGTTCCCCTGGTCACTGGGCTTTGTCCCTCAAGCTGTTTTATTTTCCCAGTCACCTGAGTGTTCCCTGCAGCTCAACATGAACACACATGAGGCAAAGAAATTGCAGTTGGTATCAGAGGGCAGTTCCCTGGTCTAAGCCACATTAGGAGAGAAATCCAATTTCAGACAGACAACCCCAGGGGTCACTGTCACACTGATGAAGGACTTCAAGATCCAGGAACCAGTGCCCCACTAGCAGAGGGTAAGCTTTGACTTCTTCACTCTGTACCCTCTGGACTGTGTCCTCAGTGGGAGAGTAAAATTATACTCCCAAGTGCTTTGGGAATTTGTCTATTGGTTCACTGGGAAGGGATGGAGAACTCACCAGAAGAGCAGTTGAAAATTACCCACGATTGGGGTTTGTGCAAATAGAACAGGGCCTTGCAGCATTGTCTC
The DNA here is from genome assembly GCF_910594005.1 of Cervus elaphus. Taxonomy (NCBI): domain Eukaryota; kingdom Metazoa; phylum Chordata; class Mammalia; order Artiodactyla; family Cervidae; genus Cervus; species Cervus elaphus. Next base: position 45,164,550 of record NC_057815.1, read on the forward strand.
CCCTGCTCCTTAGATGCTGCCTTGGGAGCAGCTGTTGTTACCTGCAGTTTCTCAGCATGATCTCATGGTCTGGATGGATCTCATGTCCTTGGATAACAAAAGCCCAGAAAGCTGACTGAGATTAGCTCAGTATTGGCATAGATAGCTCCCCGTGTTGTCTCTGGGAACCCCAGTGCAAAATGACATATCTTGATATTGACAGCAGGTTGTGCCATGACTGATATGTCCTTGAACTTGAAAGTTTACCTGTTCATCTCACCCCTGAGGTTAATACTGGTTTTCTACCCTATCCATGGACTTCCTAGCTTCCTGGAATCATAAAAATCATATCATTTTCGATTTAGAATGGTCTTTAGGGAACATTTGTTCCAGTGGTTTCATAGTAAGTGGAAGAAGCAAGCCTGGTTCAAGACCTGGGCAGCAGTGGGAGCTGCAGAGAGGGACCCTGTCTTGAGTGAACGGCCACCACTCAGCTCCAGCTGGTTGAGAATTAGGCCCAACATGGCCAGATCATCCATTTTTTAAGCCAGAAATCTGGATTTTTCTGTGAAACGTCCTAGTCACTTAACGTTGACAGCTTATCAAAATGAGTAAGCACTACAAGTTAACAAACAAGTGGTCTGTGGGCTGCAGGTCACCAGGGTATCACCTTTGATCTAGATCAGCTCCAGTGGAGCCTGGAGAGGGGTGTGCACTTCCTGAGACCACACTGCTAAAGACCGGGAGCAGATTCTGAAATTTCTTCCTTCTCATTCCATCTCACTTTCCTGCAGAAAGTGCCCCCCGCCAGAGTGTGGTCCCCAGCTTTCTGGCTGGTTCCTGGCTCCATCCTTTGGTTCCCATGACTGCCTGACCTAGGGACAGCCATATTTTTCCGCTGCATCCTGGGCTTTGTGTCAGCAAGCATGCATTTGAGTCCCAGTTCTTCCACTGATGAGCCGTGGACAGATCTCTTGAATGCCCTAGGGCTTTGCTTTTTTTCCTAATACAATGAAAATAAGAATCTGGGTGCTTCACAGCACCCTGTTTGAGGTTTACATGAGAAGGTCTCCCTGTATGTGAGATCACCCTGCAACCCAAAATCCAAGGATGCCTGTCGAATTAGCATCCTCATAAGAAAGACGTGCGTGGCAGAGAGGGGGCTACATGTCCTCAGACATCAACAGCTCAAAGGTGCTTCAGAGCCCATCTACGCTCCCCCTGGAGGACATGGGGACACATATAAGGGTCACTGAGGGCTGTTCTGTTGCCCAGCACAGACCCTCCTTCATCCTAGGAAGTGATGAGGCCCTGGGCCATTCTTTAGTTTCATCAACTGAGATAAGGGCTGTGTAGATGGGTTTCAGAGCAGACCCCTCTACGCCTTCAGCCCCTGTGTCGTTTAAACCAATCACCCATAACCCCAGGCAGTCCAGTCTGGAGCCATTCCCAGCTCACCAACCCCTCTGCCCTCCCCTGCCCAAGGGCTGTGCTGACTGAATGCATACATGGATCTCGTTTCTGTCTCCATTTCCAGGGACGCAGACCCGGCTATTTCTCCTTCCTGGACCCATTTTCTCCAGGCGTCTGGCTCTTCATGCTTCTAGCCTATCTGGCCGTCAGCTGCGTCCTCTTCCTCGTGGCTCGGTACTGGCTTCTCCCCGTCGCTGTCCTCACACCGCCACCTCGTGTCCACCTCTGGGAACTGCACGGGCGTGGGTGGGGAGCAGGAGGGGGCGGGTGGAGAAGCCCTTGGTGCCAAACCAGAGGAATGGGAGACGGACTCAGGACCCGAGCCACTCGGCCGGCTGTCAGCCGGGCACTGCCCGTCCATCCATCTACGTGCCCATCCCCTGATACGCGCAACACAGGCAGGCGAGCTTGTCCGAATTTGTGTCCCTTACCTCTTACCCCTCTTGCTTCCCGGTCTCCAGCCCCCTGCTTTGGGAGAGAGAGGTGGGGAGGAAGGTGGTGGGAAGATTACCCTGATTAAGTGCCCTGCCCTGCCGTTGGCTGCCCTGGCATCTGTCCTCGCCAGGACCTGCCACAAAGTGCTGAGTGACAGGAAACAGAGCCTGCAAGTCCGGAGTGGGGAACTGGCAGCCTCGGTGACACAGGCGAGGGAGACGGCCTCCTCTGCAGAGGGCCTGGCGCTTCCCCAGCCTGGGTCTGTCTGTGAAAACACAGCTGCCCTGTTGAATGGAGACCGTGCAGGGTGGCTGGCAGCAGCAGGGCAGGATGGAAAGCAGCATTGGCAAGCAGCGCTGAGTTGAGACACATGGTCCAGATCAGGGGTTGGGGAGGACAAGAAACCCATCTCCCTAGACGAGAGAGTGTCCCTGAGCCCAGGAAGAAGCCAAGGAGCATCCCAGGAGGATGCACAGAGGGGTCGTTTCTCTCTGAGGCTCTAAGTTGGGCTTCAGGAGAGCCCACTTACTATCCAGAGGCAGAGCCAGCTCCCGTGATTCAGGTCACTCATGCAGATCCCTGCTTCCTGCTCAGAGCTCAACTGATCACCTCAGAGGAGCCAAGACCCACTCAGAGTGAGAGTCTAGGGGGCTGACAGTGGCTCTGGTCCGGCCGTCCGCTCTCCTCTGCCTCGGGGCTACAGGGGCAGCGCTGGCCTATTCTGTAGTGAACAGTCCACCTCTGTGGGGTGGGGTCTTCCGCAGAAGCACAGCTATTCATTGCTCAAGGGGAGCCTGTGCTCCTTCCAGCTAGAAGATGGAACTCCCAGGAGGGAGGTGATGTGTGTATAATTATGGGTGATTTGCATCATTGTACAGAGGAGACCAGGCTTCCCTAGTGTCTCAGATGGTAAAGAATCCTCTGCTTGCAATGCAGGAGACCCAGGTTCGATCCCTGAATCAGGAAGATCCCCTGGAAAAGGAAATCACTACCAACTCCAGTATTCTTGCCTGGAAAATCCCATGGGCAGAGAAGCTTGGTGGGCTGTGTCCGTGGGCTCTCAAAGAGTCAGACATGACCAAACACGCACACCCGCACCAGGAACCAACACGACAGTGTAAAGCAATTTCTCCCCAATTAAAAATAAATTTTAAAAAATGAAAATGGAGCCCCAAGGACCTTTGGAGTACAAACCCCTGGGGCAGTTCCCAGCCTGCCCAAGAGGCATGGCATCACCCACTCCACGCCTCTTCCAGTGGAGATCAAAGCCATGACCCCTGAGGTCCAGCCAGAGGGGGAAAGGCCTTGCTTACAACCTGGTCATCATCACAGTCTGCTGCACGTGCCCCTTGGGTGCCCCTACCCCCCTTGGGCCTGTAGCCGTGGCCGCTGTCACGTACCTGTTGTCGGTGTCGACTGGCGAGGCGCGGGAGCTGGCACGCCATCTGACACGTCCCCTCTGCACTTCGCTGGGCTGTCTGCGGCTGCTCACAGGAAGCTGTCTGCCTGAGTCTCGGCTCCGCTGCCCTGCAATTCACTCTTGTCCCCTTTGATTGAGCCCCTGTGTGGAGAAGGTCATGGTTCTCAGGTGACCTCGGGGGCCTGGAAGTGGTATTAGGGTATGGCTATCAGATACATACACACACACACACACACACACACACACACACACACAAGACTGCTTCACCCTGCCTGCCACAGCCTGAAGCTTTTCAATCAGCCCTGGGGGCTTAAACAGCCCCTCTCTCCTGCCATCCACATTCACACACACACACTGCCCCCCAGGATCCAGAATTAACAAAAAGATTAACCAGAAAATTGTACTAGAGGTCTGATCATACATCATATATATCATGCAAGGTGTGTATACACACACACACACACACACACACAGATACACAGGCCACTTGATATGAAGAGCTAGTTCATTGGAAAAGACCCTGATTCTGGGCAAGATTGAAGGCTGGAGGAGAAGGGGACAACAGAGGATGAGTTGGTTGGATGTTGTCACTGATTCAATGGACATGAATTTGAGCAAACTCCAGGAGACAGTGAAGGACAGAGGAGCCTGGCATGTGCAGTCCAACGTGGACTTAGCGATTGAACAACAACAGCAAAATACATATAATATCCTATATAAGTAATATCTGAGGGTAGGGTAATCGGGCCCAAGGCAATGGCTTTCAAACTGGGTTCCCCGGGACGTGGAGGCTCCTGGTAGGCACGGACATGTGGAGGGGCGGTGAAGAGGCTAGGTGTACAGAGCTCTGTGGCCTCAGCTCGTCTTCATTCAGACCAGCTCCACTTTTCTCTCTCATATATTGTACTTCTGGGTAAGATTTTAGAGGGGAAAAGATGTTTGAAAACCACTGCTCTATAACAGCCGTTCCCAAGCCAGCTGATACCAGAGTCATACAGGGAGCTTTAAAAAAACTTGAATGTCTAAGTCAGATCATCTCAGAATCTCTAGGGATGAGGCCCCAGGAATCTGTAGTTCTGAAGCTCACATCTAACCACCCTTAGGCTTGGGAACCACTGGGGTGAAGCCCCACGAGTATGATCCCACCCCACTACCCCTGGAAGGAAGGAGGACGCGTGGGGGCAGGGGCCAGAGACGGCACACTGGCCTTGTAGTCAGGAACAAGCAGCAGCGAAGGAAATGTGAACCAGCCCTGCAGCACCGCACGTGCAGACTAGGCTGAAGGGACAGGAAGGCCGGGGGAGATGATGACATCGCGTGAACACGCAGCCCTGCCCTTCTTGTCATACATCCAGATGCGTCTCTCACATCGGAGCTGGAAGGCTTTGTGTGGGAGGCAGTCTGCAGAAGAGGAGGGAGGGCGTGTGTCTGGTGGGCAGGAAGATAGGGCATCAGAGACATCAGAGGTACTGCTGAGAGAGAGGCCAGCGTGAGGCTGCGAGGGACCATCGAAGGAGCCTGTGTGCCTTGTCAACCCCATGTGCCCATCACACTCGTCCAGGGAGCCCTGAAACATGCTGAGGCCCAGGCCGTACCTGGACAAATAAAGTCAGAACCTCTGGGCATGCAATCCAGGTGTTGGCATTTTTTAAAAAGCTCCCGGGTGAGTCTGAAACACAGACAGGGTTGAGAACCAGGGCTGGAGGGAACCACTGGGTCCAGTGGTTTGCGAAGTGTGCTCCCTGGACCAGTGGCATCCCCTTCCCCCTGGAACCTTCAGATTCGTAGGCCTCACCCAGACTTAGCGAATCAGACACTTCAGGGCTGGGGCCCAGCAATCCGTGTTTTCACAAGCCTTCTTGGTGATTATGTCAGTTACATTTTGAAAATTTCCGCTCTGGGTTGGGAGTTTTCAATCCACGGCTCTGTGGGGCCCTAGGGTTCTCTCTGTGGTCACTTCGGGGGACCAAAAAAAGACAGGACAAGCAATTCCCAGCCATCTACCTCTGTGACTTATTTTGAAAAAATTAAGATGTTTCTTTGATTAAAGAAAGTTCCGAAACTGCCAACATAGTCCAACAGAAGGGAGCTGGCTTGCCCAAGGCCACAGGCAGCTACCAAGGTCCAGGGGTCAGGCCAGAAGAAGAGCAGCCCCATGCCCCCAGCACCCCTTGTTCGTGCCCACGCTCCACGGCGCTGATCTGTGCTCCTTTCTCCCACAGGCTGACCCCCTACGAGTGGTACAGCCCCCACCCGTGTGCCCAGGGCCGGTGCAGTCTCCTTGTGAATCAGTACTCCCTGGGCAACAGCCTCTGGTTTCCAGTCGGGGGCTTCATGCAGCAGGGCTCCACCATCGCCCCGCGCGCCTTATCCACCCGCTGCGTCAGTGGCGTCTGGTAAGATCCTGGGGTCCTCAGATGAGCCCTGATCTGGCTTCCAGCCGGCAGGAACCTCAGCTCCGCCCTCGGACAGCCTCTGCCAGCTCAGAGGGCTGGTGGGGTGGGGGGAGGGGCAGTGGGGGGTGCAGTTTAGCCAAGACACAAAAGGAGACCCGGTGAGAAAATGCCTTGAAAGCCCACAGCAAGGCAGTTACAACTTCCTGACCTGAGAATGACTGGCATTTGAGAGGCAGGGCCTGAGAAGTCATGTGCAAATTTGTGCAAATGTGCACAGTGTGTAGCAGGAAGTCCCTGCCCTCCCCCCACCAACCCCAAGTCACATCACTCCCCCTCCAGCAGCTTTCTGGAGCTCTGTCCCTCTGCTCCTGCCTCTGGGCCTGCCAGATGTGTCCACCTCAGCAGGTGTAGAAAAATGCAAGCTCTTAGTGGCTCAGAGTTGGACGGGACCTCAGGATCTAAGTTGACAGCAGGGTCCACAGGGCGGTTGGCCAGCTCCTTCTCCTCTTGGATCAGGCAGGGCAAAAGGAAGAGGGTGAAATGATTCAAAGTGTGGGAAAGTTCCCTGAAAAGTTGGAAGTGCCACATAAATGTTTGAACTGATCATTGCTATTAGACCATTCATTTTGGGGGGAAATGAAATATCAATGTAGCCTTGAGAGGCAAGTTCTCCATCCTCACTTAAAAACCCACCATCAGGCTTGGTGTCACAGCTTTTAGGACTTACAGCCTTCATTCTCTCCCCTCCTTCTCAGCCTGTGTAAGCCAGAGGAAAGGGGAAGGGATGAGGATGCTGGGGATGGTGGAGCATCTGGACAGTTACCTGGGAGTCACTGGACTGGGGCTGATCCTAGCAGGTGGAAACACAGCTGGGACTGATAAGTGACAAATACAGTAGGATGTAAATGACTGGGGCAGGATGCTCACCCATTATCACATCGAGCCCAGGAGTCACTGAGCTAATCACCATGGGGAGCCAGGCCTCACGTTCCCCGGCAGAAAGGAGACCTTGGCAGGCACAGTCGCAGAACTCTCTGAAAAATCCAGGAAATCTGGGCAGAAACCCGGAGATGAGACGTCAGCTATAGATTTTGATCCCTTCCTACCTGGACTTTTCCTTCCAAAGGGGCATGTTACCATGTGCCTCCAAGTGGGGCTCCGTTGCCTGCTCCCTTAACCTGTCAGCTCGTGCCTCCAGCAATTCCCTCCCCTAGGGGACATCTGCCCTGGTGCCGAGGGGACCACCTGTCCTGCAGGCTGTTGACTCAGCCCACTGGCTCAGAAGGGCTTTAAATAGCTGGCCCCAGGTGGCTCAGTTACCCTGCTCCAGAGCGTGTGTGGGAGGGAGGCTCGGCCCTCCCCAGCCTGACCCAGGGGTGTTGGTGCGCCCCTGTGCCTCTTGGAGCTCTTGGCTATGAAATCACAGCCTCAGTTTGTTGGCTCCCTGGAGAGTGGGAGGTCAGAGGACCCGGCCTTCGTGGCCTACCGTGGCATCCTCATCCAGAGCAAGTGACAGAAAATGCCGTGTCTCTAACAAGAATGCCAACTTCACAATAAAATGCCCGTTTGGCACAGGAGCAAGGCTCTGTTGGCCCCTCTGGAGGGAGCTTGGGTGTAATTTGCTTTCTCAGCAGAGGCGATGGGCTTGCACTGAGCTACTTAGGCTCTCGGAACTGTCCCCTGTGACTGGTGGCATAAACAGCCACATGGCTGTCCAGGGCAGAACAGATGCCAGAGTGTAGCTGTGTGGTTGAGGGAACCCTCCAGCCAGCTCTGAGGTCATGTCCATACCCAGGGCTCATTAACCCACAGCAGTGGGTCAGAGCAACTTCCAAATGCTCACCTCCACCTGGGGACCACTCACCACCACCCCCAGCCTCCTCTGGGGGAGGCTCATGAGAAACAACTTACAAGAGGGTATAAGAACTCTGGCAGGAGCAGGAAAGCCAATTTGAGGATGGAGGGACTCTTGGCCCTTACAGGTCACCAGTAGGGAAGGTAGACAAATGATTTTCATCCCATTTGTGATGAAATGGGACAGTCTCTACTCGTCTCTGTATCTCACGCTCGTCTCATCCTTTACAGATAGTTAGTCACTAATGACATGTTATCTGATCTGATCCAAGACAGATAAACCAGGCATTATTAGGGTGTTTAGTCGCTAAGTCATGTCCAACTCTTTGCGACCCCATGGACTGTGGCCTGCCAGTCTCCTCTGTCCATGGGATTCTCCAGGCAAGAATACTGGAGTGGGTTGCCATTTCCTCCTCCAGGGGATCTTCCTGAACCAGGGATCAAACCTTAGTATCTTGCATCTCCTGCACTGGCAGGTGGATTCTTTACCACTGTGCCTCCCGGGAAACACAAAGCAGGCATTGTTATCCCCCATTTATTAGACAAGCAAACGACCTCAGAGGAGCTGTGTAGCTTTCCCCCAAGGTCTCACAGGTGGAATTAGACAATGCCAGAACTAAAACCAGATCTCTTACTAGTGGTCTGGGGTGTGGATCTGGTGGGCTGGCATGTGGATGTGCCCATCAAGTTGATGGGTGCACCTGTCCTTTCACTCCTGGAAGAAAGTGCACAGGCCAAGGGGGTAATGGGACTTCCTGCTCTTGCAAACCCACCTGCAAGCTTCCCTGGCGCAGCCCGTGGCAAACACTGTGCCTTCGTTGGCAATGTCTTCGTAATGAATTGAAGCCTCATTAATTCAGACTCCACTGATTCAGAACTTGGCGATTCGCCAGCCTCAGTTGTGCTTACATATATCTTTGAACCCCAATAAACAAATGGATTAGAAAGCAGATCCATACTGCTGACCAGATGGTAGAAGTCCTGTTTAACCTACTTAAGTGAACAAACTGGTTTTAATGACTTTAGCATGTGTGCCGCCTGAGTTGCAGAGCTATTCTAATTTTAAATGAGTTCGATCTACCCAGTGCAACAACCTTCCATTTTGAAATAGCATGACCTTTGTAAGAGTGTTTTATAATTCCAACTTCTCAGCGGCTCAAAGGTGCTTGTCATCAGTTTGTCTTGAAGAGCTCCTGCTCTGACGATTTGTAGAACTGGTTTTAGAATACGAATTTCTCCATGTGTTACTTGGCCATGTGACTTTGCTTCTCTGAGCCTCGGTTTCCTCCCCTGTAAAGTCAGAATAAGAATTTCACCTCCCTGAGTTGTCGGGAGTACAGGAGCTGGAGGGTGCGGCTCTCTGTGGGTGCTCAGTACATGGAGATGCTCCTCTGAAGGTCAGCTGCACCGTGAGGGGCAGGGGGTGGGGGAGGTGTCCCAGCTGTAGCTCTGAACGGAGCCCCCAGAGCTGACACCCTTAGCTCTTTCACTAGCTCGTTGCTCACTGTCTCCCAAGCTGTTTCATGTTCATGGACACACTTCTTTTGAGTAGCAACCCAATAATCACCTCCTTTAGGAAATAAGAGAAAGAGAGCCATGGTCTTCTTTGAGGCAACCCTCCCGAGCACTGTTCATTTCTGTTGACATCATACGCCCTGCCTCCTCTCTCCTCCGCAGCTAAGTTGAGGGCTCTTTCAGAAGAAGAGGGCCACCTGCCCTTGCCCATGTCACAGCAGGACTGGAGATGGGGGCTAAGACTCCTGGGGGCACCCGGGCAATGATGACTTCCTGGTCTTTTCCTGCATAGGTGGGCATTCACGCTGATCATCATCTCATCCTACACGGCCAACCTGGCAGCCTTCCTGACTGTGCAGCGCATGGACGTGCCCATTGAGTCTGTGGATGACCTGGCTGACCAGACTGCCATTGAGTATGGCACGATTCATGGAGGCTCCAGCATGACCTTCTTCCAAGTAAACCCATATGGTTGCTCACCAGCATCGGGAGTTGGGCAGGATAAAGTTGAGATGTTTGTCGGCTGGAGATAAAAACATCTCTCCTCATCTCATCCTCCCTTTTGAACACCTAGTTTGGAGGTCCTCATGGGGCTCATTTTCCCCCCTGCTCCCCAAAATATCCCTGAAACCAGGTCCCCAGAGCATTGGGTTAATGTCAGCCTTGTCCCTGAGTGTTGATCGTGAATGATTACTGCTCCTTAAGATGCTTTTAGTGATCAAAATTTTTTTAATTGCAGTAGTTTCATATTTATTTTAATAAGCATTAGAAAAAATATGTGGTGAAGCTCACCTATACTTTTACTTATATTACTGCGTAGGATGAAGCTAATGCATACTTTAAAAATTTTCCTGTAGGCTAAAAAAATTTTTTTTGTAGGCTTTTTATTAGTAGTACTTAGACAAAGCAAGATTGGAGTAATACACTAATGAATGAAGTGTAAGGAACTTTAGATTAAGCTGAACTGGTTTCACTGATCCTAGACTATATAGATCTCAGATGGGGACCGTTTTGGCTTCTCTGAGTTTCCTTTGCAAGGCCCAGGAGCGGATCCTGCCACAGTGCATGTTAGCTGGCCAACCAGAGCTGGGCTAGACACATAAATAGTTTGTGTTGGCTTCAGGATCTCTAGGGAAGCAGATTTCCCTGGAGTCTGTGAGTGTCTAAGCAGCCTATGACCCAAGAAGTTCATTTTCACATGAAAAAAGTCCAAGGCCTTCAGTTTTCTGTTTTCCGTACATGTCTCAGAGCTGCTGGCACAGGGACCATGAAGGCATCATGCAGACATAGGGTTTGGATAGTCCCCCAGAAATCTCTATCTCCTTCTTGTTTGTACCTGAGAAGCCAGTACCAAGAATCACATTGGATATGTGATTGATGGACTGGTTCAGAGTTGATAGAAAAGGGCTGGCATTCTTCCTTTGGATGATGTCTCTTAGAAGTCCAGAATGAACCTGAGCTTGCTACCTCCAGGAAGGACGGTGGAGGATGCAGCCAGAATACCCATTCTCACTTTGGTCAGCGTGTGGAGGTTGGCAATGGAAGACCTCTTGAGGGTGCATGGGGCTGATGCAATGATCAAACCAGTAGGCAGAGTTTGCAGCACCTTCAGATCCTGTTCCTTCTCTGTCTTTCTGTGTGTGCGTGCACGTTTAGTCGCTCAGTCGTGTCTGACTCTTTGCAACCCCATGGACTGTAGCCTGCCAGGCTCCTCTGTCTATGGGATTCTTCAGGCAAGAATACTGGAGTGGGCTGCCATTCCCTTCTCCAGGGGCTGTCTTTCTGTTAAAGGTATCAGAATCACAGCCCTCTCCTCCTGCCATTGAGCAGCAGCAGCTGAGAGATGAAAGGGAACAGGTTCCTGAATGCAAGGAGGGGACTGAGTAGTGGAAGGACCAGGATTTGGGGGACCACTTGGATGCTCTCCCTTTCCAGACCACTGTCTCCTTTCACTACCTTCAACCTGCTTCCTTGTGTTCTTTTCCCAGAATTCCCGCTACCAGACCTACCAGCGCATGTGGAATTACATGTATTCCAAGCAGCCGAGTGTGTTCGTGAAGAGCACGGAGGAGGGGATCGCCAGGGTGTTGAATTCCAACTACGCCTTCCTTCTGGAGTCCACCATGAATGAGTACTATCGGCAGCGAAACTGCAACCTCACTCAGATTGGGGGCCTGCTGGACACCAAGGGCTATGGGATTGGCATGCCAGTCGGTATGCAGGAGAGGATCAGCCTCTTCGGGTAGCTCCACCCAGGCAGGCTCAGGGCAGCTCAGACCACTGAAGGCAGCCTTCACGTCAGCAGCCCGTTTCTAGAACCAATTTCTCAGTGACTTGACGTGGGCATTCTCAAGGGTTTTTTGTTTTTTAAAAAAAGCAAACCCTCATACTTCACGTCATCAGGGATCAGTTCTCAGTCCTTAGTTACTGAAGGGTTAATTGATTAGATTTTTATAATTTTGTTTATTTATTTTTGGCTGTGCTGGGTCTTCAGTGCTGCTCAGGCTTTGCTGTAGTCGCGGCGAGCAGGAGCTACTCTCTAATGGCCGTGTGTGGGCTCCTCACTGCGGTGGCTTCTCTTGTCATGGAGCAGAAAGTGTAGGGCACACAGGCTCCAGTAGTTGCAACAAGTGGGATCTTCCCAGGTCAGGGATAGAACCTGTGTCTCCTGCATTGGCAGATAGAATCTTTGCCACTAAGCTGCCAGGGAAGCCCTTGTTAGTTATTAATTGCATGATTACTAAAGGGCACTCAGATGCCCCTGGTGGATTCTTTAGGCCTTCTGTTCTCTCCCCTTCTGCTTCCTGTTCTTTGACCATTTCTCTGCTGGCTGACATCTCTTCTAGTGGTGGAAGGGAGATGGTAGGACTCAAGTGAATTAATTTTGCTATTAGTGTCCGTGGTGAAAGGTGTAATATGAAAGGGGACTGATGTGATTGGAGGAGATGGCTTTCAAATCATCTGTGGCTCTCATGGATCTGTCTACTCTGAGTCAGCGTAGATAGCTGAGAGTGAGCAGGAGTGCTCTGATGTAGCTCTGATGAGGCTAGAGAAGCTTGGCTTCCAGAAAGGTATCCCAGCTATGCCTTCTAAAGGCAATGCCTGCGTTAGGCCTTCCCTTGCTGATGGCTCCTTCACCAGAAGGTGAGGGGGAGCATGTTAACTGCCCACCATGGTTGTGGCGGAAGTCTGGAAATGTCTCCCAAGTGTCTTCAGACACATACCCTTCTCCCAACACCATGGAGAGTCATGTGGCACAGGGCTGACTTCAGACAAGGTTGTCCTGTGTGAGGCAGCAGGGAAAGAAGCAGGAATGGAGGAAATCAAATCATGTGGGGAAATTGATATACAGTACATGCATCTTTGCTATGATCTTGCACAATTCTTCTCTCTCTTTTCTTTTAAGTATAGTTGATTTACAGTGGCATGTTAGTTTCAGGTGTATAGCAGAGTGATTCAGTAGACTTATATATATTTTCCAGACTCTCTCCCTTTATAGGTTATTAAAAAATATTGAGTAGAGTTCCATGTGCTATACAGTAGGTCCTTGCTGGTTATCTATTTTATATATAGTAGTGTTACACCCCTTCTCTGGATCATTACATAACTCAGAACTCTATAAATTACAGGGCTCACTTATACCAGTGTCTTATGAAGAGCATGGCTTTGAGGCAGGCATATCTGGAAATGCACCCTGCTTCCTGACTGCAGGACCTTGGACAAGTGATTTAAGTCTTGAGTCTCAGTTATTTCATTTTAAGGGGAAAGTTGCTCAGTCATGTCCAACTCTTTGTGACCCCATGGACTATAACCTGCCAGGCTCCTCTGTCTATGGAATTCTCCAAGCAAAAATACATGAGTGGGTTGCCATTCTCTTCTCCATGGGATCTTCCCAATCTAGGGATCGAACCCAGGTCTCCTGCATTGCAGGTGGATTCTTTACCGTCTGAGCCACCAGGGAAGCCCATCTCATTTTAAAACCAGGTTTCTAATACCTAACTCAAAGGGTTATTTTGAAGGTTGAACCTAATCATCTGGTCTCACCATGGTATCTCATCACACAGCCTGTTTGGGGGAACATTAGACCCTCCTCATCTTTTCCATCATTCCCTCTGTTACTTGATCAAAGAAGATGACTTCTTCAAGACTGCTCAGGAACCAAGCTCAGGCACATAGGCAGGAATATGAGTTACTCTCTTTCTGACACTAGTAGTTCTATAAACCAGAAGCCTCACTCAGGGCACCTGCATACTCTCTACTTAGCATCATATTTCATTGATTCCATTAATATTACAGATCGTGGGCCCCTTTGAGAAATTTACTGGTTGACATTTTGTTTCAAGATGGTGGAGTGAACCACAAAATGAACCTAAGGTGCACCTTGATAATACTCTAGCAATTTAACATATTTAACTGAAATGTCAAGTGTTTCGAAAGTTTTCCTAGAGAAAAACCTATAGAGAGTTGACATGAAGCTGACTGACTCTAGAAATTCTCATCGATAACCAATGAAAAGGGGAGGGAAATGCATTGGTTCTGTGTCTGAAGTGATGCTGTTTCTGCTTGTGTTACTTTAATCTTATTCCACCTGCAAGATAGATGTGGTCCTTGCCATCCCAGAGGGTAGAACTGAGATTCAGGGTTGATAAGTTACTTGTCCAAGGTCACAGAATAGGTGGAGAGAGAAACTGGGCTTGAGCCTAGGGTGCCTGTCTCAAATCTAACATTTCACCTCCCAGACCATGTTGACAAAAGGGTACCCAGCTCGACAGGGCAAGATAGATGGGGAGAGTGAACTATGAGCTAGCCCACGTTCTCAGATCAGGCTGGGAAGAGCACTTCAGAGTCGACTGATAAGACAGTATTTAGGTCCGAAAGACAAGCATGTGTGTCCTTCTTAAGTGAGAGGTAAGTGCGTAAACAAATAAGCAATGTGATTGGACCCAGGAAAGGGAAACAGAACAAGGAATGAGATGGGTAGGTAGTTTAGGAGCTAAGTAGGCAAACACGGAGTAAGCAGAATAATCCTTTGCTGGGACCCTTGGTGTGCTATAGAGATTGGGGCGAAGATGCCTTGAAAACTGCTCGAAATGCCTGGTCAGGTGGATACTACTTTATAAACCTGGAATGTTCATTAGTCTAACCATCAAACACCATCTGTTAGTTCAAGTAGCCATTCACTTCAGATGTGTGTTAAGTACCTGCTATATGTGAGGTGCTGTTGACATTCACCGAGTTTGCGTTCAGTGCTGCAGGCTTGGGGTTTGAATGCCCAAACATAGTTGTGTCCATAGCAGGGAAGTTTCTATCTCTGGAGTCATGGGCTGTCAGAGTCCTAAGCGATCTGGGAACTGATCTGATTCCTTACTTGTCAAAGGGCAGTCCATGGCCCAGCGGGAGGGCACTACCTTGGAGCTTGTTAGAAATGCACTCTCAGCCGCCACCCCAGACCCACTGAATCGGAGTCTGCAGGGTCGGCAAAATCCCCAGGGGATTCCAATGTGCGTTGAAAGTTTGAGTGCAGTCATCTATTTGTTCCAACTCCTGCCTGTATCCTTCACCTGAGCCCTTTCCCCCGGACCATCTGCCCGCAGCAGGCCTTCACAGAGCTTAGACAAGAACCTGGGTAGCTTAGTTGCTTTCCAGCCTCTTGGCAGCTTTTTCTTAATGATTTCAGACCTCAGCCTGGGCTGGGGCATTGAGCTTTCCATGGTTTCGTTTAAGCCTGTTTCTGTGATTAAATCTAAATTCTGGAACCAGAGCTCCTTGACGGTATTCCATTTGAAAGTTTAAAAAAGAATTGCACTCAACTAAGCCTTCGGTTTGAGGAGGTGGGGGGAGCGATGTAAACAGGTGGTGGACAAGGTCAGGGTTCTGGGGCACCCAGCGGGCAGCTGTGACGGTTGGGGATGCCCCAGAAGGGTTCTCCACACAGATAGAGAAGAGGGGGCTTCCCCCTTGCTCTGGATGGCTCTTCTCTTGTTGGTGGCTGCTCCTGGTAAACAGTTGTTGGGTGTAAGGTAGTGAGAGTTACAAATGGCAGAGAAACTAATATAAATAAAGTAGAAAGTAGGCAGCTGATGGACAGCGAGGTTTGTGTCACAGAAGATGTCCCTCCTTGGCCTCCGGAGGCAGGTGGATGGGGAGCTTTTGCAACCAGTTCACCGCATGCCAGTGGGCAGCTGGGTTCACCCAGGTAGAATACAGTGGTGCCTGGATGGGGAGGTGGGAGGCGCAGCTGTCTGTCACTTGACCCACAGTGGGGTCTTGGCCGTGGGCTGGGCATGCCAGTCAGCGTGGAGAGAAGGGAAGTAGAAATACCTGGTGCCCCACCTAGAGCCAGAACGCAGTCCTCTCCATGGAGAGTCCCAGCCTGAGCACAGTGGAGAGCCGTGCTCCTGTGGGGACCCCAGCCCCTTGCCTCCTGCGCTACATGGGCAGGGTGGGCGGCGGGGAGGTTGAGGCCTGGCCAGGGAGCAGAGAGATGCAGACGGGGCACTCACATCCTGTGTTTTGGGCTCCCCTGTGACCCCCAGGCTCCGTCTTTCGGGACGAGTTTGATCTGGCCATTCTCCAGCTGCAGGAGAACAACCGCCTGGAAATCCTGAAGCGCAAGTGGTGGGAAGGGGGCAAGTGCCCCAAGGAGGAGGATCACAGAGCCAAAGGTAAGGGCGGCCCGGGCCCCCCTCCTGCCTGGGAGACCAGAGCTGTTTGTCTCTGGCTTCCAAATCCCAGGTTATTAGAGGTTGAAAACTAGCCTTGAAAGGAGCCCAGAGCCAGGCTGGGATTGGCTAGGGTCAGCCCTGTCTGCAGGTCTCAGCTCCCTGTAGGGTATCCACTCCCACCTGCTCCCAAGTCCTAGAGATGCTAACCCTGCCTCGTCTCTTGAGTCCAACCCCCTCTGCGCCAGCACCACCTCTTCCACTGTGGCCTGTGTCCCTGGCACTCCACAACCACACAATTACAACAGCCGGGCTTCATTTTCCCATTTTTGCCCCTCTTCAATGTTCTCTCCGGGGCTTCCCAGTGGCCCTAGTGGTAAAGAACCCACCTGCCTGTGCAGGTTAGATGTAAGAGACTCAGGTTCAATCCCTGGGTCAGGAAGATCCCCTGGAGGAGGGCATGGCACCCTACTCCAGTACTCTTGCCTGGAGGATCCCATGGACAGAGGAGACTGGGGGGCTACGGTCCATAGGGTCACAGAGTCAGACACAACTGAAGCGACTTAGCACACTCACACACACAGTGTTCTCTCCACCAGGAGCCTTAAAAAGGTAATTCTCTTTAAGACGCACATAAGGTTGCAGCCTTGGGGGCTTCCCTGGCGATTCAATGGTTAAGACTCTGCCCTTTCACTGCAGGGAGAGTGGGTTCGATCCCTGGTCAAGGAAGTTCCTCATGCTGTGAGGTGCAGCCAAAGGGGAAGAAAAGAGATTGCAGCTTTGGCCTGGACAAACCTTCCAATGGTTCCCATCTCACTCAGAATAAAACTCAAGCTTTCTATGACTCCCGACCCTACCTGATCTCTTCCCCCGTTTTCTTCCTGCTCCCCAAGCCTGCTCCTTCAGAAGCTCCCTCAGAGGGGCCATCAAGTCCCCACCCTGCACACCTCTCCCCCTCCTCTTAACCGCTTTATTTCTCTCTTCAGGCTTTATCACTACCTGATATTATTATTTTCTATTAATCCGTTTACTTTCTGCCTCTTCTAGAACATAAGTTCCATGAGGGCAGAGTTTGTCTTCCTCACAGGGCTGTCGACTGGGCCTGGCACATGGATATTGTATTGCATGAATGAATGAATGAATGTTAAATCCAGCTGGATAGAGAGCAGTCACTGACTCCCGTGAAGTTGAGGCGGGGCTTCCCCTGTGACTCAGCAGTCAAGAATCTGCCTGCAAAGCAGGTGTCACAGGAGACATGAGTTCAATCCCTGGGTCAGGAAGATCCCCTGGAGGGTGGTAACCCACTCCAGTGTTCTTGCCTGGAGAATCCCCTGGACAGAGGAGCCTGCCAGGCTACGGTCCATAGGGTCGCAAATAGTTAGACATGACTGAAACCACTTAGCTTGCATGCATGAGGGTCCTGAACACGTAGCATTTTCTGTCAGGGGAATATACACCCTGGCTTACCCAGGACAATCTCGGAGTACATATCTGCTGTAGGTCAGTTAATGCCTGTTAGTTATTTTTAGAATGCCCTTTCATTCTCCAAATGTCCTGGTTTGAGCAATAAATCATCTGGTCACCCCAGTGATCTACTGCAGCCTTGCTAAAATATGCAGCGAGTTTACCTATACACGCTGTCCCCCGGGGAGGCAGCAGAGGAGTAAAATGGATGATCCTTGTGCTTCCTTCTTGGCTCAGCGTGAGCGATTATCCAGGATGAGACAGTGAGGGAGTGACTTTGTGTTCCTAAGTGTCTCCGTGTGCGTCTTGATCCTTCAAAGAGCGGGCTCAGGAATACAGGGGCAGCCCTTAGTCATTTAGAATACAGTCTTTTTTTTGGCCGCCCCGTGCAGCATGCAGGATCTTAGTTCCCTAACCAGGGATCAAACCAGTGCCCCCTGCAGTGGAAACATGGAATCGTAACCACTGGACCACTAGGGAAGTCCTGATCTAGAGTAATTTAAAATGGAAACAGAGAGGTGGACCTGGGACCCTGAGTTAAACAGGAGAAATGTCCAGGTTTCTGTCACCCTAAAAGCCCCTGATCCTCCTCCAGCCCTCTCCCCCCCACAGTGGGTTGGGTGCCTTCTGTGACTTTGGACTGAGCACTCAGCATGCTGCGTTGCATCTCTTGGTGTCCTCTGCCTGGTCCATGGCACCTTAGAGTGGACCTGTCTCCTCGGCTTCCATGTCCCTGGCCTCCCCTGCAGAGACTGACACATAGCAGGCACTCAGTGAAGTCTGTGGGGTGTGTGATTGAAGCCACTGACTGATAGCTGTCAGAAGACAGGCTCGCGGTCCCCCTGGGCCACACGAAGGTGTTAAACGACACTGCTGTGATGGTTTCCTGGGTAGCCTTCACGCCCAGAGCTCTCCACTCCGTAGAGTTGTCCCTGACTCTGACAGCTGACTAGACATATGTGGGGAGGCAGGGAGGCTGTAGATGAGGGAGGTTGATCAAAACAGGGGTGGCCAAGAGCAAGGGCTCAGAGAAGTGCAGGGACCCCACCAGCTCTGGCTGCTCCAAGCCTCCCTCCTCTTCTCCTTCTCGCTGGTGGTGAGGTCCCCTGCTTTCCTTCCCTTTGTAAACCTGATCCTGTTTGATCTTTTGGAGCCTGGTTCCCCTCGAGACTCACTACTGAGTTATCCCAACTCTCCAGTTTCCCCTTTCATCCCTGACAACTGAACCCAGCCCCTGGCCGTTGCCCTTTGTTCACTTAGTACTTGTTTGTGTTTATTTTCACCAGTAATCGATAGAGGAACATTTGGAGGGCAGCAGATTGGCAAGGACATGATGATGACTCAGGAGCTGGGACCTTATGGTTTTCCCTCAGGGACCCCAATTTAGATCGTCTCTCTCCCATTCACGATTTCACCCAAATTCCACTGGAATCCCCCCACTGCCCAAGAACGGGGCTTATCAAACCTTCACCCCCCTGCACACCTGTCTATTCTGCCTACAGCCGCTGTGTTGGTTCTCTCCCCTGAGGCAGTGTGCACAGGGTTCAAAATCATGGATAGTGAGTCAA
Organism: Cervus elaphus; assembly: GCF_910594005.1. Classification (NCBI taxonomy): domain Eukaryota; kingdom Metazoa; phylum Chordata; class Mammalia; order Artiodactyla; family Cervidae; genus Cervus; species Cervus elaphus. The sequence continues at coordinate 45,183,316 of NC_057815.1, forward strand.
GTGGACTCTGCTCCATAGATGGCCTTGTTATTTACACTGTGAAATGTCTTTAAGCCTTAGTTTCCTTCTCTGGAAAACAGAGCTAAAAGTAATAATGACCCTCCTTGGGCTATTGCAGAGATCGAATGAGATAAATCATCTTAAATGCTTAGCATGGCACCTGGTTCAAAGGAAATGAGAAGTGATTTTATTCTAAATTTTTTATCTAAATAAGCAATTGAGGTCTGAATAGTGTCCACAAGTACATCTATCTGTCCACCCTGTATTCCTCCAGGCTACATAGCTCTTCTAAGGTCAACACATAGGACATTAATGTTTTCTGTTAATAGTTGTTCCCTATGGACTATGAAAACCTTAAGGACAGGGTCTCTGTCATATGTATTTTTCTATCCCAGTGACCAGCATATCGTTTAACCTTTCATCAGTACTTGATGAAAGGAATGGAAAGGAATGAATGAATCAGCCATCATCTCAAGGACCTGCAGACTGGTCCTACTTCCTGTCTGTTTTCCTCCAGACAGCCCTGACATCCAGGCCGTGGATGGAAAGTGTTTACCGAGCCCCTACTGCCTCCAACAAACAGTGGAGACTGCTGTGTATCAGGCGCTGTGCTGGGCTCTGAAAGTATGAAAAGCAATGAGACGTGTCCTTAAGAGGCTCAGCACCTAGAGAGAGGCGCAGATCTTCACTGTAACAGTCACAATGCACAGATGCTTTCATAGAACTTGACAGAAGGTATTATGAAGCCCCGGGGCAATACTTCTGAGCAATATTCAGGGAAGGTTTACAGAGACATGGGGCCTGGACCATGAAACATCATTAGGAGTTACAGCTTTGTTTATGTATTTTTATTTCATTTATTTATTTTGGCTCTGCTGGGTCTTCACTACTGCACGGGCTTTTCTCTAGTTCTTGTGTGGGGGCTTCTCGTTGCAGTGGCTTCTCTTGTTGCAGAGCACAGTCTCTGGGGCACATGGGCTTCAGCAGTTGCAGCTCCTGGGCTCTAGAGCACAGGCTCAGCAGAGATTGAACCCAAGTTACCTGCATTCATAGGCAGATTCTTTACCACTGGGCCACCAGGGAAGCCCCAGGAAGTCACAGCTTTAGGAAGATTATGGAGCACAGCCGTCATACTCAGAAATTGGTTTCAAAAAGCAGGGTGAGGTTGGAGTTAAGAGGACATTGAAAACTGGGTGAAGGCACGTGGACAGCAAACCTGTGTGTCCCAAACTTTCCCATGGAAGAAATGAACAGCAGAGAAGACTGTGTGTGTACTCTTGGGGGGTCTGGGGACACAATCACAAACGTCTCAAACAGCCCAACATGTTTGGAATATCCTGAAAGTCTTCTGTTCTGTCCTAAAAACACGTGTGAATGTTGCATCTGACAACCGAATATAAGCATGTTTATGTAATGGAAAAACCCTTTTCTGGCCTAAACCCTGGGTAAAATCATGTCCTGGGAAGATGTCCTAGGAATACCCCAGGGCTCTACACACACCTTGGCACACCAAGAGCATGCTGGACTGAGTTGGTGACGTTGGTGGCAGACCTCAAAGGTTCTGGCACGAGATGTGGCTTCAAGAAAGCAGGTGTTGTGGATGGAGTTCTGAGTTGTCAGTGGCATTCCTGGTCCCAGGGGACAGTCATTGCCTTGGGAGGAACAGAGAGGCGATATTGCCTTTAAGTTCTAAAAGAAGTTGTTCCAACTCAGCAGACACAATGTTCTTAGAAGTCAAGGTGTTTGATTTGCTAAAAAGTATTTTGGAATACAGAAGGCCAGTACCTGAAAATAAGCTTGGTGTAAAGCTGACACTAAAACTTCAAAGACCCAGGCCACCCAGTCTGCAAACCAGATAAAAAGATGCCCTCCTGAGACAGGGAGTTTCTGAGCAGGAAAGGATGTGTTAGAATTTGGAGGGTCCCTGAGAAAGAGCCTGGTGCCCAGCTGAGAGGTACAGAATGCCAGAGAGAACTCTGGATTTGTTGGGAATCCCTAGGGGCAAAGAGATTTTTGCTTGCTTCGAGAGTTTAGCAGACCCCGGAAATATGTGTCATGCTGCATGGAGTGGGGGCATGAGAGATGGCACGTGGGGACCAGGGGCAGAGAGGTCGCAGGGACAGGCCTGAATTTTCCAGGGTCCCAAACAAAGATATTGGAAATCTAAGTCTAATCCAGCATTAGGACAGGACACCTAACTCCACCCCCATGACATAATCTCCTTGCTAACCTCAGACCTGAAATATATCCAGGAGTGAAAGGGGAACAGAGAAAACACTGTATTTAACTGAATGTAAACGTGAAATTTAAACATAAAGAAATCTCTGTGTTTTTGGCAATCAGGTGAAAATAGGAGCCTGAGGTAGACATTTGGTACTTTTATAGGAAAATTAAGTTGTCGTTTTTGCAGCGCGGTTGGCTTGGGATATTCTTCCCCATTCCACAGAGGTTTTAAGAAGACTGACAGCAGAGCTCAGAATGGATGAAGGAGAGAGACGGGGAAAGCAGGCTCCCAGGGAAGATGGGAAAGAAGTGAGCAGGAGGCTTCTCCCCACTCTGCAATTGGGGACTGAATGTTCCCTGGCACGGAGAAGAGAACTGAGCAGATGAAGAGGGAAAATAAACAGTGGAAGTCATCCTTGCCCAGGTCTCGTGTGCTTCAGAAGATGCTCGGGTCCTTTCAACCAGCTGATGCTAACTTGCCTCCTTGCGGTCATCCTTGGGTACAAGGGGGAGCCGTATGAATCAGCGGTGTTGTCCAAGTGGGGGCTGTGTGGGAGATGGTGTGCAAATCAGCTCAAGAGCCAGGGCTTCGGTTCCCAGCCCAGCCACAGCAGCCGGTGCCAGTTTAACGCAGTGGCCCCATTTCTGTCATGGCTGAAACCCAAGCAGACATTACTCAGAGAGGCTGAAAGCCTTTCTGGCTGAGCAAAAGTCCACGTGACCTCTGCCAAGCCAGGCCAGAAGCACTAACCTGGAAGGACCGGAGCCACTGCTTGGCTTGTGTGTGACAAATTAGCCATCAGACTTCCAGGATGTAACTCTCTGCTTGACAGACCTCCCCTCTCCTGTGGCAGAAGAACAGGAACCAGCATGGCCTGAAAGCTCTCTTCCTTTAAGTCTTTCATGGGGGCCAGGAATGGAGCCACAGGACCATGTTTTTTCTTGCATCTCAAATTGAAAAAAGGGCAGTCCTTTTCATTTACTTTCCAAAGCAGCTCCTAGGGTATCTTTCTTTTATTGATTGGAACCCCTTGGCTTCCACATGAACCTAAAGGAAGGAGGAGAAAATGGAGCAGACCGAGGGGGATGGAGGTGGAGGGACCTATGAAGGGGGTCCTTATCTCACAGACCTCTGAAGCTGAGAGTGACATCAATTAGGATGTTTCAGACAATGCACAGTGCCTGGCATAATCCTTTTCTACTGTGTTATCCTATTAAAATGTGATACATTTTAAAGAAAAGGATCTGATGCTACTCCACTTCTAATCCAATATTATAGCTCCAGCACCGCTGCCAAATTCCAGAGAAGAATCCTAACATTGGGCTGATGCCACCACTCTGAGTTTTTTGTTTTTTGCCAGATCTTCCTTGGCTCTGATGAGAACCACAGCATTACCCCTTGGCTTCATCTATCCCCATTTCTTTCCCTGCCTGTAACTCAGTGACCGGCTACCTGCATACACAGCTGAAAAACACAGATCGTGTGGAGGACAGGAGCATTACAAAAAGAAGCAGGCTTCATTCCAAGCTGTTTCATTTTCTTCTGCCTTGTCTTTTCAAAAACACTCATTTTATTTATTTTCTCACTCAACTCCTATAAAAAGAAATATCGCTAGCCACTCACAGGGGCCGACATCCCCATTCAAGGGAATTGGATTACCGAAGGCTTTGCAGAGCAATCGCCAGACAAAAAGGTAGTCGGTGAATTCCAAGGAAATTAAATACTTTTATCTTGAAAAACACAAGCTCACAATCAGGCTTCAAAGGAACATAAATACAACACCGGGCTGTGAAAATCAGGATCCCCTTTCAAGGATGGAATAGAGGCCAGTGGCATTGACTCACAAAATCCTTAGAGAGCAGGAAGTTTGCTGTCTGGCATGGCGGGAATGAAAGTGTGAGACATCTTAGTAAGAGTGGGGCGAGTAATGAGAGGGGTGGGGGGAATTGTGGGGACATTTTCCCTTCTCTTTCTTCCCTGGGGGCCCAGCTCTATTATGCTGGTTCTCTAGTGTCTCTGGAGAGAGCCAAGACTGGAAACCTGAATATGGGAGTTTAGATAGTGTCTCAAAGTGATGCTTGCAGAGAAAGCCTCTTCCTAAACAAATCGGATTGACTGCTCAGAGACAGGGAAACTCTGGGACGGGGGGTGGGGGGCGGGCAGAAAGCGTGATCAGGAACAGAGGTGAACTGTGGCCCAGTGCGTCTGCATCAAAGGAGGTCAGTGAGTATAAAGGCCACAGCCCCACTGTGTCTGCAAAGTGAGACAAGATTAAGTCAATGGATCTTTGATCCAAACATTTGATGTAATGTTCCCAAGGAGAGAAGGGGCTTTTATAAGTGGAACTCATAGCCCATACATGGGCTTCCCTGGTGGCTCAGTGGTAAAGAATCCACCTGCAATGCAGGAGACACCAGTTGGATTCCTGGGTCAGAGAGAACCCCTGGAAAAGGAAATGACAACCCATTCCAGCATTCTTGCCTGAGAAATCCCACGGATAGAGGAGCCTGGCAGGCTGCAAATCCATGGAGTCACAAGAGAGTCGGCCGTGACTGAGGGACTAAACAGCAGCACAGCCTGTGCATAGGACCTCCCTCCCCGTCACTTGGGACAGGATTGGGGCGGTGGTCCTAGGAATGACTTCAGTCATGGGAACCAGGTTGAGTTCTATAGTCACTCTCCGGGGAGAGGTGGTATGGGGTAGGGATATGGGCTTAGACTCTGGCTTCCATTTGAATTAGGCACTTCCGCTTGCCAGCTGTGGGGTCCTGGGCAAGTTACCTGACTCCAGTACCTTGGTTTCCTTATCTGGAACATGGAGGCAAGGGTAGTGCCAATTTCACAGGGCAACAGTTAGGATTGGATTAAACTGTTTAGCCTGGTAAGCTGGCTTATATTAAACATTCATAAAGGTCAGTTTTATTTTTATAAACATTAGCTGGGCAGCCAGACCTACCTGGATTTCACATCTTAGCTCTGAAGACTTGGGCAAATTCTTGAAGTTCTCTGAATTTCTGTTTCTTTAACTATAAAATGCTGACCGTGGACCTCCTTTATAGTATTTTTAATGAGAATTGAATGAGATCCGAGGTGCTCAAGCTTATACTTTGATAAATTGTAAAATGCCCCTTCTATAATTTTTATTTTGCTAAATTGCAAAATTTGTCAGATGGGTTTCCCATCCGTCTTCTATTCTGTCTCTTTTCCTACCCTTATGCCATCACTGTCTCCAGAATCTGCTAAGGTCTAGTCAACAGATGTCATGATCCATGCAAGAAGAAATGGCAGACTTGGTTTCAGCGTCCTCAGCGGTGCAAACATGGTGATTCACTTTGTGTTTTCTGAAAAGGTTTTGCAAGTCAGCTCATATATGGGCAAGTAAAGTTGCTATTTACAACAAATAGGTCCATAGAGATGGGGCCATTTAATATATTTGCATGAATGTAGGTGAATGTGGCTCTGAATTATTTATTTGTTTAGTTGCTAAGTCATGCCTGACTCTTTGCGACCCCATGGACTGTAGCCCTCCAGGATCATCTGTCCATGGGATTTCCCAGGCAAGAACACTGGAGTGGGCTGCCATTTCCTTCTGCAGGGGATCTTCCTGACCCAAGGATCGAACCCTGGTCTCCTGCATTGGCAGGCGGATTCTTTACCACTGAGCCACCAGGAAGCTCTGAATTAGTAAGTGCTTGAAAATCATATTGGTCAAAGAATCCACGTTCTTATCAAATGTTGTCAGTCTGGAAGGTTGCACCAAGGTTCAGCACTTAGCATAGAGCTCAGCTCATGGGAGCTTCTCAAGAAGGATGTGTTGACTGATGTCAAAGACAAAATACACTGCCTCCTAAAGGGATTTGGTGCCAGTCTCTCCTCTCTCTGCCCCTGCCACGTGACTCCTGTTGCCTCTGCCTCTTTGCTTCCCAGGCTCCCATTCAAAACGAATTGTCCTGCCTTGCATTTGCAGATTTCCACAGGACCATCTGGAGATATGCATGGGTTTTAAGGTCTGGGACATATGTGCACCTGAATCCAAGAGGTGACTATTTGCTGGTCAGAACCAAAGGCAGAGCAGGTGGCTGGGTGGCTGGGTGGAGATTCAAATCCATTCAGAGATACTCCCTTGCAGGTGGCCATTCCCCTCTGTAGTTCCGGAGACAATGTTCTTCATTTGCATTTGTCAACTATCATTTGTGTTTTTGGGCAATCTGTGAATGACTCCAAAGTTAGTCTTTAATCCACCGAGAGTTTATGGGGAGAGTTTGATTCCATTTCGGTTTAATAGTCTTACTTCTGGGACCCAACTGAGCCTCAGAAACTCAAGTATCAGGAAAATCTCAGTTTGAAAGCCATCTGTCTGGATGGCTTCTCTGTGGTCCTGTCTGAAGAAGGGAGGGTAGGGGGTTATAAGATGACTCCAGGACAGGTGTGGAGGCATCTATGAGTACATCACAGGCTTTGGGGTCAGACTGGAGGGAGTCCACATGACAGGCTCCTCTGAGTGATGGCTGTGAGCCGGGGAAGGCGTCTGACTTCTAGGAGAATGACTAATGACGATGTTAACGGAACCGCTGCTCCCTCCTAACTCTGCTTCCCGCTCGCTCCCCACTCCATCTGTTTCTCAACTGCAACTCTGCCAGCAATCTATTCTTGCCTCCCTTTTCCAATAAGTTCCTAAAGGCACGAGCAGTATATAAGCCCTGCTCCTACGGTGGGGGGCGGGGGGATGTCACTCAGCCTGGAGTCAGCAAGCTGGAGCTGACAGCCCTGATTAACATGCTGGTCTTGAAACTCGAGAAGCTGGGAAAGAGAGGCTGTGGGGTGTTTCACTGACTCATGGTTTCTACCAGAGCCCTGTTTAAACCTAAGCTCCTCCAAGAAGCTTTCCCTCACCTGATCAAGATTATCCCAGCACAGATCACCTGTTCGTTTATAACTCTCCCCCAGCTCCATGCCCCACACCTGCTCAGGACCACGTACGGTCAAGTCCACATTGTGGATCACCCACGTCATGTTCTGTCCCCCTTTGGCCAGTTGTTCAGCACAGTCTGGGCCATCTGTCTGTGTCCACCAGGCTAGGAGCAGGACTAGTGCTCAGACTGTTCATGATATCTGACTCTCTACAACCTCACGGACTGTAGCCCCCACGCTCCTTTGTCCATGGGATTTCCCAGGCAAGAACACTGGAGTGGGTTGCCATTTCCTCCCCCAGGGGATCTTCCCGACCCTGGAATCTTCCCGACCCAGGGGACAAACCTACGTCATCTCTTAGGTTTGTCTCCTGCACTGGCAGGTGGATTCTTCACCCATAGTGCCACCTGGGAATAATGGATGAGGGCTGGCCCACTTTATCATTCATTTAAAAGCATTTGATTAGGAGTGAGTACATATCACAGTATAAATCCAAAGTTTTGGGTAATGCAGGCTTCTACACCTGTGATATGTTCTTATCCTCTGTCAGCTCATTTTTTTCAACAAGCACTTATTGACTCTTATGATGGGCCATGATTGTGGTTTTACAGAGCTGAACAAGACATGGGTCCTCCTCTCAAAGGAATCACAGTCTAGTGGGAACTCAAGGTATACACATTAAACTAATGATTATTCTATGCAGTTTTAGAGTGATAACACGGTGTATTAGAAATATTCTGACCAGAAAGCTCACTCGGGCAACTACATGGCTGGTAAAGTTGAGAAGGACAGGCTGTGTGCAGAGAAATCATTTGGAGTCTTCAGCCAAAGTCCAGGCAAGAGATGGTGGGGGCCTGAGCTAGGGAAGTGGTAGGAGAGAAAGACAGAAGGATAAGAAATTGAAAAGCATTTAGGAGGTTAAATCAGCAGGACAGTACATGGAGAGAGGCAAGAGACCCAATGCAGGAAAATAGGAGAATATGCTTCAAAGCAGGCAAAGACAATTGAGAAGACTGGGGGAGAGCAGAGAGCAATGGCTTCATGAAAAAAAGGAGGACGAGGAAGCTCCCTGATGGTCCCATGGTTAGGATTTGGCACTTTTACTGCTGTGGCCCAGGTTCAGTCCCTGGTGGGGGAAATGAGATCCCAACAACCTCACAGTGTAGACAAAGAAAAAAAATGCAAAAAAGGGGTTGGTTGACAATGTCATTATTACAAGAAGTCATTTAAGTTCAGGACTGGCAATTTTGTGATAGATTAGAAACAAAATGTTCACTGGTGATCCTGATGAACTTGGTTTTAGTGGTACAAAACAAAATTTCATGGAATGACAAGTAAATATTCAGGAGGATAAAAGTGAATTCAGAGCACAATCATTTTCTCCTTTAGATACCATAGACAGACCACCTAGCATCTAAAAGCTTTTCTAGAGTGCCCAAAACTATGCTTGAGGTCTGAAAAAAATTATTAGTTTCAAAATGCAAAGAGAAAACTGCTAAATTAAGTTGACATGTGTAATTAAATATCTCCAAGATGTAACATTGTTTCAACTTCATTAACTTTAAATTTAATATTCATAAAAACTTCATTACATTTAGAAACAATTTTTTTCAGCTTGATTTTTCTCCTTTTGCAAACATTCTCTTATATGCACAACAACTGCTGAGAAATCACAGCCAATTATACATTAACTGTTGCTTGCCACTCCATCACATCAGAAGCAGAATTTTAAAAATGCATTTAACATATAATGTGGATACATTTTCTTTTTGTTTCATGTGGGATGGGGCCTCCAACTGTAAGCTTTTTAAGAGCTGTCTTAAAATAGTTCTGATATAGACAAACTGTTTCAAAAAGCTTGGCCAGGGAAGAAAAGAAAAAAGAAGGGTATTCACTAGACAGAGCTGGAGGGGGAAGAAGGATTTTTTATTTTTCTTTTTTAGTTTTTAATTAATATTTTATATTGGGGTATAGCCAAGTAATAATGCCGTGATAGTTTCAGGTGGACAGCAAAGGGACTCAGTCAAACTTACACATGTATCCATTCTCCCCCACACTCCCCTCCCATCCAGGCTGCCACGTAACATTTAGCAGAGTTCCCTGTGCTAGACAGTAGGACCTTATTGGTTATCCATTTTAAATATAGTAGTGTGTACACATTGATAAGAAGGGAAAGACTTAAGTGTGTTTTCATGCTGAGGGAAAAAGCCAGTGGGGAAGACAAGATTGGGGAGGGCCAGGATGGTGACAGAGGGCGACAGGGACACACTGGAGCCCAGATGGCAGAACTGGACTTGAGGGTAGAACACCTCCTCTGCAGAAACACGAGGGGAGGTTGAGTTCCTAAAAGGGGATCCTAAGAGACATTACTTTGCCAACAAAGGTCCGTCTGGTCAAGGCTATGGTTTTTCCAGTGGTCATGTATGGATGTGAGAGTTGGACTATAAAGAAAGCTGAGTGCCGAAAAATTGATGCTTTTGTACTGTAGTGTTGGAGGAGACTCTTGAGAGTCCCTTGGACTGCAAGGAGATCCAACCATTCCATCCTAAAGGAGATCAGTCCTGGGTGTTCATTGGAAGGACTGATGCTGAAGCTGAAACTACAGTACTTTGGCCACCTCATTCGAAGAGTTGACTCATTGGAAAAGACCCTGATGCTGGGAGGGATTGAGGGCAGGAGGAGAAGGGGACGACAGAGGATGAGATGGCTGGATGGCATCACTGACTTGGTGGGCATGAGTTTTAGTAAACTCCGGGAGTTGGTGATGGACAGGGAGGCCTGGCGTGCTGCAATTCATGGGGTCGCAAAGAGTCGGGCATGACTGAGCGACTGAACTGAACTGAACTGAATCTTTTCTCTGGAGCTGAAGCTCCAATACTTTCGCCACCTGATGCAAAGAGCCAACTCACTGGAAAAGACCCTGATGCTGGGAAAGATTGAAGGCAAAAGGAGAAGGGAGTGATAGAGGATGAGATGGTTAGATACCATCACCAGCTCAATGGACATGAATTTGAGCAAACTCTGGGAGATAGTGGAGGACAGAGGAGCCTGGCATGCTGCAGTCCACAAGGTCACAAAGAGTTGGACACGACTTAGCAGCTGAAAAACAACAGTGTTTTTTCTATATCAGGCAGAACTATCTGAAGGTGATAGGAAAGTCCATGGTACCTCAGCAATAACTTAGGGCTCTGTTTACCTGAACAGGTGGGCATCCTTGGTATCAGTTATCACTTCCCCATCACTGGGGAGCCCTTTCTTCACAGGGGCCAGCTGGAGAAACTAGTTAGCCCATGATGTTCAGGTGCATGTTCTAAAACCCGGGTCTCACCACCCCTAAAGCTACGACTGCACACCCCAGCTAGGTTCTTGGGGCATTCCCCCTTAAGTGTTTCTTTTGTCTCTCTAAAGTTCCTATGGTCAAAACCCTTCTGCTTAAATGGTTCCAGGTTAGAGGGACAGGTCATCAAAAGAAGACCAAACACCTTCCTCCTGGAAGGAAGAAATCTACTCCAAACTGTCTATGCGATCCCTTGGAACTGAGATTTTAAGTTGTCTCTTGGTTTAGATTATTCAAAATAGAGGATATTGTATTCACGTAGGTCCTCAGGCATTGGCTGTGTGGCCCTGCAGACCAGAGTGTGTAACCCACTGGGTGCATTCACGATGTGAACCCTTGGAGAGGCAGATTATTAGTATAGGCAGGGGCTGTGCCACACTGTGTTATTTTAAAAACAAAACAAAAACCAAAAAAACAAGACAGTCATTTGAGACTTTGTGAGAGGAAACCCAAGGCATCTTGAAATGGCTAGGCAGGGATATTTTTCCAGCTTTCCCAAGTACAGGAAGCAGGGTCAGATTTCTGCTCCTAAACTCTGGTTCACCTCAGTGTTGCGGGACGCTGGCTCTCCCTGACACGACATAGCTCCGCGTCCCATGAGGGCACTGCTGGTTGACCAGACACTCAAAACATGTGAGCATTCAGGAACAGCACAGGAGGGAAGCCACGCTCTTGGCACTTTCCTAGATAAAAGCTGCTTTTTGATGTATGACTGTGGCCCCTGTTGAATCAGAGTTTCATGTGTTTCTGACATTCCCCCCCCCCACCAAAAGCATCCAGTTACATAGCTAACGTGGTGTTTGACACTGCAGAAGTGAAACAGCGAGATAATTCTAGAAATATCTGTTAAGTATATGTTATTTGGACAGTTATACTAGGAAGTGAGGTTATAACCAGATATTGTGCCTGACTTGAAGGAACTTAGCTATGTACCATGCTTTCCCAAATAAAATTTGCAAACAAATTTTAGGCCTGGCTGGAAAAGAATCACCTGTGAAATGCATTTAAAAATACAGATTCCTAGGCATCATTTCCAGAGGTAGGGACTCTGTAGGTCTAGGATAAGGACTAGGGAATCTATGTTTTTAATGAGCTTCCAAGGTGGTTCTGATGGCCTTCCAGTTTGGGAACCACTGGTCTGGTGGAATAAAAAGTTTTACTTACCAAGGAAGTATTTTAGTAACATGTTGACACAGATAAGTAAAAGAAATTTTTTTCTATCTACAGTCTGGTTACAAATTTTTTATATCCATAGATATAAATGGCTTTATATCAAGCAAACAGTGTTAGGAAGATTGACTACATTTTTATGAAACAGCCAGAATTTGCTGGTATTTTGTTATCATTGTTATTGTTGTTGTATAGTCGCTAAGTTCTGTCCGACTCTTTTGCAACCCCATGGACTGTAGCCCACCAGGTTTCTCTGTCCATGGGATTTCCCAGGCAAGAATACTGGAGTGGGTAGTCATTTCCTTCTCCAGGGGAATCTTCCTTATCCAGGGATCAAACTTGCATCTCCTGCATTGCAGGTGGATTTTTTTACCACTGAGCCACCTGGGAAGCCCTTTGGTATCTATATATAGGCTAAATCCAATTTTGCCTGAGCCCATTTTCATAAAATGACAGCCACTTCCACCCCAAGAAACTTCTCACCAACCTCCTCCATTTGCATCTACATCCCCTTCCCCTCTTCTCCTCCAGCTATGCTCTGCTTTTGTTTCAAAAGAATAATTATATCTCAAGGAATATGTGTGTAAAGCATCTACAACTCTCAAGTGCTGGTAATTCAAATAACATTCAGCATTTTTCATAGAATAATTATGTCTCCCAGTTCTTTTACACTATTTTTTGTTTGTTCTCACTTTCTTACAGGACTAGGAATGGAGAATATTGGTGGAATCTTTGTGGTTCTTATTTGTGGCTTAATCGTGGCCATTTTTATGGCTATGTTGGAGTTTTTATGGACTCTCCGACACTCAGAAGCGACTGAGGTAAACCTCGTAATGGGCGTGACCTATATAGTGTTGGCAGGCAGGGCAAAGTTCAGAGGCTCATGCGGGGACAAAGGTCATTTCAGACAGAACCTGTGAAATCCCACAGGAGAGTAGGGGGCCCACAGATTTAGCACAACTGTGACTTAAGGTATAGTATTAAAAGGAAAAACAAGCAAAAGTAACCAGGTTACAATGAAACAGTGGCTTTGGCTCTTCCATCTTAAGTATGTTTTTGCCTTGCAGGTAAAGCTGTCTAGAGCTATTATCCCAATTCATGAGAGCTCAAAATGGCATCTTCCTTCTCAGAGATTTGGAAGAAGTTTAATTCTCAGACCTGTGACTTAGAAACTGGGTTAATTAAGCTTCACACAGATGGAAGAGTCTGAGAAGGAGGAATAAGACTTTACCCAATTGTACCCCCATTCTACCTCCTTACATGCTACTTGCATTATTTGTTTGTTTTAATTGGGGTATGATTTCTTCACAGTGTCGTGTTAGTTTCTGCTCTACAACGAAGCCAATCGGCTATATGTGTACACATGTCCCCTCTCTCTTAAACCTCCCTCTCGCCTCCCCTCCCCCACCCTACCTCTAGGTCATCACAGAGCACCGAGCTGAGTTTCTGTGCTATAGAGCAGCTTCCCATTAGCTATCTATGTTATTACCCATGGTACAGAGAGCAGTATGCAGGTTCCTCAGAAAACTAAAAATAGAGCTACCATCATTTGGTTTTTAAACTATACTGGCATTTATCTCAATCTCCCAACTCCTGATTGTCCTAAAATCTCTCTCCCTAATTGACACTGGAGAAACAGCTCCTAACAGTAACTAAGAGTCCAGGGCTCCTATAAACCTCTGCGGTCCAGCCTCATGTCGGGCCTTGATTTAGCACAGCTCACCAATCTCTTCCTCTTTCTCATGTCCCAGCATAACTTCCAAGCCATCACCTACTCTTCATAACCCTTTGCCCCTTCATGACTAATTTTCCCTCCTGTCTCACCAAGAGATCGGGAGTGACTAGCCCCCACTGAAGATCGCCACCTAAAAAATCCATGCACGGCTGGAGCCACCCCTGGGGCTGCCTCGCATGTTCCGGTCACCCCTCCACCTCGTTCCCATCTGTCCTCAGCTCCTCTAGGATTATCCTTTTTCTCTCCTTTATTTTTTCTCCCTGTTCTCTCCCCCAGGTCCACAACTGCACTAATGTTTATCCCATAGTCTAAAATAACAGCCATGTTACTGTTGCTCTTGCCCTCCCTCTCTCCTCTTGCAAACCCAGGTGATCCAACTGCTTCCACCTCCATGTTCTCACCTCCCTTTCTGGCCTCACTCAAGGACAGCTGGCTTCTCCCCACCTCTGCCCTGAAAGGTCATGGCTAAGAGGCCTGACCCCTGCCAAATAACAAAACCAAAAGATAACCCATTGGGCCTTATTAGACCTCAGTGTGGCCCCTGATGAAGTGGACAGTTCCTTCCAGAACTCTTTCCTCCCTTGCCTTGCCTGCTCCAGACTCTCTTGGTTCCCCACCTCCTTCTCTCTCTAGCATTACCAGCTCTCTTCCTCCATCTACTCCATAAACAATGATGCTCTTACCTCTCCCTAAGACCTCATTCAAGTGTTCCTTTCCCTATGAAACCTTCCCCACGTCTCCTGCCTTCTCCCCCAAATCAGAAAGCTGCTCATTTCTCCTCCCTCCCACCATCCCTGTAACCAGAGCATAGAGCATTTACACACTGTGCCAATTATTTTCATATCAGCCTGGTTACTAGACATTTTGCTACCCGAAAGTAAGGACTCTGTCTTTTGTGTCAGTATTCCCACTACAAAGCACAGTATTTGATACTTAGTTGACAGTCCATACATATATGTCCTTATATTCTGTTGCATATAGTGGATTAGGCAGGGGATGATGCTTTTGTTATTATTAGAAGCACAGAGAAGATAAGACTTGCATAGAGTCTCTGCTATTTACTGACAGTCTTGAGTCTAGTCCTGACTCAGGCCATGTTCCATTAGGGGATCTACTTCTCTGTAGCTGCTTCAGGTAGAGAATCTGTGTAAGCTGGGATATTTTCCCAAGACCTCACCCGTGGTCTGGATGTACCTTGAAAAATTCAGTGAGGAGTTCAAGTGCTCTCAACATCTAGAAAGGAGAGTAAAGGCTACCTGAACTATTTGGCTATGGTAAAACAACTTCCCGTTTCTGCTGATAGAATGGGAAGACTGGAAGAGAGAACATGAAAGAAAAGAAAGCTCCTTCTTCCATCCTAGGGGGAAAATTGTCCTTTCCAGCACAGAGTGGGGAACAAAGCAGAGCATGTACTCACTCTGAAGGAGGTGGGTTTAGATTCAACTTCTAAGTCAGCTATTTGTTAGTTGAATAATTCTAGTAAGGTATATAAATTCTTTGAACCTCCATTTCCACATCTGTCACATCTGTGAAATGGGTATAACCATGATAGTCAGGGGCTTCCCTGGTGGCTTAGATGGTAAAGAATTCACCTGCAATGGAGGAGACCTGGGTTCAATTCCTGGGCTGGGAAGATTCCCCTGGAGGAGGGCGTGGCAACCCACTCCAGTATTCTTGCCTGGAGAATCCCATGGACAGAGGAGCCTGGGAGAGCTTGAACTCCTCACTGAATTTTTCAAGGTACATCGAGACCAGGGGCGAGTTCTTGGGAAAATAACCCAGCTTACACAGATCCTCTACCTGAAGCAGCTACAGAGAAGTAGACTCCCCTGATAGAACAATTAGGGGAACAACGGAACAATCCATGCGATCGCAAAGAGTCTGACACGACTGAGCGACTAAGTAAAGCACATGGTAGTCATGGTACAGGTTCAAGATTCTTCATTCGCAATTCTGAAACCCAAAAAGCTCAGCTCAGAAAGTTCCAAGTTTTTTATGTTTGATGCCAGCATATTTGGGTGACAAACCTAGACTTAGACTTGTATAAGGCTAATATTTATTGTCCTTCTCTCACTTGGAGTGAGCATATATACCTTTTGCTACAGAAATATTAATGTGTTTGAATGTAGGGTCTTCCCCAGAACCCACTGGAAGAGATGCATAATGTATTTTATGTTCACTGTATTACCTTGTCCAAATCCAAAATATTCTAAAACACAGCTGGACCCAAGAGTTTCTTATCAGGAGAGCTGCAGGAGTAGATAGCTGTTGTACAGTTCTTGTTAGAATAGCAGCCTCTCCAGCCATAACCAGCTGATTAAAAGAAATGAGACTTTTTAGCCTGAGAACAGAATGTTCATGGAGACAGGGCTGCTTTTTCAAATACTTGAAAGACTGACATCTGGTAGAGGGATTACTTATTTAGTCAGCTTCAAGGTCCAAATTTAACTGGGATCAATGGATGACAATTTCAGAGAGAGGAATTAAGTCAGTAGAAGGAAGCAGCGTTTAGGGGAAATATGCAAAACTGGTAGGGGCGCTTTCCCACCCTGGTGAGATCATTGTCTTTGAAGGTGTTCAAAGTTCAAACAACCAGCTGGTAGGGCTGTTGCAGACGATGGTATGGAGGATGTTTGAATATTATATAGCGAGTGGAAGTGAGAGGATGAGTTGAAAGGCCTTCGATCATATAAGATGATGAAATTCTGAAACTGCGCCCTGATCGCTCGCCCGAACTAGCACGAAGGGACCCCTAGGGGGCTGTTCTTGAGATATGGGGCTGTAACCTCCTCGTGTCCTGCAGGTGTCCGTTTGCCAGGAGATGGTGAGCGAGCTGCGTAACATCATCCTATGTCAGGACACTGTCCACCCGCGCCGGCGGCGCTCTGGGCTGCCGCCGCCCCGGCCCCCCATCCCGGAGGAGCAGCGCCGGCCCCGGGGCACCGTGACGCTCAGCAACGGCAAGCTGTGTGGGGCCGGGGAGCCCGACCAGCTGGCGCAGAGACTGGCCCAGGAGGCCGCCCTGGTGGCCCGCGGCTGCACGCACATCCGCGTGTGCCCCGAGTGTCGCCGCTTCCAGGGCCTGCGGGCGCGGCCGTCCCCGGCGCGCAGCGAGGAGAGCCTGGAGTGGGAGAAGACCACCAACAGCAGCGGGCCCGAGTAGCCCCGCCGCGGAAGATGCTCGGCTCCCCGGCCCGCTGCGGGGGCGGGATGCGCCGGGCCGGCGCCTGCTGCCCTCGGGCCTTAGGACTTGTACAGCGTGCACCCTTCTCTCCGGATTTTGGATCCAGTAACTTTACAAAAAGATCAAAGAGCCTGACGCCCCAGCCGGAGACGGCGCCCTGGTCCGGGGAGCTGGGGCCACCCCAGAGACGATGCGCCCGAGTGGCAAGGGACGCTCTGCCTCCCAGCCACAAGCCCCCACTCCCCGCAGGGGGCCTTCCCAACCCGCCAAAACTACAGAGTCCGGGTGGGGGTCCCTGTCCAGACCGTCAGATGAATTGGTGGCACCATCAGTGGAATTTCCCCCTAGGAAGGGGCCATTGTACCCTGGGTCTAGTTCTTACAGGAAAAAAAAAAAAAATTAAACTCAACAGGGAAGTTTTTCTTTTCTGGATTTGTATATTTTTGTTAATGGTCTTCTGTTGTCTCATTTGCTCTCCTTCCCTCCTTTGTTGTCTCAATTCTCTTCGTTTGTTTTGCTTTCTTGGGGAGGCAGGGAGGCTGGGTTAGGGATTGGAAGTCACCATAATCTCTGTTACCATTTCCCTAAATTTTAGGATATGGAGCAGCCAGTGCGTCAAACTCCAGGTGCTGAATTCTCCTTTCTGTGTGGTGACCGGGTACACAGGGGCGTGGAGAAGGCTCTTGGGAAGAATTAGGTGGGGAGTCTCCAATAAAGGTCCATTAATTTTTAAAACATCCCAAACCAATGAACTCAAAGTTGACTGAGAGAACTTGAAATGCCTGAGAGGTTAATACGTCCCTTCTTTCTGTTTCTCTTTTTGACTTTCACTGTGATTGGGTTTGGTGTGGTCTTTGGTGAAAGTGATCTCTGAAGCGGAGAGGAGGAGAGAAGAGAGAGGAGCGCAGAAAGCACTGACTATCCCAGGGCTGGTTTAAGGAGCAGAGAGGGTAAATGCAAACTTCCCAGACAGTGGCCTTGGCTTTAGCGGAACTCAGGTGTTCATGGCGTGGAGGGTGGGGAGAGCATGGGGCCCCCTGCTGGTCCGGTGCAGCCTTTGTTACCTGTACCTCTTTTTAACAAAACTCAGTAGCTGCCTATGAAGCCAGGGCTATCCTGGATTGGGTGACTTCTTGCTACTAGATGGGAGACCTGGGTACAAGAATGTGTGTGTGTGCGTTTATTATATAGAAAGACCATAAGTAATCAAGAATTTGCCAGTTTCCTGGGAGAGGGGTAGGGTCTTGTGGCCAGTGCACAGGCCTGGGAACTAGGAACTCTTGAGGTCTTACCCACACATGGGCAGTAGCCCCCTTGTATGACTTCACATGAAGCATCTCACTTCTCTTCCATCTGCACACTCAGAGTTAACTGATGCTTTCCAGGCTGTCAGATGCCTGCGAAGTGCTTCTCTACTTGTGAGATGCTTGCAGAGTCCACAGCATCTTTTGACAGGAGGAGCAGCCTTCCCAGCAGCCACTTGACCTTTGCTTGGCTTCTCCAACTGGGAGTTTCACTCACAGAGTTTTCATTTTCTGATGGAAAACAAATTCTATGCAATTTCTGTTTGTCAGCTTAGAAAATCCAGAGGGAGAGAGAGCTAAATAGCTATGATGATCACCTCCCTTACCGTCAACACCTTGAATCGAAATTGTCCTCACGTTGTTTCTGTTCTGAATTACTAACATAAAGACACCTTTGGAAGACGATGAGCTTAATTCCATGTTTTTGCCATCGACATTAGGTTGACATCTTCTTTGTGCCAGGACAGTTGGTTAGAGCAGCCATCTTGGGGGTACCCCGAGGAGTCAAATAAAGGATTCCAGTTTTGTCCTAGGCTGCCCTCTTCTCTCACATGAATTTGAGTCCTTTTACTTTTTCCTCTTAACTCATCAAATCAACTCAGCAAGCTCTGCAGACACAAGTCTTTTTTTTTAAACCTTGCTTGCTTGAACCACCCGAAGAAACACAGATTTGGCGGGAAGGGCACCTGGAGGCCGACAGACTGCAGACCGAAATGGTGCCAAGCTGCCCTCAACTCCATCCCTTGCTTCTGACAATGTGGTCCCTACTGTCAGATCACATGAGGGGCGGGAAGGGTTTTGTTTGTTTGTTTGTTTGTTTGTTTTCCTAAAAAAGACAAATAAAACTCGTTTTTATGAGCAAAACATCTTGATCAATAACAAACTTTTTTTAATGGATTAGTGAAGTAAATGTCCCCATGAATCATTTATAAAGTCTGTTTCTTTCATGGAATAAAGATAGACTGACAGCGCAAGGCAGTTTCTATCAGCTGCAAAAACCATTGTTGCACCTCGCTCAAGCTGCTGAGTGAATTTGCAACCAGCTAGTTCTCTTCCTTGGTTGTCTCCACTTTTTATCTGTTGGTTGTTGGCTTTCTTTTCCATTCTGTATTTTCTATCTGACTCTGTATACTGTATAAAGCTGTTTTTTCTTGTCTGTTTATCTTTCTTCGACTGGAATATTTACAATAAAACAGAAAGAAACCCTGAAATGTTAGTGATGGATGAAAGCTGTCTGGGTTTGGAAAGAGTGGTTTGGTGTGTCTAAAATCCAGGTACTCTGAAAGCAAATAAAAATATAAACCCACATTTTGTCTTCCCCTCCACCTGCCCTTCTCTCTTGCCCTCTCTCCAGTTCCCACCCCCTTCGGCTCTTTGTTCAGACCCCAGAAAAATCTAAGTGACTTCTTTCAGTTTGTAGTCCTGGAGACAGAGTCAATCCCCACCTCCCACCCCCAAACGGATACACATGTTAATTAAGTTCAGGATTCATAGGGTTTTGTCTTCCTAAATGCACTTTCACAGAATAGTCATCTATTGATACCTGGGGTAACTCTAGTCAGATATCACCCCAGATTCCACTGGGAGCTTGAAGATTACATCAATTAAAATATAATACTTTGCTTTATTTCTTTTAATTGCCTTGCAGGGCCCCAACGGTCACAAGATCTCTACCTCAGAACCCAGGTTGGGTGTAAGTTGAGTACGTAGATGGCCAAAAAATCTTTCGGCTTCCTCTAACCCAATGCTCATATGAGAATATTCATCCTGGGAACTTGCCAAGCGGCCCTCTTATTGGTTAGGTGAGACCAAAATATCATGATAACCAATCCGCCTGGGGCTGCTCTGTGAAAGTTTATTAGTTTGGAATTCCAAGGAGTTTAATTTTCTTTGGGAATCCAAGGGGGACTTCCCATGGTGTACAAGGCCAGAGAAGGCCGGGGCATTTCAGACTCGGCAGGTTGGTGGTTTGAGTGAAGCTTGAGAGAACCATTTGAAACCTTCCCTCCAATGGGGTGTGCGCAGCAGTAAAGCAGTCTGGACACGATAAGGGGGATTTGGTTCCCTGATGGGTAGGCGACTCTCTGGAGGGAATAACAAAGAGCCCTGTTGGGAAAGTTCAGAGAAGGAATCCTTTCATAAAGATTTCACTTAAAGCTAGTGCTTCCTATGGGGCCTCTCAAAGAGAAAAATTAAGCCTTTAGTTGCTTTGAGTTGTTCGCTTGTCTTTCTGTGAAAGGTGGCTTCTCCCCACAACCCCACAGGGAAATCCTCCAACATTAGCCAAATGGAGTGTCCTCGGGGGCTCCTACCCCGGAGGATCCTACCGCATGCCTCAAAGATTGGTGATGACATGCCTTTAGAGAACTCCTCTCATAGAAAAAATGTTCGTTGTTACTGTTTAGTTGCCGAGTCTTGTCCAACTCTTTTGCAACCCCATGGACTGTAGCCCACCAGGCTCCTCTGTCCATGGAACTCTCCAGGCAAGAACACTGGAGTGGGTAGCCATTTCCTTCTCCAAGGGATCTTCCCGACCCAGGGCTCAACCCTAGTCTCCTGCATTGTAAGGCAGATTCTTTACCGTCTGAGCCACCAGGGAAGCTAGAAAAAATATAGACCCACTCTATCTGTTGTCTCTCACAACAGGTGTTGATTGCAGAGGGAAAAGTCCCTAAGTTTTAAAACTGAGGCAGTCAACAAACCCACTATAATTTAAGGGCAATCTGGAAAGAGCAGTTCTGTCACTATCAACAGAATGTTATCCTTCAAATTCTATTAACTTCATACTAATTTCCAAATCTGAATGAAAAAATATTAATGTTACTGTAAGAACTAGCACAAAGATCAAGAAAGAAAAACGTTTGTGAAGGGAGTAGAATGGAAAACAAACTCTCTGATCAGAAATGGCAGAAAAGTTGATGGCCTAAGAAGAGACATAAAGAGGTTGAGTGTAGGGACCACTGGCAGTCCAGTGGTTAAGACTACCTTCGAATGCAGTGGATGAGGGTTTGATCGCTGGTCAGGGAGTTAAGATCCCATGTAACGTGCAGCCAAAAAGCATAAAAGAGAAGTAATATTGCAGCAAATTCAATAGTGACTTTTTAAAAAAAAGAGTTGAGCATATAATCTGCTCATATATTAAGTGAGACCATGCATGTAAATATTTCAGTGGTCAGGATTGAAGGAAACAGGTCAGAGAACCGATGCATTGTAACTGAATTGTATCTGGGGAATTGAACTTACTTACAAAGGTAAATATATAGAGTCTTACTGCAAATATATAGAGTCTGTATTATAGAGGATGGAGGTCAGACACATAAGCGCAATGATCCTCTTGCCAGAAAATTAGCTAAAGAATCCTGCTCACCCTTCAGAATCCCTTGTACCCAATCCAATGTTCTCTCTTGACTATGGCAGAAAAGTCAGAGGGGAACAGGGACCAAGAGGCCTCTCATCCTGTCAGGAATTTTTCTTAGATTCGTGAGTGACCTTGAGAGGGTATTTCTTCAGTCTACAGCCCCACATTAGAGTCTGTGTCTGTCTTTTGTCTGAGAAGACAACAGTTACCTGTAAGAAACAGTGAAGATAAAGCACAAAATATTCAAGTGCTGGAGTGTGTGATTTGGAATCAAATCATGTAGACATTCCAAGAGGCTGAAGATTCCGTGTAATTGAGATCGGCTTAGTGGAGGAAGCAGGACTGTTTGTGACTTGGGGTTGTTAATTAATTAACTTATTTATTCTGGACATCTAGAAAAGCAAGAGGTCACTTTGTCTTTCTGGGAATGAAATATGGTTAATTCATGTTGATGGATTCAGTGCCATTCTGATAAGAGATAGCTTGTTGAGGCAGTTGTTTTATTTCACCCACAGTGTTCTTTTTCCCAGGATTCCAGCTCACCTATTATGCTTCTTCCTACATGCTGCCAGTACTGTTTAGAAATTTTCACCACTAGCTCGTTCCTGGGCTTCTTTATGTTGTATTAGTGGGATTAGCTATAGAGACAAACAGCCTAGACCTACAGAATACAGAAAGGCTAACTGTGAAACAAGCAATGAGATGACTGAAGTGGATTATGAGCTCTTTTTAAAAAAGATGAAATACTTTTTAAATTGGGGGGAAGGAGGGTGAAATACAGAACTGAAAGTGTGGAACCAATGTGAAAAATTAATACAGAACCAAATGCCCAAATTTCTGATATACAGGAACATTCAGAATGATTTTCTTTTTCACTCCGTTGAACCATCCAGGTAGCCGAAGCCCATGGAGTCTGCATGGAAAATTATTCTACTTGGATTGTTCTGACTAGATTCTTAGTAGCTTTTCCATGAAAAATAACAGAATGTAGCTTCCAATTCTGAATCATCTGTAATCCTATAGCTCCAAGTGGGCATAGAGAAACATGCTAAATCACCAAAACCAGGTGACATGTGACAGTCACAAGCAGGATAAAACACACACATATAGGACAGCATTACTGGAGATGTTCACACCCACTCACTCAAATATGGTGACAGTACTTAAAAAGTAGCTTAAAGAGAATCTGATGGAAAATACTTCTGCACAGAAAGACTTAAATTTATTTCTCTGTGCTTCTTTCCCCCTGTTTATTCAAGCTAAGCTGGTGTGTGTGTGTGTGTGTGTGTGTGTGAGTTTAGCACACACTGGGAGATTCCCATCAGGGCTCTTATGTCTATTTTGAAACAGAGAAGACAGTTTCCACGATCACTTCAGGGTTTGTCGGTGCTTCTAGATAACATTCCTGGGTTTAATCTTCTGGCTTTTAGTGGCTTAGTTCTCCCTGAGCAGTCTTGGATGTAATTTATTTCTAAACTAACACATATGTAGATGCATGAAGTAAAAGCTGCTTTTTTCCCATTCCCAGTTGAGGGATAAGATGCCTGAGCTAACTTCTTAAAACCTCTTTGCCCTCCACCCCCATCAGATGCAAAACAGAACTCCTCCAGCATGAATAAATGACCAGGCAAAACGTTCTGGTGATAGTGTAATGGAACACAGTTCGTGAGAACAAGAGCAGCACGGGTTGACATTCCTCAGCTCGACACTTGTCCATTGTATATAGGAAACAATTTTCAGAAAGGTCACACAATGAAATTGTTAAAATGTAAGTGGTTAAGATGACTGGTGAGCTATAGAAATCTGAAGCAACGTTTTTATTTAGCTAGTCTATCTTCTGTCACAAATAAAACAACAAATTTGCTGAGGCTGCCATTATTTCTAGGGGATGTAAGTTCCTCGTTGGTTCAGCCTCTGCTGATCTTTCAACCTTCTCCTGACACTTTTCTCACCTTCCCTGTGTCCCACCCCACAGTCAAACCACACTGCTTTCTACTCTGTGTATATCCTCTCCATCACATGCTTTTCTTCTCCTCTGCCTTTACTTTGGCAGCTCCCAGCTCCTGCCTTCTCTCTCAACTCTCCACTGTCAAAGTCTCCCTGTATGTATGAGTCACCAGTGGCTCAGATGGCAAAGAATCTGCCTGCAATGCAGGAGATCCGGGTTTGATCCCTGTGTCGGGAAGATCCCCTGGAGAAGGGAATAGCAACCCACTCCAGTATTTGAGCCTAGAGAATGGAAAAGAATATGAACAAAGATATATGTATAACTGAATCACTTTGCTGTACAGAAAAATTAACACAATATTGTAGATCTACTATTCTTCAATAAATAAAATTTTAACATTTAAAATATTAATTTACTAAAGAATAGTGGATTTACAATGTTGTGTTAATTTCTTCTGTATAGCAAAGTGACTCAGTTATACATATACATATCTATACATATATTTTTTTCATTATGTTTTGTCACAGGATATTGAATATAGTTCCCTGTGTTATAAAGCAGGACTTTGTTGTTGTTCTATGTATAATAGTTTGCATCTGCTAGCCGCTAATTCCCAATCCATCTCCCTCACCCCCTCCCTCTTGGCAACCACAAGTCTGTTCTCTGTGTCTGTGAGTCTGTTTTTGTTTCATAGATAGGCCGGTTTGTATGGTGTCTTAGGTTTCACATATAATGATATCGTATTCATATTTGTCTTTCTTTGTATTTGTCTTTGTATTTGTCTTTTCATCTTTTTAAAGCAAATCATCAAGGAGAATTTCTTTCCGTTTTCCTGGTGAGTAAGGAGGAAACTGAACTGGTTTTGATTATTTTGGTAAAGTGAAAGTGAAAGTCGCTCAGTTGTGTCTGACTCTTTGCAACCCCATGGACTTCTCCAGGCCAGAATACTAGAGCCGGTAGCCTTTCCCTTCTCCAGGGGATCTTCCCAAACCAGGAATCAAACCCAGGTCTCCCACATTGCAGGCGGATTCTTTACTAGCGAGTCACAAGGGAAGCCCAAGAATACTGGAATGGGTAACCTATCCCTTCTCCAGCAGATCTTCCCGACCCAGGATCTCCTGCATTGCAGGCGGATTCTTTACCAACTGAGCTATCAGGGAAGCCCCTTGCGTTTCTCCAGAGCAAATACTGCCTTGATGGACTTATATTGAAGTGGAGAGCCCATGAGCCAAGTTTTGATCATTTTATTTTGGAGCAGAAATCACTTTTTGTATGTGTCTTTCTCTTTCTGACTTGTTTTGCTTAGTAGAATAATCTCTAGATCCATTCACATTGCTGAAAATGAAAACCTGCCTATATTTAAGATCCAGCTCAAATATCATTTCCCTGTGACATCTTCAATGATCCCCATCCCCAAGGCAGTAATAATCTCTCCTTCTCCTGAACATTCCCAATCTTTCTTTCCCTGATCACTTCTTTAGCTTAGTCGCTCAGTCGTGTCTGACTCTTTGTGACCCCATGGACTGCAGCCTGCCAGGCTCACCTGTCCATGGGGATTCTCCAGGCAAGAATACTGGAGTGGGTTGCCACACCCTCCTCCAGGGGTTCTTGCCAATCCAGGGATCGAACCCAGGTCTCCTGCATTACAGGCATATTCTTTATTGTCTGAGCCACCAGGGAAACCCTATCACTTCCTACATTGAATCATATGTGCTTATTCCCACCTACCAGAGTAAGTAAGGCCCTTAACATACAGAGAAAATGCCTTTTCCATCTTTAATTCATTCACAGTGCGTAGGATTCTTTGCACATATTTGGTTCCCATGAATGAATGCATGAATGAATGAGGCAAATTCAGCTGAGAGCAAATGTACATAAAAATGCTGCAGGTTTGAAACCAAGTAGCAGAAATACACGAATACATTCCTGATTTAAAGCAATTGTGCACAGAACAACTTAAAAATTTACACGAGGCAAAAATATTACTTCGTTTATTTTACTGGATGTGAACCTGATGGGGACAGCAGGTTGATAATGTTTGTAAGCTGGTGGAGAGTTGGTTCCAATTGGGAGGTACAAGGGGATATTTTCTTCCAGTTGTTTACATGCCTTCTAAACAGGTGATAAGAATTCAGCCTCTTGACTCCCGCACCAACTTTGGAGAAAAATCAATCATCCTTCTCCCTTCTCTCCTCATTAATTTCAAAAGTGATTTCTGCTCCAAAATAAAATTATCAAAACATGGCTCATGGGCTCGCCATTTCAATGTAAGCCCATCAAGGTAGTACTTGCTCAGGAGAAATGCAATCATCTTTACCAAAATAATCAAAACCAAATTCAGTTTCCTCCTTACTCACCAGGAAAGCTGAAATAAATTCCTCTTGGTGATTTGCTTTTTAAATGTGAAAACATCATAGTGGTTTAAAAGTTAACAAAGTAGAGTTCTAGCATGTAGACTGATTACCATTCTGGGAAGTCTGGCCAGTTTTGATGAGCTGAGAAAAATGCTATTATTTTCCTAAAATAGTTCTAGATCAAAGACGTTAATGTTTAGATCAAAGAAGTAGAAAGGTAGCAGAGAGAAAGAACCAACTTTTCTCCAGTATCTGCTACATATGAAATACACTACAAACATTTGTTTATTTAATCCTCATGACAGCCCTTCTGAATTAAGTATTACTATTTTCGGGAGAGAAAAATGTAGGGCTTTGGAAATTAAATAACATACCCAAAATTCCACAGCTGGTAAAAGACAAAGCTCTTAGTGAAAGGCAAATATTCAAATCCAGTTCTGTCTATGTGCTTTACCAGTGTATCTCCCATTACATCCTATTACCTGATCATATCTGGGGGATTTTCCTCCAGGAAGAAAAGAACTTACAGACAGGGTTCTGCATATGCTTGCTTTTTATTAGCTAAGATTCTTGCTTGTTTGTTGTTGAAGCAGACAAATCACTCTTAAATCTACAACTTTGTTCACCATTAATATTTTGCATTCATTTTTGAAACAACCTGCTTCAATAGTGAGAAATCATCAGAGATGCTCAATATATTACTTTAGAGATGGAATTTCATTAGAAGGAGAGTTTTTATTAGGTTGTCTGGTGATATTTCTTATTATTAACAACAATGAAGTTTGATGGCTTTAATACGGCATGCATCAATGAACCAAAATGGTCATTTAGTTGATGCAAGCATCCAGCTGCTGTTTTTGACTATAGAGAGAGTCCTGTTCAGTGATCAAAGATAACAATGTAAATGAGGAAAATTATGCATAAAGCCCTGTAGATCTGGAAGTTTGCCACCTAGACTAGTAAATCTGGAAGGACTCTCATTCATTAGTCAGGTACTCCATTTTAGTTCATGTCCCACAGTTAAAATAATACCCAAACCTCTGTGACCAAAGAGATGATTCTGACCATTCAAACCAATAAAACTTTATTAAGTATTATGTTTGCCCTGATGGGAAGGGAGGGAGGTTTGTGGGTGCTGTTAAGGGATGTAAAGATGGATGAGGTCGTGTGGACTTTTTATCCTCTGTAACCCCTAGAACTAATTGTATATGTTGCTGAAATACAGGATACAGATCAATGAAAGAAGAACTTGTAAACAAATGCTGAGTTCCCCATCATGGTGAGTATGCAAAGTTGATGGTATCAGAAATATCTTCATGGATTAACAATATGGTTATATTTTGTGATGTCAGACTAGATGATGTGCTATAATGATCCCTTGTAGGAGGGGGAGATGATCATAATAGTAATATTCTATCTTTTATTGAGTACATAATAATCGCCAGATAATATGCTCTGTGTTTTGTAGTTGCTAATTTTATATTCACGACAGGGAGTTATTATTTTCCTCCTGCTACAGAAGAGGAAACTATTTTACTTGGCCAGCAGCAATTTAGAAGTCAATGGTGGAACTAGGATTTGAACACAGCTGCCCTGCTCTACAGTTTTACTCTTTTTAGCGAAGTCTTTTTCATTCCAACCTTGAGATCCTATGATTGTTAGGATCTGCCTTCAAAGTGTCACTTTAAAGAGGAGACAAATGTACACAGCTATAATGCAAGGGGGGATAATATAGAACACAAAATATTATGATCTTGTTGAAGAAATAGGAAACAGAGCTACAAACTAATAGGAGAGATTTATTTAAGGATGAAAAATGTGATTACAAAAGACATAATAAGGAATTAATTCATCAACAAGCCTTATATTTAGCAAGAATTTATTACTATATAGTCCAAAAAGTTCTTTTGACATCTCTTGTGTGCACATTTCTGTCTAGATACTGAAGGATACAAGAACAGTGCATTTAAAACTGAAGGAACTCATTTTCTGGGCTGCTCACTTGACCCTGAATCTAAATTTGATTTTGTGACATTTCTGTTACTGTTTTTCAACCGAATTTATACTTTTAAGGTTTAGTGTTTTATGATTAATAAAGTAGTACAAATGCATTACAGAAAATTTGGAAAATCCAAAAAGTATAAGAAAAAACTACCCTAAATGTCAATAACTAAAGATCTTCATTTTTAAAATTTTGTCTTCTACTCATTTGTATGTGTCTTTGAATCATTATGATTTTAATGTATGCTACTACATTATTACCTAACTTTCTCTCCATATACACTGAGCTTTTCCAACAAGATTCTGAACTAGTAGTAGGCAGGAATTAGGTACCACACTTTCTTGGAGTCCTTGGACTATATACAGGTAAGTTTGCACTGTTCTGTCAGCATAGTAAGTGCTAGAATCATAAGTGGATTGATTATCAATCAATCAATGAACACAAAATATAAAACAAAGTTCTCCACCTTTGAGGAATTGACAGTCCATATTAAAGTTCTAATTGCACAAAGCATTTTACCCTAAGACTTGCATGCATGCCTGCTAAGTGAGGTCAGTTGTGTCTGACTCTTAGGGACTCTAAGGGCCTTACCTCTCCAGGATCCTCTGTCCATGAGATTATCTAGGCAAGAATACTCGAATACAGAGTGGGTTGCTGCACCCTCCTCCAGGGGGTCTTCCTGACCCAGGGATCGAACCTGCATCTCTTACATCTCCTGCATTGCAGGCAGGTTCTTTACCACTAGTGTCCCCTGCGAAGCCAACATATGGCTAAATACTAAATGAGTCATTGCAGGATACTTTTTAGAAAGAAGTGATACGTGGTGAGGAAAGATGGCCTGGGACAAACCTGTGGGGTTGTAACTATGGTGGAAGAAGCTAAGCTTAACTTTTTTGACCATCCGATAGGCTCCCTATAGACATGGGTTGTTCTGTCTCTAGCCGGTTCCCATTATTCCACTCGGTGCCAAGTGGCCTCTCCACTGACAGTCTCAGAGGACCTGCTATATTCTACACAAGCAAAAGAAACCAGAGCCCCTCTCTCTGCGCGAGGGAAAGTGCCTCGCTAGTGTTTCCTCTCAGCTATGGGATAAGGAGGGAATTCTAGGCTGCACAGCCTCGTGATGGATAGCTTTCTCCAGTGGTAAACTTACAAGGAAGGGGTTTTAAAACTTTTCTTTAAGAGTTCTTTCTCTCCTTTAAGTGAAAGACTGCTCAGGGGGAAGTGCTGAAACCGTACTCTCTCCTGCCTAGTTATCTGATGGTTGTGGTCCCGGAGCTCCCATTATACAACTCGTGCTGGAGTGTATTGGAGCTGAGTGCCTTGGCTACAACAGGTAG
This sequence comes from Cervus elaphus, assembly GCF_910594005.1. Taxonomy (NCBI): domain Eukaryota; kingdom Metazoa; phylum Chordata; class Mammalia; order Artiodactyla; family Cervidae; genus Cervus; species Cervus elaphus. The sequence goes on from NC_057815.1 coordinate 45,212,183, forward strand.
CATGTGAGAGGGACACTTTGGGGACGTGGGGGCTTCTCAGATGGCCTGAATTCAATGAACAGTTCGCAGCTAATCAATAGGGGCATAGCAATCAGGTGGATGTAAGTAGGGCTGGATTTGAAGGATTTTCACGTAATCGGTTTGGAGAATTACCCTGGGTATAAAGAGATGTGTAAACATCAAGCCGCATTTGACGTGCTTCAGCTCAGGTTGTGGCAGCTGGTCTGACAGGCTGCCTGCCCCTTCCACAGTTCTGTTAATTCCAGATGAAATGAAAATACCCTCCTTAGTAGTCATTAAGGTTCCAATTTTATTTCTCATTATTAAACCATGAAGTTGGCAAAAACATTTAAATTAAGCAAAATGAAGAGATTTATGAGCAAATTGGAGTCAAGGTGAAAAATTGAAGCTTAGTCTCCAAAGATTAAGACAGGCACAATAACTAGCCTATTGGAAAAAAAAAAAAAAAAGCAAATCTCAGAGTAAACAGGAGGAAATGTTCTTTCTTATTTTTTCCCAAAGAGCTAACCCTTTAAGATTGAGTTTTTTAGATTATGACTTCATGCTTGGTAATACCCACCTGATTTGAGAAATGTTGGAATAAGATTTAAATGGCATTTTAGTCTCTGTGTAAAACTAGAAAGGTATGTCACATTGATGGCCCCAAGCAGCTGACAGTCTCCTGTGGAGGCAGAACGCTGTGATGAGAGCAACATGAATTATTTCAGATACCCCCTTGCCCTGAAGACAGAACACTGCTCGGTGGCCGGCACGGGGGTCAGAGATTAAACTTGTTTGATCTTCAGTTTCTCCACTGAGACTGTCAGTAAGGAGCTGTTGTGCCAGAAGGAAGGATGTTTCCAGCCAGCTGAGTGTCCCATGGGTAAGCACAGGACTGAGACCCCACTCGAATTCCTTATCGGAGGCTGCCTTCTTCCTTGAGAATGCCATAGCAGGGGCAACCTTGAAAGGTGATGACAGACACGAAAGGTTCCATAGGCGGCCACCTAAGCAGGCCACCAACCACTGAAAGCATTTTAATTTAATACCAAAGAGGGTCACGGATAATCATAATCCCATCTATTGGTCCCAAACCTCTTTCAGCAGTGAGGAGATGCAGTTACTGTAAGGGCAGTAAGGGCAATGACCGTTCCCCGGGGACTTTGAGAGAAAAATCCATTCACTTCAAAACTGAACACCAAGGCTTTTCCGGAAACTAAGTGGTATGACCTGGACGTTAGTGTTGATTACTGCAAGATTCCAACTGTCCCCTCAGACTGCGTGTCCCCCATAAACCTGTTCTGATACCTCACATAGTCAGTAGAGTGGCTTCTTTGAGTTCAGCAGGTATGACATTGAGTTAATCGTTATAAGTCAATGACACCATAGCAGAAACCAGGTCTGGGAGAGGTCAACTTTTATGAAGGTTATAGAGGTTCCTGCCTCCAAGGATTCTGGGGTTTCTGGGGGTGCTGGGTTTATGGGAAAGCTGGTCCCAGAGATGGAGGGGTGGGGGTGGGGTGGGGCAGAGGAGCAAGGAAACTAATGTTTCTTTCGTTTTAATTGTGTCCCAGGTATGACACTAGGTGCTTTCACATAAATTATATTTAATCCTCGCAGCAACCCTCTCAGGTAATCTTTTTCACCCTCATTTTAGAGCTAAAGAGTTGAAAGCTCAGGGAATTGAAGTAATTTGCACAAGTTCACCAACCTTTCCCAGTATGGATGTGAGAAAAAAAGAGCTGGCCAGCCTCAAAGATCATGCTTTCTCTGTGACATCATGCCAAACCCCTGGAAGTTAAGCACTAAGAGGCTTATTGCACAACTGGGTCAGCCAGGAGTCACCTGTCCCAGAAGCCTATGGGGGAAATTCTAAGTGGGAAAAACACCCAGTCTCCTTTAATAAAAATGTGTTGTTCAGTCACTAAGTCATGTCCGCCTTTTTGCGACCCCAGGGGCTGCAGCATGCCAGGCCCCTCTGTCCTCCACTATCTCCCAGAGTGTGCTCAAATTCATGTCCATTGAGTTGGTGATACTATCTAACCATCTATCTCATCCTCTGTCGACCCCGTCTCCTTTTGCCTTCAATCTTTCCCAGCATCAGGGTCTTTTCTAATGAGTCAGCTCTTTGCATCAAGTGGCAAAAGTATTGGAGCTTTAGCTTTAGCATCAGTCCTTCCAATGAATATTCAGGGTTCATTTCCTTTTAGGACTGACTAGTTTGATCTCTTTGCAGTCCAAGGGACTCTCAAGAGTCTTCTCCAGCACCACAGTTTGAAATCTTCAGTTCTTCAGTGCTCAGCCTTCTTTACAGTCCAACACTCATCTGTACATGACTACTGGAAAAACCATAGCTTTGACTATACTGACCTTTGTTGTCAAAGTGATAACTCTGCTTTTTAATATTTAATACACTGTCTGCGTGTGTGGATGCTAAGTTGCTTCAGTCACGTCCGACTCTGTGAGACCGTATGGACTGTGGACCTCCAGGCTCCTCTTGTTCATGGGATTCTCCAGGCAAGAATACTGGAGAGGCTTGCCATGCCCTTCTCCAAAGACACTGTCTAGGTTTCCCATAGCTTTCCTTCCAAGCAGCAAGTGTCTTTTAACTTGAAATGGAGGGAAAATCTCTACTTGAGAATGGGAGACTAGACTGACTGGACCTCATCTCTGCCCTCTCAAGATTCACCTTCACCTAGGAGTTTTATCACAAATCTTTCTTTCTGCCACCTTTGTCTCTGCGGCCAATCTGATCTTTCACAAAAGGACTCAAGTGGACTTAGGACACTTAATTTGCTGTGGCAGAGCTTCAGCAAGGCTAAAATGATGACATAGGACAACCAAAGGCTCAGAGACAAGTAAAGGAAAATAAACATGGTTTAGAGGCACCAATTAATCAGACTCAGGAGCTGTGGCTGCTTTCCAGAGCATGGTCCATCCTCATAGGTGACTTTGCAGTCACCGCCCTACTCAGCTTCCAGCCTGAGTTCAAGTGGCAGAGGCCAAATCCTCCACCCCACCCTCTCCCACCCCAAGCATCTGGAATGTCTTTCTTTAAAAACCTTATTTTTTAATATTTATTTTATTACTTATTTATTTGGCTGCACCAGGTCTAGTTGCAGCAAGAGGGATCTTTGATCTTTGTTGCGGCATGCGGGATCTAGTTCCCTGACCAGGGACTGAACCCAGGCCCCCTGCATTGGGAGTGCCGAGTCTTAGTCACTGAACCAGCAGGGAAGTCCCTGAGACGTCTTAAAGCACGTTTTAAGGAATTTTAAGCCACATTCGAAAGTTAAGCTTCAAATTTCAAAGAAACTACTTGCCCCATGTAGATGAACACTCACCTTGACTTATTTGTTGGTAGCTGCAAATTCTCAACTCAATCTGAACAGAAAAAGGTAAAAAGGCAAGTAGCATAGGAAATGGAGAAGAACTTTTTACAATTTGTCAAAATATGAACACCCAGTGACATTTTTATTTTAAATACAGCTGCTCAAAGCATTGGGAGCACTCTCCTTAACCATAGTTATTGAATACAATGAATAAATTCTCACACATCATCCACTACATCTAGAACGAGTCTATGTTTTCACAGAGCTACCAAATCAGCTACTCTTCCAACACCAGAAGATCTTCAAAACAACAATAAAATAACATTTTACACCTACCAAGGAGGCTAAACAAACAAATAAAAATTTGATAATGTTAAGAGCTGGTGAGGATGTTTGCTCAAGAGAAGTCTCAGCTGCTGGTTGGAGTGTAAACTGGAAAGAAAAATTGGCAATGTCCAATAAAGGTAAAGATGAGGAATATTCTATGAATCAATTGCAGATCTTGGTATATACTCTAGAAAAATTCTTGCAGATGTTCAGAAGCAGACATAAACAAGAATATTCACTGCAGCAGTTTACAACAGCAAAACACACAGATTGCTTAAAAAAAAAAAAAAACCTGGACAAAATTTAAATGTCCACCGATAAACAGATGGACTTTTAAAGTTATGATTTAATTGGTACAATGGAAGAGTTCACAGTTATAAAAGTGAATAAGGTGCCTCTACATATGAATAAGTCTTTACCATATAATATTGAGTGAAAACCCGCATATCTCAGGGGGTTTTCCCCTCATATGCCATCTCTCAAGTTTAACCATTGACCGCAAAACCACTCATTCATTCTTTAAAGTAATATTCTTAATTATAAGGATGCAGCCTCTGTTAGATATTTTGGGAGATGGAACTATTGATCTAAGGCCAACAGAGATCCTTTTTCTTAAGATCTCATGGTTTGAGCACATCTGTGACATAAACGGGGGGCTTCTTGTAGCAGTGCTGACACAGTCTTGGTGTGTACTGATGAACCAAAACAGATGAAGCAGGAAAGCAAAACCAGAAAACAACTCCATACTACAAATGCATGAAAGGAGGGGCAACTTTGTTAAAGACGTGCAGATAAGTGGTTTTTAATGAGAATGTGTTAGTAGAAATCAAACTGTCCAAGAACAACTGAGGTTGCATTATTGCTACCAACAAAGTAAAAGGATTCGGAAGTGCTTCTCTTTCTTTCTCTCTCTTCTGGAGTATTAAACCTATTCAAAAGATCAACAGAGTGATTTCTGTTTTCAAATAATTTTTAGTCCTATGTGCCATTGGAAAGAAGTCACACAACATAGAAAAGGTTTACAAGAAATCGGTGGTGTTGGTTGTGGGGAGGGTGGTGACCTAATTAATCATAGAAATATAGAAGTTGTATGGGGAGACGGAATGTTAGAACTGGAGTCAGATTCTGGCTGTACCACTTATGAGCTGCTGGTGCTTTAGGCAATTCATTTAATGGTTATAATCGCCAAAGTCTCTTTTTTAAAAAATTTTAAATTTTGTGTTGGAGTATATATAGCCAACTACCTATGTTGTGATAATTTCAGTTGAACAGTGAAGAGACTCAGCCATATGTATATACGTATCCATTCTCTCCTAAAACCCCCTCCCACCCAGGCTGCCACATAACTTTGAGCGGGGTTCCCTGCACTGTACAGTAAATCTGTGTTGGTTATCCATTTTAAATATAGCAGCGTGTTCCCATCCATCCCAAATGCCCTAACTTCAATGTCTTTTTGATAAAATAAAATGTCTTGTAGTATTGCTGGGAGGATTACAGAGATAATACAAATGAAGTACATATATATGTGTGTGTGCTCAGTTGCTCAGTCGTGTCTGACTCTCTGTGACCCCATGGACTATAGCCCACCAGACTCCTTTGTTCATGGGATTTCCCAGGACAGTGGGTTGCCATTTCCTTCTGGAATGGGTTGCCATTTCCTATTCCAGAGAATCTTCCCAAACTAGAGATCAAATATCTCCTGCATCTCCTATATTCTTTCCCACTGTGCCACCTGGGAAGCCCCAAAGTGTACATATAAATATATGTATATATATATATATATGTGTGTGTGTGTGTGTTGTGTTTACTTGCTCAGTCGTGTCTGACTCTTTGCAACACCATGGACTGTAGCCCACCAGGCTCCTCTGTCCATGGGCTTCTCCAGGCAAGAATACTGGAGTGGGTTGCCATGTCCTCCTCCAGGAGATCTTCCCAACCCAGGGATCAAACCCAGGTCTCCCACACTGCAGGCAGATTCTCCACCAACTGAGCCACAAGGGAAGCCCATATATATATAGAACTTAGTAAGTGATAAAGGCCCAAGAAATGGAAGCTCTTGTGATGATGATGGTGACGATGTTGATGAGGACAATGGCACTTTCCCATTGCTGTCAGCTACAGCCTTCTTCTGGTATTTATTATGCTGGTGGGAAAGGCATAGGAGACTTCAGGCTGAATAAAATTTAACTCTGTAAAGCATTTACTGGCAAAATCTAATTTCTTGCACATAGGGGATAACTAGCCAGTCTATTTTAATAATAAAAGGTTTTTCTGGTTTCCATTTCTGGTTGCCGTTTATTGATCAGCAGAGAACTGATTATACAGACTATACTGGGCCCATAAAGCATTATTCTTAAAGAATTACCTTTTCAGTTTAGTTCAGTTCAGTCGCTCAGTCGTGTCCGACTCTTTGCGACCCCATGAATTGCAGCACGCCAGGCCTCCCTGTCCATCGCCAACTCCCGGAGTTTACTCAAACTCATGTCCATCGAGTCGGTGACGCCATCCAGCCATCTCATCCTCTGTCATTCCCTTCTCCTCCTGCCCCCAATCCCTCCCAGCATCAGGGTCTTTTCCAATGAGTCAACTCTTCGAATGAGGTGGCCAAAGTATTGGAGTTTCAGCTTCAGCATCAGTCCTTCCAATGAACATCCAGGACTGATCTCCTTTAGGATGGACTGGTTGGATCTCCTTGCAGTCCAAGGGACTCTCAAGAGTCTCCTCCAACACCACAGTTCAAACGCATCGATTTTTTGGCGTTCAGCTTTCTTCACAGTCCAACTCTCACATCCATACATGACCACTGGAAAAACCATAGCCTTGACTAGACGGACTTTTGTTGGCAAAGTAACGTCTCTGCTTTTTTTTTTTTTTTTTTTAATTTTTTTATTAGTTGGAGGCTAATTACTTCACAACATTTCAGTGGGTTTTGTCATACATTGATATGAATCAGCCATAGATTTACACTTATTCCCCATCCCGATCCCCCCTCCCATCTTTTTTTTTTTTTTTAATTTTTTTACGTCTCTGCTTTTTAATATGCTATCTAGGTTGGGCATAACTTTCCTTCCAAGAAGTAAGTGTCTTTTAATTCCATGGCTGCAGTCACCACCTGCAGTGATTTTGGAGCCCAAAAAAATTAAGTCTGACACTGCTTCCACTGTTTCCCCATCTATTTCCCATGAAGTGATGGGACCAGATGCCATGATCTTAGTTTTCTGAATGTTGAGCTTTAAGCCAACTTTTTCACTCTCCTCTTTCACTTTCAACAAAAGGCTTTTTAGTTCCTCTTCACTTTCTGCCATAAGGGTGGTGTCATCTGCATGTCTAAGGTTATTCATATTTCTCCCAGCAATCTTGATTCCAGCTTGTGCTTCTTCCAGCCCAGCGTTTCTCATGATGTACACTGCGTGTAAGTTAGATAAGCAGGGTGACAATATACAGCCTTGATGTACTCCTTTTCCTATTTAGAACCAGTCTGTTGTTCCATGTCCCGTTCTAACTGTTGCTTCCTGACCTGCATACAGGTTTCTCAAGAGTCAGGCCAGGTGGTCTGGTATTCCCACCTCTTACAGAATTTTCCACAGTTTATTGTGATCCACACAGTCAAAGGCTTTGGCATAGTCAATAAAGCAGAAATAGATGTTTTTCTGCAACTCTCTTGCTTTTTCGATGATCCAGTGGATGTTGGCAATTTGATCTCTGGTTCCTCTGCCTTTTCTAAAACCAGCTTGAACATCTGGAAGTTCTCGGTTCACGTATTGCTGAAGCCTGGCTTGGAGAATTTTGAGCATTACTTTACTAGCAGGTGAGATGAGTGCAATTGTGCAGTAGTTTGAGCATTCTTTGGCATTGCCGTTCTTTGGGATTGGAATGAAAACTGACCTTTTCCAGTCCTGTGGCCACTGCTGAGTTTTCCAAATTTGCTGGCATATTGAGTGCAGCACTTTCACAGCATCATATTTCAGGATTTGAAATAGCTCAACTGGAATTCCATCACATCCACTAGCTTTGTTCGTAGTGATGCTTTCTAAGGCCCACTTGACTTCACATTCCAGGATGTCTGACTCTAGGTGAGTGATCACACCATCGTGATTATCTGGGTCATGAAGATCTTTTTTGTACAGTTATTCTGTGTATTCTTGTCACCTCTTCTTAATATCTTCTGCTTCTGTTAGGTCCATACCATTTCTGTCCTTTATCGAACCTATCTTTGCATGAAATGTTCCCTTGGTATCTCTAATTTTCTTGAAGAGATTTCTAGTCTTTCCCATTCTGTTGTTTTCCTCTATTTCTTTGCATTGATCACTGAGGAAGGCTTTCTTATCTCTCCTTGCTATTCTTTGGAACTCTGCATTCAGATGGTATATCTTTCCTTTTGTCCTTGACCGTTAGCTTCTCTTCTTTTCACAGCTATTTGTAAGGCCTCCTCAGACAGCCATTTTGCCTTTTTGCATTTCTTTTCCATGGGGATGGTCTTGATCCCTGTCTCCTGTACAACGTCACGAGCCTCCGTCCATAGTTCATCAGGCATTCTGTCCATCAGATTTAGTCCCTTAAATCTATTTCTCACTTCCACTGTATAGTCATAAGGGATTTGCTTTAGGTCATACCTGAATGGTCTAGTGGTTTTCCCTACTTTCTTCAATTTAAATCTGAATTTGGCAATAAGGAGTTCATGATCTGAGCCACAGTCAGCTCCCGGTCTTGTTTTTGCTGACTATATAGAGCTTCTCCATCTTTGACTGCAAAGAATATAATCAATCTGATTTCAGTGTTGACCATCTGGTGATGTCCATGTGTAGAGTCTTCTCTTGTGTTGTTGGAAGAGGGTGTTTCCTATGACCAGTGCGTTCTCTTGGCAGAACTCTATTAGCCTTTGCCCTGCTTCATTCCGTACTCCAAGGCCAAATTTGCCTGTTACTCCAGGTGTTTCTTGACTTCCTCCTTTTGCATTCCAGTCCCCTATAATGAAAAGGACATCTTCTTTTGGGTGTTAGTTCTAAAAGGTCTTGTAGGTCTTCATAGAACCAATTCAACTTCAGCTTCTTCAGCATTACTGGTTGGAGCATAGGCTTGGATTACCGTGATATTGAATGGTTTGCCTTGGAAACGAACAGAGATCATTCTGTCATTTTTGAAATTGCATCCAAATACTGTATTTCGGACTCTTTTGTTGACCATGATGGCGACTCCATTTCTTCTAAGGGATTCCTGCCCACAGTAGTAGATACAATGGTCATCTGAGTTAAATTCACCCATTCCAGTCCATTTTAGTTCGCTGATTCCTAGAATGTTGACATTCACTCTTTCCATCTCCTGTTTGACCACTTCCAATTTGCCTTGATTCATGGACCTAACATTCCAGGTTCCTATGCAATATTGCTTTTTACAGCATCTGACCTTGCTTCTATCACTAGTCACATCCACAACTGGGTATTGTTTTTGCTTTGGCTCCATCCCTTCATTCTTTCTGGAGTTATTTCTCCACTGATCTCCAGTAGCATATTGGGCACCTACTGACCTGGGGAGTTCCTCTTTCAGTATCCTATCATTTTGCCTTTTCATATTGTTCATGGGGTTCTCAAGGCCAGAATACTGAAGTGGTTTGCCATTCCCTTCTCCAGTGGACCACATTCTGTCAGACCTCTCCACCATGACCCGTCCGTCTTGGGTGGCCCCACACGGCATGGCTTCGTTTCATTGAGTTAGACAAGGCTGTGGTCCTGTGATCAGATTGGCTAGTTTTCTGTGATTATGGTTTCAGTGTGTCTGCCCTCTGATGCCCTCTCGCAACACCTACCGTCTTACTTGGGTTTCTCTTACCTTGGACGTGGGGTATCTCTTTACGGCTGCTCCAGCAAAGCGCCGCCGCTGCTCCTTACCTTGGATGAGGGACACCTCCTCACGGCCGCCCCTCCTGACCTTGAACGTGGAGTAACTCCTCTCGGCCCTCCTGCGCCCACACAGCTGCTGCTCCTTGGACAACCGCAAGATGCTATTAGTTGTGATGGAGGGTCTTTACAAGAAACCGCCCAGTGAATGTCACTAAGTCTATTGTAAAGAATGTTTGTGAGCCTGATATTCACTGTATCACACAGTGTCCATTTTACCAGACCTCTAGGGAAAGAGCCCTGTCTGATCTTGGTGCCAAGAACAGCTTGAAAAATCCCTTGGGTACTTGATTTTATCCTTTTGATGCTGTGAACAGACAAAGTTCATTTCCTTTTTTGAATGAATATCTGGGAGGCTTAGTTTGAGGCCCAACAGTAACTGTATGTCATCACTGCGTGCATTATTTAAGCCTCACCTTGGAGTCATCTTTGTTCTTGCCTTGTTTTTTTCTTCTCTTTCCACCCTGCTTTTATTATTTTTTTGGTTGCAGCATGCAAACTCTTAGTAGGATCTAGTTCCCTGACCAGGGATCAAACCCAGGTCCCTTGCATTGGGAACACAGTCTTAGCCACTGAACTGCCAGGGAAGCCCTTCACCCTGCTTTGACCTGGAAGAACATTCACACATAGATGTACTGTGCTGTGCTTAGATGCTCAGTCACGTCTGACTCTTTGTGACCCCACGGACTGTAGCCCCCAGGCTCCTCTGTTCATGGGACTCTCCAGGCAAGAATACTGGAGTGGGTTGCCATGTCCTCCTCTGGGGGATCTTCCCAATCTAAGGATCAAACCCAGGTCTCCTGCATTGCAGGCAGATTCTTTATCAGCTGAGCTACCAGAGAAGCCCTCATACATAGATACATCTATCTATCTATATAAATACTTACATATACATATATATAAACACTTACATCTATGCAATATAGTGCTCCATACTAATCTATAGAGGAAATTATGCCAAACGTCATTACTCTGGGTGGTCAAAGTGTTGATTGTATTCAGTAGACTATTGTAATGTTTTGTTTTTCCCACAGAAACATCATCTACACTGGTTGAAATGCAGCTCTCTAAAAGGCAGTTAAATTATTAACCCCCATCTAGATCCTAAATGAGTGTTTTTCCCAATACATCATTTATAATATATTGTTGCCCCTCAGGAGTTGAGGTATTAGAGTGCTTTTTGAGACATGCTGGGAAAACTCTGGAAAATAACTTGCTAAAAGAAAACCAGTTCAGGAAAGCAATTTGATGTTCCATTTTCCTGCTGGGATACTATCTGGGATGGGATGGTAGTGTTTATGTGTAAGCAAAAATCTGTTCCATATGATGAGAGGAAAACAAAAGCAGTGCCAATCTGTGACGCTGGGCAGTGGTACTCAGCAGACAATTTATGAGGCAGAGAGTCAAGGACCTGCACTTAGCAATCACTGTCCTCTTTATGCATGAAGGACCACCATCACATTTTCTACCTTCCTTTTGCTCTCTGGTGTGTCGGTCTTTTAAAAAATTATATATATTAAGTCTTGCCATAGGTGCAAAGGTACACCTTAACTCACTCAAATCACAAGTCTTGTCTCTGACTGAGAAGAGTCCTGATAATTCAGCATTATTACCAAAAGTGAGGCGATGGAACTCAAATGAACCATGCTGAGGCCTCTCTTTTAGGAAAAGCACATTGAGGCTTCCCTCCCCCAGGACTGTTTTGCTTCTTGGTAATTCTGTCGAAATGTGCTTTTTTCAGTTGTTTTCTGGGTCAAATCCTGGTGAGGTGCTGTGGAGATGGGTGTAATTTCATGAGGGAAAAGCATTAATTTTTTACCTGAAAGAAAGTTGAGGAGGGACTTCCCTGGTGGTCCAGTGGCTAAGACTTGGCACTCCCAATGCAGGGGTCCTGGATTCAGTTCCTGGTCAGGGATTTAGAGCCCATGTGCTGCAACGCAGCGATCCTGCACACAGCAACTAAGGCCCGGAGCAGCCAAATACATAAACAGGTAAAAATAAATGGTTTTTTAAAAAGAGAAAAAAGTTGAGGAAAGGTCTCTTCTCTCATGCCTTCATTTTCCTCAAAATGTTGAATTGCATTTTTTTTTTTCCTTTTTAAATTGAAGAATTAATGAAGAGAAGGACAGAGTGTGGTCTGGCGAAGGAGAGGTCCATGGACAAGTTTCGCAGGAACAGCATCAGCTGCCGTAAAACACAGAAATCTCCATTCTTCCCTGACAAAACTGAAACGTACGGCTTGTGCCTTATTTCCCCAGGACAGTGTCCTGATAAGGAGTGACGGCTTAACGGTTAAGATGTAGGCTTTGGAGTCAGACTCTGGATTGAAATCCCAACTTGACCACTTTTTATTGTGTGATGCTCAACAAATGCCTTCACTTAATTTCACTAAGCCTCATTTTTCTCAACTATACGATGAGAATAATAATGAACACCTACCTCGTGGAATTGCTGTAGGATTAAGTGAGACAATCTTTATGAAGCATTGAGCACAGAACCTGAATATTAAGCACTAAAAGACATCAGCCGTTATTATGTACACGATCAAAATCATTTTAAGGTTGGTTGATTCACAAACTTTTACTTATGAAATTCCTTTTTTTTTAAATAAGAAAATACTCTTCGCCCTCCAAGCAAGATGGCTGAGGAGTCTGCGCTGCAGCTCCCTCCCTCGACTGCTCCTGAAGCTGGAGGACCTAAGGAAATCTCCCCAGAAACAGCCACCCCAAAGCCCCCCTTCTGCAGCTGCAGTCTCTCTGGGAACAGAGGAACCTGTCGGCGACACCAAGAAAAAAATCAACATCCTGCTAAAGGCTGGGGGAGACACTCCTATAAGGAAAAGAAAGGAGTGGGCTGTAGAGCGAACCCGAACCATCCAAGGACTCATGGACTTCATCAAAAAGTTCCTGAGACGTGTGGCTTCGGAACAGTTGGTATGAAACCAATGGTGGTCATTTCCCTACAGAAATTCACAGAGCATTTGTCTCTTGGTACCCAAGGTGGGGGAGGGGATTGATTCCAGGACCATCTTCTGTAGATTCTCAGGTTCCTTATATAAAATGGCATATTTGCATATAATCTGTGCATATTCTCCCATATACTTTAAATCACTTTTAGATCCCTTATGATACTTTAGGGTACATAAATAGTTGCCAGTACCCAACAAATTAAAGTTCTGCTCTTTGGAACTTTAAAAAAAAAGAAAATCTATTCTTCATGCTCCTACATAATAGGATCATGGAATAATTAAGAATTCATATTTTTATTTTTTAATTATTTTTAATTTTTTTAATTGGGAGATAATTGCTTTACAATGTTGTGTTAGTTTCTGCCACACAACATGAATCAATGTAAGTATATATATGCCCCCTCCCTTTTGTACCCCCCTGGCCCCCCTCCATCCCACCTCTCGAGGTCATCACAGAGCACCGAGCTGAGCTCCTGTGCTATACAACAACTTCCTGCTAGCTTTATATTTTATACAGAATTAGTATTTTTAAAATTTCACATATTTACAAATTTTTTAAAAGTACTATGTGTATATTTGAGAACTGTTGTTTATTCAGTGAGGGTTTAGGGTACACAGGGATTTGCAGACCCTTCTTAAATAACTCCCTGGGACCCATGAAGTCTGAGTCTGTGTCCAAGGAAAAACATTGTCTCCCTGTGGTCCTCTGTTTCAGGGAACAATTGGGTTCAGTGACACATTATAAGGTATTTCATGACAAAGGGCTCTGAGGCCAAATGTGTTTGGAACAAGCTTCATGAAATAGCTAAACTCTTCTATGTACTGCAGAACTTTTTGGACCGTTTATAATGTGAATAGGTATGGTGGTTCTCCAAGAGGGTAATAGAAGATGCTGTTTTTCCCAGATATTTTTTAACCAAAAGCTGTGTATGTGTGTGTGTGAAAGCACTTGCAGCAACTTGGGCATATGAGGGCTTGCAAACTCACCTTTACAAGACTGTCTTTCACTGGCAGGGTCCCCATCTCATATGTGCTCACTGTCTTATAAATTTTCTCTGCTGCTTCAGTATTACCCCTAACCTCCATGCTGCATACCTCAGTGCTGCTTTTCTTCTTAAGATGCTTCAGTTCTTTAAATAGGCTCCCCAAGGCATTGCCTAGCTCTCTGAGTTTACAAAGCCTTCTATGAAAAAAGTTGGGGGAAGTTCCCAAGATGTGACCTCTAGGGATTTGATACCTATCCTGTGAGAGCATCCCTTCCCCCACACCACAATACACTGACTCAGAATGATCTCAGCACCTTGACCCTTATCTACCCCCCAGGCCAAGTTTCCTTCCTATGCCAGAAGCCGGGGAGATCTTTTCCCCACTTCTTTCTAGCTTGCTGTAATTCCAGTGTCTTCTTACCCTACAAGAACACCAGCTTCTCATTCTGTAAAACTCCCAGCAACCTGTTCCAGAATTTCCTAACTGGGCAAATAGACACCTTTGCTCTATTCATTGTTTGTTAAACAGGCAATTAAATTTAAAAGGCAGTTGAATTTGTAAGCCTAGGGGGTCAGAGAAATCTGGGCTGGTAATGTAGAATTCATCAGCTTGGAGACTTCCCTGGTGGTCCAGAGGTTAGGATTTTGCCTTCCAATGTAGGGGGTACAGGTTTGATCCCTGATCAGGGAGCTAAAATCCCACATGACTCATGGCCAAAAAACCAAAACATAAAACAGAACCAATATTAACAAATTCAAGACTTCAAAAATGAAGACACTAAAAAAATCTTCAAAAAAAATTTTTTAAATAAAGAATTCATCAGTGTGAAGATGTTATTTAAACAAGTGCAATAGATGACATGACCATAGGGAAAGACTAGAGACAGAAAGGAAAGAAGAGGCCTTGGATAAACCCTAAGAAGTTCTAACATTTGGAGGTAAGGCAGAGGAGGATAAACTAGTCAAGGAGGCTAAGAAGGAGCAGTAGGTGTGAAAGATGAAAACTAAATGATGCCCCAGAGGCCGAAAAGGAGGGAGAGGTTAAGTGAACCAAATGCTACTGAGAATTTAAAATGAAAACAGAAGTACTAGAAGTACTCATTGGTGACCCTCACAAGAATGGTTTCAGTGGAGAGTGGTGGAAAAAGAATCAGGATTGGAGTAAACCAAAGAGTGAATATTGAGAGAGACAGAGACAGCATGTATAACAACTATTTTACAGATGTTTTGCTAAGACAGGGGCAGAGAAATAGAGCAGCAGGAGGAGGGGCATGGAATGGGTCAAGAAGATGGGAAATACTAGAGTATGTTCCTGTTGTGATGGGGATGACCCAGTAGAGAAGAGATTTGTGAAGCATATAAAAGGGAGGAAACCAAAGGGTGGGAGACCTTGAGTGGATGAGGGCAGAAGAAACCCAGAACACAAAGGGAGGGTCTCCATTTTAGCAGAAGAAATGGGGACAGATGCGGGTTGACTTTTAGGGAAAGGTATAGGAAGACAAGTGAGTTCACACCAATGGTGTTTACTTTTCTTAATGAAGTTTGAAGTGAAGTCATCTGCTCAGCAGGAGGGAAGATAAAAGGGTATAGGGAGTTTGAACAGAGAGAAAGGAATCTTAAGGAGTGGGAAATCAGAAAAACTCACCAAAATGAGTGAGCAATACTGAGTGCCTGTTAAAAGTCAGAAGTAAAGTCAGCTCAGGTATGTGAATTTCTCTAGCAGTACCCACCTTCTCCAGAACTGGCATGGTTAGGTTCATCCTTGAGTTTGCCAGACAAGAAGGACAGAGGAAAAAGACAGGCACTGAAGTTAGGGATATTTGCAAGGGAGTGCATGTAACGGTGGACCGTGGAGTCTAAATTGTACGGCATCCACCACAATGGCTGGTGCACAATGGACCATAATGAACAAATAGAAAGCATACATCTCTCCAGACAGGACTTCCACAATTCATTTATGTTTCCTTAACAAGGTTACAAAGTGTAAGTTTGTGAATGGAGAGAGTATTTCCACAGAAACTGAGGTTCTGTAAATTCTTGAGTCTTATCCAGTCGCAGCCATCTAATCAATTGTTCACGTTCTTTTCCCCATTATGGTATTTGATGTAGTTATATACCAAATATATATACAAATGCATGTTTTTACATATATATACACCAAGTCCCCTACATACATATAAGTTCCATTCCAAGAGCGCATTCGTTGACTCCAACAAAGTAAGCCTAGGTACCCAACTAACACAATCAGCTAGTACTGTATTGTAATAGGTTTATAACACTTTTCACATAAATAATCCATGGAAACAAACACAAAAAATAAAACATTTTTAATCTTACAGGATGGCACTCTGAAAAGTACAATAGCGCCGGTCACATCATCACTGCTTTTACTGATTGCTTCTGGACATTCTGGCTTTGAAATAAAGATATTGAACTACTGTCCTCTATACAGTTCTGTACTAAAGTACACAAAAGCCCAGCCACTTGTAGATGATCCATGTACCTAACAATGTACACCAGACACATGAACCTGCTTATGTGATTGGACATGAGAATGCATGTTCACAAGTTTAAAAGTTTGTAACTTGAAGGTTCATGTTACATATACATATATATACACACATACACTCACACAAGAGACAAATAAAGGACATTTTTTACTTCTGTGAGGCCTTTGCTTAAATGGCTTCCTTGAGGGATTTAAGGTCTAATAAGGGTCACATATATCATAAGCTGCTTGTTAAGAGCTATAATAAAATAATGTGAAAAATATTAATACTTGGAAGCATAACAGAAGGAGCAATTTGATTTTGTTTGGTGGGTGGGGATGTCTTCACAGAGAAATTGACACATGAGCTCAAACTTAAAAGTCAAAAGGTTTCATTTAAGCTTTGACTATTCACTAGAAACTCACTTTTGTTGTTGTTGCTGTCTAGTTGGCAACCCTATGGACTGCATCATGCAAAGCGTCCCTCACTTTCACTATCTCCTGGAGTTTGCTCAAATTCATGTCCATTGAATTGGTGATGCCATCCAGCCATCTCATCCTCTGCTGCTCTCTTCTCCTTTTGCCTTCAATCTTTCCCAGCGTCAGGGTCTTTTCCAACGAGTCGGCTCTTCACATCAGGTGGCTAAAGTGTTGGAGCTTCAGCTTCAGCAGCAGTCCTTCCAGTGATTATTCAGGCTTGCTTTCCTTTAGGATTGACTGGTTTGATCTCCTTGCTGTCCAAGGGACTCTTTTTTTTCTTCTCATTTTACACATCACTCTATTTTCAAATTAATTGTTGATATGTCTCCTTGCAGGGGACTCTTAAGAGTCTTTTTCAGCACCACAATTCAAAAGCATCAATTCTTTGGCGTTCAGCCTTCTTTATGGTCCAACTCTCACATCTGTACACAATTACTGGAAAAACCATGCCTTTGATTATACAGACCTTTGGCAGCAAAGTGATGTCTCTGTTTTCTAATATGCTGTCTAGGTTTGTCGTAGCTTTTCTTCCAAGGAGTAAGTGTCTTTTAATTTTGTGGCTGCATCACCATCCACAGTGATTTTGGAGTCCAAGAAAATAAAATCTGTCACTGTTTCCACTTTTTCTGCATCTATTTGCCATGAAGTGATGGCACCAGATGCAGTGATCTTTGTTTTTTGAATGTTGAGTTTTAAGTCAGCTTTTTCACTCTCTTCTTTCACCCTCACTTGCCTGCCACTAGACTGGTATCATCTGTTTGTCTGAGGTTGATGATATTTCTCCCAGCAGTCTTGATTCCAGCTTGTGCTTTATCCAGCCTGGCATTTTGCATGATGTACTCTACGTATAAGTTATGGAGCTATTAGTAATTGCCCTCCACTCTTCCCTAGAAGCATATTGGACACCTTTTGACCTGGGGGGGTGGGGGCTTATCTTCCGGTGTCATATCTTTTTTCCTTTTCATACTGTTCATGGGGTTCTCACCATAAGAATACTGGAGCAGTTTTCCATTCTGTCCTCCAGTGGACCGTGTTTTGTCAGAACTCTACTATGACCCATTCATCTTGGGTGGCCCTCCATGGCATGGCTCATAGCTTCATTGAGTTACACAAGCCCCTTTGCCATGACAAGGCTGTGATCCATGAAGAGGAGAAACTCACTTAAGAGAATAGGAAGAACTTATAATAATAGCTAACATTTACTGAGTGTTTACTATGTCTGAGACACTGAGCACATTACACATTTTAGCCATTTAATCTATTAATAGTTTCTGTCTTTATCCCTATTTTTCTAGTGAGGATTAGGGAGGTTGATTATTGTGCTATTGAGAGGCCCAAACAGGATTCAAATCTGGGTGTCTATGATGTTCAAGCCCAGGAAGAAGGATTAGCACTAGCAAAGGCCCAGGGAATGTGAAAGAGATGCCCATGAAAGAGAGCAAACTGGATGGGGTCGGGGGAGAAGAGAGGAGCATGGCAGAGGCAGAGGTAGGAAGAACCATGGAAGGTGAGCCAGGAGAACCAGGTTATGCCGATTCTAGTCCTCAACTAGTAGTGAGTTCCAGTTATCTATTTCTCTGCAACAAACTATCCCAAACTTAGTGGCATAGAGCAACCAGGCCACGTGAACACAACAAATTTGCTCATGGACTTGGTGGTAAGGAATTCAGAGAAGACACAACACAGTGGATGACTCCTCTCTGCTCCATGATGCCTGGAGCTACGGTCAGAGATACTCAAAGCCTGGGGGACTGGAATCATGTGAAGATGTACTCACTCACACGTCTGGTAGTCGACGTAGTTATCTGAGACCTTAGCCAGGGTTGTTGGCCAGGTCTGTGGGGATACCCTCCGATGAACTCTCTGTGTGCCTCCACTGGCTTCCTCACAGCATGGCCACTAGACTGTCAACACACATGCCCCAAGAGAGCATCGAGTAAACGTGGCATTTTACTCTGCTGGTTGAGGCAGTCCCAAAGGCCCATCCAGGTCCTAGGAGAGAGGGTGTAGGCCCCACCACTCAGTGGAAGGAAGGTCAAAGTATTTGTAGCCTCTTTGTTTTTCATCATCTTCAACCATTTGATAAAGGTACAGTTCAGGTTTGTTGTTTTTATTTTTTTAAATATTTATTTACTTGGCTGTGTCAGGTCTTAAGGTGGCATGAGAAGCCTTTGTTGTGGCTCTTGGGTCCTCTGTTTTGGCTTGCTGGCTTCTCTGTAGTTGTGGCAGGCTCAGGGGCTAAGTTGCCCTGTGGCATGTGGGATCCTAGCTCCCCAGTGATGGATCAAACCAGCATCCTCTGCCCTGAAAGGCAGACTTCTAACCACTGGACCACCAGGGAAGTCCCTGTAGCCTGTTTTAAACCTACCAAAGCATCAGTAAATCAGGTCATTAAATAAGGAGAGACCTTTAATTTTGTGGAATGCCAGTCTACTAGCACTAAGGTGATGTCTATTGCAATACAACTTTTACATGTAAAATGTATGGAATTACACTACCTGCTCTTCCAGAGTTCTCCCTGAATCCTTCTTTCGCTCATTTAGTTTTCCATTTCTGTAGTCTATCTTACTTCCTTTGTTTACAATTTTACAGGAGAAAAGTCAAGTTTAAATGAGTCATATGAAAGTACCTCAAAGATTTTTATTTTTAAAATTTTTATTTATTTATTTTTTAAATAATGACTAATACTGGTTTATTTATTTACCCCTGCAGTGGAAGTTTGGAATCTTAACCACTGGACAACCAGGGAAGATCGATTGAAGATTTTTAGACATAACTAGCTCTAAACTTCTAACAAATAAATAACAAGAAATGTATGTATTCAAGAGAATTACCTTCCTAGTGCCTTAATAGTTGGCTGAATTTTTTGAATTAACCTTATGTACAATTTAATTGCACTCAGTATTATTTTAAAATTGGTGTCATTTTTTAAAATGACGTATTCACAGAGTTCAGTGGAGCCTCCAGAGGTAGGTGAGCAACTAAACCTTTCAGAACAGATGGATACCTATGAGCGATATTTAATCTTAAAGGAAAGCCAAGTTTACCTATGACAAGTTCCTGGCTTGGAAGCAATGCTTACTGTGATACAACTTTGCTGAGCTAAACATTTACAGAGAATAGAGAACAACAGGGCAGCCAAGTAGCTGCTTTATTGTGAGCCCAAAATAAACATGTCTTGGAACATTTAAAACATGCCTCAGAAAACTTGACAAGTGGTTCTTTGGAGTATAACTCAATAATACAATTAGTAGTTGAATTATGTTATAATATTATTAATTAATTCATTTATTCCATCAATTTTGTTGATGAACTATCATGGCCAACTCTTGAGCTAGTTACTGAGTGTTATCAGCACACTATAGATCTAGAAGAAGTATGTCAATTTTAAAGAGATTCCCCTTTTAAATGATTAATCCTTACTGGAGAAAAATGACTTGAACATGCCTAAAATTTATCTTCAGAAGCTAAATGAGTAAATGCGCGAAAAGCTAAGAATAATATGTGGCTCTTAGCAAGACCTCATTGCAAGTTTAGCTACTATTATTAAGCTCGCTAAAATTCTCTCAAGTTCCCGTATCTATTCACACAATATTTCTTGCATGAAGTCAGAGATTAGTAAAAATTCCAAGATCTCTCATGAACATAGGTGCAAATACTCAACAAAATATTAGCAAATTAAATCTCACAACATACAAAAAGAATTATATTATACACCTGGTCTACTCCAGGTACGTAAGGCTGGTCTAACATTTAAAAATCAATTAATGTAGTTTTCATTGTATGACTCTTTCATATCCTTGGTTAAATTTACTTCTAAGTGTTTTATTATTTTTGGTGCTATTGTGAATGGGATAGTTTTCTTTTTTTTCAGATATTTCATTGCTAGTGTATAGAAACACAACTGATTTCTGTGTGATTTTATATTCTGCAACATTAATGCATTTGTTGATTAGTTCTAACAGTTTTTTTGGTTGAGTCTTAGGATTTTCTATGTATCAGTTAAGTTCAGTTCAGTCGATCTGTCACCTCCGACTCTTTGCAACCCCATGGACTGCAGCAAACCAGGCCTCCCTTTCCATCACCAACTCCTGGAGCTTGCTCAAACTCATGTCCATCAAGTCAGTGATGCCATACAACCATCTCATCCTCTCATCCCCTTCTCCTCCTGCCTTCAGTCTTCCCCAGCATCAGGGTCTTTTCCAATGAGTCAATTCTTCACATCAGGTGGCCAAAGTATTGGAGTCTCAGCTTCAGCATTAGTCCTTCCAATGAATATTCAGGACTGATTTCCTTTAGGATTGACTGGTTTGATCTCCTTGCAGTCCAAGGGACTCTCAAGAGTCTTCTCCAACACCATAGTTCAAAAGCATCAATTCTTCGGTGCTCAGCTTTCTTTATGGTCCAACTCACATTCGCACATAACTATTGGAAAAACTATAGCTTTGACTAGACGGACCTTTGTCAGCAAAGTAATGTCTCTGCTTTTTACTATGCTGTCTAGGTTAGTCATAGCTTTTCTTCCAAGGAGCAAACAACTTTTAATTTCATGGCTTTTAATTTTCTATGTATATGATCATATTATCTGCAAATAATGACAATTTTACTTCTTCCTTTCCAATTTTGTTGCCTTTATTTTGAATGATTGTTTTAGCTAGGACTTCTAATATTGTGTTGAATAAGAGAATGGGCACCCAACTTTTCATTGTTGATACAATATTAGCTGTAGGTGTATCATTTTTATTTATTTTATTATATTTATTATATTGAGA
This sequence comes from Cervus elaphus, assembly GCF_910594005.1. Taxonomy (NCBI): domain Eukaryota; kingdom Metazoa; phylum Chordata; class Mammalia; order Artiodactyla; family Cervidae; genus Cervus; species Cervus elaphus. The sequence continues at coordinate 45,233,430 of NC_057815.1, forward strand.
TATGTTCCTTACATGCCCAATTTGTTGAGGGTTTTTATAATGAAAGACATACTTTATCAAATGCTCTTTTTTGCATCTATTGAGATGATCATATGATTTTTATCTTTCATTCTATTAATGTGATCTAACACATTTATTGATTTGCGTATGGTGAACCATCCTTGCATCTCAGGGGTAAATCCCACTTCATCTTTGTGTATGATCCTTTTAATGTGCTGTTGAGTTCAGTTTGTTAATATATTGTTGAGAATTTTTGCATCTATATTTGGCATGGATATCGGTCTATAGTTTTCTTTCCTTGTAGTAAGCATCCTTAACTGACTTAGGTACCAAGGCAATTCTGGCCTTGTAAAATAAGTCTGGGAGTGTTCCCTCTTCACATTTTTTGAGAAGGATTGTCATTAATTCTTTTTTAAATATTTGATAGCATTCAACAATGAAAATATGTGGTCCTGGGCCTTTTGTGTTGGGGATTTTTGGTTACTAATTCAACCTCCTTGTTAGTCTGTTCAGATTCTCTGTTTATTCATCATTCAGCCTTGGTAGGTTATATATATCTAGGAGTTTATCCATTTTATGGGGGATAAATTTATCAAATTTGTTGGCACATAATTGTTCATAGTAGTACTCTTGCCTGGAAAATCCCGTGGATGGAGGAGCCTGGTAGGCTGCAGTCCCTGGAGTCGCTAAGAGTCGGACACGACTGAGCGACTCCACTTTCAGTTTTCACTTTCACGCATTGGAGAAGGAAATAGCAACCCACTCCAGTGTTCTTGCCTGGAGAATCCCAGGGACGGCGGAGCCTGGTGGGCTGCTGTCTATGGGATCACACAGAATCAGACACGACTGAAGTGACTTAGGAGCAGCAGCAGCAGTCCTTTATGATCCTGTGTAATTTTTGTTGTATATGTTGCAATATCTCCTCTTTCACTTATGATTTTAGTTATCTGTGTCTTCATTCATTTTTTTCTTGCTCAAACCAGCTGAAGCTTTGCCCATTTTGTCTATCTTTTCAAAAAAATCAGACTTTAGTTTTCTTGATCTACTGTTTTTATGGACTCTATTTCACTTATTTCTTCTCTGATCTTTGTTATTTCTTTCCTTCTGCTAAATTTGGGCTTAGCTTGTTATTCTTTTGATAATTCCTTGAGGTGTAAAGTTAGGTTATTTACTTGAGATCTTTCTGATTTCTTAAATATGCGTTTATCACTATAAACTTGCTTGTAAGAACTGCCACAGGTGTTAGTGTACTGTGTTTTAATTTTCATTTATTTTAAGATATTTTAAATTTTTTTTTTCTTTGACTCATTAGTTGTTTACGCTGTGTTCTTTAGTTTACACATGTCTGTAAAATTTCCAGTTTTCCCCTTGTTGATTTCTAGTTTCATATAATTGTAATTAGACTTGGCATGAGTTCAGTCTTAAATTTGCTAAGACTTATTTTGTGGCAAAGAAATCTATAAGAGATGATAAAAGAAACTGAAGAAGATACACAAAAAATGCAAAGATATCCTGGGTTCAAGAATCAAAAGAGTTAATATTGCTAAATGTCCGTATTACGCAAAGCCGTCTGTAGATTCAACTCAATCACTATTGAAATTCCAGTGTCATTTTTCACAGAAACAGAAAAAAAAAGTCTTAATATTTGTATGGAATCACAAAAGACGGAATAGCCAAAGCAATTTCAAAAAGAAAGAACAAAGCTGGAGGCATCACAAGTCCTGATTTCAAACTATATTTCAAAGCTATAATAATGAAATCTTTTTCTATAACTTACCAAAACTGATGCAAGGAGAGTAGCAAAAGTTGAATAATGCCTAACTATGAAATAAACCGAATCTGTAATTTAAAACTTTTTATATAAGATATTCTAGGTCAAAATGACTTCATCAGAGAACTCAAACAATCATCTAAGAAATAAATAATGCCAATATTACACAAATTTTTGCAGGGAATAGAAAAAGAGAGAGTACTTTTCAACTAATTTTATCAGACCAATGAGAAAAAGACAGACAAACTCAGCAGAAAAAAAAGGGCCTGTACTGTTCATGAAGAAGAATATCAATTGGCCAATAAACATAGGAAAAGATACTCAACCTCCTTATCACTGTGTGATCAGTTGCTTTAGTTGTGTCCACCTCTTTGAGACTCCATGGACTGTACTCTGCCAGACTCCTTTCTCCATGGGATTTTCCCAGCAAAAATACTAGAGTGAGTTGCCATGCACTCTTCCAAGGGATCTTCCCAACCCAGGGATCAAACCCGCATCTTCTGTGTTTCCTGCATTGCAGGTGGATTCTTTACCGCTGAGCCATCAGGGAAGCCCTCTTTATCATTAAGAAAATGCAAATTAAGCCAAAATAAGATACTACTCTATGATCATCAAAATCGTTAAAATCAAAAAGATGGGCAGTACCAAGTACTGATGAAGATGTGGAACTAATGTAATTCTCATACTCTGCTGTCGGAATTGTAAATTGGCACAACTACTTTGGAAAAATGTTTGGTAGTGTTTTCTAAAGCAGCACTGTCCAATATTGTAGTAGTAGTAGTGGTTAGTACCACATTCGTTTATTGAACACTTGAGCTGTGGCTAGTCCAAACTGCAATACATGTAAAATACACATTGAACTTTGGCAATTGAAAACGTGAAATGAATGCAAAATATCTAATTAACAATTGTGATATTGATGACATGTTAAAATGACAATAGCTCGGACACATTAAAACAAAAAAGTCCATGATTAATATTCATTTTTTAAACTTTTTAATGTGGCTACTAGAAAATTTTAAATTACAGATGTGACTTGACTTGCACTATATTTCTATTAGACAGTGCTGATCGAAAGCTGTGACCCATCCATTTTATTCCTGAGTATATTCCCAAAGAAATGGGTATGTATGTGCACTAAAAATCAAGTACAAGAATGTTCACAGCAGCATTATGCATAATAATAAAAAATTTGAAACAACCCAAACATCCTTAAATAGTGAATGGATAAATAAATTATAGTGGCTCATAATATGAAATACCATTTATCAACAAAGATTTTATTCAGTTATTTGAAAAAATGTAGAAGATTCACAACGTAAAGTGAAGGAAGTCACCTCGTTTGATTTCATTTATATAAAGTTTGGGCTTCCCAGGTGGTGCTACTTAGTGGTAAAGAACCTGCCTGCCAATGCAGGAGATGCAAGAGACATGGATTCAATCCCTGAGTCAGGAAGATCCCCTGGAGGAGGGCATGGAAACCCACTCCAGTATTCTTGCCTGGAGAATCGCTTGGACAGAGGAGGCTGGTGGGTTAGAGTCCACAGGGTCACAAAGAGTTGGACACGACTGAAGCCACTTAGCACACACATACAAAGTGTAAAAACAGGAAAAAATAAGCTACAATATTAGAAGGATAGTCAGTAACTTTAGGGAGAATGGTGGATGTAGTGACTGGGGGAAGACTGGGAAACTGGCCTTGTACTATGACTTGACAGGCTGGTGGTTATATGGGCTTTTGCTTTGTGATAATTCATTGAACTGTTCATATATGTACACTGTGTATGTGCAGTTTTCTGTGTGTAAATTATACATACAGAAATATAAAAACTAAGAGGGTTTAGGGAAGTTTCCAGCAATTTGAAGCAAACAATCTTAATAAAGGTAAAGCCTCCTTGATAATTAAGCTTCTTACAACTGATACATTTATGTTCATCTCAGAAAAGCAAACTGAATTTTTTTTTAAAACTATATTCTGCCCAGTAAGAAAATCTTGATACTTTCTAAATAGTTCTAGATATGAGTCTCCAGTTTAAAATAAAAGTATCCCTGCTCTTTGCTTGGTCACTGAGCTTGGCATGACAATTCATTTCCTGACAGAGACATCAATGATGTTGACAAAAATAAAATACAGAATCTCAGAATTGCAGAATTTAAAGCTATAATGTAGCCTATAAGTTTTTTGAGTAGTGATTTCTTTGGGAATCTTATGGAAACTATGGCACTTCCTCTTGAAAATACATATACGTAAAATATTCTATATATTCACCATGGCAGCTTATTCAATTCAGGTTATCTGATAGATAAAGCTCTAAGGCAGAAATAGAGCAAGTGACAAGGCTGGTTAGTGTAAAACCAGGACTAGTATTGCAAACTTTCAATTTCTAAACCAGCTGTTATTCTTTCAAGGGAAGCAGTAGCTTTTCTCTTCCCCTCTGTTCCCATCTGTGTACTGATGTTGTTCACATTGAATTCCCATGTGATTCTGTCCTTATCCTTTGCCTACTTGGGAGAGGTCTTTAGCTAAGAAGATGACTCCCTAACCCACCCTCCTTTTAAAATGATAGATATTTAACTGTCCTTTATCACTGTTATTTGGGTATAAGCATTATCTTCCAACTACATTTTAGCAACAATGCCTTATCCATCTTTGTTTTCCCCACACCACCTAGCTAGGTGCAAGACATATATCCATTACAAAATAACCAGTTATTGAATTAGAAGAGCATGCAAAAATCTGACTGAAACTTCTTGTTGAATTACATCTCATCAATGCAGTGTTACTGTGTACTCAGATTCTGGTGTCAGACTGACCTAAAAATGTATGAAGCCTCTGTCATTGACTAGCTGTATATTATTAGGTATATCATTTCTCTAGAGTCTTAACTGGCAAATCTGCTGGCACCAAATGTACTTCATAAAAATCACTGTGAGCATTAAAGGAAATAATCTATGTGAAATAGCTTGAGCATGTTCGGCACATAATAAAAACTCAAGAAGGAGCTATGATTATTTTTATAGCATACTCAGTTTTGAAATAAAGAACTGGTTGGAGGACCATAGACTTAGAACCTTAGAATTTGATTGGTTAACCAGTTCAACTGATCCAGGAATTATTATTATTATTACTATTTTTACTTTTTCTGGGCTGCACTGCATGGCATGTGGAATCTTAGTTCCCCAACCAGGGACTGAACCCATGTCCCTTGGATTGGAAGTGCAGAGTCTTAACCACTGGACTGCCAGGGAAGTCCTGATACAGGAATTATAGCAGAATTCTCCTTTGCCTAACCTATCCAAGTAACAGGGAACTCATTGGAATGAATTCCAAAAGCAATCCAATTCTTCGAAAGTTCATTCTTATTATTAGCTTGAACCATATGAAATTGTCATTTGTAGGTCAAAACAATCAAATTACCAACACTTTCTAATAAAATGACCATCTTTCTGTTACATCCTCTCATTTAACTTCCCTGTCTGCCATCTCTTTGCATATAACAGTCCTTTAGAGATAATGGGGAAACCAGGATGAACACAATGGATCTATCTCCTACCTTCATGGAGGCTTAAGTGCTTGTCAAGGAGACAAGAAAATAAGCAGTTAAATATCATTTTCAGTCTCAAGGAGGTAGAAGAAGAATGTTTGAAGCAAAGGGCTTAGCAGAGCAAATTTTCATAGAACATAAACATGAGGGATTGAGAAAGGGGTAGAGCAGCACTAACAGACATTCTGTGATCATGAAAATGGTCTCTGTGGGCTCTGTCCAATATGTCAGCCCCAGCCACACACAGCCACGAAGATTTTGAAATGCGGCTAATGTCATGTGACTTATGAAATGCGATTTTAATTAATTTAAATAACCACACGTGGCTAGTGCCTATCAGATTGAACAGGGCATGGACAGAATTAGAACACACAGAGAACAACATGATCACGCATGAGGTTTTTTTAAAAATTAATATATGTCCTGTGTGGGCTCTCCAGTTGTGGTGTATGGTCTTAGCTGCCCTGAGGCATGTAGGATCTTACTTCTCCCAGCAGGGACTGAACTCACATTGGAAAGCTGATTCTTAACTACTGGACTACCAGGGAAGTCCCTACACATGAGTTTTAGAAAGATAATTTTGTCTATCTTGTGGAGACAGACAAGGGATGGGTAGAAACATTGATCTGGTCTTTAGGAGTATGCTCTACAAGGGGAGAGAAGGGAATGAAAGAAAAGTGAGTCAAGGACATCTCAAAGAAGCAAAGTATATATGGTCATCTCTTGGTATCCATGGGGGATTGTTCCAGGCTCTTCCTAGATATCAAAATTCACAGATGCTCAAGTCTCTTATAGAAAATGGTGTAGTACCTGCATATAACCTGTACATATCCTCCCATATACTTTAAGTCATTTCTAGATTACTTAAAACACCTAGGACAATGAAGCTGCTATGTAAATGGTTGAATATGATATACATGTAAATATCATGTAAATAGTTGTCTTCTCCAAGGCGGTCTAACCCAGATCTCTTGCACTGTAGGCAGATTCTTTACCGTCTGAGCCACCAGGAAAGCCCAAATAGCTGTCTACACACAGCAAATTCAAGTTTTACTTTTTGGAATTTTCTTTTTTTTCTGAATATTTTCTATCTGCAATTGGTTGAATCTGTGGATATGGAATCCCTGGGTTACGAAGGGCTGACTGTAACTAATCACACCCAATCTTATACAGTATTCATATATGCATTTATATACACTGCATGCAGTATTTGTGAGCAATAATGACCCCACATTTCTTGCCTTTTCCCCTTGTTGCTAATAGGACATCTAACTTCTTAAGTTTCTCTGAGTGTTCCCAAGGGTACCTAAGCTCACAAGTATGTCTATCAGTAAAGCATCCATGTAGTATCCACCTTGCTCTTTCTCCTCTGTGCATATTTCACTCAGTTCTTCTCATGGTTCTTGTCACTGAAACTACTAGATGTTGGTCATGTCAATGGTCCTAATACTTCCAAAGCCATTCACTCTATGGTGCCAGAAAGACCCTCTGTGCTCTGCAGAAGGAGGAAACTGCCCCCCCGCCCCACAGTTTCTTGGCTCACCCTCTCCTTGACCTTCAGAACATCTTCTTTAATCAACTCTTTTCCGGCCCCTCTCTTAATTCCCCTAAGGCTTAACTATGGGATAAGTCAAAACAAAACAAAATAAGAGAAGTAAGTCCCCAGGAATTGCCACCAAGTCCCTTGCAAAGAATTTTGTCTTCCCCACTCTATGAACCAATAAATACCCATGTATGCACATCACAACCCCTTCCCTGCTCCCTAGCACACACTACATGAAAACACACACACCTTATGCATGAAGATCTTGTCAACTCCTAGCTCTTCAGCTAAAATATCCCTAAAAGACTGAATTCTCTGCAGTCTTTTAGGGATGGTGCTTTCAGCCAGCACCATCCCTATTCTTGCAAAAGAAATGGTCAAATAAGTACATAAACCATCACAGCCCAACAGTCAGATATAATGTGTATAGAGCTGGAGCAGTAGTATAGCATAATGTGAAGTGCGGGCACTAGGCTTTGGTGCCAGACTGAGCTGAATTCCGATCTCAGTCTGGTCACTTTTACTAATTGTCTTGGGTAGATCACTTAACCTTTGTGAATTTCAGTTTTCAATTCTGTAAAATACCTACTTTGGGAAGGTCATAAAAAATCGGAAATAGCTTATATACAGTCCCTGGTATCTCGAAGGGGCTCAGTAAGTGAAAGATGCAACCACTACATTGGTGTTGGAGCGCCGAAACCTCAGGATGCCGCAGACCTTGCGACAAGGACACGAAATAAAGGTCAGAGTGCTACCACATCCTTACACAAAAGCATCTTGGGACAGTATTAGATTACAGCCTAGAGCTCGCGAGTAGGGACACTGAAGACATAGAAAGGAGGGGAACCGATCAGGGTCACCCGTAAACTAGTGACAGAATCAGGACAAAATTCTAGCTGAGTCTGGAAACTTTCGGCTTGCTGCCCCTTTCTGTAAGAGAGCAGCCTTTCAGATTCCCGGGCTCGGCTCTGACTGGCCCCTATTCCACTCTGATGCGACAATTTGTACTCCTCCTTTGCACCCAGGGTGTCCCCCCATGACGGGTAAGAGAAAAAGCAGATGATGAAGTGTGTTTCTAGTGACTACCCGGCCGGCCGCGACATCCCCGTCGCCACAGCAACCTCAGCTTGGTCCGGGAGGACCTGCTCCTCCGGCGCCCCCTCCCATTCACGCAGCGGACGTGACACGTGCGGCGGGGTCACGTGTTGTTGTTGGGCCCGGAAAGCTGCTTCCGGGTCAATGCAGGACACAGGGCTCCGGCGGCTGGAGTGGGGGACGAGGTGAAGCGGAGCCGGTCCGGGGCCGGCCGGGAGCAGGCCCGAGGCTGAGCGGCGGCCACGGCGGCGGCCGGGAGGGGGGAGGAGAGGCGCAGGCTGAGGAGCCGCCGCAGCAGCTCCCCCGCCTCCCGGGCTGAGGGGTGAGTGGAGCCCGGGCCTGCCGGCTCCGCCGGGTTGTCGAGGCCCGAGGGGCTCCCCTCTGGAGTCAGGGTGCGGTGCGAGGAAATAGTGGGAAGAAGTAGGAGCGGGACGAGGCCTGCCTGGGCGAAGGGGAGGATGGGACACCTGCCGGGGCCGGAGGGAGGATGGGGCCGGGCCTGCGCTGCGGCGGCGCGGGGAGGGCCTGGGCTGGGAGAGGGGCCTGAGTCGGAGGGGGCCGTCGGAGGGAGCTGTCGGAGTTCCTGGGAGAATCAGGGCTTCCCGCTGTGCCCCGGGGTCTGGGGGACGAGGAGCTGCCCCTTGGCTGGTAGGAGATGGAGGTTGGAGATGTCTGGGGCTGCTGGGGAAATAGGAAACTTGCTCTGAACTACTGAATAAAAAAAAAAAAAAGAGTACGTGTCCCAGGGAGGTTCGGTTGGGTTAGGAGCTCCTGGGACACCAGGCCTGCTCCTTTCGGGGCCCGTAGAAGCAAGCGGCAGTTTAAAAAGGGCTTTTGAGAGAATCGTTTTGCCCCCAGGACAACTAACTGACAATGAGGCGGTTGGAGTAAGATGGGACCTGGGAGGAGGGTACCCTGTCCGGAGATCTGGGAGAGGAGAAGGGTCAGGATCTGTGAGGAGCTTCATTCTCTGTTGAGTTCGAGATCCTCTTCTAGGAAGACATACTGGGAATTGGTGAAGCGAGAAGGAGAGTGATACTGTCTTGGGGCACAGTGATTCTGGAAGTTGTAATTCCGTAAAGTTGGTTGGAAGAGTAAACTTGTTTCTAGTCAGGGAGGGAGGAGGAGCTCTCTGAAAGTTGCTAAGTTACCAGAAGCTTGTAGGCACCGCCTAGGGCTGGTGTTTGGGGAAGTTAGTTCTTTCAGGTCCAAATTCGGGCTTAGTTACGGCGTGTCCTCATTCTTTTTTGGCTGCCCGGAGCTCTTAAATTGGTTTCCACGAGCCCATCTTGAGCTAAGAGATTGTGTAGGTGCTGAGGGCTGATGAATGTCTTTGGGTCCAGAGACATTTGACCTAAATCTCTAGGTTAGGAGCTTTCAAACTTTTGAAAAAATCATGCTCCATATTAAGAAGAACGTTTTTCATTATCGTCTGGTACATACATACCCACATAGGAACAAGAAGTTTCACAAAGCAGTACTCACTCTTATTACTAATGATGCATACTGATAATGGTTATTATATTTCATTCTTTTTATTTAAGAAATACTAACTAAATGCACTAAATTGATACACGGGTCATAACTTGCAGTTTGACAAACTGTCTCCAGGGCACATTTTTTTGGCTTCAATTAGTGTCTTACTGTATGTTTCTAGAGAACAAGGATGATAATAAGGAGATGGGTAGGGAGGGAGAGTGGAAACCCCCTGGTGCAATTGACTACTTCTCTTGTTTACATATTTAGAAGGTGTAGCAAATTATACCATAATCTTTGATGTCTTAATTTGCCTGATCAGTTGATGAAATTTTGAAATAAGTATGTGCTTTTAATTTTCTCTGTTCTTTGCTGGATCTGAGAAATATGAGAGGCCTAGTTCCATAGAGTTGATTCATCCCTACAACATCTTTAAGGTAATTTTATTTTAATGTTACAATGTTATACACTAATTTGCCTTTCTGCAGTGTAAAAAATCTCAAGCTGAAACCCATACTCTTCCTACTCCAATAATTAATGTATGGTATGCTTTTTCTGCATGATTTAAGGTGTAGGTTCTTGGCTTTAGTAACTTAATCATAAACTTAAAGATATCTTTCAGTCAATTAACATCTTAATTCTCCCCATGAAAATGACATTTTCATCTGTTTTTGAAACAGATAAGGTCCTTGTGTGAGTAATATTATAATAGATGTTAATGAGTATTGGTGACCAAAGTGAGAAGCCTTCATGTGTTGCCATGTTTAATGTCCTTTTAAAAGTGTCACATGGCCTGTTGTTACAGGACATTGAGTGTCAAATGATGCTGCCTGATTTCAGTAGGTACATATTTATAGCTTATATTTAAGACCAGTTCAATCATTTTAATTTTTGTTGAAGATGCCTTCATATTATTTGAAACCTGGAATTCACAGCCATCAGGAAAATATTGCCTGAAGTTTACCAATGGGGCCACATTCTTGAGTAGATACTTTATGAAAGCATTCTTATTATCTTCAAACTTAGTATATTATAAAATACATCTTTCTTACCTTTGTTTTTTGACTATCTGTTGGTTGCTCTGCCTGCATGTATCAGCCATCCTTTAAAAGTTACCTTTTACTCAGGTGAAAATTTGTTTTAAAATGTTTAAAAGTTTTCTTTGTGTGGTAGATGTTTGGGACATTAAGGAAGATTCTCATTAATTCCATTTTTTCTGGGAATCATGTGTATCTGTCAATAAACAGTTGTGGAGAATTTACCCTGAGTGATTCTGTGTGCTTTTTTTTTATAGTTTTCATTTCTGTTCTTCAGCTTCTTCCACCTGTCTGTAGCAGGCTCTTTTACACTTCTAATTTTTGTTTCTGAATTGCTGTGGGTTTGGAAATTAGATGCTTATCTTTGAGAACTTTGAGTAAAATGAGATTATATGGCTCTTAATAATGTTCTTTCATTTATATATATTATATATTAAGTATAATATATATACGTCTACTTTTTTTTTTTAGTGTATGAACTATGTGACATGTATTTTGCAGGCGTCATGGGCTGTGTTTTGAATAAGTGAACTCTGTATTTTGGAGCTTAGTTGGTTGTGTAAGAAAATGTTGTAAAAAGTAACATGAAACTGGTCAGAATACAACTTGGACTTAAGGGGTGAAGAAATCATTTGTTAATAGCTGTGATTATTGCCTTTGCCCCACATGCAGTTCATTGTCAAGAGGTACCATTCTTCCCTTTTTCATCTTTTCCAGTACCATGTTCTAGCTTTTATTTTTTTGAGATTGGAACGCTCCCAGCCTAACTATTCCCATTGTTGTTCTCGATATACTTGATTTTGCATAACTTCATCAGAGTACTCTTCCAAAGAATATTGCTGTGATTTATCATTTCCGTCCTCAAAAACCATTAGCAATTTCCCAGAGCCAGCACTGAATAAAACCCATAGTGTTTAGGTTGACATAGAGAGCATTCTACAGCCTCTGCTTTTCACTGACATTATTTTTCTATCCCTAAATGCAGATCCTCTGTTCCTGCCAAGCTGTCTGTTTTTCGATCCTTCCTTTGCATGTAGCATTATTCCTGAAAGTCTGCAGGACTTCATGAAATCCTTGCTCATCTTCATTTCATTACAGCTGATCCCTCTTCCTTGAAGTCTTTCTTGCTGTTTTGTTGATACTACTTCTCCTGTATCACTGTATATTTACCAGTTGTGTGTCTGATTTCTATCCCTTTTAGATTGTAAGCTGATTGAGACAGGAGGCTCATACATCCTCAAACCTGTAGAACACCCTGCACAGAGTTGAGGATAGTTCATGGACCAAGACAGTTAAAATTGCAGATCTCTGGAAATTCCACCCTAGACTTACTGAATCAGAATCTAGGAATCTGCCCAGGTGATTCTAATGTACAGTAATGTTTAAGAATTGCTGACCTAGCATGATGCATAAAATTACAGTAGATACACATACAGTTTTTTAGCAAATAATTTAAGTGAATCGAGCAATATCAGCTCAGCAGATGGTTTAATTTTAGGGCTTTGCAGTCGGGCAGCCTAGATTTGAGTCTTTCACTCGTTAGCCATCTGACTAGCCTCTCTTTGCTTCGGTTTTCTGATGTGTAAAATAGGGCTGGTAACAGTGCTTCTGATAAAGGTGTCATGAGAACTGAGTAATAGCATGTATAAAACAACACAGTACCAAGCACATAGTGAGCTCAATAGGTGTTATGTGCTGTTGTCATGTTGATCTAACAGGGGTCATCAAAGTAATGAAACGAGAATAGACTTTATGTCAGTCCTTGTGAATACACAAATTACTCATGTTTCTAACAATTCCAGCTTAAGATTCATTTTCCATTGTAGACTGACAGTTGATGGATCTGTGTGGTGTATAAAGTCATAAAAATGTGTTTTTTCCTTCTTTAGAATGATTGATGCCAAATTAGCATGTTAGATTTTTTCTCCCCCTTAATCTCCCTGAAGGAGAGTGCAAACTTCTGTGTGTACACACACACACACACACACACACACACACACACACACACACACACACAAACACACCCCTGGGTCAGGAGAGTGCAAACTTCTGTGTGTACACACACACACCCCTGGGTCAGGAGAGTGCAAACTTCTGTGTGTACACACACACACACCCCTGGGTCAGGAAAGTGCAAACTTCTGTGTGTACACACACACACACACACACCCCTGGGTCAGGAGAGTGCAAACTTCTGTGTGTACACACACACACACCCCTGGGTCAGGAAGAAAAACGGGTCAGGAGAGTGCAAACTTCTGTGCACACACACACACACACACACACACACACACACAGGAGAGTGCAAACTTCTGTGTACACACACACACACACACACACACACAGGAGAGTGCAAACTTCTGTGTACACACACACACACACACACACACAGGAGAGTGCAAACTTCTGTGTACACACACACACACACACAGGAGAGTGCAAACTTCTGTACACACACACACACACACACACACACACACACACACACACACACACACACACACACACACACACACCCGTGCAAACTTCTGTACACACACACACACACACACACACACACACACACACACACACACACACACACACACACACACACACACACACACACACACACACACACACACACACACACACACACACACACCCGGGTCAGGAAGATCCCCTGGAAAAGGGAACAGCAACCCATTCCAGTATTCTTGCCTGGAGAATTCTATGGACAGGGGCGTTTGGTTGACTACATAGTCCTTGGGATCGCAAAGAATCGGACATGATTGAGGGACACAGTTTCACAGACACATAGTTTTCAAAATTCCTTTCCATCTGTGATACTTCTCATTGGTGTTCTTGATTTTTATATCACTGTCAGAAAGTACTACTTCATGTTTATTCAAAGTAAAGTTCACTGTTTTATTCATCCAACAAATATTTGTTGCCACTTGCCTGACATTGCTTTGTACTACACTGAACTGAACTGGCAGATCCCTGCTTTTGTGGGACTTGGGTTCTGGTGGAATTTACTGCTAAATTAACAGATAGTGATAAGTGCTGTAAAGAATGAAACAGTGAAATGATAAGTGCTTGCTGGTGGCAGCGTTGCCATATTTAATGAGGTGGTCAGAGGCAACTTGATTAAGAAGGTAGCATTTGTGCTTAAATTTATTTGAGATTTAAATGCTGAGATGAAGCCAGCTAAGCCAAGAGCCAGGAAAAGGGCATTCCTGTAAAAACCTTAAGAGGGGGAATCAACTTGGCAGGTTTGAGAAGTAGAAAGCCGAGCCAGCTGAAACCTAGTGGGCTAGGAAAAGGGTGGGAGGAGGTAAGCACAGAACAGGTAAAATGAAGCCCTGAAGGCTGTGGTAAAGACTGAATTTTATTCTGATTGTAAAGAGAAGCCTTTGGAGAGTTTAAAGGACATGACTTACATTTTGAAAAGATCACTTGGATGATCTTGGAGAATAACTTATACAGTCATGAGAGGCTTAAGAGAAAGCTATTGCCACAGTCCTAGTGAGAGATTAATGAAGGCTTAACCCAGAGTAAAGTAGAGGAAATGGAAAGAATTGGAGTGTTAGTGGCTCAGTAGGTAAAGAATTCTGCCCGCAGTGCAGAAGACCCGGGTTCGATCCCTGGAGAGGGAAGATCACCTGGAGGAGGAAATGGCAACCCACTCCAGTATTCTTGCCTGGAGGATCCCATGGATAGAGGAACCTGGTGGGCTACAGTCCATGGGATAACAAAGAGTCAGACATGACTGAGTGACTAACACACAGAGGTTGATTAATTACAGGGGGTGTGAGAGGAAGAGAAAAATAAAACTCTGCCGGTGGGAACTAGTGGAGGAGGAGCAGATTTGAGGAAATTAAGAATTCTGATTTTGTTTCCTATGTGCTTCTCCTTGGTTATTCACCCCCACTGTCCAAGGATACCATAATTCTGAATTTTTTGTTTATTATTCTCTAACTTTTCTTTACAGTTACCACCTGTGCATGTAACCCTGAACAATGCAATGATTAATTTTCTGTGTTTTGAATTTTAAGTGGAATTATTCTGTATATATTCTTGTGATCGGTTATTTTATCCATTTAACAGTGTTTTTAAAAGTCATTTGTGTTGCTAAGGAAGCAGTCATAATGAATGACCAATTATTAATTCCATTGCTGTGTAGACATTTTATGAATGTAACGGAGTTTATCCAGCTGCCTATTCTTGGATGTAAGGGCATTTTTTTCACCAGGGTTTTTGTAATTTCAAACAATACTGTTGTTGTGGACACTTGTACTTTTCTCTTGGTACACATTACAAGTTCCTGTAAAGTTACACTGAGAATTGCTGTGTCATAGGAAATGTGCATATTCAGCTTCACTAGATGATGATGAGTGGTTTCCCAAGGTATTTGTATTCCTACTAGCAGTGGAAGAGTTCCTGTTCTTCCACATTTTCTACAACACTTGGTATTGTCAGAGTTTTTAAGTTTTGCTAGTTTTTGTAAAATGATAGTTCATTGAGATTTTAATTTCTGTCTTTGAATATTATTGAACATCTTTTACATATATTTATTAGTATTTTGAATTTTATCTTCTGTTAAATACTTGTTCATGTCTTTTGTCTGTTTTTCTATTGCGTCATTTGCCTTTTTCTTACTGGTTTTAGTTCTCTGTATTAATTACATGTGTTGCAAGTATCTTTTTCCAGTTTCTAGCTAATCTTTTTCTGTGTTTAATATCTTTTGATGATCAAAAGTTTTTCGTTTTATTTTTCCTTTATGGGTTCTTTTTGTGTTTTGCTTATGAAATAGTTCCCTTAATCAAGATCTTAGAGCTGTTTTCCTATTTTAAAAAAATACCAATTTTTTTCTCATTGGGGTAAAGTTTGCTTTCAACATTCTAGCTGGGGTAAAGTTTGCTTTCAACATTGAACCTTTCTGTGTTGTGAGATGAGGAATTCCCCTTTCATTTTCCCAGATCTGTATTCACTTGTCCTGGGGCAGTTCTTGTGTAGTTTAACTTTTTCCTGCTAATCTCTATGCTGCCTGCAGCCAGGTTTACATAGACCTGTTTCTGGACTATCCACTGAAGTCCATTGATCCATTTTTTTTCTCTCCAGAGTTTTCTTTACAAAGTACAGTTGATTCTTGTTATTCATGATACTTATGTAAAGTTGCCATAAATACCAAATTAGTAAATTTGTAACCATTGTTCCCAGGGGAAATGTAGGGTTAGGGTACTGCCAGTCTTTGCTCACATTTTCATTAAGTGATTAATACCTAACCTTGTTTAATATGTGTTTCTGTTTAAAGACACTGTATTCAGTATATACTGTTGATTCACTAACTTTGGATTCATAGTGATCAGTTCTGTAGTTCATGCCTGAATAAATCTTATCTAACACCTGTTTTTTCCATAAGGTACATCAAAATCTTCTTGTTTTTAGGCACACAGCAATGTGCTGAGGGGCCTTTTCCTATAGTAAAATCAACAGAAAAGCACAAAAATATAAAAAACCTGGCACCAAATAGTTCCTGAGAAGGATGCTTGTTTACAGTATGAGAGCTGAAACAAGAAGGCAGAGTGATGCCTTTTTTCTGTCTCAGCTGGAAACATACTGTCAGGTGACTCATTTTTTCTTGCTCTGAGAGTATCTGCAAATGACCATGAAAATGCTCCAAGTATTGATTTTGGAGTTACAAATTAATCTGAGTTGGTGAATTTGCAAATAAAGAATTTGCTAATAATGAGGCTCTACTATATTATGAAATCTGGGGAGACAGTTTTTCAGCAACTTTAGCACTTTCCCTTTTCTCTTATGCTTACACATATATTTATAATATTTTATTGTAAAAGAATGATATAATGCAATGATTCTCTCATATACTGAGTTGTAGTTGACAGATGCCATTAGCTCAATGGGCTTCCCTGGTGGCTTGGATGGTAAAGAATGCAATGCGGGAGACCTGGGTTCGATCCCTGGGTTGGGAAGATCTGCTGGAGGAGGGCATGGCAACCCAATCCAGTATTGTTGCCTGGAGAATCCCCATGAACAGAGGAACCTGGCAGGCTGCAGTCCATGGGGTCACAAAGAGTCGGACACGACTGAGCAACTAAGCACAGCATCATCTCAATGAAGATAGTTCATTTTTGAGAATATTTTTTATTATTATTACATTGTTATTTAATTCATAGGTAAATGAATAGAGAATTTTAGGAAAGAATTGTGACCTTTAAAATGTTGGAAACAAGTCTAGATTATTAAACCATATTATTATGTCTTACATGAGGATGACATTTCCTCATAGGTACTATTAGTAACTTAAGGCATACATTTTATAAAGGCAAGTCCCTTTGGAGATTGTAATTTAAATGTTATCTCTATTAATCCTTCATCCATTAGTGACATTTTCCCATGTGAACATCAGTAAAGGAGTCCAAAAAAAAAGATACGATTGTGTACGTTATAAATCATCTCTGTTAGAAATGCGTTTATTGAGACTTGCCTAATTTATCCCTCACTCAGTATTGAAGATCCTTAAGTGAATTGTTGGCATCAGTTTGGTAAGTATGCTGAGAGAGTAAGAACCAGACAGTTTAGACTTGACCTGTATTCATCTTTTTTTAAAAGTATATTGTATTTATTCCTTGATTTTTGAAATTTTATTGTGGTAAAATATATATAACATGTACCAATTTAACCATTTTTAAGTGTACGTATCAGTGGCAGTAAGTACGTTCACATTGTTGTACAACCATCCCCACCATCTCTCTCCAGAGCTTTTTCATGTCTCCAGACTGAAACTCCCCATTACCCACTCTCCCCAGCCCCTGGCCACCATCATTCTATTACACTGCTATCTCTGTGAACGTGACTACTCTAGACACTTTGTATAAGTGGAATTATATAGTAGTAGTTCTTCAGTGTTTAGTTTATCTCACTTAGGTTTATGTCTTCAAGGTTCGTTCATATTGAAGTATGTGTCAGAATTGCCTTCCTTTTCAAAGCTGAATAATTCTCCACTTTGTATACATTCTACGTTTTCCTTATCCATTTATCTGCCCAAGGATGTTTAAGTAATTTCCATCCTTGGCTATTGTGAATAATGCCGCTATGAATATTGGTGTACAAATACCTGTTCAAGTCCCTGCTTTCAGTTCTTTTGATATATACTCAGAAATGGGATTGCTGGATCATATGTAATTCCATGTTTAATTTTTTTGAGAAACTACCATACTGTTATCTGTAGCAAGTACACCATTTTACATTTTCACCAGCAATGCACATATATTCATTTTTAGTTACTATGCTGTGCCTGTTGTTCTGAAGAATGGCATAAATTATTAAATCTTACGTATGAAATAGACAGTATAGTATGGATACCAAAATCGTATATTCAATATTAAATCTACTGTGGCCATAGTTTTTGTGGAAGAATTCAACTTGTGCTTGGAAGCAAGAATTTTTTATTCTGCTACTGAGTCATTGCTCTATCATGTGTTGTCTTATTTTTGAAATCCCCATGGAGAGGTAGACGTAATTAGTATTTCAGTGGTAGCTAAGAAGCATTTTCATAACTAATCTGTTTGTTACATCCCTGCCTTTCATATTTTAAAAAATATATTTGATATGAAAAATCAGAAGTGATTAAGAAACTCATCTATTACCATATTTATTGAGTGTGGATTATGCACAAAATTCCAGTCCATGATAGAAAGAAGCATTGTGATACGGTTCTTAGCCTCAAGAACTATACTGACTTAGGATTTAAAACATAAACACATGAAAATGACAACACTATGCATTAGTTAATAATGGGAGAAAAGCAAAAAGAATCCATGCCAATGTGTGATTAATTACCCACTGAATATTTTAGGTAATGAATAGGCTGAGCTCAGCTCAAAAGAAGCATCATTATGTCGGGAGGTATCTGAAAAGTCTTCATCTCCAAGTATTCTGAATAGGTCTTTGAAGAATGAGTAAAACTTAAGACAGGTGGAGAAGGGAAGACCTTCTGGTTAAGGAGGAATGACATTATAAATGTCAGACATTCATTAATTGGCATTAATTAGCATTGACCTGGAGAAGGCAATGGCACCGCATTCCAGTACTCTTGCCTGGAAAATCCCATGGATGGAGGAGCCTGGTGGGCTGCAGTCCATGGAGTCGCTAAGACTTCACTTTCACTTTTCACTTTCATGCATTGGGGAAGGAAATGGCAACCCACTCCAGTGTTCTTGCCTGGAGAATCCCAGGGACAGGGGAGCCTGGTGGGCTGCCGTCTATGGGGGTCACACAGGGTCGGGCACCACTGAAGCGACTTAGCAGCAGCAGCAGCATTGACCTGGGACCAAAAAATATTAGATCAAAACTATTTAATTGTAAATAAGTCCACCAACCCTACATTAATGTTTCCATGAATGGTAATGAGAGTAATAATTGGAATAGTAGGAGGAGTAATAGTAAGCCAATATTAAGTGCTCTTCCTGTGCAAGGCAATGTGCTAAACATGTTTTACCCATATTACCTCCATTCATTCAGCAAGCCCGTGAACTAGGAGTTAGGGGCTATCTTTTACCCCTTTTATGAATGAGGAGACTTATTAATAGAAGCCAAAGTAACTTGCTGACATGCGGAGTGGTGGAGTGAGGCATGATTTCATCCAGGCAGTTTGGTCGCCCTCATTACCACCAGGCGATACCACCACAGGGCAATAACACTGCTATAGCACAAGGCATGGCAAGGGATAGCGGATTTTTTAACATAAGCGGTAAACTTTTGCAACTTCTCTGTGTGGCTGTTGTTCACAAGAATGCTTTGTAAACTCTAGAAGGCTGCAGAGTGATGAGCTAGTCGTCCATTCCTAACGAGACCTTGCTTTAACTTGATAGGTAGGTACACACACGTAGAGATGATGGGGTAATCTGTTCTGTAAACAGCTGAGTAGTGACCTTAAGCTTTGTGTATTCACAGCTAAAAGATAGTATGCATATATAATTTTCTTGTAATGAAAATTGGTACATTCAACAAACGAATATTTAGTGCTTTTTGGGAGGGAAGGGAAGTTAAGAATATTTTCTCCCCTTTGGTGACTAGACCAATCAGCACAACTGCTTAGTTTGTGGTTCAGTTACTTTGATGTAGTTACAAGAGGTATTTTGGGTGTGATGATTTTCATATATTTTAATAAGTTGGATTTCTATGATTTGTGCATGATGCATATACTATTGACATGCTTTTTTTTTTTTTTTGTAGTGAAGACAGCATGGCTGAACAGATTAGGAATACAGAAAGTATGACTTAGCATCCTGGTTGGGCCACAGAAACCTGAGCAGTTCACCTCAGTTTCATGTCCTGTGTAAATAGAGATAAGTTTCAGTCAGTCTGTTTGAGAAGGTGCCTGTGGAAAATTACTAGGCTTTAAAATGATTGTTAATCTCAGTGTTGGGACACTCAGCTTTTGGGGAGCATCGATTCAAGAGTAAATTTTTCTACTCGTGAATTTTGAGTAAGTGCAACATAAAAGTCTTAAGATTTTTTTCTGGTCCATATGGAAAGGTAGGGGTTGTTGGAGATTTGTTTGTAAAGGAGTTGAAAAGTGGGGAATAAGGGTGGAATCCTTGAAATTGATTGAAGTAAGGGGTGAGGTGAACATTAAACTTTTTGTTGTTCTTGTGATTGCTGAAAGTTGATGTAAAGTGCTTTCCTGTATTCTAAAATGCCTAATTTAGTAGGGATGTAGATAATTGGTGTAAGCCAACATTTCTCACAGAAGCTGTGGGAATCGAGAAAGTTCTTAGAAGTAGATTCATACAAAGAGATGTTTACATCTAAGTAGCAGTATTTCCTTAATCTTTTTCCTCTCAAGTACTTTCTCATCAAAATAATAAAGTTCTTGGACTAGTTCATTTGGATCAGAAATTTCGAGTGCTGCACAGAACAGGCTACCAGCATGAGAGTCAATCCTGGTTACTAATATGCAGCTGTAGATGAGAAAACTTTGTCTTTTGTCCAATATCAAATGTGCCCTGTGTGCAGTATGGTTCTTTAGTAAAAAAAACACAGACAAATTTGAGGCCGTACTCACTGATAACACAGAGTCACAGTTTTAGATGTCTCTGGTGCCACTAATATAATTACATAAAGAATTTGGGTTAGATATTTTTATACCTGTGGTCCTTTTAAGGAGAATGAACCGTGCTGTGATAAGTGAAAAGGGTAGCAGTGCCCTACTAATAGTCCAATTCAGAGGCTGACCAGGAGTCTGAATTCACATTTCATTCGGCAGTGTTGGATTTTTTGAAAAAATCTTCTACCAAGAAAAGTTGATGTGCCACATTATTATACTTGGGTGTAGCTTAGTATACAGCTGAGAAGGAGACTTTGAGAAATAGGGTGGTTCATAGTAGGGTGTGAGGTCATGGTGTGTTGTGATAATGGACTTATCAGCTGCACTCAAGTTTTGCACTTGGCATGCTCAGAGTCAATTGGTGAATTGGTAAGCCATAATTCTTGAGAAGAGCTCTGAAAGGCTCTTAGAGTTAGTTTATTTTCCTTACTTTTCATCCCAAGAAGGCATCTGCTTAGGTATATTACATAGTGTTCAAGGAGGTAACTGAGGTAGAGTTGCCTGTATATGTACCTTATGATAAGGGAAAGTAGAAGTGCCATACAGAATGAGACTGTCTAGCCTAAGTATGTTGACTTGGACGATATCTTTAATGTGTTTCTATGGGAGAGATTACTGTCATTCATGAATTCAGCAGCAAAAGCTTGTTAATGGAATGTTCTACAGACCTTAAAAAGGATTATATGGGTATTTATTTATGGATATAGAAAGTTTTTCATAAGCTATTTAGTGAAAAGGCAGGTTACAGAGCTATATATCTAAAAGTAATTTAATCTTTGTGTGAAAAGCATGTATCTACATAGCGTGGAAAAAATGGTCTGAAAAAAAATACACCCCATAAGGTGCATCCTCAAGCTTTTAATCTACTTTCTAAATCTGTCAACCAAAGCTTCCTGGTATGGCTGTGGCTGTAAATATGAATAAGAAAAGCTTTTTGATAACACTTATTTACATGCTTAGCTGGTGAAAAGTGAAACTCCATCTACATGACGTAACAATTTTTTGGCTTATTTTCAATTGGTAATTTTTAAAAATTCAGAGTGTATATCACTAGTATTTTTAAAGCAGTTTTTTTAGAAAAAGCTTATCAGTAGACTGTTTTCTCTTTATTTTTTAATGTAATTTTTAATTGAAGTATAGTTGATTCACAACATTGGGCTAATTTCTGCTGTATATTCTTCTATAATACCCTTTTCCACTATGGTTTATCTCAGGAGATTAGAGACAGTTCCCTGTGCTATACAGTAGAACCTTGTTGTTTATCCATTCTAAATGTAATAGTTTGCATCTACTAACCCCAAACTCCTAGTCAATCCCACCTCCACTTGGCTACCACAAGTCAGTTCTCTATGTCTATGAGTCTGTTTCTGTTTTGTAAATAGGTTCATTTGTGCCATATTTTAGATTTCACATGTAAGTGATATCATATGGTATTTGTCTTTCTCTTTCTGACCAGCTTCACTTAGTATGATAATCTCTAATTGCACCCATGTTGCTGCAGATGGCATTATTCTGTTTGTTTTGGCTGAATAGTATTCCATTGTATATATGTATCACATCTTCTTTATCCAATCCTTTGTTGTTCTTTCTTTTAATCTTTCCTGAAGGTAAAAATATGTAAAATACGCATATGCTTTCCTAGAGTAATTATGTTTTATTGGGGTACACTCTTGCTGAGGATCAGAAAGACTTAGGAAACAAAACAACAAGCTAAAGTTCCAGCTACCTAAAATGTCTGAGAATCTGACAGAGTTCGGATATAACGGGGATCTTTCAAAACAGTAAGCTTTCTGGGGATGAGGTTAGGAATCCCAAAGTAAAAGCTAAATGGGCTTTGAGAAAAACTTCCAAAAATTAAGAAAGCTGGCAGTCCTAGGAGATTCTGTGACACGACTCAGGTTTTCCTCCTGAGCTTTGTTGTGTTAGTTTTTTTGACCTCCATGCTATTACTGCCCACACCCCCAAACTCATCCTATAAATTCCTCTCTCAAGATATAACAGCTCTCTATCTCTGAACACTTCACTTTTCTTCATTAACTGTCCCATCTCTTCTGTTTTCATCTGAGCATCTCAAAGGCATGGTCTCTACTTAACTGTCTTCACTTATTTATTTCCTTAACTCCCTAAACTATGGTTTTTATCCCCTTGTCTGTACTGAAGATGCTTCCTCTAAGGTGAACAAACTCCTACTTGCCCAGTCCTTTTAGGATTTTAAAAATTATCATTATTGACCTCTTGATAGTCTTCATAAAGATCGGTAACCCCGTCCTTGCAATATTCACAGCAATCTGTTAAAACTTCTCTTTTATCTCTATAGGATAAAGTCAAACTGAGCAAGGTCAGGCATGAGCTGACTACCATCCACTTTTTGGTCTGCTCCCTATGCAAATTTTATGTTGTAGCAAAACCACCTAATGGGTCTTGTGAGGTTTATCTTAAGTTGTTTCCTGTGCCTGGAATGCTCTTCATTGCCATTAGCCTAATCTTTGTCATCTTTCAAAATGGCTGAGGATTCACCTCCTACTTCCTTAATTATACTTCCAAAAGTTCATCACTTCTTGTATTTGAATTCACTATTTTTGGGTGCCCTGTTTGAGGTACATATTATCTCCCTGAATTTCCCTCTAGGTTGTGGATGCCATATGGGCAGAGTTTATATTTTATTTTCTCACTTTCTTTTTGTTTGGCACAGATTTGGTGTGTGGTTCATGTTTGTTGAATGGAACTACATGAGACTATAAACTTTGTGAGGCACACATTTTATAAATAAATGAGTAAATAAGTCTAATTGGGACCACTTGATAACGTGCAAAAAAGAGATAGTGAAAACTGGATGTATTTGTTGTCTCCATTTTTATTAAACAAGTGGTGAAGAAATTCTTATTCTCAGATTGTCTTGTAAAGGAAGTAGGTACCCGAGAAGAGAAAAATCCCTGGAGTGAAATGTCATCTGACCAGTGGAACCCAAAGGTGAAATTGTGGAGCCTTTGGCCAAAATGTTTAACCTAAATTTTATTTTCACATATTTGGTAGCAAAATATTAGCAGGTAGCTCTAAAGTGTGTTTTTCTCCTGCCCTTCTCTGATGGATAGATAAGATGGGTTAGTTGTAAATTGTATATAAATGCTGCTGCTGCTTCTGCTGCTAAGTCACTTCAGTCGTGTCCGACACTGTGCGACCCCATAGCCGGCAGCCCACCAGGCTTTGCCGCCCCTGGGATTCTCCAGGCAAGAACACTGGAGTGGGTTGCCATTTCCTTCTCCAGTGCTTGAAAGTGAAAAGTGAAAGTGAAGTCGCTCAGTCGTGTCTGACTCTTCGCAACCCCATGGACTGCAGCCTACCAGGCTCCTCCATCCATGGGGTCTGTGTCAAATGGCTGAAAATAATTTTAAGCTACTTGGGAGTGCTTCCCTCTTCTTTATTATTTTTATGCTGTGAAAACTCTTCCTGAATGTTTAGCTTCATCCTACATTAATGCATGTTTTGAATTATTGTGATTTATTATTGAGAACTGTAAGTCAGTTCGCCACTATTTATTATTCCAGTAATTTGCATCTTGTAGGAAGCCCCAGTCTTTAGTTCATCTCCACAGCAGGAGGCAACTGGGAGGCCTGAAGCTCCGAAGCACCCTTAGGCCATGGCTTTGTAACCTCTGCCTCCTGGATCTCTTGTGGTTCCTAGGTCAGTGGTTTGGGTACCATTTGGGTAATCTGGATGAAATATTTGGGTAACTTACTAACATATTTACTCGGTTAGCAAAAGAGATGACGCTTGAGACCTGCGGGTGTCCTTCCCCCACTCTGCACATGCCACAGTCATCTTCCCGCTTCGTCTCAATCCAGCCTCTCCTTCTGACTGTAGTTTAGTTCTGAGGCTCAGATGTGTTTTGTTCTGCTTTCTTTTTTGTTGTTGAGTCGCTCAGTCTGTGTCCGACTCTTTTGCAACTGCATGGACTGTAGCCCTCCAGGTTCCTCTGTCTATGGGTTTTCACAGGAAAGAATATTGGAATGGGTTGCCGTTTCCTTCAGGAGATCTACTTGACCCAGCGATTGGACCTGCTTCTCCTGCATTGCAGGCAGATTGCTTACCTCTGAGCCACCAGGGAAGCCCTTTCTTTTTCTTTATCAATGCTCCTTTACAAAAATATTTCCATTTGGCCACCATTTTATTTCTTTTCTTCCTCAATTCCCAGTTCCTTTAAAACTTATTATTATTTCTTTTAAAATTATATATTCCACATAGTCGAGTTTGGCATTTTTTTTTTCCACAGACAGTTGACAGTAATGAGGGCTTAAAAAACACTTTGACAGATCAGGTCAGTCCCAGATATTATCACTTAAAAATGTTTTGTATTCTGAAAAGATAATATATGGGAAAAGAAAGGGTGATGTATGCATCTGGTGAGTTCAGGTGGTTCAGACAGGGGCACAGTAAAAACCAATCTCCTTCTCACTTTGTTCCTCATTTCCTCTCTTTGGAGTCAACCACAGGCATGAATTTTATTAATTTCTGTTTTATCCTTCTGGATATTCTACCTCCTGGAGTCTTGTATATGTATATATAGTCTATACACCATAGACAGATAAACCTATTTTTTAATAAAACTTAAAATGTCTGTTTTGGGACTTTGGGATAGTTTTGGAAGTTGTGAATGAGGCTGGTATTAATAGTGTTTATATAAAATGTAGTATTCTACCATAAAAATTTTTGGTGAAGTAAATATTGGTTCTTGCATACCAGCATAACGCTATTGTGTATAGTGGTCAGATATGGCCTGTTCTCTGTTTCCAGTTGTGTTGAGTTTCATACTAATTGTGACCTGATCTTAAGTCAAATTGATAGCAGTTGAGGTTACTTAGGTAACTGGGTGTCCTGTTCTGATATTAATCTATTTGGCAAAAGTGTTCTGAGCTCCTTATCCTTGCACTTTCACCAGGGGCTTATAAAAAGACCATATAGCATAGTCAGAATTTGAGGCACAAAGGGGTTAGGATTTTCACAGGTACACTCCATGACTTGGTAAGGGAACCAAGCAACGTCACCCCCAGATTCCTGGTTTCCTGGTTTGAAGCACCAATTCAGAACTCTTTTATAAATTTATTAGAACTCTGCAACTGTAGAAGGTAATCAGATGTAATTTGACACCAGTTCTTTCCACAGTCATAGATTATCATTCCACCTCCAAAAATCCCTTTAAAAGGCTCCAGTTAGAGGTCTTTTTCCATCCTGTATTTCCTCATTTTTCAGTCTACTTGGTTTTCAGTTTTCCTTTCCCACCTACTGTTCTTCCTCCAAGTGCCCCAACAGATTTTGAGTAGATTTATGTTACTGATCCATTTTGCAATCTTAGTGTTCCAATTCAAAACCTGTGTATTAATGCGTACACTATCTGCATTCATGGAAAGCTGTTCCAATAGAGTATCCTGGAAAATAACCAGTGAAGGTGCCTGACATTGCTTTTTAGTCTTTAGAGAGAAAAAAAACAGACTACTTAGAAAAACTTAAAGCATGGGGCCATGAGGAATAACTTTTAAGTTCCCACAGTTGCTTGCTTACCAGCACTCACTTTAACTTGTATGTGTTTCTAACCTTACCATCTTCGTATCAGTTTTAATAGTATAATAGCAAGATACTTAACTAGAGAAAGCCAGTTTATTCGGGAATAGCCAGAGGATTTACAATGTGAGATATGCAAACTATGGCAGACCATAGGCAGATCCAAGGAAGGGGAACTTGCTTTTATAGGGAAAATGAGGGGAGCTGAAAAGGGTGGTGGTGTATAATCAAAGAGTCCATTGGAGGAAGCTAGGAGTCCAAGTGGAGGTTGGTTGGGCTGTTTTCAGTCTCTGGCTGGGTTGTCACTGGGCAGAGTGTTTTTTTCTTCCTGCTGGCTGGTAATGTAGGCAGCATCTTCCTGTCATAGATGAAGGCCTGCATCTCTTCCTGTTTGGAGTAATTAATGTCACATGGCAGGGATGAAAGCTCTGCCTACTGCCCTGTCCAGACTCCAGTTTTAGCCAAGGTTTCTTTAATTCCACTCTCAGCTTATCTATATTTAAATTGTGATTAAGATTATTGTCCTCGAATGCAGAGGTTTAGGATTAAGTGAATGTGAAGCTTCCAGGTAAAAGCTGCTATTTAATCTCGGTGACTGTTTTGGCACTGACAGTCCAGCACCCTCCCACACAGTTTTCATTCTTGTGAACTGCCAGTTGTAGGGAAGATAGCTATGTAACTTCTTTGACTTTCTGTTAGACATTTCTGGAAAGTCTCTTGGCATTCTGCTTGAGACAGGTCTTTGATCAGAACTGTGGTGCCTGTCACTAGTGGCGTAGCACCTGCTCTGTGTTGCCTGCTGTTGGTGATGAGTTTACGTTGAGAAAGAACCTTTCTACCTGGAGGTTTCTGGAGTCATCGATGAAAATGCAGAGTTCGGTTTTGACACAGTGCTTGGACAGAGGACAACAGCGTGTACTTACCACTCGGTGTGGATAGAAAGAACAAGCTCTCTTGTACTAAAACAGACCCTGTTCTTAAGTTCCCAAATGATAACTGTGACAGAGGGCAGCCCTATGTTTTCAAGTTACTTGAAGTATACTTGTTATGAAATGCGTTTCCACTGTCTAAACTTTGATAGATCGTACAGATAAAACTTGTTGACAAGTGGTCAATGAGTGTGTACTCTGTGCTCTAGGTGTTTGTAAATTGATTTCATAAAGTACGGAAGATGTGGTCCTGGTAGTAATCTAGAAAATGGGTCAGGTTTAAAGACCACTTTTATATTCATGTCATTTTTACATTCCTACTGCAAATACAAGAGGAAAATTTTAGCTCATCCATAGTGTGAAAATTTGAAGTAGAAAGAGATTAGATAACTAGTTTATGTTTTACCCAGCTAGCAATTGACAGAGTCGAAGTTTTCTATGTTTATGTGCTTTTTACCATATTACAAATTCCTTTTATAATTAGTAACAGTTCTGTATTTTAGAGATTTACAAGAGCCCTATAATCTAAATAGCACATTTGTACATTTCAGAGCTCTATGGTAACCCTGAACTCCAAGTAGTATAGGTATTAATATTGTCTTTTACAGAAAGGTCATTTAAGCCCCAGAGAAATACAATGTCTTGCCCAATGGCACAAAAGTATTAAGTGGTAGAACTGGGTGGGACTTATATCTGCTCCTGATCTTGAATCCTCTGCTCTTTCTACTTGGCATACGGAAAGCTAGTTATTTTATTAATAGTACTCAGCGACATTTATTGAGCCGTGACTGTGTGTAGAGTAGTGTGCCAGGTGCTGTGAATCAGTACTGGAGAAGCAGAATTGCATAGCATTGCTCACCTTTATAATGCCATGGTGGAGCCAGGACAGTCACATTAGGAAAATACCTAACATCAGTGTAATTAGACCGTGAAAGCAAAAGCAAACCCAGTGCAGCATAGTGAAGTAAATAGATCACTGCCAGTGGTGAACAGTTTGGAGTGTTACCTGACTAGTACCCAACAGCCTTCTAGACGTTTTTAATGCTCATTCCTGCTGGTTTTTCCTAGGACCAGGTACCAGTAGTCATTTTCATACTCTCCAGCTCTACTTGCTGCCTCTCTATAATCTAAACTGTGTCAGGTGTCTCCTATTTTAAGAGGAAAAACCTTGGCACTTGCTCCCCTGACCCCTACTCTGTTCTCTTCCTGCCTTCCTTATCAGCTCATCTTCTTCCTCACCTTCTCATCAGAACTTCTCAAAATGTTAGCTATACACTCCACTCTCTGTTCCTTTTTGCTTTCCTTCATGATGTTGCTTCCTCTACCTGGATCTGAAATATCAGTGTCCTGGAGAGTTCTGTCATCTGACTGTCCTTATTCATAATATTTCCTAATGAGGTCCAAATCCTCGCCTCCAGCTCACCTTTCTCACCCAAATTCAGACTGTTTCCCTGAATCAGATGCCTCATGTTGAACATGTGTAAAATAGAATTCATCATTTTCCTCCTTAAAACTAGATCTTTCTGCATTCTCTTCTTACTTACTTATCACCAGTGACCTAGTCACCTGGACGAGAAACCTGGGAGTCAGCCTTGACTCCATCTTCCCCTCAGCCCCTAAAACTCCTGAAAAGCTTGCTTCCTAAGTAGATGTTGAATCTATTTGTACTACCACTGTGTCACTGGGCTCTCATCATGTCACCCCTGTACTTTGCAGCATCTAACTCTTCTCCCAAACAGGATCTCCTCTGTCTGATATTCCTGTTTAGGTGATCCTGATGCCCTCTGTTGTTAGATCTCTTCTGGTTACTCCTTTATACCATTGTGCATTCTCTCTGCTCTGTTTAAGTACTCAGTACTCTTCTTTGAGTACTTTTTATACTTCTTCCTTTTCTTTCTGATTATTTTAGTAAAAAGCTTAGTAGCTAATAGACAGAACTACAGAGGACAATTAGTGGCCTATATTTTGATTTATGTTTAATAGAGATCAAAAGCCAGTTCCTCAAGATAATGGTAAGCAGGCCCACACTGTTTGATGTTACCTTCTTTAACCTATGCATGAGTACTGGAAGTATGCAGGAGTATGTTTGTACCCTTAGCTGAGGTTAGACTTGACCTTGACAATACTAATACTAATACTAATACATTAGTGCTAATGATACTCTGACTTAGTTAGGATTAGGCTCATTTTTAAGTAACTGAAAAATTGAGGACAGTGGCTCAAATAAAACAAGGTTATTCCTCTTCCACTGAAATTTCTAGAGATAAGCACTCAGCAGCATTATGGCAGCTCAGTTCCCTGACATCCCTTAGGTTCCTTTCAGCTGTTTGTTTCACCTTTCTTAGGCTGTGTCTCTTGGCCTCACAGAGAAAGGATCTGTTTCTAGGCAGTAGAACTGAGGAGGAGACAGGGAAGGAAGACAAAGGGCACACTGGCTATCTTTTAAGGATTATTCCCAGAAACCTCCATAGAATTCTTTATTTTTATCCCAACTAGAACCTGTGTACTCATTCCTCAGTAGAAGTAGCTGTGGAAGAAGAAGAGAGGATTTTAAGTGACAAATGTCAATTAAATGTCAAAGTATTTATCCCAGTTCTTTAGTCTGATGTTTAATCTGTACTTTCCTATTTGGCCCCCTTTCCTACTACCACATGAACCTATCCACCAGCCAAAAGTCTTCCTGTTACACGTGGTTGATGGCCTTCTCTTCTAAATCTTATAGCTCTTTTCATCTGTATTGCAGTTATAAGCTGAACTATATTGCTGCCATTTGTCTGCCTGTGTAGTGTCCCTAAATCATGAGATCTCACCACAGTGTAAGTTCCTGGGGTCAGCGTCCGTCTCTTCTGTGTTGGCAATGCCTTGCTTAGTACCTTGGAAATAATTGATTCTCAATAAATATTTCCTGTGTGAATAAATAGACAAATTTTGATGATTTCTGGTTTCTTATAGAATTTTAGGAAAGGAAGATGGATCAACCTAGCGGGAGGAGTTTTATGCAAGTATTATGTGAAAAATACAGTCCTGAAAACTTTCCTTATCGCCGTGGTCCTGGGATGGGAGTCCATGTCCCAGCCACACCTCAGGGCTCTCCTATGAAAGGTAAGAAACATGGGACATAAAACATTTGTTTACTGGAACTTGCTTAGGACATTAAACCAGACTATTGCCTTATTTGCAAATGATTCCCTTTATTTTGAATTATGAATTGTATAACCTTTCTCCCTTTCTATGATTTTAGTTTCTTGGAAAACCTGAAAGGATTTATCTTCCTCCAGATTGGCCAAAAGGCATTTTAGTTGCACTCATAGGGCAAAAGCAATATTTGAATGAGAGTATTTCAAAGAACTTGGAAGGTAGAAGATAGTACAAGCCTGGCCTGTGCCCTCAATGACCTCACAGCCTATTGGATTACAAGATACTCACATTTATAAAAATATATAATAACACAAGGTAGTTTATATTGAATCAAATGAATGGCACACTGATTGGGAAAGAAATTTAGGGAGTGAGTTAATACGAGCAGGAAAGAGTTCAAAATTGTGAGATTTGAACTAATCCTTCAAGAAAGTAAAATTTGGTTAGAGAGGGGATAAAGACATTCTAGGAGGGGGCTTATGTGAGCAATCATCTACAGCTGGAAACATGCAATGTGTGTTTTTGGTTTGCATTTTAACTTAATGTTGTAATTAACTGTTCTTGGAAATAGTTCTTTATCATTATGGGAGGTTAATATTAAACAGTGTTTTAAAGTTCCTATGTCTGAAGGTTACTAAATGTTTTTTACTTCTCAATACCACTATCTTACCACTCCATATAAACTGGAACAGCAGAAAGAAGTGGACTTCTTACTTGATCATTTTTTTTAGGATCTACTTCCATCCTGAGAAAATTAATTTTGTAAAAAGCATTAAGTTGAAAAATCATACTAATTGAGGCCTCCATTCATAAAATATACTTTCATGAGTCTTTGGTTTATACCAAATAGAAAAAGAGTGACTAAATTCTCATATTGATCCTTTTTATTAGAGATAGAAGAGTAATTTTATTGGCATATTTTTTGAACAAGCAGTAGTTTGACTGAATTCATTGAATGGTTTAAGACTATGAAACATGTTCTCTTATAATTATATATTTTT
The DNA here is from genome assembly GCF_910594005.1 of Cervus elaphus. Classification (NCBI taxonomy): domain Eukaryota; kingdom Metazoa; phylum Chordata; class Mammalia; order Artiodactyla; family Cervidae; genus Cervus; species Cervus elaphus. The sequence goes on from NC_057815.1 coordinate 45,264,635, forward strand.
GAAAGTCTCATTTTTGTAAGTGACAAATTCTATGTGGATATGAAAGGGGGTTGACTGATGGACAAGTATGGGAGAAAGATGTAGATTTTTAAATGGATTCATGTAAGTGAGGAACATTCCTTGAGTTGATATGAACTTGAAGAACAGAATTGATTTAGCCGATATACTATCTAATGGTCTGAGATAATTTTCAAAGGCAAAAAGAGGTGAAAATACAAATCAGTCTGACTGAGAAAAGAGCTAACCAGAGTGATTGATACTTTTGAACTAAATTTTAAAAAGAAAGAATTGAGGCCAGTTAGAAGACAGTGGTAGCCCTGACGTGAATCATGTGGATCTAATGTCAGATGATAAGGTGACAGATGATGGTTCTGTTGTTGGTAGTTGAGCTAAACAGTCCTGCCAGGAGGTACAGCCTGCAGGACTTTTCAGTCCAGTACTTCTGATCTCCTCCTGGGTCATATTTGGCTATCTCCCCCTTGAAATTCAATACCCTTGGATTCCATCATATCCTGTGTTTTCAGGGCCTTGTGTAATTTCACATAATTTGATTTTGATTCCTGGCAGTTCAGTGTATGTAGACAAGAATTAGGCTGACATAGAACATGTTTCATTTCCCTTATGATTCAGATCGCCTCAACCTCCCAAGTGTACTGGTGTTGAACAGCTGTGGAATTACCTGTGCAGGAGATGAGAAAGAAATTGCTGCCTTCTGTGCTCACGTGTCAGAACTAGATCTCTCTGACAACAAACTTGAAGACTGGCACGAGGTAAAGCTTTCATGGTGCTGAGTCTGGGTGAAGGGCAGCGATGACTCACTGTGTTATTGTCTGTGTTGCTGTGTATGCTGCTGAATTCTGGCTCTCGGGATTCTTGTCTGTATGTCTCAAGAGAAACAACTGACTGCTTCAACTGGTTCTGTAGTGATTTTTCAGTTAACTTTGTTATTGCTTATTTGTTTTTCATTAATGTGAAAAACACTGAGAAACTTTATTCTAGGCATCAAGAAGTTAATAAGACCACAGAGGTTTAGACTGCTAACAGTGCATTAAATTCTCTACTGTTTCACTAGTTTACATATCCTGTGTTCATTCTCTGCTACTACTTCAATATTTATTACCATAAATTGACATAAAAATTGTTGGAGCTCAAAATTAAGGTTATAAAAATATTTTTTCTTGATACTGAAATTTATTCCAAATATTTTAGAACTTTTCCTTATTTTATTAAGTCTTATTAGTGATTTGACATAACTGATGCCTTTGACCTCAGAGTAACTCTAAATTGCACAAATAAAAGTATTATGACATTCTCTCTTGTTATTGTATATAACATTACTACCTGATTATGACATGACCTGATAGAAGGTATCTTTAAGAGAAAAATAGTTCTTCCTGCTTGATTTTTTGCCTTAATTTAGGTTCTTATTTCTTATTTGAACTGCTGGAAAAGTGTCTTAATGAGTTTTCTGCTTCTGGTTTTACTCTGCTTCTTCTAAGCTACCTTCTGCTGTGCTACCAGACTCCTTTAAATAATGAAATGTGATTATGAAACTCAAGCTTCAAGTCCCTTCCCTGATTTTTCACTGCCTACAAACAATGCTTTGAACTCTCTAAGTGTGACCCTCCATCATGTGACCCTTTGCTATTTCCAGAGTCTTTTCTCTACCTTTAGCTATGTGCTTTTCTGTAGTTCATGATAAACCTTGACAAGGAGAACTTCCCTACTTTTATTTATTCTGAATCTACTGTTCTCTTTCTCCTCTGTCTACCCAGCTGCTTCCTGTGTATCTTTCAAGATTTGGCCCAAATTGTTGTTCTCTCTGAAACTTTCCCTGACACTCACTCAGGCAGAATTAGATTATCCTAACACACACACACACACACAAACACACACACACACACACACATATAAACACACACACACACATACGTGAACCGTGAACTTCCAGATGTTCAAGCTGGTTTTAGAAAAGGCAGAGGAACCAGAGATCAAATTGCCAACATCCACTGGATCATCGAAAAAGCAAGAGAGTTGCAGAAAAACATCTATTTCTGCTTTATTCACTATGCCAAAGCCTTTGACTGTGTGGATCACAAGAAACTGGAAAATTCTGAAAGAGATGGGCATACCAGACCACCTGACCTGCCTCTTGAGAAACCTGTATGCAGGTCAGGAAGCAACAGTTAGAACTGGACATGGAACAACAGACTGGTTCTAAATAGGAAAAGGAGTACGTCAAGGCGGTATATTGTCACCCTGCTTATTTAACTTATATGCAGAGTACATCATGAGAAACACTGGGTTGGATGAAGCACAAGCTGGAATCAAGATTGCTGGGAGAAATATGAATAACCTCAGATATGCAAATGACACCACCCTCATGGCAGAGAGTGAAGAGGAACTAAAAAGCCTCTTGATGAAAGTGAAAGAGGAGAGTGAAAAAGTTGGCTTAAAGCTTAACATTCAGAAAACTAAGATCATAGCATCTGGTCCCATCACTTCATGGGAAATAGATGGGGAGACAGTGGAAACAGTGTCAGACTTTATTTTTTGGGCTCCAAAATCACTGCAGATGGTGACTGCAGCCATGAAATTAAAAGACGCTTACTGCTTGGAAGGAAAGTTATGACCAACCTAGACAGCATATTGAAAAGCAGAGACATTACTTTGCCAACAAAGGTCCGTCTAGTCAAGGCTATGGTTTTTCCAGTGGTCATGTATGGATGTGAGAGTTGGACTGTGAAGAAAGCTGAGTGCCGAAAAATTGATGCTTTTGAACTGTGGTGTTGGAGAAGACTCTTGAGAGTCCCTTGGACTGCAGGGAGATCCAACCAGTCCATCCTAAAGGAGATCAGTCCTGGGTGTTCACTGGAAGGACTGATGCTGAAGCTGAAACTCCAGTACTTTGGCCACCTCATGCAAAGAGTTGACTCATTGGAAAAGACCCTGATGCTGGGAGGGATTGGGGGCAGGAGGAGAAGGGGACGACAGAAGATGAGATGGCTGGATGGCATCACTGACTCGATGGATATGAGTTTGAGTAGACTCCGGGAGTTGGTGATGGACAGGGAGGCCTGGCGTGCTGTGATTCATGGGGTCGCAAAGAGTCGGACACGACTGAGTGACTGAACTGAACTGAACACCTGTATCATGCTGCTGTGAAAGAATTCATCACAGTGTAGTACAGTCACTGGCTTACCTGACAGTTTTCTGCTGGACCATGAGCTTTTTCAGGGCTTTCTTTTTTATCATCAGCGCTAGCATTCTAGGCTGGAAAAGGAAATGGCAGTACACTCCAGTATTCTTGCCTGGGAAATCCCGTGGACAGACGAGCCTGGCGGGCTATATTTCATGGGGTCACAAAGTATAGGACATGACTTAGTGACTAAACAGCAAACAGCAGCATTCTAGGCATTCATATGTTTCCTGAGTTCATTAAAGAATAAATGATTGTATCTTGAGGTTTGATCAGGCCCAGTTGCTCTAACTTTTCCTGTAATCTTAAGAAATTCATGTATTCCTTTATCATCTGTAAGATAAGGCTACTGATAAAATTAATTATCAAGACACCTGGTAGATATTAAATGTGATACAAATTCTAAGACAGCTTTCTTGTTAAAGAAATATCTATCTATAACTTACTTTTCTTTCGCTTTTCTTATACTCATCCATTTCATAGTCTTATTTAATTTGTTATCTGTGCTCCCCATTATATTTCCTACTTTTATTAAGATATTTGCCAAAATTCTTTGAGATGTACGTCACTTGATTTCTAAATCATGGGTTAATATATGCAGATTTACCTGGCTGTTTCCAAGAAACAATCTCTACTTATCCATGTATTTATTGATTGGTTCACTTACACAAACAACTCTTACCGTTCACTGCTCAACAAGTTACAATATGTGCCTTCAGGGTCCTTTGAGATGCTTAATTGACATGCATGCTCTGTCCACATTGTACAGATGCAAAAAGAATTACCTTGTTAATCCTCCTTCTCCAGGATTCCCACAGCAGTCCTTCTGTTGAATCTCTGGTGAGATTTTTGACCTGCGTGGATGACAAGTCAGACCAACTCTTACGCTGAATCATTTCAGCTCCTATGTTCACAGGCTGATTCCCCTAAATTTATTTTTTTGGCAGTAAAAATTTCACAGAGGTGTTGTACTTTGTGCTTTGACCACATACATAAGCTTTTGCTAACTAATGGGAACAGTTTAATAGAGATATAACTGCTACCTCAGAAGGATGATTTGTGTCAACATGGATCAGAACACAGAATTTATACTAGGTAATTTAGCCTTTTCTCTGCTTAGACAGAGATCTACACTGAACATTTTTCCAACCCATATTGACAGATAGAGCCAGAGGGTCACATGTTTGGGCTTTCCTAGGTCACAGTTTTAAGATATTACATTCCAACCCATTGCAACACATGTATTTGATTACCAAAAAGGTCATTTGTCCCTGGCCATTAACTAAGTTTATTTCAGCCAGTATTTGATATAGCAGTATGGAACAGAATAATCTAGTTTGTCCTTTCACTGTTTTTGAATGGTCATAATGTTATAAGTAGCTTCTTTTATACTTTAAACAGCTGGCTGCTATCTATTCAGAGGCTAATATAAATATGAGAGAGAAGTGTAATACTTAGAGGAGAGGCAAAGATTTGTCTCCAGCCCTCCTAAAACTAGGCATCTGTATGTATAAAAAAAGAGATGCATTTTTTAGCCTTTGATTTGAATATTTGGCTAAGTAGATTTTTGTCTGACCTTTCCCAAAGTATCTCTTTTATCCTCCTCTCCTTATCAAAACCATTTTATAAAGGAAATTAAACTAAGCAGTTCAGAGGAGGGAGGAATCCCCCACTCGGGTGAAGTAGAGAATAGCTTAGGTATAAATTACAGATTGTTATCTTACAACCCTTTCCCATTTTTCTTAAAACCTTAGTTTCTTCCTTTTCAAAAGTAGAGAGTCCCCTGTTAAGTCACAGAGCTGTGGAGACCAAAGAGGTGGTCTGAGTTCATCTCCATGTTCTGCATATGAGTATCCTGAACTCATTTCAGATCACTGGGTCTTGTTTTGTAGTTTTAGAATTTAAAAAAGAGAAGCCTGAGATACTCACTGAATATCAGCCTTTACTATTAAGACATTTTTCTGCCATGAATAAACCTACCTGTGTAATGACTATAATATTTTCCAGAATATTGTTAATCTAAGGTGACCCAAAATCCTTTTAAATTTTAAACTTTTAAAGAAGATAATTATTTCTAACATGTATTATTTTCCAAATAATATTTGGATTGTTCAGTTGTAGTCCAATGTTATGTTTTTTAGGATATTCTAGGGCTGAGTCATTATTTTTTAAATTAATTAATTAATTGGAGGATAATTACTTTACAGTACTATAATGGCCTTTGCCATATAACAACATGAATTGGCCATAGGCATACATGTGTCCCTTCCCTTCTGAACCCTCCTCCCACGTCCCTCCCCACCCCATCCCTCCTGGTTTTCACAGAGCAAAGGAGACATAGACATAAAGAACAGACTTTTGGATACAGTGGGAGAAGGAAAGGGTGGAATGATTTGAGAGAATAGCACTGAAACATATACATTACTATATGTAAAATACATAGCCAGTGGGTGATGTATGATGAGTCATTATTTCAAATCTTTATTCTCATTAGATAGTAGTACAGATGCAAACTATGATGAAGATCACATCAGGTATCTGCTAGTCTTGGAAATTCAGAAATTGCTTCAACAACTCTGAGAGTATCCATTTAGAGAAAGTTTTCTTCTTTATTATAAAAATAAAATATGAAGGGTGGTGGTTAGCAAAGAGTGTATGTTTTGTTTATTTAACTGGGGTTGTACTTAAATTAGAACTTATCCTTCATGCTATAGTTGGAGCCAGTTCCTTTTCACTTTTTTTTTTTTTTTTTTTGCCCTTAACGCATAGCTAGTCATCATCTTTGGAGAAGGTAATGGCAACCCACTCCAGTACTCTTGCCTGGAAAATCCCATGGACGGAGGAGCCTGGTGGGCTGCAGTCCATGGGGTCGCTAAGAGTTGGACACGACTGAGTGACTTCACTTTCATGCATTGGAAAAGGAAATGGCAACCCACTCCAGTGTTCTTGCCTGGAGAATCCCAGGGATGGGGGAGCCTGGTGGGCTGCCGTCTATGGGGTCGCACAGGGTCGGACACGACTGACGCGACTTGGCAGCAGCAGCAGCAGTCATCATCTTCTGTGTGGAAGGCCTTTGTATCATTGGTATCCAGGTGGTAGAATGCAGTAAAGGATTGGTCCATGTGTGGACTATTCAGCTGTGTTGTGGCCACACACTAAACTCCAAATCTTAGACATATGTCACCCAAATCCTTGGTACCATTTGATCACAAAAGATATCAAACAGGAGAGTATATGCCAACTGGTATGAATCTCTTGCATTTTAAACTGAAGCCTAGTGTGCTGTGCTCAGTTGTGTCCAACTCTTTGCAACCCCATGCACTGCAGCCTGCCAGCCTCCTTTGTCCATGGAGATTCTCCAGGCGGGAATACTGGAGTGGGTAGCCAGTCCTTCTCCAGGGAAACTTCCCAACCCAGCAATTGAACCAGGGTCTCCTGCATTGCAGTGGATTCTCTACCACCGGAGCTACCCAGGAAGCCCTAAAAAACCTAGTACAGTGCTTAGTGACTAGTTAAGGTCAGTAATCAATGAAGCTTATTTCCTTTTTTTTTTCTTTCTTATGTACCAAGTTACTCGCTAAATCATTAAGTTGATGATCATGTTTTCTCTTTTGTAATGTAGTCACAGATGCTTTTTATTTTTGAGTAAATATAGTTTAAAGTTTGGTGCATCTTTGGATCAAGCTGGAAGTGTTTTCTAAATGATTACATAATTAATTTTGAATACCTGAATTGTTACCATGTGGTCTTCAATAAACCTTTAATTAGCCTTAATATTGTACTGAGGATGGAAGGAAGAGATATTCAAAGAGAATTGCTTGTACATGACCCAATCTCAGCTCTTTAGAAAATGTCATCTAAATGATCTTTTCTCTAAAATATCATATAGTGGTATCAAAGAGAATATTATACAGAGCAGAATCAAAAACTTTGCCAAAGGCAACATAGAAAATTTTTCTTTTATACCATTAATTTTCAGTGATGCTATAGAAAGGAATTAAATCATTTACCATGATTTGTTGAAATTATTTCTGCCTCTCTGTGCATACCATCTCTAAATAGGACTCTACAATATAAATGGCATTTTGCCTGGAGACCCACTCACTTAGGTTTTCTTGACTATGATTGCTGTTTAAAAGCTCTGATTACTGCTTAATATGCTTTTCTTCTTTTTTCTCCATAGGTCAGTAAAATTGTGTCAAATGTTCCCCAGTTGGAGTTTCTAAACCTGAGTTCCAACCCTCTGAATTTATCAGTTTTAGAAAGAACATGTGCTGGGTCCTTCTCTGGGGTTCGAAAACTTGTCCTCAACAACAGCAAAGCTTCTTGGGAGACAGTCCACACGATACTGCAGGAGTTACCAGAGTAAGCCCAAAGGGCATGATGGAGAGGGAACTATGTTGCCGTCTGTGTTAGTACCTAGAATTACTGCTGGCCTCCCACCTCAGAAATACTAGAACTGCAGATTGAATGGAGAATGAGGTTAGAAAAATGAAGTAATTAAATGAGGGTGTGAGGGTAATCTAGTAGCATTTTCATTGGAATACTTGTACAGTGTTGAGTAGCACCAAGACATAGGATATGTCATCCTTTGGCTAGAAAATATCCCTGAGAAGCACTTATCATTTCAAGATCAACCCAGCCTTTCTCCATTTTAATCTTCTGATTACCCTGATTCCAGAATTTTGCCTTGGCCCTTTTCTTTGGGAGGAAAGAATCATAGTGTCTCTAAAATATATTAACACTCAGATGATTAAGTAAGTGCCTAGTTGGCATGATGGGAAAATGGACCTCATATTCTTTTCAATAATTTAAGCAGGAAATTATACTTCTGTTTGTCAGTTTAGAAATGTTTTGTTATGTTTTGTTTATATCTATCTTTGTATATGCACATAAATATTCAAAGAAAATAATTTAAAAAAATATATGAAGCTGTAGTCTCCTTGATTGTCTAAAGACGGAAATTATTAAAGCCTTTCAGAATCTGGTCTCAGCTCACTTGTTCCATCTTAGTTTCTCACTCTCCCTCTAATGAGATTGGTTTTCTCACTGCATGCAACATTTAGCATAGCATGGAATGAGCTTTAAATCACATTTCCACTTCCTAACCATATAACCTTTGATAAGCTTATTAATCTCTTGTCTATAAAGTGGGCATAATTAAAATTTCAGAAGTGGAAGTATGGTATATAAAGCACCTGCACAGGGCCTGATACAGGGTAGGAATTCAATAAATGATAGCTATTATTTCTATTTCTAAACACCACTCATGTTGTTTCTAGAATTTTCTTTTATCTCCTCTCAATTTACCCAACTCTGCCCCTTCTTCAAGGCCATGCATCCTTTCCTGACTGTTCCAACTACAATTTCAATTCCACTCCTATATGAAGTGGTATTGCACTTACAGTGCTGCTTCATTTAGCATTTATTTATTTAAGCATAAAATTACTTTAGTACTGGGTTCTATCATTCTCTGCTCTTTTATGTATTTTAGGTTTGTCTTCCCAACTGTATCTTAAACTTCAGAAAGACATCTTTATATTTTTTCTATTATATCTAGCAGAGTCTCATACGTAGTAGATGTTTATTTACTGAGTGACTAAAAATAGGTGCAAAGTAGAAACTTGACTACTTTAAACAATGAAATATTTCCTTTTTTCTCTGCAGTTTGGAAGAACTCTTCCTGTGCCTTAATGACTATGAAACAGTGTCTTGTCCTTCTATTCGCTGTCATTCTCTTAAGCTACTACATATAACAGACAATAACCTCCAAGACTGGACTGAAATACGCAAGTTAGGAGTTATGTTTCCCTCACTGGATACCCTTGTCCTGGCCAACAACCATTTGAACGCTATCGAGGAGCCTGATGATTCATTGGCCAGGTTGTTTCCTAATCTGCGATCCATCAGCCTCCACAAGTCAGGTGAGGGACATGCTTGTTTTCATTCTACATGAAAATTGATCTGTACTTATGCATTAAATACAGTGAAAGTGTATTTCTTTCCATCATAGCTCTGCCTTCTTACAGGATGATTTTACAGAGTGACATGTAGATGCCTACTGATTAGCTAAATTTAAGGCATTCATTTTCATAAATGCTCTGGTAAATATCAATATTTCTCAAATATTTGCTTGGCATAGTGTTATGTTAGCTGCTATTAATATTTTATATATTAAAGGGGCCATGCTATGAAAGAAGTGAAATGAAATTGATGAATTGGGTAGTAAAAGGAAGGGTAAAAGAGTACAAAAAGTTACAAATAAGATGGTTTTGTCTGGATTTAGGTTAAGGAATCCCAGTCCTTTCAAATTCTCACTTATCTTTTCTAGTATTTACATATAATTGATTATCAGTTTGTTGCCATTTGATTCTGCATATAATAGGAATGAATATTTTAGCCTAATTTTAAAAATAAGTAAACGTTATTATTTGGAGTCAATATTCACAGCAAAATTGAGCAGAGAGTACATAGAGTTCCCATATACTCCCTGCCCCTACTCATGCAAAACCTCCCCTTCTATCAACATCCCAGCACCAAAGTGATACATTCAGTTTACCTACATTGACATCATCCAAAGTCCAGAGTTTACACTCTTGGTGTTGTTCATTGTGTGGGTTTGGACAAATGTGTAGTGACACTCATCTACCATTGTAGTATTGTACATCATAGTTTACTGCCCTAACTATCCTCTGTTCTCTGCCTGTTTATCCCTTCTGCCTCCCTGATCCCTGGCAACCACTGATGTTTTTCCTGTCTCCATAGTTTTGTCTCTTCCAGAACGTCATATAGTTGGAATCATACAGTGTGTAGCCTTTTCAGATTGGCTTCTTTAACTGAGTAATTCACTTCTTTTAGTTTAAATTCCCTCATGTCTTTTCATGGCTTGATAGCTCATTTCATTTTTAGTGGTAAATAATATTCCATTATCTGCATATACCACAGTTTACTTATCTACTCACAAACTGAAGAATATCTTGGTTTCTTGCACATTTTGGTTTATTAATAAAGCTGCAGACCTCCATGTGTAGGTTTTTTTTGTTGTTGTTAATAAACTAGAATAACGTTTATTCATGTGTAGGTTTTTGTGTGGACATGTTTTCAGTTCATTTGGGTGAATAACAAAGCACAGTTGCTGATGACATAGTAAGAGTTGTGTAGCTTCGTGAGAAGTTGCGGAGCTCCCTTCTGAAGCGGCTGTACCATTGCACTGCGCCAGGAATGAATGAGAGTTCCTGTTGCTCCACATCCTTCCTCAGCATTTGGCTTTTGGCCATTCTGACAGGTCTATAGTGGTATCCCATTGTTTTAATTTGTTCTTCCCAATGGCATATGGTGTGGGACATCGTCTCGTAGCTTACTTGCTGTCTATTTCTTTGCTGAGACATCTGTTCAGGTTTTCTGCCCCTTTTTTAATCAGGTTGTTACTTTTCCTATTGTTGAGTTTTGTTCTTTGTATATTTTGCATAACAAGCCTTTATCCATGTGCCTTTAGCAAATATATTCTCCCAGTCTGTGGATTTTCTTCTCATCTCTTGGCATTGTCTTTTTTGCCTATTTTTTTTTCTTTTTATGAAACCAGCTATATAAGGAAAAATAATTTTGACCTGTAACTGAAAAACCACACAATTTATTTCACCATGGAGATTTTAAGGATGGGAATTAACTCTTAAAAACAAGTGATTATAAAGCCATTATCCTCCAATTAAAATTTTTTAAAAAACAAGTGATTTGCATAAGGAAACTGTTTATTTCACAACTGACACCACTTGAACTAACACCATTCTTCCTCCTAGATAGAATGCTGTTCTGAAGAGGACAGCAGTGACCTGGGTTGGTTATGCACCAGTGTATTGCTCCTCTGCCTTTACCCTTGCTGAAGGCTGATAGAACTAGGAAGAGAAGAAAGGGACTACGTTGTTCTCTGCAATGGATTTAATTAATGTGTTGTAAAACTGACCAGGAATATTTTTCCTACCACTGCCAAGTACAGACTTGGATGCTACATTTGTTCACAGCCATAGGAAGAGTTTCCTTTTAGGACTGACCAGTCTTAATTTGTTGCCTATTTTCCTGCCCAAGGGGTTTACGTTTTTTGTGTCTCAATTTGTTTGTTTTAAATTTCAAATCTGTTTTCCCTATCCCAAAATGGAGATAGTTGAAAGATAATATTTAGTTTCTGGTTCTGTGGACTTTGCCCATTTTAGTACTTGTTAAGTAAAAATTTAGTCTGGCAGTATCCACTCTTAGATTCTGTGAGTCTGTATTTGATGAAAGAGTTGATCACATCACTTTTAAAATTTTGTAATCATGGCATCCATCCTGCTTATTAAACCACCGGTGGTCCCCTTTCCCAGCCTTTTGGGTAGAGAATCAGTAGATGAGTGAATGTTGGAAAGTAAAGGGGATCCCTTGAACACTGGGGTCATGGAGAAAGGAGAGGCTGTAGGGAAGTTTTATGGTGTTTTATTCCATTCTTTTCTTGGATAAAGAAAAATTTCAGGATCTAAAACTAGCTTTTGTGATCATTTTAGCATTTCAGAACTTATTAATGGAAATAATTTGTTTGGTGACATTTATCTTCTCATTTGTATGCTTTTCTGGGTTTACTTAAATAGTATGTTTCTCAAATTAGGTTTGCAGTCCTGGGAAGACATTGACAAACTAAACTCATTCCCTAAACTTGAAGAAGTGAGATTGTTAGGTATTCCTCTTCTGCAGCCATACACCACCGAGGAGCGAAGGAAGCTGGTAATAGCCAGGTCTGTTTCCTGATTCCTCTGCTTTCTTTCCGCGGCGCCTCGTGTTCCATTAAAGGGATTATGCACTATTGGAAGGTGGGGGGAAGTCCCCTGCATGTTTATCCATCTCTAGAACAGACTGTGCTAGAGCTTCTGCAGCTCCAAATTCTAGAAGAAAAGGAATGTAATATGATATGAAAAATGTGAAATATAATTCATCTGCCAAGACCACTGAAAAATTTCCTCACAAGTCTATTCCATTTTTATACTTTTCGATATTTACAATATTTGAAATCTTATTTTGGGTCATGAGGAAAAAGTAAGTATAATTGGGAATCAATTCCTTGTTTTCTCTGTTAACATAGAAGTCATTTACAGTGTAAATCCCTGGAAATTGGGCTGTTCATTAGCATGAAACTCAAGAGAGCAGTATCTGTGGTTTTTTCTTCCATTTAGATTGACCTAAACTTGACCACCACGTTGTTACCTTCTTCCAACTGTCCTGCCTTTCATGTCTCAGCCTCTGCTTCCCTCAGACTACGAAAATGTCCCATGAGGGTTTATTTTTGTATGTATGTGTCTTTAACAGTGTTAAGGTTTGGCTAAGATGTAAAGGACCATGGAGCTTTGCTCTGTTCTCTTGTGTATATACATAGTAGTTTAACAGGGTAACAGTAATCTTTAAGATTCCCTAAAGAAGAGTGATTCTGTAAACTGCTTTGATCTTTCTGACCAGCTAATACCTAGCAGGTCTTTACTGCTTTCCAGTTGTTAACGTACACGTTAATATCCTACTGAGGAAATAAATTTCAGCATGCTTTTCTCCTAAGAAGAGTGAGTCTTGCATGCCTTGTGCTTGGTTTTCTTTACATGATTCTTTTGTAAATATAATAAATGATTCCTGAACCATGTGACCGAATTGTACTGGCTGCCCTGTAGACCTATGCTGTTCAGTGTGGTCCCATCAAGCCGTGTGTGACTTGGGAACACTTGAGATCATGGCTAGTCTGAATTGAAATGTACTGTAAATGAAAAAAGACATACTAGATTTCAAATACTTTATATGAACAAAAAGAACGTGAAGTATCTTAGTTATCTTTTAGTATCGATTATAGGTTGAAATATATCCTAGATATATTAGATTAAATATAATGTAGTATTAAAATTAATCTCATTTGTTTACTTCTTACTTTTTAAAATATAGATCCTAGAGAATTTAAATTACATGTGTGGGTTGCATCATATTTAAGTTTGGACAGTTCCCTATAGAATCTTATTTTGAAAGGTGAGGTATGGTTATAAAAGGTCAGTGTTACTTCCAAAAATGAAACTTTAGAGATACTTTTGGTCTGTTTATTTTCTATCTTGTTAGTTCATGTAAGTAGTTGTACACAAGCGGAGCTACATCAAATACATCCTTTCAAGAGAATAAGACTGGGCCTCAAGCCAATCATTTTATTGTATCTTTTGCTCTTTATTTATAGATTGCCATCGGTCTCCAAACTTAATGGCAGTGTTGTTACTGATGGTGAGCGAGAAGACTCCGAGAGATTTTTTATCCGTTACTATGTGGATGTCCCACAGGAAGAAGTGCCATTCAGGTAAAAACCCTCATCAGCTTAGCAACACTTTAGTAAGTATTGAGGCAGCTTAAGAACTATTGCTTTAGAGCAAAATCTACTAACTTGTTATTGGACCTTCTTAGGAGACTGGTGATAGGTTTAAAAAATAAAGGAAGAAACACAAAAAGCAAACCTGCTTTATATTGTTTTCCATAGTGTGTTTCTTCTACCCTTGCACTTGTATTAGGAATGTTTGGGTAAGTATTTGATTGCTTCCAGTAGTTCCCACTGCATTTCCATATCATCGATTCCTTTTTGTTCCTTTCCTCCAGGAGCACGTTTTCAGCCACCCCCAAAACTGGGCTCTTTGTTCACATTGTATCTGCTTTTAAGCTCCACTATGTTCTGCAGTTTGGAAGGCTTGGCAAATGTACATGAGGTTTAGTGATTATGAGAAAGGGACTAGAAAATAGACTCCTTAAGTAGGAAATATTAAAGAAATGAGGATGTTGAGTCGGAAGAGAAATGCTGACGCCTGAATATGAAGGGTTAATACATATTGTTTGGTGAGAAACTAATATTCTATAAATGTAAAGGAAATGTAGCAGATTTTATATAGGTAAACATAAAGGGAAAAAGACTCCCTAAACAGGTTTCTGGGTATTGGAAACTAGAATCAGTTACCCCAAAAGTTATTCTATTCTTAAAGAGTTTAAGAATAACATTCAACAGGAGGAGTTTCAGACAAGATGCAAGTTAAGACTGAATGTGAGTCAAACCACATTCTGTTTACAAATTTCTGTGATTCTAATTCATTCCTGGCATCTGGCACATAACACGCAGTCATGTCTGACTCTTTGTGACCGTCTGTACTGTAGCCAGTCAGGCTTCTCTGTCCAAGGGCTTCTCCAGGCAAGAAATCTGGAGTAGGTTGCCATTCCCTTCTCCAGAGAGTCATCCCGACCCAGAGATGGAACCCAGGTCTCCTGCATTGCAGGCAGATCTTTACCATTCGAGCTACAAGGAAGTCCTAATTCATTCCTGCTGGACATTTTTTTTCCCCAGAGTTCTCCGTTATTTACAGACTTTAAGAGAGTTTCCATACTGTAAGGCTCAACCAGGGCTGTGTAAGAGATTTGTGCTATTAGCAGTAGAATTTTAATGCTTAAATGTTAAAAATGTTAGACAATTAAGTAAGGATTTTGAAGGTAAACTTTTAAAATTAGCTAAGAACAGCTAGTTAGGAAGAAATACGGCTATGCCTTTAGCACAAACCAGAAATAATAAGTTAAATCATGTAAAAAAAATTTTAGGTTAAGAAAACTATAGTCTGATATCTGCAGTTTCATTTGATTCAATCTAATGTGTTGTTAGAAGAGGTAAATATGCTGGCTTTAGGCGTAAGTCTGTCGTGACAGGTTACTCGGCTTCCAGTCTGCTACAGGAAGTAGTGTATGTGGCAGTGAATTGTTTCTGTCCCTGACGGCGCCATTTTCCTAAAGTGCTTTCATGCCTCTGTGGTAATCAGTATCTTGAATGCATGTCATAGAAATCATCTTTATCCAGGGGAGGACTTTATTGGAAGGATATTGAGAAACTGAAAGAATTGCTGGATGGTCTAGAGAACCCGGTTTAGACAGGAACCAAGGAAGGCAAGGATAGCCAAGGTTCCCTCCTCCAGTCTTCTTTATTATAGATTTCCGTTGGCACACTGTGCTGGACTTCACCACTGAACACTTGCTGCAGTGTCATGGACTTTTGATTTCCCCATTAGTGCTGAAAATAATTTGTTACTGACCTTTGCTTCATTCCCTAAGTTCAGACCTGTGCATCTGACCAATTGATTGGCTGTGTTTAAGGCATGTGCCCACACTCTGTCTCCCCAGAGATAAGAAGTGAGTTTATCTGTTCCTTTTTGGCTTCTGCAGTGAGAAGTAATAATCTTGCTTCCCCTAATCTTGGGACTTCTTCCCATGTAGGAGCAATTCAGTGAAAAGAACATTTACTATAGTCTGGCACAGAGATTATTTTGATTAACATCTAGATATATACCTTTTCTCTGAAGTTATGTATTAAACATTTCTTTTCTTATCTACCCTAATAAATTTATTATACAAATGAAAACACATTTCTTTTCTCCTTGTAATGAGATAACCTATTCCAATCCTATGTAGACTGTGATCAATTACCTACTACCAAAGATTGATGCAGTCAAGCTATTTTAGTTACCACTCTGGCCTTGATGCCTTTTTTTCTGATTATGCCTCTTTTCTCACTCACTAGTAGTAAGTAGTTACAGTTAGTAGTAGTAGCTCGATGCTACCGCCTGATCTCTTCCTTCCTTCCTGATACTGAAATATTGAAATGGGCAACCAGATTTCAGTGTCTCCCAGCATCCCTGGCCTATACAATGTTTTCCAAGATGTGTGTGCTCTGCTCATTAATGTATTTTGCAAGGCCTTGGGGAAGGAAGTATCTCTGGGTCTTTGTAGGGTTTTGGATGGAGAATGGGTGAAGTGGTAGCAGGGTGACAGTAATTTCCTTCATCCCTGTGTCTTGAAGTTTCTGAATTCCTCCTTCCACATTAGCTCAAAGAATTTTTGACATTTCAACTTGTTTTAGCATAGACCACCACCACTGAGTCCAATTTCCACTCAGCCAGCTTAGAACCACTCTAAATAATTCTAAACCACTGAAGCTAGCCACTAGGTTTTTTAAAATTCAGAACCTTTGGTAATATACCTACACAAAATCAGCCAGATCTAGAATTGCTTTTTTTCCCCTTGGTTAACACAACTTATTTCTTATATTACCTATATTCATTTCCCATATGTTTGTCCATATAAATGACCAAAGACTTGTAAATGTTTTGATGTTTTTGTAATTGATCCCACAGACAATGCTGTGATTTGATTGATGGTGGTGCAGTAGAGTATGTATGTGGAGTTCAGTTCAGTTCACTCAGTCGTGTCCGACTCTTTGCGACCCCATGAATCGCAGCATGCCAGGCTTCCTTGTCCATCATCAACTCCCGGAGTTTACTCAAACTCATGCCTATCGAGTCGGTGATGCCATCCAGCCATCTCATCCTCTGTCTCCCCCTTCTCCTCCTGCCCCCAATCCCTCCCAGCATCAGCGTTTTTTCCAATGAGTCAACTCTTCACATGAAGTGGCCAAAGTACTGGAGTTTCAGCTTCAGCATCAGTCCTTCCAGTGAACACCCAGAACTGATCTCCTTT
Source organism: Cervus elaphus (assembly GCF_910594005.1). Classification (NCBI taxonomy): domain Eukaryota; kingdom Metazoa; phylum Chordata; class Mammalia; order Artiodactyla; family Cervidae; genus Cervus; species Cervus elaphus. The sequence continues at coordinate 45,281,376 of NC_057815.1, forward strand.
AGGATGGACTGGTTGGATCTCCTTGCAGTCCAAGGGACTCTCAAGAGTCTTCTCCAACACCACAGTTCAAAAGCATCAATTTTTCGGCACTCACCTTTCTTCACAGTCCAACTCTCACATCCATACATAACCACTGGAAAAACTATAGCCTTGACTAGACGGACCTTTGTTGGCAAAGTAATGTCTCTGCTTTTCAATATGCTGTCTAGGTTGGTCATAACTTTCCTTCCAAGCAGTAAGCGTCTTTTAATTTCATGGCTGCAGTCACCATCTGCAGTGATTTTGGAGCCCAAAAAATAAAGTCTGACACTGTTTCCACTGTCTCCCCATCTATTTCCCATGAAGTGATGGGACCAGATGCTATGATCTTAGTTTTCTGAATGTTGAGCTTTAAGCCAACTTTTTCACTCTCCTCTTTCACTTTCATCAAGAGGCTTTTTAGTTCCTCTTCACTCTCTGCCATGAGGGTGGTGTCATTTGCATATCTGAGGTTATTGATATTTCTCCCGGCAATCTTGATTCCAGCTTGTGCTTCTTCCAGCCCAGCGTTTCTCATGATGTACTCTGCATATAAGTTAAATAAGCAGGGTGACAATATACCGCCTTGACGTACTCCTTTTCCTATTTAGAACCAGTCTGTTGTTCCATGTCCAGTTCTAACTGTTGCTTCCTGACCTGCATACAGGTTTCTCAAGAGGCAGGTCAGGTGGTCTGGTATTCCCATCTCTTACGGAATTTTCCACAGTTTCTTGTGATCCACACAGTCAAAGGCTTTGGCATAGTGAATAAAGCAGAAATAGATGTTTTTCTGCAACTCTCTTGCTTTTTCGATGATCCAGTGGATGTTGGCAATTTGATCTCTGGTTCCTCTGCCTTTTCTAAAACCAGCTTGAACATCTGGAAGTTCTCGGTTCACGTATTGCTGAAGCCTGGCTTGGAGAATTTTGAGCATTACTTTACTAGCAGGTGAGATGAGTACAATTGTGCGGTAGTTTGAGCATTCTTTGGCATTGCCTTTCTTAGGGATTGGAATGAAAACTGACCTTTTCCAGTCCTGTGGCCACTGCTGAGTTTTCCAAATTTGCTGGCATATTGAGTGCAGCACTTTCACAGCATCATCTTTCAGGATTTGAAATAGTTCAACTGGAATTCCATCACATCCACTAGCTTTGTTTGTAGTGATGCTTTCTAAGCCCACTTGACTTCACATTCCAGGATGTCTGGCTCTAGGTGAGTGATCACACCATTGTGATTATCTGGGTCGTGAAGATCTTTTTTGTACAGTTCTTCTGTGTATTCTTGTCACCTCTTCTTAATATCTCTGTTTCTGTTAGGTCCATACCATTTCTGTCCTTTATCGAATCCATCTTTGCATGAAATGTTCCATTGGTATCTCTAATTTTCTTGAAGAGATTTCTAGTCTTTCCCATTCTGTTGTTTTCCTCTCTTTCTTTGCATTGATCACTGAGGAAGGCTTTCTTATCTCTCCTTGCTATTCTTTGGAACTCTGCATTCAAATAGGAATATCTTTCCTTTTCTCCTTTGCTTTTCACAGCTATTTGTAAGGCCTCCTTAGACAACCATTTTGACTTTTTGCATTTCTTTTCCATGGGGATGGTCTTGATCCCTGTCTCCTGTACAATGTCACAAACCTCTGTCCATAGTTCATCAGGCTTTCTATCAGATCTAGTATGTGGAAGGAGGAGGCAAATGGGGAATTAGTTTACACTTGCAAGGTAATTCCCTCAGGCAAGGAGATTTTACTGCCTTCTCAAGCTGCAGAGGAACAGTCTTTATTTGGACCCAGTGAGGATTTAAGGATTCAGGATATTCCCAAGTCCTCAGAGTCCTTCCTTATATATCCTTCCATTCCAATATATACTCTGTGTCTCTCCCATCAGCTCCAACTTTCATAGGATAGTTCCAATATGGATGCAAAATGACCTATAATTTAGCAACCTAGAGCATAAAATCTTGTATATTTGTTTTTATAGCTACTTCAGCTCTGTTGTAAGACAGCGAAGATCCTTTATAGGAATTTGACATTAACATTCTCTTTATGTAATATTCTCTATTTTGTACCCTTAGAATAGCAGGTGCTCATAGTCTTGAATTGTTCATTCCCTTCATGTGTTTTATTCTTGGCAGCACTCTCTCAGTCTCCTAGAGCATTTCATGTGAACTCAAGTGATAATTAGTTATTTCACCACTTCATGGCAAGGACTTGCAGAATCCCTCCCATGAATATTGTGATGTCCACTGGCCTCTGCTCGGCCAGGAACCAATCCCAAATCACCTTTAATTATCTGAGGTACTATTGCTGGGAATCTACTCCCTGGTAGCAGGCCCTTAGGGCACAGAACAGAAACCAACTCTAGCCAACTTAAGTAGAACAGGAATTTAGTAAAAGAATAATGAATACTGGGTAGGGCTCAGAACTGATAAGATTAGAGCATTAGGCTTGGGCAGGGTTTAGGGGAAGGCAGGCACAGCCCAGATTTCTGTAGATCTCACTGTATAAACAGTATCCTTCTTACACTGGTCACTGGGCAGTCATCAGTAGGTTGCTAGACTGTACTGCCTTCAGACATTTTGTATCCATGCTTTTGAATGCTTGACTCTTCCTTATCTGCTGTGAGTAATCTCTGTCAGACCTCATGTCCTTGTATTTCATCTTAGGATTTAAAATTCCAGCTATAGTTAGACAGGTTTATGTCACCTTCCCAGGTTCTAGCTTCCAGGGGAGAAAGAGAATATCTACTCTTTAGCTTCTGTAGTGGGACGTGGTTTCTGCCTCTCATTTATCTTAGGTTTCCCTCAAATCAGAAGGGCATTCTGATGCCAAAGTTGACATGTATCCACTGTAGTACACATTCCCTAGTAGTTTTCTTATAAATCTCCTGGTGGACTGATTTTTGAGCCACTATAATATGCCAGGAGCTGTGTTAGCCATTTTTAAAAGAATATAATAGCATTCATGCTGATGCAAGATGAAATGGTGAATAACAGAGAGGAATTTATATTAAAATGCATTCATTATGAATTAAGAGTGATGTATAAACAGGGCATTAGTACTATACTTACCATCTCTTTAATTGTCTTCCAAGTTATATGCGTAATTTCTCCCCAAAACGCCAATGAATAGTGAATAGCACAGTGCATAGTTAGTAAAAGATAAAAATTTGACTTCATGGATAATTTCATGTTTCATACAGAATCACATTTAAGCTTTAGTTTCCTGGTGGGATTGAGGTATCTATTTATTTTGAAGAAAAGATTCCTTTTCACTTGACCATGGGTTTTCTAAATCTTGATTTCCCTATAAATCCTGACTTTCCCAGCGTCCTTCCCCGGTTTTTAGGCTCCCCAGTCTTCTCCTCTCATTTTCCTGTCTTGTGTCATTAATCACCAAATACCTCTGCTCAACTTAGACATAAGTAGAAAAGTTAGCCAAAATGTCTTTTGAGAGCTTGAATAAAAGGCCATTATGATTCGTTCAGTGTCCTTTATGGTAGCAAAGTTATTTTGTGAGTCAGCCGGATTATTCACACACATCTGTTTCCATATGATTAGTCATTTTGGCAACAGAAGACTTTAAAGATGATCCAGAAATTTACATATTCCTTTTTTCTATCTCAGAATAAAATATAAGCTCCAGTTACCTGTATCACTTCAATTTTTTATAATGAACAGAATAAAATGTTTAGAGGACTGAAGGGAGACATTAAGAGTGTTATAATTCCTTACAGGTGCTCCCCTTCTACTGGTAGGTGGACCTGGAAGCTCAGCCTCTCTACTGTGTCTGTTTGTGGTAATTATGGACTGACACACACACAAAAAGCAGAGGAGTTGCCCATATGTTTCATATTTATTTATTTTGTCAAACAATAGAAGATGAAAAATTTCTATTTCATGATTCTTGGTCTTTAAACATCATAGTGTTTGCTTTTCCAATCAATAGATTTTCTTTTAGAGTCTTCATCTCTGCCTAATCTCTTCATGGCTTTTATGGCAGTGGTGTGCTATTTCAGAATCAGTTCAGTGGGTGCTGCCACTGGTTGAAAAGATGTCCTCACTGGGTTGGTTATATTTCAGTCATTGTACTCTCATATTTTACCAGGAGACCTTATAGGAAATAACTCTAGATTCTAGATGGGTTTCAAAGGGCAGTTTAATTTATTTACTGAATATCTACTATGAACTGAGAGGCACTGAGCCAGAAGCTGCAGATAAGACAAAGAGTAGTATCTATTCTTAAGAAGGTTGCCATCTGGACTAAGCTAGAGATACATTTCCTTTGCTGGAGGCTCCTCATGTTCCCAACTTCTAAAAATCCAGTTATCTCAGGATTTCATCTTTGCATCTCTTCTCTTCTGTACTCATCCCATAGGTACTTTTATCTAGTCCTGTGGCTTTCCACACCTTTTGATTTCAAATAATCGCCAAATTTATTCAGCTCTGATCTGCCCCTAAATTCCAAACTAATATTCCCAGATACCTACCTGACATCTCTGTCTGGATGTCTAACCCTAGTGTGTCCAATATCAAACTTTTGGTCCCTTCTTTACTTTTCCTTGGCCCCTCACCTTCCCTGCTTTACCTGCTGCTGTGCACATTTTCCTCCATCTCTTCATTCTTCCAGTTGCTCAAGATTAAGAGTTGGGCATCATCCCTGATTTCTTTCTCCTATACCCCACAACTAGTCCATTTTGTTTTTTTCAATTCTGCTTTCAAAAATATATAGAGTCTTACTACTTCTTAGGATCATTTTAGTTCAAGCCTTCCTCATCTCTTACCTGTATTATTATAGTTGCCTTCCAGTTGTGTTACCAACTCTAAGCTTGCACTATTTACTGCACAGCAGGCCAGTAAATCAAGAGACAAGTTGTTAGGACAAGGAAGAGCTACTTTATTTTGAAGGCCAGCAGACTGAGAAGATGGTGGATTAGCATCCCAAAGAATCATCTTACTTGAGTTAGAATTCAGGCTTTTTTTATATTAAAAGGGGAGGGAATTTGGTTTGTTTTTGCAAACTTCTTGTTGCGGTAATCCTTTGTTCTTGCAGTTGGCTGAGTAGGTCAGGTCACTGATGTCCCTGTAAACCTCCAAGGAGAGAAGTGCTATTCTCTGTCCTGCAGCTTTTTTATCTCATATCTTAACCAGTGAAAAGAGTTGCACTTTTAAAGGTCAGAGTCATGAGAATGTATTATAATTCAGGCTATAGGCAACATTCTTAACTTGAAGCAAAACAATAGAAGACAAAGGTTAAGTAAAATATAACAGATCTAATATGGAGTCAGATTTGTTCTTTCCTATTACAATTGGCCACCCTTGCCCCATATTCTCCACATGCTGTGCTTAGTCTCTCCATCTCTCCATTCTTGGAGATCTGTGTCCGACTCTTTGGAGATTTGTGTCCAGCTCTTTGCGACCCCATGAACTGTAGCCTGCCAGGTTCCTTTGTTCATGGGGATTCTCCAGGCAAGAATACTGGAGTGGATTGCCATGCCCTCCTCCAGGGGATCTTCCCAACTCAAGGTGCAAACCCAGGTCTCCCTCATTGCAGGCAGATTCTTTACCATCTAAGCCACCTGGGAAGCCCAGTTCTCCACATGGCAGCCAGTTTATAAGAACTCAAATACTTGGGGAAAAAAATCCTTGCGGTTCATCAGACACACCAAGCAGACTCCGCCTCAGGCCTTTGCGTTGTTTCCCCTGTTCAGAATGTACCACATCAGCTGCGAGGCTTTCTCTCTGATTCCTCATCAGAGACTCCCTTCCTGACCAAGCTAGCCAAAACAGCTCACCTCTGTCTCCTGTCATTCTCTTAACCTACCGTTATTTGTATTGATCAACACCTAACTTACATTTTTTACGACTGAGTTAATCTGGTGAAGATAAGGGGGAGAATATTCCAGACAGAAGGGAGTTTGTGGGAAGTTAAGGCACAGAGGTATGAAATAAGTCTTTAGTTCCAGTATGACTTAATGATAAGCAATTAAATGGGAAGTTGTGGCGGATAACAGTGGGGAGGAAGGTAGAAACCAGGGCAGGCCATTTAAGACCTTGCTATGCCATGCCAGTAGACTAGGGCTTTTTCTTGTGGGCGGTGGGAAATCACTGAAAGGCTTCAAGTGGAAAAGTTATGTGGGCAGATTTAGGTTTGTGTTTAGAAGGAGAAGCTGAGAGAGACCCAGAGACCTAGTTAATAACTGAGACTTGAGTAAAGGGGAATATGTGTACCAGTGGTCCTTTATTTCTCTTTACAGAGGTACATGTTAGGACTGAATTTCACTGTAGAATTTGAAGCCATTTTTAGAAAATACCTTGTGAAATTCTATGTGTTTTCTGGCATTTATAGGTCTGATTTCTCTCGGGGTATAAAAGTACCATTTAGAGAGAAAAAACTCCACATTTATGAATCTGGTACATGTTAAAATGTACCTATTTATTATTTTTTGCCTTGCCGTTTATCAGACATCTCTCTACATTGCCTGTATTTATCAATTTTCCCTCTATTTTATGTTTTCTTTATCTCTTAATTTCCTGAGAGATTGAATTTAAGTTACTTACTTCCTACTTGACTAATACACAGCTCCCCTGTGTTTAGTTTTAAAGAGAAACAGAAAAAGAAAAACCATGTTAACTTTTCTTTTAGAAAACAACATATCATGTATCTTTTGGGGGGGGGGGGTCCAATGGTTTCTATTTATTTTTAAACACAGGGAAAGTAAATGCATTGATTTGGGGTGTCTTTTTTTAGACTTTAGAATTTTGTTTTTCATAAAAGGGAGTTATGAGAGGCATAGTTCCCATGAGCAATTATTTGATAGGAAGAAATGCTGTTGTCATAGATAGAGTGGTAGAGCCAGAAATAAAGTTTTCTTAAAGACTTTTCTTTTTGCTTTTATCCTCCTTTAGTATCTCACTTTATGTTTGTCCCAAGGAGTCCCTAAACTGTGCCCTGGGAAATCCTTATTTATGATGTCAGGGATTATAGTAGGCATTCCTCAAATGTTTATTGGATTGTCATTAGTGGTAACCAGCTTTTTAAAATATGGAGAGCATGTTTTTTCCTGCTTAAGACTAACGGCTTTTCTAAATGGAGCTGATTGTATCTTCATGTTACTGTGAGAGCAGGGCAGCAGGCTGTATTTGGACCCCACCTCAATGAAGGCTTATTTTGCCCTGGGTGCTGGAGAAATCCTAGTGTGCCGTGTCGTTCCCTCATATCCCTTCCAGACAGAGGACCTGCTGTTGTGAGGGAACATTCCTCTGTTGGACAGAGTCTCTTGGGCTTCTCCATACTGCCAGGCTCCATCATCCTCTGACAAGGGCCGTGACACAGCACTCCTCACATTCAGCTGCAAGTCTGATGAGAAACAAAAGGGGCTTTCTGCTTGGCGCACCATGGAGAGCCTCTGAAATGTTAGCTTTCCCTGTTGCTTACAGCTTTTGTCATTCCAATTACCTTGGACTTGATTGTGACTTCTTTCCACTTTCCCAGCAGTGCAGAAGATAGGCTGCCTTCCTAATCTTGATTAGAGTTATATATGAGAATTTGAACATAGCTGCAAAGGAAAGAAAGAATGAGAACCAGCCCTCTCAAATCATGGTCTTGGGGGAAATTTTCTTTGTTGTCTAAACTTTTTGTTTTGGCCAGGGCATGGAGCCAGTTTTATCTTTTATTGTTTTTGTTTGCTTTTTGAGAATTAAAATAAAATACTGAGAATAATATATAAATACTCACGTTCACATGGTTCAGAACTGATGATTTTTAGTATTTTACTTGTTTATTTTTTCATTGAAATAGATAATATTACAGATAAAACTGGAGTACCTTTTGGTCTCTGTTCTTAGTCCTATTTCTTACTCCAAGAAGTAACCAACCACTGACAAGAATTTGATGTATATAGTTGATGTCTACTTATTATATTTTATATATCTATTCAAGTATAAAGTAGGATCTTCTAATACTTTGTCAGTATGCATTGCAGTTTCTTCTTGTGCAGCTTTTCAACCTGATATTTTGTTTGTATTTTGTTAAAAAGACGTTTTAAAAATTTACTATAACATGTATCAGTCCTTTGTTCTATGGTGTATTTTTTTTTTAATTTTTGGCCACACTGTACAGTGTGTGGGATCTTAGTTCCCCGACCAGGGATCAAAACCCACACCCCGTGCAGTGGAAGCATGGGGTCTTAAACCACTGGACTGCCAGGGAAGTCCCTCTGTGGTTTATTCTTACTCCATCTTGGTCAAGAAATCATTTCTTTTCCAAAGATCACTGAACATAATCTTGTGGGCTTTTTTCTAAAAGTGCTTTCACATTTATGGCTTTGATCTGTCTGGAATCTATTTTTGTGTTAAGTCTCTAATAGCAATCTAAGACTGTTTTTTCCTCCACATTGATAAGTGGTATTCACCATTGATCTGTAATACCAGTTCAGTTATATACATAGTTTTTTATGTACATTTGTGATTCTTTGTCAGAGTCCTATTCTATTCCATTGATGTATAGTCCATTCCTGTACCATTACAAAATTGCTCTATTACATTGTTAAATTATAGTAAGTCTGAATTCCCAGTAAGAATACGTTTCCTCACCTAATTGTTCTTTTTTTAGATTCAGGTTAACTGAATCTAATTCAGATTAGATATTTTGGATCCTTTTCCCTATAATTTTAGGATTGGCTTATCAGATTTCACAAAAATCCTGCTATAATTTGGATTCCAATTACAAGAATTCATTGACTAATTTGGGAGAATTGACATCTTGATGCTGTTACATCTTATCTGTGAGCACAACATGTCTTTCCATTTAATTCAGAGAATCTTCTATGTACTTCAGCAATGTTTCTAACTCTCTTACAATGTACTTGCACAGCTTTGTTAAATTTATTTCTGGACATCTTATACATTCTATTGCTATTAAAATGAAATTTTTTTTTTTTCTGTCACTGCTTTCTAATTTGTAGTTTGTGTTTAGGAATACTATTTAATTTTATATGTTGATCATGTGTCCATCAGTTTTACTAATGTATAGAATAGCTAATATTTGCTTTCTTTTGGATTTCTAGGTAGGCAATCATATCTGCAAATATTTTTATATCTCTTTTTTCTGTTTCTTTTCTTTTTTTCTGTTTCTTAGATAGGACCTCCTCTAGTATAATATTTTAAATGAACAATAAAAGAGGGCATTTTCCTTTATCTTGTTCCTCACTTTAAAGAGGGTACTTCCACAGTTTCAGTGTGAAGTGTTTTGATATGTTTTTTTTTCCAAAGGTTTTATAGTTTTAAATTGTACCTTTAAATCCATAATCTATTTTGGGTTAATTTTGGTACAGTGTGAGAGGTTTAGGTTGAGGTTCATTTTTTTGGCCTGTGGTTGTCCAGTTGCTCCAGCACCATTGTTGAGAAGATTGTCTCCCTCTATTGCATTGCTTTTGTAACTTTTAAAAAATTGAAAGAGCCTATTTTGTTTCAGTATATTTTGGGGTTTTCTAATTTGTTCCACTGATCTATGTGTCTTATTGTCCTACCAATACCAAGTACTGGAAGCCACATAATAAGTTTTAATATCACATAGAATGACTCTTCTCTTTGTTCAAGATTATTTTAGCTATTCTTGGGCCTTTGCTTTTCTAATATATAAATCTTAGACTAAACTTGTTTCTGTTTACAAATAGTCTTTCTGGGATTTTGAAAGAAATTTTATTAAACTTACATCACATGAGGAAGATTCACATATTTACTACACTGGATCTTCCAGTGCATGAACACAGTGTTTCTCTCCATTTATTTAGACATTCTTTGATTTCTTCCATAAACATTTTATAAGTTTTAACATACCTTTTCAATCTTTTGTTAGATTTACACCTAAGTATTTCATGTCATTTGTAAATATGAAAAATTTTATTTCTGATTTTCCAGTGTACAAGACTGTTTCTTTTTCTTACTTTATTGCAGTGGCTATAGCATCTAGTACCTATGTTGCATAAGAGTGCTTTGCTCCCAATCTTAGGAAAAGCATTCAGTCTTTTACCACTAAGTATGTTAGCTATAGGCTTTTTATAGATAGTCTGTATCAGGTAGTTCCCCTCTGTTTCTAACATGCTGAGAGTCTTTATCAAAAATAAATTTTTTTCAAATGCTTTTTCTGTATCAATAAATGTTAAATGATTTTTCTTCCTTCTCAAGTTGATATGGGAGCTATACTGATTGATTTTCAAGTGTTGAAACAGACTTTGCATCAGTTCAGTTCAGTCACTCAATCATGTCCGACTCTTTGCAACCCCATGAATCACAGCACGCCAGGCCTCCCTGTCCATCACCAAATCCCGGAGTTTACCCAGTCTCATGTCCATCGAGTTGGTGATGCCATCCAACCATCTCATCCTCTGTTGTCCCCTTCTCCTCCCGCTTTCAGTCTTTCCCAGCATCAGGGTCTTTTCAAATGAATCAGTTCTTCACATCAGGTGGCCAAAGTATTGGAGTTTCAGCTGCAACATCAGTCCTTCCGTTGGAAGTCATTGGAAGGACTGATTGGAAGGCTTTGCATACCTAGAATAAATTCCACTTGGTCACAGTGTATGTGTATATCTTTCTCTACATTGTTGGATTTAGTTTGCTAATATTTTGTTGAGGATTTTTGTGTCTGGGATCATGAGATATATTAGTATGTAGCATCCTTTTTTGAAAAGCTGTATTTATGTGCTTTTCATATCAGAGTAACACTGGCTTCATAAAATGAGTTGGTAAGTTTTTCCTCCCCTTTTGTTTTCTAGATAAGATTGTGTAAAGGTCTTAATTTTCCTTTTTTATCATGTAATGCAATTTAAAACTTTTAAATTTTATTAAAATACACATGACAAAGTGTATTGCCTTAACTATTTTTTTAAATTGTGGTAAAATATATGCAACATAACATTTATCTTCTTAACCATTTTTAAGTGTACAGTTCAGTAGTGTTAAGTACATTTACATTGTTGTACAACAAATCTCTAGAACATTTTTTACTCTTGCAAAACTGAAACTATATTTATAAAATATCAGCTGCTCCTCAGTCCCTCCCTCCAGCTCCTTAAAACCACCTGACAACCATCATTCTACTTTCTGTCTCTATGAGTTTGACTACTCTAGATACTTTATATAAAAAGAATGGTATAGTCTTTTTGCGACTGACTTATTTCACTTAGCATAACATCTTCAGGTTTCATCCATGCTGTAGCATGTCACAGAATTCCCTTCCTTTTTAAGGCTGAATAATATTCCATTGTATGTATATGCCACATCTATCAGTAGACATTTGGTTTGCTTCCATCTCTTGGCTGCTCTGAATAGTGCTGCTGTGAACAAGGATGTGCAGATATCTCTCCAAGACCCAGCTTTCAATGCTTTTGAATCCCACAAGTGGATTGTTGAATCATGTGGTAATTCTCTTTTTAAGTCTTGAAGAATTACCATACTATTTTTCATAGTGGTTGTGTCATTTTACAAGAGTGCACCATTTTCTCCACCAACCAACACTTGTTATCTTGTGTTTTTTAAATGATATCCATCCTAATGGGTATGAGGTGGTATCTCATAGTGATTTTGATTTGTATTTCTTTGATGATTAGTGATGTTAAGCATCTTTTTGTATGCTTTTTGTCATTTGTATGTCATCTTTGGAGAAATGTCTGTTTGAGTGCTTTACCCATTTTTAAATCTGTTTTTATATTTTTTGTTGTTGAATTGTAGGATATCTTTATACATTTTGGATATTAATGCCTTATCAGATATGTGATTTGCAGGTATTTTCTCCCATTTGGTAATTTGCCTTTTAGCTCTGTTAATTGTATCCTTTGATGTACAAAAGCTTTTTAGGTCTGATACAGTCTCATAAGTCTATTTTTGCTTTTATTGTCTCTGGTTTTGTTGTAGTATCTAAGAAATCATTGCCAAATCCAGTGTCATAAAGCGTCCCCCTGTGTTTTTTTCTATGAATTTTATAGTTTTAGATGTTACATTTAGGTCTTTAATACATTTTTAGTTCATTTATGTATATGATGAAGGTAAGGGTCCACTTTCTTTTCTTTTTTGTGTGTGTATATCCAATTTTCCCAGCACCATTTGTTGAAGAAACTGTCTTTTTGCTGTTGGGTGGTCTTCACACCTTTATGGGTCATTTAACCATATATGTGAGTTTTATTGCTGCCCTCTCTGTTCTATTCCATTGGCCTGTCTTTATGCCAGTCCCGTGCTATTTTGATTACTGTAGCTTAGTAATATGTTTTGAAGTAAGGAAAATGTGAGTTCTCTAATTTTATTCTTCCCTTCGAAAATTGTTTTGACTAATCAGGATCCTTTGAGATTCCATATAAATTTGAGGATTATTTTTCCTGTATATGCAAAAAAAAAATGCTACTGAGATATTGATAGGAATTGTGTTGAATCTGTAGATTGCTTTCAGTAGTATAGACATTTTAATAATATGAAGTATTTCAATCCATGAACATGGATTATCTTTCTACTTATTTATGTCCTCATTAATTTCTTCCAACAATGTTTTGTAGTTTTCAGTGTTTTCCTTAAAATAAAAACAACATTGATTTCTGATTATGTCCTTCCTTTTGTTTGATTTGCTCTTTTCCTAGTTTTTGACATAGGGCTATAGATTCTTAATTTGAGGACTTTCTAATAAACATTTAAGTGCTATAAATTTCACTGTCTGCACTGCTGGCATCCCACGTGTTTTAATGTGTTATATTTTAATTCCCATTCAGTTTTGTTTTTAAAAATTATTATTTTATTTGAGTCTTCCTGTTTGACTCATGGTTTATTTAGAAGTTTAATTTCCAAGTGTTTAGGCATTTTCCTTTTATCTTTCCAATATTGATTTCTACTTTTGTTCCATTATGGTCAGAAAACATACTTTGTATATCAGTTCTTTTAAATTTGCTAAAGTGTGTCTTATGCCCACCTTGGTGATTATTCCATGGGTGCTTGAAAATTGTGTATTCCGCTCTTGTAAAGTGGGGTGTTCTATGTATGTCAATTAGACACTGTTGATTGATTGTTTTGTTCAGATCTCTGTTCTTGCTGATTTTCTATCTAGTAACTCTCTCCTTTTCTAAAAGGAGATGTAGGTAGCTTTTTGAATCTGGTTTCTTTTACTTAGCATAATGCATTTGAGATTCATCTTGTATGTATCACTAGGTAGATCCTTTTTACTGTTCAGTAGGACATGGTTTATTTACACATTTTTCAGCTGAAGTACATTCTGGTTGTTTACCCTTTTCAGCAATTTATTAAGAAAGCTATTATAACCACTCACAGGTTTGTGTGTGAACATAAATTCTTATTTCTCTTCAGTAAATACAGAGAAGTGGAATTGCTGAGTCATATGGGAAGTTTATGTTTAACCTGTCAAGCTGTTTTCCAGAGTGACTGTACCATTTTGCTTTCCCACCAGCAACATATGAGAGTTCTGTTGCTCTAAATCCTCACCACCATGGTATTTTCAGTTTTCTTGTTTCTGTCTTAAATTTTAGCCATTCTAATAGATACATAGTGGTTTTAATTTGTGTTTACCTGGTGACTAACGGTATAGAGCATCTTCTCATGTGCTTATTTGCTACCCAGATGCCTTCTTTGGTGAAATATCTGTTAAAATCTTTTGCCCGTTTTTGTACTGGGTTCTTTTCTTGTTATTGAATTCTGAGAGTTATTTATATATTCCATATATATATATATATATGTATGGAATACATATATATATATATATATCCCTTATCAGACAATTGTTTGGTAAATATTTTCTCTCAGTCCGGCTTGTTATTTTATTTTTTATCAGTTTCTTTCAAATAGCAGACATTTTAAATTTTGATGGCATTAAACTTACTGATTTTTTTCTTTTATGAATTATGTTTTTGGCATTATATCAAATAAATCTTAGATCAACTTAGATCACAGAGATTTCTTATGTTTTCTAGACATTTTATAGTTTTAGGTTTTACATTTAAGCACATTGATTCATTTGAGTTAATTTTTATATATGATCTAGGATATGAATTAATTTTTTGTTCTGTTTTCATTTAAAAATATGAATGCCATTGTTGTATTCATTGATAAGACTATCTTTTTTCTATTTAATTAAGTTTACACCTTTGTTGAAAAAACAATTAACTGTATAGGTAGACTCCATTTCTGGATTCTCTCTTGTTTTCCACTGGTCTATGTGTCTGTCCTTTTTATGCTATATTGATTACTATAGCTTTAAAATAAGTCTTGAGATCCAGGCAGTATGGTTTCAACTTTGATTTTCTTTTAAAAGTTATTTTGGCAGTTCTAATTCCTTTGCCTTTACATATAAATATTAGGATAAGTTATTGACTTTTAGAAAAAAAATTCCTGCTGGAATTTTGCTTGAGATTTTGTTGAATCTGTAGAACAATTTGGGTAGAATTGACATCTTAATAATATTGAGTCTTCCTATCCATGAACCAATATATCTCTCCATTTATTTAAATTTTCTATGATTTCTTTAAGTAATTGGTGTTTCGTATTTTGCCACATAAATCCTGCCCATATTTTATTACATTTTTACTTAAGGATTTCATGTATCTAAGCCCTATTATAAATAGTACTGTTTTTAACTTCAGTTTTCAATTGTTCATTGCTAGGATAGAACTACAATTAGTTTTTGTATATTGACCTTGTACCTTGCAACCTTGCTAGATTATTGCCTCTAGTAGTTCTTTGGTAAATTCATTGTAGGCAGTCATGTTGTGTATGACAGGGCACAGTGTATATCTTCTTTTCCAGTCAGTATGACTTATACTTCTCTTTTATTTTTCTTTTATTCCCCTTCTTTTCCTGCATCTCTTAAGAAACTCATGTAGTTTTTTTAAATTTATTGTGCCATTACAGAATTATATTAACTGGTTTTTTTTTTTAATGTTTTCAGTTCAGTTCAGTTCAGTCACTCAGTTGTGTCCGACTCTTTGCGACCCCATGAATCACAGCACGCTAGGCCTCCCTGTCCATCACCAACTCCCAGAGTTTACTCAAACTCATGCCCATCGAGTCGGTGATGCCATCCAGCCATCTCATCCTCTGTCTCCCCCTTCTCCTCCTGCCCCCAATCCCTCCCAGCATCAGGGTCTTTTCCAATGAGTCAACTCATCGCATGAGGTGGCCAAAGTACTGGAGTTTCAGCTTCAGCATCAGTCCTTCGAATGAACACCCAGGACTGATCTCCTTTAGGATGGACTGATTGGATCTCCTTGCAGTCCAAGAGACTCTCAAGAGTCTTCTCCAACACCAACCAGCCTTAAATTCCCAGAATAAATCTCACTTGGCTATACTATAATGTTAATCTTTTTACACATTGGAAGATTTTCTTGCTAATATTTTGTTGAGAATTTTTGTGTCTATATTCAGGATTATTTTTATATATCTGTAATTTTCTTTTTCTTAATGTCTTTGTCTTGTTTTAATACTAGAATTTTAGGATAGTGCTGGCCTCATAAAATGGGTTTATGAGTGTTCTTTCTTCTTCCCTTTTCTGAAAGAGTTTGTGTAGAATATTATTTCTTTCTTAAATATTTTGTAGAATTTGTCAATGAGGCCATCTGTGCCTGATATATACTGTAGGTTTTAACTATGATTAAATTTATTTAATAGATATAGCTTGATTCAAGTTGTTCCTTCTTGAATGAGCTTTGATAGTTTGTGTCTTTGAAGGAATTCATCCATTTTATCTTAGGTATTGAATTTATGAGCATAAAGTTGTTCATAATATTCATTTATTATAAACCTTTGATGTTTTAGAGTCTGTAGTGATGCCTCCTCTTTTAATCCTGATATTAGTATCTTCTTTTTGTGATCAATCTGGCTAGAAGCTTATCCAATTCACTAACCTTAAGGACCAGCTTAGGGTTTTATGGGTTTTCGCTTCGTTTTCTGCTTTCTGTTTCACTTATTTCTTCTCATATCTTAATATTTTAAGTTTCTTCCTTCTTGGTTTGAGTTTAGTTTGCTCATCTTTTTCTAGTTTCTTAAGGTGGAAGCTTAGATTATTGATTTGAGAACTTTTTTCTTTGTAAACATTTAATTGTATAAATTTCTCTTTAAACACTGCTTTAGCTACATTCTATAATTTTTGATATATTGTATTTTTACTGAATTTAGAAATTTTTCTAATTTTTCTTGTGACTTTTCTCTTTGACCCATGAGTTATTTACACGTGTGTTGTGTATTTTCCAAATTCTTGGGGATTTTCCAGTTATATTTCTGTTAACGATTTATAATTTAATTTTATTATAGTCAGATAACATATCTTGTATTATTTCAATTATTTTAAACCCAGTAAAGGTATATTTTGAGCCTAGAATATGCTCTGTTTTGGACAAAGTTCCATATGTACTAGGAAAAAAACATGTTTTCTGATGTTGCTAGAAAATGTGTATTAAAAATGTCAGGTCAAGTTTGTAGTGTTGGCCAGGTCTTTATATTGCTCACAATTTTCTGTATTCTTACTCTGTTAATTACTGAGAAAGGAGTGCTAAAGTCTCCAACTATAACTATGGATTTGTCTATTTCAGCTTTCAGTTCTACCAGTTTTTGCTTCATTATCTTGAAGCTCTCTTGTTAGATGTATACACACTGAGGATTGCTACTTACATATATAGTTATTTATATATATCTTTCGAGCTTACCTCTCCCTTTCTAATGGTTTTTGCAGTTGTCTCTAACCGGCTCCCTAGACTCTTGATCTAGAACCAGCTCTTATAATGGATTTTGGAGACCCTGTCCCACTGAAATTTAATTACTGAGTTAGTGTAAATCTAGTCACCTAAGCAGCAGGTGTGTGTGTGTGTTCTCAGTCGCTCAGTCATGTCCATTTCTTTTTAACTCCATGGACTATGGCCCAGTAGGCTCCTCTGTCTGGAATTTTCCAGGCAAGAATACTTGAGTGGGTTGCCATTTCCTACTCCAGTGGACTTCTTGACCCAGGGATCAAACCCACATCTCTTACATCTCTTGCGTTGGGAGGCAGATTCTTTACCTCTGTGCCACCTGGGAAACTCCAAGCAGTAGGTGATTTGATTCAATTCCTTTTGGAAGAGTTATCTTTTTACTTCTTTTACCTAGACCCATTGGTCAAAAGAGGTAGCCTGAGGAAGTGGATCTGCAGCAGCTTTTTGCCTCCTTATTTCATGCCCAGCCTCACATTACCCTAACTCTACTGATACTTCAGGCAGTGATCCTGGCTCGCTTTGAACTTGGAGTCCAGTGGTCCTGTGGTATCAATTGTATGCTTTGTATTTCTGTTCAGTTTCTGGTCCGTGGAGATGTCTCTTATTTTTGAGCCTGGGCCATGTATTCTTGCAATTCAACCCTTTCATATTTTATCCATTTTATTCTGCTTTTGGAGCAGAAATGCATTAAAATGTGAATTTATGGAGCCACTTTGTTCAGGGTTTTAATCATACTGATAAATGTATATCAAATAATTACTTATCGGCTATATAGTATTCTATTATATGACTAGGTGTCTGTCCATTTACTAGGCAACTTTGACAGTACTTGAATTTAAGAAATAGTGAATTGAAACAAAATTCCAAGTCTTTATGGAAAACTATATGGAAAATACTAAGTTCAATTCCAGACACTTTGCTTTGTGTGAATGATGAGAATAAGTAATTCTGGATGTAGGTGAATTACAGAACCTTGAGGAAGACAAGTGGGAAGCATCTGTGGCTTCACTTAAGTGAGAGAAGGAGCTCCATGATGGAAGATCACAGAGAGAAAAGGGATGAGAACTGGGAGTGAATTTTGAGTACTACCCAAGTGTAGATGGTAAAAAGAGAACCTATTAAAAGAGATTGTAATGTAGTGTAAAAGGAGAAGAGAATTTCTAGAACAATATTCATTATTGCAGCAAACCATTAAGATGGCGATAACTGAGAAAGAATGATGGTCTGAGAACAAGACCTGAATTCTACTTCCTACGTTTTATTCTTGCATAGCAAACTGGCCCTAAATTCAGTTACGTATCTGTAAAGTATGTAGTAGATGATCTCTGTGATCTTTTCTGCTTCTGAAAAGTGATGTTTTATGTGTTTTAAAAGATGTTGGTGACTTTGAGGAAACTGTTTAAGTAGAGTGCAAAATCCCAACTGTAGACTGCTATGGCAACTTCCTTGATATGCGTGCATGTGTGTGTGCTCGGTCATGTCTGACTCTTTGCGACCCCATGGACTGTAGCCTGCCAGGCTTCTCTGTCCATGGCATTTTTCTAGCAAGAATACCAGAGTGGGTTGCCATTTCCTCTCCCATGCCATGGTATGATACCATGTCAAAAAAGAGAGAAAGCATACCATACAAGAGAGATTAAATAACAGCAATCAGATGTTTGAAATGTATTTTGAATCCTTTGCAATACCTTGGGAAACAAAGTAAACTATGCAAATAGTTTTCTTCTAGTTATACTTAATGATTTTGTTCAACCAAGTGAAGCATAAGGGATTTTTCATGTTTTGTTTATTGCATTCCTTAAAGAGAGAGATGTCTGTGTTAAGGATTTCAATTCAGTTTAGTCGTTCAGTCGAGTCCGACTCTTTGTGACCCCATGGACTGCAGCACGCCAGACTTCCCTGTCCATCACCAACTCCTGGAGCTTGCTCAAACTCATGTCCATCGAGTCGATGATGCCATCCGACCATCTCATCCTCCGTCGTCCCTTCTTCTGCCTTCAATCTTTCCCAGCATCAGGGTCTTTTCTAAGGAGTCAGTTCTTCGCATCAGGTCGCCAAAATATTGGAGTTTCAGCATCAGTCCTTCCAATGAATATTCAGGACTGATTTCCTTTAAGATGGACTGGTTTGATCTCCTTACAGTTCAAGGGATTTATTTTGAAGTGAAAGTCACTCAGTCGTGTCCAACTTTTTGCAGCCCCATGGATTATACAGTTTATGTAATTCTCTAGGCTAGAATACTGGAGTGGGTAGGCTTTCCCTTCTCCAGGGGATCTTCCCAACCCAGGGATCGAACCCAGGTCTCCTGCATTGCAGGTAGATTCTTTACCAGCTGAGCCATAAGGGAAGACATTTTGAAGTAAAATAGCTTTATTTAGGATAAAGACTCCGGTTGATTCAATATGACTCTGCCTTTGAGAATCAATAGAGTAGTAGAATTGTTAGCTTACCACTGCTGCATAGGTCCCCGTGAGCACGCATCCAGGTAGTTCTAAAGGGGAGTTGGAGCACTTCTGGGATACCCGTAATGCCACTGTGGTGATGCACTTGCATTTTATGTGAGACTCATCATGTTTCTCTAGGATGCTTCTTGAGATTGTGAGCAGCTGCTTTTATGGATTTGGAGACATGAGGTCCAAATGTGGGAGCTTTCTGCCAGCTTAAAATCTTTGCTTCTAGGCCTCCTTTAGTCTTCCATGTTCCTAAAAATTATATAAAATATTATGTTCACATTGCTTAGGATAGTTTATAAGACTGCAAGGTAACCTTTGTCTCTGTTCATCTTTGGGGATTAGGTTTTTTCATAAATTCTCCCTCAGACTAAGATTTATGGTAGGAACCTACAGTCTGTTTCAAGTAGTGTGCCAGGTCTCTATTCTAGCTTCATAGACCAGTGACTGAATTATAATTGAGGAAATGCTCCTAGCTGTCTTAGGAATCAAGAGTGAAAATGGGCAGTAAGGAGAAAAGGGCATACCTCTCCCACCCTGACCATCACGCTACTAAAATATGCTCATGTGTCTGTCACATTAGGCAGGTGTGCCGTGGCCCAGGAGCCCCTCGTGTGTGAAGGCGTGTTTATGTGCACTGGGAGTGGACTGCCCAACGCCAGCGCCACTGAGCGTGGCTTCATTCTCTAGTCCCGCCTTAGTGCCTCCCGCAACCCTGCTTTACAAGTAACTAATTTCTCACACCTCACCATTCACTCTTAAAGTTGAAAGAAGCTTTTCTCTCTGTGGGTGTTTTTATTTAATAAGAAGGAGGAAGAAGCACAATGCCAGTTTGTCTGTGGGTAGTGTTCTTCACAAGGTTGCAGCTAGCATTTGGCTTCCATTTATCATTTTCAGTCACCCATGTGGCCATGCTTGCCTTTATGCTGTGTGTAGTAAATTTTGTTTCTCTTGTGATTGGTCATTTTCTGTTGGAAAGTCATGGGGGAATGGTATTCAGAACTCCTGAACACAAACACAGTATATATTACATTTTAGCATTTGCTTATTACAGTATATCCTTGTCAGTAGTATCTTCCAAGGTAGGCCTATAGCATTTTGCCCACTTCAGAAGTGAGACTCACCAATATTAAATACTTTTTAATAGCCAGATAGAAGTACTGATTGGTAGACTATAAATTGAGATCATTCATTTTGAAGACTACTTAATCATCAGAAATCATACAGCTTTGGGAAGAAAGCCATTTACCTCTTATGGCTATAGCTTTGGGGCTGATGCTAAGAAAAGCTCAGATAATACAGAATATGCAGGTATAGTTCTGTTTAGATGAACTTTTGAATAATGAATAAAATATCTAAGCCGGTAGACCAAGAAATTGGTTTCTAAAATTTACTGGGCATTTTGTAAAATCATGATTTTTTTGTATCTACTTATTTGCCCTGCTTAACAATAATCCAAAATAAAGATATTTGGGGATAAACATATTATCTACAAATTATGATTTTCACTTATGTAATTTTAGGGGTACATATTCAGTGTATGTAGTAGTTCTTGTGAGTCACAACTCTAATATTTTTTCTTCATTTTTATAGCATAAAGAGTCAGTATTTGTTATAGTCTATATCCAAGCTTTTGTCCATATACAAAACTCTGCTGACTTTACCTCAAAATCAATAAACAAACCTTGATTTTTAAGATTAAATAAGTAGAAAACAGGTATAGGATGTGGTTATATTGATGACACAAGATAAGTTTGGAGAGTTACATGGGAATGAAATCATGAAGACACCTATATAATCAAAGTATTAGTTTTCTATTGCTGCTATAACTAATTGCTGTAAACTTCATGGCTTAAAACAATGTCTGCTTATTATGTTACAGTTTTTATGGGTCAGAAGTGTGAGCACAGGATGGCTTAACTGAGTTCTCTGCTTATGGTCTCACAAGACCAAAATCAAGGAGTCAACGGGGCTGTATTCCTCACTGGAGGTTCTGGAGAGGTGTCACCTTTCAGGCTTGTTCAGGATGGCAGCTTAATTCTGTTTCTTCTCATGCTTTCCATGTGCCTCCCTTCATCTTCAAGCCAGCAGTGTCATGTCAGGTCCTTCTCACGCTTGGACTCTCCCTGATTTCCTCTTCTGTTGTTAGCTGGAGAAGTTTCTCTGCTTTTAGGGGCTCATGTGATTAGATTAGGCCCCACCCAGTTAATGGGCTTCCCAGGTGGCACTAGTAGTAAAGAATCCGCCTGCCAATGCATGAGACATAAGAGACGTAGGTTCAATCCCTGGGTTGGGAAGATTCCCCTGGAGGAAGGCATGGCAACCCACTCCAGTATTCTTGCCTGGGGAATCCCTTGGACAGAGGAGCCTGGTGGGCTATGGTCCATAAGGTTGCAAAGAGTCAGACACAACTGAAGCGACTGAGCAGGCATCCAGTTAATCTCCCTATTTTAGGATCAACTGTGCCACATAACATGATATAATCTTGAGAATAACACCAGGAAATGGAGATGACTGGGGAGGGACAAAATTCTGCCCATCTTAATCATATTAAAGACTTAAGACTATTCTCTGTGTCTTGTGTGATTTTAAGAGAAGAGTGTTGTGGTCAAATTTGTGTTTTGTAACAATGACTTTGGCTGTAATATAGACAAAGACCTCACTCTGAGGTTGTAGGAAACCATTAAAAGGAATATCATTTGAGATTCAGGTAAGAGGAGCCACATGAGCTGTTTTAAGGAGAAAGGGATTTAATGCAAAGAATAAGATGTTATAGAATCTGAGGAAGGCTGCCTCCCTAGCATTATCTCTAGAGTGGTGCTGCAGAACTAGACCACCAAGGGCACTGCTCCCTCCACTAGCACCAGAGGAGGGGAGACTCAGGACGCTGCTGTCCCTGGGTGTGGACCACACCACCTTAGCTGTGACCTGGAGACCAGCGAGCTGCGGCCAGGGGAGCTGACTGCAGGACACGCTGTGTGAACACCATCTGATCACTGCTGCTGCTGCGTCGCTTCAGTCGCCTCCGACTCTGTGCGCCCCCATAGACGGCAGCCCACCAGGCTCCCCCATCCCTGGGATTTTTCCAAGCAAGAGTACTGGAGTGGGGTGCCATTGCCTTCTCCATCTGATCATTAGGAAGCCTCTAACCAAGCTGTTCCCACCCACGTCTGCTAGAGCCACTCTCTCTCTCCCCAGGGCTGTTGAATGGGATTGATGCAAGTTAAATCTCACCTGAAAAGAAGGGTGGTAAATGTAGTTTCCATCTTTGCAGTATAGAAGGGCATTCTAGGATGAGGCTGGAACAAATACTGAGGAGACTCATCTAGCTTATGCATCCAAAGAAAGCTGTGGCAATCCATGTTATTAATGACTGTGGCTTGAATTTACAAGACAAGTGGGCAAAAAGATGCAGATAGACTCATGAAATATTGAGGAATAGAATTAGTATGACACAGCAATTTATTGAGTTGGAGAAGTGGAGAAAAGAGATAGGAAGGAATCTGGACGACTATTCAGTTTCTGGCTGGTATGATTAGATAGTTTCTGGTGCCATTTACTGAGATAAGAAAGACTAGAAGAGAAGGTTGGGGAGCAACAATGAATTATCTCTGAACATGTTGAGTTTGAGAAAACTATAAGACCTTAGAGTGTCCTAATTTATAGGTCATTTAATTTGTAGATAAACTTGACCAGTTATAACAAATAGGCTAATTTCTGCACATGGGCCATACTTTTGTATACAAATATGTTTATGCTTGAGATAAATTCAGTTGACTATAATGTCAAGTATAAATAAGTATTGGATTATACAGCTATAATATTAAGTTTTAGTTTTATATTTAAATAGATTCAGGGCTTACCACTAGTTCTTTAATCTCATTGTTGACTAGTGTTTTTCTTTTTCAAAAAGACTCGAGGGTGCCTTATTCCCTAAGTTTCCTTGTTAAGTTTATTTCTGGGAAAAAAACAAAACTTGGTGAGGTATAATATTCCTGGGTCATGCTTTTTCTAATTTATTTATTTGGTAGGAAATGTGTTATTTTGGTTAGTCTCTTTCACTGGTGCTGAAATCTCACTTTTCATCTCATTCTGCTGCTTATCCTTTATCTTTGAGCTCCAATTTTATTATATTAATGCACTCATTAATTTCTGCACCTTAGAGTATCTGTGGGGCATTTTCATTTAATTGAGAGGTTTTCTTTGAGATCGAGTTCCCCTCTGCCTTTTACTTATGTGTTTCTCTCTTTTATTCCTTTTGCTGTGTGGTATGTGCTTAGTTGCCTCTTTGTCTTATCTTCTTGCTTATGCTTAAAAGTGAGTCTCTCTCTCTAGACTGTGTCTTTGCTGAAACATGGTATAAATAAACTCCTTGACCCCCTCACCGCTGTTTCTTTTGTCACTCCTGGACAGAGTCTGAGAGTCTGGGGTGTTACAATTCTATCTACTTTCCTGTAATCTGAAAGGAAAACATCTGTAGAACTGGGTTCAGCTTTTATTTGACCCCTGGGTTCTGCTATCTTTCCCAAGATTTTGTTAAATTATCATAACCTATTTTCACTTACTTGAAGTCATATACTAGGAGACTGGGTAACAGAAAGATACCCTTGGACTTTGAGTCATTTTGCTTTTTCAGTTTGGAGCCTTGGAAAATTTCAAGTCCTGGTGCTTTTGTTTTTGTTTGTGTGGACTATTTTGTTTTGTTTTGTTTCCCCTTGCTACGATCCTGACATCCTGGCAGTGGGGTGTAGAACCTTCTGATCCCTGAGGGATGGCCTTAGTCTTCCTCCCAGCGGACTCCATTCTCCTTCAGCCCCATTTGCTCTAAATTTAAAAATGTTGATCAGTACACTCAAGGTACTGACCTTGGTAAGGATTTTGTTTCCTTACCTTCTTTCTCCATAATGTCTTCTGGGGGTTGAATTAGGATCCTTGCTTATTAACAAAACCACATAGCACAAAGCTTTTGGTTCCTTTTAAAAGGCTATTTCAATAAGACTGTTCCCTCTTTTTCTGTATTAGTTGCTGCTGGTAATATTTTACCCTTAAAAAATATTTTTTTGGGTCCAAGACCTGGGAGAAATTTCTGTAATGTGTTTCATCATACCACCACCTTTTCCAAGAAGTCCTTACTAAGTAGATTTCAGTCATACATTTTTTAAAGGGTGTGTGTGTTTTAATAATATAAGTCCCAGACAGCAGGAATGGAGTCTTAATACTTATTTGTATATGGACTTAGAATTTATAAGTTCTTACTCATTTGTTATTTTGTATGATCCTCATAACTGTCTTATAAGGTAGGAAGGCCAGACTTATTATCCCAGTTTTACTAGTGAGGAATCTGAGAGATGAAAGGTTTGAGTGAGTTGCTAAGTCACACAACTAATTGTAAGTCAAGACTCTGACATCAGATCTTCTGACTCCAAGGCCGGTGCTATATTTTACCTGGTCCCCCACTTCATGGCAATGATTGCCTCCATCCCTGACCACAGAGGTCTCACTGCAGCTTCAGTGTTCTACCAACCTAGTTACAACACTTATTTAAACTGAGTTAAAACTCCAGGAGTTTGTGATGGACAGGGAGGCCTGGCGTGCTGCAGTTCATGGGGTCGCAAAGAGTCGGACACGACTGAGTGACTGAACTGAACTGAACTGAAAGCCAAAGTAGGGTGGAGAACATGGGGGAGTAGTAAGTTTATGACCAACTGTATTCTGATCCAGAATTAACCTCAGTATATCTTGGTTATAGTAAAGCTAATATCAGATCTTTTTTAGCACTTTTCCCCTCTCTGGTTTGTAGAAAACTGCTCAGCTTCCTCAGGGAGATCAAACCTACATCCTCCAAAGCTGGCAGATGAGACAAGATTTTCCACATGGGAAACTTGTCCTTTTAGCCCTGGTCCCACCTGCATAATTCACTTTTCTCCTAGTATCTTTGGCTCTTTAATTCCTGCCTTGATCAGGGAACTTGTATCCCTCATTTACCACTTTTTTACGGGAACACATTCTTGAGTCTTCCACAAACTCCTTGTATTACAGTCAACTAGGCTAGGCAGAACCATTCAAACACAACATCACTGAAAAATCAGAGTTAATAGATAATATACAACTATTTTTTACAACAATGTTTTTGTTTGTAAGTTATGGCTTCTCTGGGGTCAGAAACTGCTAGTCTATGTCCATCTTTTCAGCTATTACCAAAAAACATGGGCTTAGATATCTATACCCCTTGATGATGACGCCCAAGCAAGTAGGTTCTACAGAGTGACTGGACTTCTGTCTGTAACCTTTGCAGTGTCTACCTTTTCAGGTTCTCCTCTCCTCTCCTCTCTGAGCCTATTCTTTCATTAATTGTTAGGTTCTCCTCTCCTCTCTCAGCCTATTCTTCCATAATTATTAGCAGCAGGCACGATAGCCATCTTTAGAAGAAACCCCCTGTCTGCAAGGATGGGGTTTTACTGAGATTTCAGGGAGACAACCTTATCAGATCACAGATTCCACATCGTCACAGTAGATAGGTAGGTAGGTAAGCAGATACAATATCAGAGTAGGATATTAGAAAGATGTTGAGAATACCAGTAGTTTACCTGTAGTTCTGAAGAAGTCAGTAGTTCATGTGCTAGTAGTTTAGGCTGTCACTGTTTTGCTTTTTTTTCCCTTCTAGGTATCATGAACTAATCACAAAATATGGGAAGTTGGAGCCTTTGGCAGAAGTGGACCTGAGACCCCAGAGCAGTGCGAAAGTAGAAGTCCACTTTAAGGACCAGGTGGAAGAGATGAGCATTCGTCTGGACCAAACAGTAGCAGAACTAAAGAAACAGCTAAAAACTCTAGTTCAGTTACCCACGAGCAACATGCTTCTCTACTATTTTGACCATGAAGCGCCCTTTGGCCCAGAGGAAATGAAGTACAGCTCTCGAGCCTTGCATTCTTTTGGCATTAGGGATGGAGACAAAATTTTTGTGGAATCCAAGACAAAATAACCTCCGCCAGCCTTGTGAGAACATACACATTAGGACTTGCAGGGCATTTGTTCCATGAGGTTTTCTTCAGGAGGGAGAAGGTTGTTTTGTTTAGTTTTGTTTTGTTTAGGCTTTGGGGGGTTTTGTATATTTCCCTCTAAAATGGGTTAGGGGGCTGTTTTTGGTATTTTCTACCGCCGATTCCTTCAGCTCTGCCACCAGAATTGGCCACATGCCCAGCCCCTGTGTCCACCCTCACGAGAGATGACCGGGCAGCACCGACTTCCAACTGTGCTCACAGGCATCTGTCCACCACTTGGTCGTCATGACCACCCAGGTGCGCTTGTGGCGCTGGTGTGAGCAGTGAGTCCCCCAGAAGGGCCTCTTGCGCTTAAATCAGGAGACGAGGAATCGTTCCAGGAAGGCCCGCATGCCTCTCTCTCAGCTCCTCCATTTCCCCTCCCTCTCCCCTTTCCTTCTTGAGTTCCGTTTTTCCTTATGACTCATGTCTGCAGGTTTGCCCAATAGTTTTATTCTGTCCATAACTAACTTCTCATTGCTCAACTTGGGTAAGTTTTTTCTTCATTTCTCCCTTTTGAAATAATTTCACGTGTTTCAAGCGTTTCTCAACCTGATTCTGATCTCAGGTACTCAGTTGGAACCTTTAGTTCTCTTAGGGTCTGGAAGAAGCGTCCATGAAGGAGCGCCGGCTGCTGGAAGCGCAGGCAGGAGCAGTCTGAGCTCTGTGTGTGTGCCTGTCCCGGTCTTAATGTTCCTCCCCCAGTAGATCACCCATTACTGACATGAAATAGGTCAAATCCCAGAGCTCTTTGCCTTTTGCTTTTTGAATGTATTTTTTTCATGTCTGTCTTTTTCATTACTTTATTGGGAATGGAGGCCTGACTTTATGAAGAATCCAATAGTGCAATGGATATACATGCCAGGAGAGCTAAGAGTTACTTAATAAACTCTTGGTAGTATGTGTGAGGGAGTCACATAGCGGGGATATGGGAGAAAGTGTTTCGTGACTTTCCTGCCTGGCATCATTTGAAGTCTTTGCTCTCGCACTTTGCATTAGAAGTGGGAAATTTTCATCAAAGGGATCTTTGATTCCCAGTTCTTCCCTGAGATTTTGTGATGTCATAATTAAACAATTCTTTTTGTTTGATGTTTCAACTTAGTTGCCCCTACAGGAGAACAGCTCTGACTAATCTCTGAGTAAAGTATAAGTGTCAAAACTTCAGATTTGCCTCCAAGTTATGTTTTATGCACAATCATATTTAAAGCACTTTCCTTTAAAAGATAGTCCTTACCTGCTCTGACATCTTTTAGTTTGTTCTTCTGTTCCTTTGTTAATCAATGTAGTCTCTTTCTTTGACATGTTTTTCTGGATCCACCGTGTTTACCGAAGGGAGACTTGAGAAGGACTTAGTGCCACTGGGGCAGAAAATGTGCACATGAAGTATTTTTCAAAGAATGTAATTGTTATCTGATTGCATTTGACCTTTTGACCTTGGTTACATGATTCCATCGCTTCTACAAACTTAATTTCTTATGAAATTTTTAGATGACTCTTGTAAACCCTTCTCTGATACAAAGTTGTGTTTATTATTGCTACTTTTTCCGTCATCCTAGGCCACAATAGCAGATATTTATTCTCTTAATGCACTTCAGGTTCAGTATCTGTAAAGCCTTTGACCCAGGCTTGCTGAGTCAAATCTACATTCACTGTAACGTTGAAGGTGGAAACCAAAGGGTTTAGGAAGATGAATGAGGCCAGCTCTCCTTCTGCTGCAGACTTTATCTTTCAAAATCATAAAAATGAACAATGGAGATCCAGGTGGGGTATAGACAAGAATAATTATTTTGCAATCACATTTTTCTGACAGATTTTTGGAGGTGGGAAAAAGTGTGGCAACAGTGTCATGACAATTAAAACTGTGGGTGCTTTGTGTACGTGCGTGTGAGTGCAGACGAGTATGAGAGAGAAACAGTGTAATTGAGCCCGTCGCTTTTGTCAGCCTGGGAAACAGATGAGCTCTTATTTTTTAAGGCTGTATGACCCACGACTGTCTCACAGCAAAAAGCAGAGCGAACACCTGTGTTACGCTTTAATCATCAGTGAAATAGTAACAATTAATAAGATATTTTATATATGACAAAGTTTTATGAAAATGCTTTTTTACTATTAGAGACTTGTTCCTTCTGCTACTACAGAACACAGTGCCCATCAGCTGCAGGCATAATTCTCCGATTACACAGTTGCATGTCAAGGGAACTTCTCATTTAATTCAACGGCCATGGGTATTTGGGGGACATTGTAATTGATGGTTCTAATAATTGCTAAATGATTTTTGATTGAGACAAGATCTAATGCAATTATCAGTCTTTTAGAGTTACAGAACAGAAGTAAATAAGAAAAGCTGTTTGAGCATGTATACATGTAGACTTATTTGGGTGGTCGAGTAAAGATGCTGCTCTTGAAATAAAATTGGTGCTGTGTAGACACTTGTAACCAAAATTATTTTTATAACAGGCCAAAAAGAAGGAGAAGAGAGACTGTGGATTTTTGAGTCAACAAGTTATGCATAATTGATTGTAGCTTATCTGTGTTTTAATGTTAACTTCATCCAGATTCAGTGAGAGCATATCATTGACATTTATGAAGCAAAATTCTGTCATAGCCAGTATTACAGATAATGTTGCTACAGGCACAGTGTATAGAACATATCTTTTCTAAAATAGAAATTCTTTTCAGTTATGAAAAAGGAAAGGAGTAATAAAAGAAAACCAAGTCAAAACTGAGGCATCCTTTTCATGTGGGCATGGAGCTGCTGAAACCACAGTGGAAATAAATTTTTGAATTTGAATTGTTGAAATATCCCATATTGCTTTAAAAAAAAAAGTTCAGAGTCATGTATCTTTTTTTCTTATTGAAAGTTTCTATTGTTTCTGTAACCTATTGCCACCATGACTGTGAATACCTAAGAAAGCAGATATTATGTAACCCTTGTTCCTTTAAGACCTTTTGGTGAAAATAAGCCCAAAACATGAGCTGTATGTAACAAAGCCAAATGTTATGATGCTATGTTTTAAAAGTTTGTTTCCTTAAAAAGAAAAGAAAGTTCAGTTCTAACCAAATGTTTCAGCTATGTTGCTAAATCAGCAGTGTTATGAACAGGGAAGACGTGTTATACCAGTAACTTGTCACTGTTTGAGGCACGCAGGTGACAGCTTTTAGGAACCCCTGTGTTGAGGGTGGCTTGCTCCATGGGAGGTGCTAGGTTCCAGGGCAAATAAAACAGAATGCAGAATAATAGATTATTCTAAGCAATGTCCTTTCCATTGAAGAATTTGACTTTTCCCCTCATTTCATGTTGGATTGCAAATGCAAACCAACTGCTTCCAAGAACACCCAGAAGCTCTCTGTGTTACCATGTGTGTTGTGAACACTCTATTTTTCATAGGTGCTTCCTTCGAATATGTGTCCATTGTAGTGATGGAGAGGGACTGGACTCTCTCAGGCTCTTTACTTGCCAGTTGTCTCCTGCAGTTAATGGAAATATATATATTTTATTTTAGAATATAATTTAAACATGAAGGTCTATTCTTTGCACTTTTTATTAATATATATAGAGAGAGATAATCTTTAAAAAAATTAAAAATCCAAGTCCACTTTCTCTTTGTGTTCTGATTTTTTTTTCTGGAGTTGTGTCGTCAAAGTACATGTTTATTTTTATATAGCAAAAAGTCGACAATAGTGCTCTGGTTGAGTCCTCTGGGGAACTGGGCCTAAGTTGGTAAGAATCTGATCAGCTTAAGAAATTTAGTTGGCATGTTGTCAAAGTTAGAGATTAAAGCTGCAAAACAAAGTATGATAGGAAATACTACTTTTTTGTTAGCAAAGTTTTATACTTCTAACATGCTCTTTTAAAAATAAAAACCCCACCTTTGAGATATTTGGCATCCCCCTTTTTGAGTAAGAATCTCATTTAGATGAATTAAGATTTTGTGACAGTGTTCCAAATGACACTTCTTTCCTTTGAAAATAATTTTGTATAAGAATTAGCGTTTGGGGCACTGAACCATATCTGCTTATCAATAATTTCTCAGTGATCTGTTATAAATGAACCTTGTAAGAATTGAAGTCCAAGAACTATGTATACTTTGTTACTGTATTTAGAAGACAGTATCTGTTAAATTTTTTCTCAGTTCTTCAGAAATGCAGAAGTATCATGATCTGTTTAAATTTAAGATTATTTCTACCTCATATTCAAATTTCAGAAAATTGTAGTTTTAACCTCTGTGCTAAGTTCTATTTAACTAGTATTTATTATGAGCTTCTCCGAGTTTTTGCACAGTATTCATATATCAAGACACCCATTACCCCACTGGACTGAACAGCACTATACCTTCTAACAGTTGTTAGAATACATGTAAAACAGGAAGGATAACCTTTGAAGTCATGCTTGTCTTTCCAACTCTTCTCTGGAAAAGAAGTTATCTGTGTTCTCCAACTTAGAATTTCAGGATTCAAATTTAGCCAGATAACCTTTAAAAATATAGGTCATGATTATTATATTAACATAAGTCATTTCATCTAATGTTAAGTTTTTAGTGTAACTTGAGATTTAGGAATTGAGTTAATACATGAAGGGGATAACATATTATATCTCCTTAAAATATAATGAATTTCTATATCCCTCAAAAATTTGAGAATAACCCTAAAAATGTTTAAGGTTTTTTTTTTTTAGTTGACCTACTGAAGTGTTCAAATACATGTATTTGCCTAGACCTATGAGTATAATATATGTGAACATCTTATGCTTTTCTTCAGTGTAGTTTAGGCCCCTGAGCAGTTTGCATTCTATTTTAAGGCGCACATATCAAGAGAGGAGTAACAAACTTGTAATCCACGAGGAAGATGAGACAAAAGTAGAGAGAATTCCTGGTTGTGTTAATCAGTGCCACAGATCCAGGCTTATAATTTTCATCCTCATGTTTCTTCTAAACACTAACAATGAGCATTTATTTATCAACCAGGGCCCAACCTAGATGGTCTACCTATATTAAACCCTTTTGCTGTTCATGACATCCCTATGGTTCAGCACTATTATCTCCATGTTCTTACTCATGAGGCACCGAGAGGCTGAGTAACTTGCTGAAAGTCACACCGTTGATAAAGGACACCAGAGCTGGGATTCAAACCCCAGAAATTTGACTGCAGTTGACAGCAGTACTACCGTACTTGGCACTGAAGTTCTCCTTCATATCCCTCCACACACACACCGTTATTGTTAGTCTTTATGTTTCACTAGAACACTAAAATGAGATGTCCCTCAATATTCATTTACTAAATTGAGTTGCTCTGTATCAAAAATCACTGATGTGGTTGGTGGCTCTAAATCCAAATTGGAACTTGTCCTCACGCCCCTTCCAGAACTGTGACACTGTGGTTGGTATGTTCCTATGGCCTCCTTGCTCTTCTGGGAGGAGCTACAGTGAACACTCGTCCTGGGTGCTATTGACAAGCACAATATGATGCTGGACACTGATCATTTGCTTTTCAAGCTGAGGACATTCTAGAGCCTTAAAACTTTGTTTCAGTGAACAACCCAAGGTAAAACAAGTCACTCAGTTTTGACTTAGACTTTTATTAAGGAGGCATCCGTGTTCAAACGAACTTAAACTTGATGTTTGTGGGTGTGGGGGAGGGGAGAAACAGTAATCTAATGGAGTTTGCATCAAATGTTTTGTTACGGGAAAGGAAGAGGCTGTCACTGCTATTGTTCCTCTCAAATTAAAGACAGAGCCTTGTGAGGAATATAAATGTTTCTTACAAAATAGAGGAGGCAGTTTATTATGATCTGTGAGATCTAGATCTGCCCAAAAATTGTAACCCAATTTCAGTTTACCAAGTCTTTCACAGACTCTTCATCCTTGAATGCTTCTTAAGTCACTATAACACAATTAAGGTGTTAAATAAATAAGAATGAGCATCAGAGGAGGCAGACATTAAATAATATAGACTAGAGAGGAAAAAAAATTTTCTGAACTACCTGGTACATTTGAGAGCAGATGTAAGCTTTATTCCACTATTAGAGAATACAACTAGGACTTTATGAATAGCTGTGCTTGTGTTAAAATTTTATTTGGTGTATATTTCAATGTTTAGAAAAATACATCTGTTAAAAGTCATTTATATTTCATTTTTAAATAGAAAACATTCACATGATTCAAAAGTCAAGCAATACAAAGAAAGCATACATTGGAAAATTCCACTCTAACCCCTGTTCTCCATCTTTTATTAGTTTCTTATGTGTCTTTGCAGAGTTAACACAAATAATGGCAAATGAGAATATTGATTCCTTTTTATCCAGCAAAGTTAGCATATACCATCATGCACCTTGCTTTTTTTCACTTAAAATCTATCTTGGAAATCTCTCTCTAACACCATATACAAAATGATCTTATGCTTTGTTTATATTATATCATCAACCCATTCCAGTCTTCTTGCCTGAAAAATCCCATGGACAGAGGAGCCTGGTGGGCTACAGTCCATGGGGTCACAAAGAGTCGGACAGGACAGAGCATAGAACGCATATAGTATTCTATTTTAGATGTGATTTATAATTTATTTGACCACACCTTATTTTTACAATTTTTGGATGTGCCATGTAGCATGCGGGATCTCAGTTCCCCAACCAAGAATTGAACCCTCACCCCCTTGCTTTGGAAGCACTAAGTCTTAACCACTGGACCACTAAGGAAATTCCTGATCAATACCTTATTGATAGACATTTCAGTCTTTCTTTACTCTCTCTCCCACTCTCCCTCCCTCTCTCTCTTTTCTACTTTTTCCAGTTTGCTGTGGTAAAAAGCATACATTCTTTTACATGTTCGAAATAAAACTAGAATGCATTCCCAGAAGTGGGATTGCTAAATCAAAGGTCAGAAAGTGAAAAAGTGAAAGTTGCTCAGTTGTGTCCGACTCTTTGCGACCCCATGGATTAAGTCCATGGAATTCTCCAGGCCAGGATACTGGAGTGGGTAGCCTTTCCCTCCTCCAGGTGATTTTCCCACCTAAAAGTCAGAGTATTTGTGATTTTGGTGTGCGTGTTTAGTCACTCAGTCATGTCTGACTCTTTCGACCCATAGATTGTAGCCCGCCAGGCTCATCTGTCCATGGGATTCTCCAGGCAAGAATACAGGAGTGGGTTGCCATTTCCTTCTCCAGGGAATCTTCCCGACCCAGGGATCAAACCCAGGTCTCCTGCATTGCAGTCAGACTCTTTAATGACTGAGCTCAGAGTAATTTTGATGGATGTCACCAAATTGTTCTCCACTGGAGTTACAAAAAAGAACACTTTTCTTTTTTTTTTTTTTTTCTGATTTTATTACTTGTCACCT